>NC_136271.1:68316670-68916670 GCF_964187855.1 Myxine glutinosa
AACAGCATGCCTCGACGTGTACGTGCTCTCCTGAATGCTCGTGGGGGTTACACGAAGTACTGAACTGTAATTTTACTGTCCGTAATCCCAGTCATAATTTAACTTATGTTTTTGTTGAAATTATGTTTGGCTCATGTGTAAAATAAAGAGATACTTCTGGAAAACGTACAGAAGTTTAACACAGTACTGTCCGTGAATTGAGTTCGATATCGGTTCACATCACTTTCAAGGATCAATTTATTTGCTTCGAAATGTCAAATGTGGTTTTTGTTTCTTTTAAAGGTCACATTAACAAAATCTAGAATAATTTCAACATAATTCCAATGAACTTTTGGTTCTAAGTCATCTTGAAAAGTAAGTTCACCCCCACAAAAAAAAATATTCCATATTAAATGCCAAGTCTGTGTATATATATATATATATATATATATATATATATTGTTGCGGATCTCCCGCCGGCCTTCTCCCCTTACCTTGGGGGGGGGGGGGGGGGGGTTTTTAGTCCCCTTGTCTTTGACTGACCAGGTGCGACCCGAGAGACCTATGATGTCCCTTCCGGACAGCGCGAAATAGGGTATCAGGACCAAATTCGCTATTACCTAAATACTCGCGCTGCCCTGAAGCGAGGAGCTAAGCCTCGCACGAACCACGTGTGTTGATACGCCGAGCGGTTGCGTACACGTGATCCGTGCCGTTATGACTTACTTGACCCCGATTCAAGCGGTTCTATTCGTACCATGCTTAGTCAATGGCGAAATCACAAAGATGATCGAATTGGAAAGGAAGAACAGGTTTATTTACACTATACACAATGATTCAAGAGCAGAGACACAGAGCAGCGTATACAGTCTTATTCTTAATCCCAAGGACACGGGCCCGTCTCACACACACACTCACACGGGGATTGCTGATGAGCAGGATGATGCTCACCAGCTCGCCCAGGGATGGCTCTCGTGCAGTTCTCTCCGGTCCCCGGCACGTCCTGTGTAGATGTAAGGAGGAGAAGGCAGGAGCTCTCCGCGTGTCGTCTGAACGGAGCGGGTTATCACGGGGCGAATTGGTAGGGAGCGGACTTTGACGCGGCTGGCTGTTATTCTCTTGCGGCTATGGCTGCGCTTACTCGCGTGGGTGAATAGCGCAATATGCGTTACCGGCGCGTCTGGCTGCGCCCGCGTACTTTGTACAGTTCAACGCCTCTTCTTCTCTCTCTCTCTCTCTCTGCGCAAGTCCTCAAACAATGCGCGTATCCTCTGCAAGTTCTTTTCAACATGCTTATCCTCTCCAAGTCCTTCTCAATGCGCTTATCCTCTGCCAGACCTTTATCACGCTGTAAGTCCTTTAATTCCTGCTGATAAGTCCTTTCGAGGGCTTTTCGCATGGGCTTTTATCGACCCGCCCCGCGAACACTCTGGGACTCACCAGACGCGCTTCACCACGCCATTCCGCTCGAGCTCTGATTGGCTGGTGGCTCTTACCGTCATCGCCTCGCCGCTCCCCGACCTCAATGCCGCCCCCACCTTTTTAGGCCTACCTCGTGTTACTCGACTAGTGGTCAGCCGAATGGGGCGCGGGCTGGATTAGGCCCATAGAGGTAGAATTGGAGGTTGGACGCAAAATGAATGGGGCCTACTCTCATGTCTTTACACAACGCAGGCACTAAGAGGGGAAATGGCCTATTCTTACACATACTAAGACATAACTATACTACAAATGCGCCTTTATGTTGCTTGTGTGACTAACTATGGGGGGCAACCCTTTAACCTTTAATGACTTCAATGTGCCAATCTCCAAACCGCAGCACTGCCCCCTCCCTTGCCAGACTCGTCCCCGAGTCGAACCCACACAAGTGAGAACGACCGGTTTTAAGAAAGGTTTGGGACTAGTTTTTAAATTACGTGTGACACTTAGATGTGGTTCCCCTCTAACTTTTAATCTAACTCCCTGTATGTGACAGTTTTACAACACTAGATATGTGCCACCTACTGCGTTGTGTAACTAACTTAGACTCACACCCACAGCTAACCGAATTGCGGAATTGTTTTGAAACTACACATAAAGCCGGTGGGTAGCATCTTATTTACAACACTAAACCTAATTATTTACATTTCTATAACCCAGGACTTGGTCTTTTTGGAAAGAAGTTTGGAGGGGAGAAAAAGCACAGCAATGCACCAATGCACCAATACATATTTCACAAGAAGTTCACATTTCAAATGTCATATTTGCTGCTTGGCTGCATCTTCTTGCTTCCTGCTTCATCTTCGGTGTGCAATAAAAAAAAAAAACTTAAAGGTCTTCTTTCCTGGCACACCAGAATACAATGTACAAACCGTGTCCGTTTTTATTGCCAGCAGGGCCAATCTCATGTGGTCCGACTGCGTGACATCGACGCCACTTAAAACCAGTGGTCCGCAGGTGCAAGGTAAGTTTCCAGCAAATGACTGCTCAGCAAAAAGGCAAGGCCACAGAACGTGTGGTCCATAATGTGTATTGTGGTGCAGCAAAATGCAGCAGGCGTGCCGCACAAGTGTAGCCAGTTGCAGCTGCACAGTTCAGTGTTCCTGCACACTTCCCCTCCAAAATGGGTCAATGGGTGGGGAGGAGACACAAAGCACAGTTAGCAAAGGAAAGGACGCAAAGGTACACATCAATACGAGGCAATGCAACATGAGGGGCGCGGGAGAGCGAGCAGAGCAAGCTCGTCCCTAACCGTTCGTAACCCCCCATGTCAGCCTACACTGCCCTTCCCTGTATTTACAATTTACAAATTCGTCTCTACGTCTTGTCTCCCATATCCCCCTCTATACCAAATTCGTCGTCCAATCCCTCCCAAGAAGGAAGAGACGGAATAAACACAATGTCACATTCACGTCGAGATGCGTCTCACCCACTCAAATCGTTCACAAAACCTGGTGTGGAGTTCCGTCTCCCTTGGTGAGTGGATGTGGATGGTGCGAAGCGATTCCTCATCCTAACTATACTCTAATAACATTAACTCAGTTACACTACCTGGGGTCTTGCCCTGCCAATTCAATTGGCCATCGTTACACTATGTGGTTCTAAAATCCAATTCCCATTGACCCACCCTGTGGTGCCATCCAATTTGGGTCTCACTCCCCAATTTTTCACTACTGTGCCTTTGCACAATTTCGGGGCTGGGTTGTGTGGCTCCACTAGCAGGTCCAACTACCTGCGCACCTCCGCCACTGAAGTCGCCACCTGAGCTTACCTTGCTCCTTGTGACTACCTAAATTGGGGAAGGCCCCTCCTGGCTCTCTCACCCCTCTGATGCCCTCTCTGGCATTGGGCTACCCAGGTCCTTCTCCTAGATCCTCGGGCCCCACTGAACACTACTCTTAACCCTAACTGGCTCCCAGAGCCTACCTGCGGCCTCACCTGGCCAACAAACTACCAGTAGCTGAGTGCCCCAATAACCATACGCGCCAACAAAGCCCACACGCCCAGCCATTCCACAGACTCATGCACCCATCCAAGCACTTCCTTGCCACTACCTGCACCACAGATGTAAATATCCAAACAATTTACCTAAACCCTCTATCTAACTTTAAACTACCCTCCCCGGGTATTCGTGAAGGGGTCCATCTTCCCCCATTCACTCCTTCGCACCATGCATTCCACACCACTCATTCCACACCATTTATTCCACACACCAAGCTCTCGCACACCTCTTGTGCTCTCGCACCTTTTTCCCACTTGCACCCGATGCAGTCAATTCACACCAACACAACGCCATATGTCCTCAATACACCACTCATACACCACCTCTGGTTATCCCCAACCAATGCCTCATTTGCGCCTCAATCTCAAGCTCATTCACACAGTGATTTTCATTCACACAGCATCATCTAACTAGCTGCTTCCCCTAATACTTGTGCTTTCCCGTCTTCCCTTACACTAAGCACTCCCTCGTCATTATCAACCATCTAATCTCTCTACGTCCCCTCTACCTGTACCAAAGTCACTACTTAAATCTCGTCCCTACCGTCATTTCTAAATCCCTAACAATTATCCTAGCCCGCCCTCGGCTAGCTTTCACTGCCGTCCTCATAATCTATTGCTCATGTGCCCCATAGGAGGGATGGTAAAATGACTATCCCTCCACACCGGGTACCATTCGCCAACACTATCGCTATCTGTCCACTAACTATGAGCCTCTCCGTGCAGAAATACATTTTCGTCACAGCTCGGCTTCGAAAAGCCGAGCAATGCATGTGGGTCGTTGGTCTCCTGTTGGTTGGGTCCGTCCGGCATTTTCGAATCAGGGGAGGGGGTTTTGTTGGCCCAGGTTCCAGGCGCCATCCCTGCGTGGAACCTTCCGGTCCCCGGCACGATGGCCCAGCCTCCCACGGTCGGAGCACCGCGCCCGCCAGGGGGCGAAGCTCCGACCTCTCCTACCCCCCCTCGAACTGTGCCGATCGCCTTTCCCGCCAAGGCGCGGCACCGACCATACAGGGCGGGGCCCGGCATGAATCGTGCATGCCGCTGCGGCGCCGATCCCCGCTACACACAAAGCACACCACGCACCGAGGGCTCACGTCGGCTATACGTTGCGCTAAACGCTCCCCCGGTCTGCGTCGAGGCGCGTTTCCACACCTCGCGACCCGTTCCTCACTCGCACAACGCGGCGCTCCAGCGCCTCTCATACACCCCATGCATTCTGTTGCCGCACGCTCTCGTGCACACCGCCCAGGCGCACTCACGCCACTCGCACACTCCATTATCACAGACCCTCACGCACATCCTGGCGCACTCGTACTACTCGCGCACTCCGTTACACACTTGGCCATCGCACACCCTCGCGCACACTCTCTTGTTACACCCTCAGTAACAACCACGGGTGTGCACTCTCTTGGTACACACCTAATCACGCGCTCTGGTGTGCACTCCTGCACACTCTCCACAGCACGCTCCGGTGTGCATTCTCGCACACTCCCCTACATCGCACACTCTGTATCGCACTCTGTTTCAAACTCGGTTTCACACTCTTCCAACATACACTCCATCTTACACTCGCGCTCCGGCGCACACTTTCTTCGCACACGCGCGCCAGTCACCTTCACACATCGCACCACGGACCTTCCACGAGCGCCCGGGTTATGTCGCGATCCCAAGCGCGCCAAAAATCTTTTCGCGCTAAACATTTTTGCGCCATACACGCTCCTACTCACCTTAAGGACCCTCTTCGCCAGCACCTGCAAACCTTTATTGGGATTAGCAAGTATGGCATCACAATGCGAACATGGACTTTGCACATATTCCATTTCTTCCTTTGATTCATTTCCCGATTCTATCTCTGCCGTCTCTTCGGCCCCAATTGCAACTATAATTTCTATGATTTCTTTTTCTTCGACAACCGCCAGCATGCATGAATTTGCCCTGTCCAATTCGGCGGCCGTCGGCTTTTCCACACCCCGAGTCGCGATTTCTATCCCCTCGTTCAATGTAGCTGCGCTCTGCCCAAGCTCGCTTTCCACACGTTCCTCGCACCGCGTTACCTCGTCGTGTCCCGATGCGACCTCTTCTCTCAGCTTGCGCCCTATGTCCTCCCCCATTTATTTTATGTTCTTTTCTGACTCTGCTATCCGGGCATCCATTTTTGCAATCAATTCGCCCTTGCTACACCTTACCTTGTCCCTTATTTTATTCATTTCTTCTCCCATATACGCCCTGAGTTGTATCATAAAGAGGGTCATATCCATTGGCGCTGTGGGCGCAGCTTCCGCTGCCACTTGCGAGGTGCCGCCATTTTCTTCCCCAGCTACCGGCCCCTCATCAATGTCCTCCTCCATTTCTCCCAATTCTTCCCGGGGGTCCTGGGTTATTGATTCTACCTCCTCTACCTCCTCATTTACCCCCACCGGCATTCGACCGCCTTGACTAGCCATGGCACGAATTAAATTTGGATTTTAATAATTAAATTTCGGCTGCTCGTAATTTTCGAGTGCGTTAAGCGCACTTTGGGTCCTAATCCAAACTCCTGACACCAATTGTTGTGGATCTGTCGCCGGCCGTCTCCCCTTACCAAGGGGGGATTAGTCCCCTTGTCTTTGACTGACCAGGCACGACCCGAGACCGATGACGTCCCTTCCGGACAGCGCGAAATAGGGTATCAGGACCAAATTCGCTATTACCTAAATACTCGCGCTGCCCTGAAGCGAGGAGATAAGCCTCGCACGAACCACGTGTGTTGATACACCGAGCGGGTGCGTACACGTGATCCGTGCCGTTATCACTTACGAGACCCCGATTCAAGCGGTTCTATTCGTACCACGCTTAGTCAATGGCGAAATCACAAAGACGATTGAATTGGAAAGGAAGAACAGGTTTATTTACACTATACACAATGATTCAAGAGCAGAGACACAGAGCATCTTATACAGTCTTATTCTTAATCCCAAGGACACAAGCCCGTCTCACGTCTCACACACACACTCACACGGGGATTGCTGATGAGCAGGATGATGTTCACCAGCTCGCCCAGGGATGGCTCTCGTGCAGTTCTCTCCGGTCCCCGGCACGTCCTGTGTAGATGGAAGGAGGCGAAGGCAGGAGCTCACCGCGTGTCGTCTGAACGGAGCGGGTTATCACGGGGCAAATTGGTAGGGAGCGGACTTTGAAGCGGCTGGCGGTTATTCACTTGCGGCTATGTCCGCGCTTACTCGTGTGGGTGAAAAGCGCAATATGCGTTACCGGCACGTCTGGCTGCGCCCGTGTACTTTGTACAGTTCAACGCCTCTTCTTCTCTCTCTCTCTGCGCAAGTCCTCAAACAACGCGCGTATCCTCTGCAAGTTCTTTTCAACGCGCTTATCCTCTCCAAGTCCTTCTCAATGCGCTTATCCTCTGCCAGACCTTTATCACGCTGTAAGTCCTTTAACTCCTGCTGATAAGTCCTTTCGAGGGCTTTTCGCATGGGCGTTTATAGACCCGCCCAGAAAACCCTCTGGAACTCACCAGACGCGCTTCACCACGCCCTCTCACGCCATTCCGCTCGAGCTCTGATTGGCTGGTGGCTCTTACCGTCATCACCTCGCCGCTCCCCGACCTCAACGCCGCCCCCACCAATTTTAGGCCTACCTCGTGTTTCTTGACTAGTGGTCAGCCGAATGGGGCGCGGGCTGGATTACGCCCATAGAGGTAGAATTGGAGGTTGGACGCAAAATGAATGGGGCCTACTCTCATGTCTTTACACAACGCAGGCACTAAGAGGGGAAATGGCCTATTCTTACACATACTAAGACATAACTATACTACAAATGGGCCTTTATGTTGCTTGTGTGACTAACTATGGGGGGCAACCCTTTAACCTTTAATGACTTCAATGTGCCAATCTCAAAACCGCAGCAATATATAATATACATACACACATATACACACACACATATACATACACACACATATACATACACACACATATACATACACACACATATACATACACACACATATACATACACACACATATACATACACACACATATACATACACACACATATACATACACACATATATGTACACACACATATACATACACACATATACATACACACACACATATACATCTACACACACATATACATACATACATACATACATACATACATACATACATACATACATACACACAAACATACACACAAATATACATGCAGACACATATACACACACATATACATACACACACATATACATACATACATACATACACATATACATATACATATACATACATACACATACATATACATACATACACACACGATTGCAAAACCCCATGTCGATGGGTTAATGAACTTTATATTGCTTACAGGTAGAAGCGGATCAGAATCTTCATCGGATGAGGGAGAGGAGCAAACATCTGACTCTAAACTAACGGAGAATGAGAAAGAAGGCAGCCAGAAGAAAGGCCAAAAGGATGAAAAATCAAATCTTGATGAGTGGGAGAAGAGATTGGCAGAACATTCAGAAGGAGAAGAATCTGCAGAGGAAGAAGCTGCAGATGAGGAGGAGGAGGAAGAAGCTGGAGGAGGAGAATTGCAACATGAGAAGCAAATTGAAGGTGGCCAGGAGAAAGGGATGACTACCAAAGAACATCTTCTTGACGACATTGATATTAACGATACGACGAACACACTTTGTCTCTCGCATATTAACAGGTTTGCTGTTGCTTATCATAGTTTGTGCGTGATGTCGATTTAAGAAGCTGTAGATTTTACTGCAGCAGGAGAGGCAGCACCGTGAACACAAAATTTGGTGGAATTTCAATCGGAGACGGTGTTCAGCTGTTAACGTCACATTCGCTGAAGGCTTTAGGTCGTTATATATGACCTCAGTTTTGTTTAATTTCAATTGATTGTAACACCACCCGAGTTACGATTGTTTGACGTTCCCATCTGAACGCTTGGCTCAGCTCAGGTCAACTTGGATTCCAGGTTCAAATCTCATACAATGTGATAATTTATCCAGGGTCTATGCAAGTCCTTAAGATACCACAATTGTAAAGTTGCACTGATTGATTTCCTGTCGTACACATAATATAGGCATGTACTTCTCATGTCATTGTCATGTCGTGTCATTATGTCATGTCATGTGATGACCATGATATTTTGACAAAAATGGTCTGAAATATTTCATCGACGTCTGTATTGATTAATCGTCTGAAGTTTCATCGAAGGGGGTGTTATTAGTATCGACGTCTGTATCTCAGCGATATTTTACGATCAGCTATTTAGTTCCTGTTAATCATGAGACCCTAAGAACCCCTCCGCCAACCCCCTCCCTCCACCCCTTTATACCAGTCCAACACTGACATAAGCAGAGGGGTTGACAATGGAATGGAGGTGGGGAGAGTGGCAGCAGGTCTCGGAATGATTGCTGGACAACTCATTTGAAAATACCAGCGGGAGATGCAAGACCAGATTGGTGGAAGTATTGAGACATAGGGATAAGATTAGGGGGGAAATGTAGGAATGAATATTTTTCTAAAGGTTAAAGTTATGCTGCTGTCTCTTTGGGCAGCATTTTACATTTTTCTACCCTTTCCATCTGCTCTGTTGAGCCCTGTGAAAGGTTTTTTTGTTTTTGTTTTTGTTTTTTCCAATTTGATCCAAACTTTTTCCTTTCCAACCTTCTCCAGGTTATTTTTGCTTTCCTTCCTCAATTTGAGCATTTGCTCGGCTAAATACTCTCCAAGTGCTCTTCTCCCGTCAGGTATTGAAATGCATCTGTTTTTTACCTGAGAATGTACGATTGATTGCAAATGATAAAAAGCATTCCATCATGATATTTCTTCTCATCTGCCAAATGTAATAAGGATGCTTTTTTCCACAAGGAAGTAAAAAATATTGTTTGCCCCTGACCTTCCACTTTTAATTTAGATTTTAATTTTTTTTGCTCTGTTGAAGATGCTCTATGTTAACACACCTTGTTGCCATGGTATTACATGTCTTCTTAGCAATTTGTAGTTGATATAATTCATATATCTTATCTGCTGATCCTTTAGATCGATGCTATGGAAGGCTGTGCAATTGGATTTCAGAATGTTAGGATCATTTATTTTTCCTCCTTTTTTTTTTAGGCCAAACATATGTGTGTCGTTGGTTGTTAACTCCATATGCTGGTTTCAGCAGGCAGAACAGAGACGTACCAGGTCTGTGTGTGTGTGTGTGTGTGTGTGTGTGTGTGTGTGTGTGTGTGTGTGTGTGTGTGTGTGTGTGTGTGTGTGTGTGTGTGTGTGTGTGTGTGTGTGTGTGTGTGCGTGCTCGCGTGCACATGTGCATGCGTTTTAGATTTATTCTTTTATTTTCTGCCAAAAAGATTGCCTATGCTCATTGACCCACTCCCATGCTCTTCGCTGAAGGCTTTCAAGGGATGCAGATTATTTGCCTTTCATGTATGTTTGTTTGTTTATTTATTTCTTATTTTCATTATTTATCTATCTATAATTCCAGTAATCTCTGTACGTTTGTACGTTTGTTTGTTTGTCTGTGACCGCTGTTTCTCGACAACCACGGGTCCGATATACTTTTAACTTGCCAGGTATATTGCTGGGGACCCGAGGATGTGCCTTTTCAAGGTTTCATATTAATCGGACAATTACTTACCGAGCTATGTCCAAAAAACGATTCAACCAATCAGAGAGCAGCGAACTATCGCGTGTGCCGAACGTGGCGGACACACTCTGCCTCGGATGGCACATTTGAGAGCGTATTCATTTATTTCACGTTTGCAAACTATGTTGGCGTTAAACTATGTTTTAAAACTAATAAAAACGAATTTGCGATTCATTCGCTTTCCTGCGCGTTTGTGCACGCGATGGCGATTTCTTTACCAAACTCCGGAAGCCGTTCGCTTTGGACCAAACCATTTCATGTAAATAGAGGGGGGGGGATATAATTTTAGATATAGATATAGTACGGGCAATGCCCTAGTATAGACAACTAGACGACCCATGACCCGTTGGGTCAATGTTATTATATATAATTAAGGGGTTACCATGGTTACAGTGGGGGTCAAAGGTCAACCTATGGTGAAGATATATAATTTTCTCACACTTTCTAATAGAGAGGCAAAATGCCATATAAAACAAAATTTACTGGTTCTAATTGCTTTTATTTATCAATCCTCACATAGAAGAGCAGTTTTTAGTAATGAGCAGTGAGGAGAAGACCCCTCAGCCAATGATGCCACCCTGCAGCCAATGATGTGACCCCTCAGCCAATGATGCTACACCTCAGCCAATGATGCCACCCCTCAGCCAATGATGCTACCCCTCAGCCAATGATGTGACCCCTCAGCCAATGATGCTACCCCTCAGCCAATGATGTTACCCCTCAGCCAATGATGCTACCCCTCAGCCAATGATGCCACCCCGCATCCAATGATGCCACCCCACATCCAATGATGCCACCCCGCATCCAATGATGCCACCCCGCATCCAATGATGTCACCCCTCAGCCAATGATGTCGCCCCTCAGCCAATGATGCCACCCCGCATCCAATGATGCCACCCCTCATCCAATGATGTCGCCCCTCAGCCAATGATGCCACCCCTCAGCCAATGATGTCGCCCCTCAGCCAATGATGTCGCCCCTCAGCCAATGATGTCGCCCCTCAGCCAATGATGTCGCCCCTCAGCCAATGATGCCACCCCGCATCCAATGATGCCACCCCGCATCCAATGATGCCGCCCCTCAGCCAATGATGTCGCCCCTCAGCCAATGATGTCACCCCTCAGCCAATGATGCCGCCCCTCAGCCAATGATGTCGCCCCTCAGCCAATGATGCCACCCCTCAGCCAATGATGTCGCCCCTCAGCCAATGATGTCACCCCTCAGCCAATGATGTCACCCCTCAGCCAATGATGCTGCCCCTCAGCCAATGATGTCGCCCCTCAGCCAATGATGTCGCCCCTCAGCCAATGATGTCGCCCCTCAGCCAATGATGCCACCCCTCAGCCAATGATGTCGCCCCTCAGCCAATGATGTCGCCCCTCAGCCAATGATGTCACCCCTCAGCCAATGATGTCGCCCCTCAGCCAATGATGCCACCCCTCAGCCAATGATGTCGCCCCTCAGCCAATGATGCCACCCCTCAGCTAATGATGTCGCCCCTCAGCCAATGATGTCACCCCTCAGCCAATGATGCTACACCTCAGCCAATGATGCTACCCCTCAGCCAATGATGCTACCCCTCAGCCAATGATGCTACCCCTCAGCCAATGATGCTACCCCTCAGCCAATGATGCCACCCCTCAGCCAATGATGCTACCCCTCAGCCAATGATGTGACCCCTCAGCCAATGATGCTACACCTCAGCCAATGATGCTACCCCTCAGCCAATGATGCTACCCCTCAGCCAATGATGCTACCCCTCAGCCAATGATGCTACCCCTCAGCCAATGATGCTACCCCTCAGCCAATGATGCTACCCCTCAGCCAATGATGCTACACCTCAGCCAATGATGCTACCCCTCAGCCAATGATGCTGCCCCTCAGCCAATGATGCTACCCCTCAGCCAATGATGCTACCCCTCAGCCAATGATGCTACGCCTCAGCCAATGATGCTACCCCTCAGCCAATGATGATGATGATGCTACCCCTAGACGACCCATGACCCATTGGGTCAATGTCAGTTTGAATAGATATGAGAATAGAACTAAAGCGAACGCTGGACATCATCAGGGAGATTATTTGGGCCAGCAAGCCATAAGGCTCACCTCTCCAGCATTCTAAATCACTTACCTGTGACACGTGATTTCGGCCCTTATCTCCGATCACGTTGACGGAAATCACCACAGCATATCGTCAAGATCCCTCCAAAAGACTCGTCTTTGTCACATACATCACGCAACATGCGATCCACAGCCTCGAAACTCTCTCTCCTGATCATAGGACACTCATCCCACACGATGCGTTTTGTACTTCGAAAGAGGTCTGCGATAGTGGAATTTTTATCGATGTTGCATACGCCATCTTCCCTCGGTGTCAGAGGGATTTGGAACCTTGAGTGCGCTGTTCTTCCACCAGGCATGAGGGTAGCAGCTATGCCAGATGAGGCCACCGCAGGGGGCAACTTCTCCACTCGCTCTCACTTTAGAGAGAATCAGGTTAATAAGAAACGTCTTCCCTGTGCCTCCAGGCACGTCAATGAAAATCATTGATGACTGATTCGTGCGGATGTTGCTATTCGCGTCCATAGACGTGAGGTGTGATTCGTTGTCCGCGTCCATAGCACCGTCGGAGGGTTGATACGACATTCTTCCTGCAAATAGTATTGTGTTTGTGCTATCGTTTTGCCGATCATCAAATGACAACTAAAGATTTCAAATAAACCTATTTAAAGTGTATGCGCATATAAATAATAAAAAAAATCGAAGAAATATCTCTCGGTAATTTCCTGAAACATATTTTACTTCCGGGTAATAATGTTGAATGAAATGACGAAGATATATACTGTATGCCTGTTATTTTAGGCGGTGTATTTTCGTATATCAACGTGGCGCGATTTTTTAAATATATCTCTGCAATTTCCCGTGTGTGCGTGAATGTTCTCAATTATTTCTTTTACCGAGTCTAAAACCATCGATAAAAATGAAATCAGATGGCGACTTACATTGAAGATAAAGGCGTGAGACAGACTCAATGGCCTTGAAGATACAAGCCTTTCAGAATTCATTTCGTTCTATAAACGGAAACTTTCATCGGATTTTCTTCCCGTTTTTTTTCAACCGAGTCTAAAACTATGTTAGCGACTGTGAAAAATGAAATGATATATCGAATTTGATTTGAAATAAAACTGAGAGAGAGAGCAAGACACCACGGGCCTACAAAACAGGCCTCAAAGCTATGCGAGTTAATAAAATGGTGGATATTACTACTCTCTCAAAGGGGTAAGCCACGCCCCCGGACCGATCAAATGTTACATACAAACACGCAAGATTTCAATTTTATAATTATATAGATTGAAGTCAAGGCTTTTGCAATATCCTTGCATACCTTTGTGGTTTGACTTCCACTAGCATCAAACCATATACTTATCCTCAGATCTTACCATAGATCTGCATTTAACCTTCACATTTGAAGTTCCAACAAAATTGAATAGCTGTCCTCGGAGAGCCTTTGGATTTCAGATTTGTTTGTAGTAGTACACCCGCTCACTATGGGAGCAGCAGGGGGTGACGTTATTATCCTTATTATTATTGCTAATTATTATTACTATTACTTGTGTTAGATCAGGTCATTGAAAAGATCAGATCGTGTCTCACCATTCCAAGTTCCCGATAATAAAATTTACTTCTGTGAGGGTTTTGGGGGTGGGGTTGGGGCCAATATCGCAAGTCACAAAACCTTTTGGCTTTGGGAAGGGTGATATTGTTTCATAATAGCATTAATATTATGCTATTATCATCAGTGTTGTTATTACTTTTGTAATGAGAAGTGGCTTTGGAAAAATGTCACGAAAAACTCCTTGAAAGAACTCCACGGAAACGGCAGGAAGGATCGTGTTATTAACCCTTGTGGAGTATATAGACTGCAGTAGATCTTTGATCAGGTGCATTTGTCGACGTGATAAGCATAGACTGATGTCCTGATTCTTCCAAATTTCTTTCAGTTTAGTGTTAAACAGCATTGGAGACTGTTTAAAATGGTTATCATAGTGTTTGTGGTTAATAATATTTTTTACTTCCGCGAGGGGCAGATGCTCCCATGAAAACAGCACGATAGGCTGTTTATACATGTTAACACGGCATTTGTTCAAGGAGGAAACACCCATTGAGGAGTGGGGGGGGGGGGGGGGGGCGCTATTATTAGTATTAATATTGTTTTGTAATAACATTAATTTTATGCTTTTGTTATTAGAAGCGTCCTTGGGAAAACGTCACGATAAAGCCATTTTAACACAGATATACACCTCAACACGCAACACTATTGGTGGGGAAAACCCCCTTTGTGGTGTTGTAGAACAATTTGTGTATATAAACAAAGCCATGTCCATGTATTGATCACTTGTAAAAATGAATGAATGAATGATCGTTTTAAGGCCAATTTCCCCGCTAGAGCAGGGGTTAGCCTTGCGGGCCCCATGACAATCATGGTATTAATCACTTGTAAAAAATTTAATAACACTGGGAAAATACTTATTCGGTTACAACAGAAATACATTGTATATCAAACTCACACAACACAAGGATCCCGGTAGTACAGCGGATAACAACAACAATTGTGCATTTTACGAGAAAAGCATGAAATTTCTAACATAGTTAGTGCATACCATGAGGTTTATTTTCAGATGTGGAGGGAAGTCATATTTGACCTCTGATGACCATGAGAGGTCAAATCCAAAATGGCCGCCAGTCCACTGAGTCTAATGTTCAAACTCGCTTAATTTTGGAACCAGATAGTGTAGAAAAACATTATAGGTGTCATTTCCAACCAGACAGAAGAGGGGAAAGGGCACCAGGAAAAGGGTGGCTCCTTCTACTGTGATGCCAAAGAACTGGAAGGACTTCCTTCGGGTCGATGAGAACAAAACCGAATTGTTTGCTTTCCTGTCACGCAAAGCTGTTCATCTTCCTCTAGCCGAGCGCAAGGAACTGTATGCAACAGATGGAAGTGAAGTCCTCTGCTCTCCTGCTGAGTCATACTTGGCCCACCTTGCCCCATGTTCGCAAGAGGAGGCTGACACTCGTCTACTTCTGCATGTGACAGATGCTGTGCAAAAGGGGTGTAAGAAAGTGACCATACGTACACGCAAAAGTGAGCATACGTACCGTTGATACTGATGTGGTGGTACTGGCTGTGGCTTCATTCAGCAAGACAGCTCCTGCTGAGCTGTGGGTTGCCTTTGGTGTCGGGTCAAGCTTTCGGTACATAGCTGTTCACGAAATGGTTGCCACATTGAATCCAACACAGTGTCTGACTCTCCCAGTCTTTCACGCTTTCACCGGGTGTGATACTGTATCTGCATTCGCTGGCAGAGGAAAGAAGACTGCCTGGGAAACTTGGAAGTCTTTCCCAGAGGTGAATGATGCTTTTAATGAACTCCTAGGCATGCCAAGTGAGGTCAGTGAAGGCTCAATGTTACTGCTAGAGCGATTTGTGGTGCTGATGTACGACCGAACCAGTGAGAGCACGGAAGTGAGTGATGCCAGGAAACAGCTCTTCACACAGAAGTGTAGAACTCCAGAAAACATTCCTTCAACCCAGGCAGCACTCAAGCAGCACATCAAGCGTACTTGCTACCAGGCCAACTGTTGGAACTAGGCATTGGTCATGGATCCAGAGATGCCAGACCCATCTGACTGGGGCTGGACAAAGGAGACAACTGGGTGGCAGCCTCTTTGGACCACTCTCCCTGAAGCATCAAAATCGTGCCATGTATTGATCCACTGTGGCTGCAAGAAAGGGTGCACTGGACGCTGCAAGTGTGCCAAAGCTGCACTCAAGTGCACTGCACTGTGCTTATGTTCTGGAGACTGTTAGATTTTGATCATTACCAATTTTCATCATTGCACTTGATTTAATGTAAGCTTTTGTGGACATACTTGGTTAACTACAGTTATTTTTTCAGACGTTATTGCATCATTCCTTGCAGTGTAAACACTTTTTTTCATCATTTCTGGTCTTTGGGTGTTCTGTACCTATCCCTGTACCTGAAAAAAATAAAGTTTTAAAAGTTCAAATGAACTTTTTCCAATAGTAGTTCCAACTGCAGTATCATAAAAATAGATATTGAACGTAATTTGACCTTGACCTTGACCTAAATGCATGTCCTTGAGTTCTGGCGATCTCAAAAGTATCACCAAATAAATGGGCATCCCCAATTTAGTTGGAAATGACACCTAAAATGTTTTTCTACACTGTTTGGTTCCAAAATTAAGCGCGTTTGAACATTACACCCGGTGGACTGGCGGTCATTTTGGATTTGACCTCTCATGGTCCTCAGAGGTCAAATCTGACTTCCCTCCACATCTGAAAATAAACCTTATGGTATATACTAACTATGTTAGAAATTTCATGCTTTTCTCAAAAAATGCACAATTTGTTAAAATATGAGAGTTTATCCGCTGTACTATGGGTCGAAACGAGTATTCTTCCCTGATAACACTGTTTTTGCTTCATTTATAGCAATTCAGGACAAAGGGAGAAGATTTGATTGGATCCTCAAAGTGGGAGGGGTATGAGGGAGGAGATCGGGGGACGAGGGATTCTGATAAGGGATTAGGGAGGGGTAGATTAGGGTTCGAGGAATTGCTGATAAAGTAGGGAGTGGGGAGGGGAGGGGGTAGATTGGGGGGATGAGGAATTACTGATAAAGTGGGGAGTGGGGAGGGGGTAGATCGGCGGATGAGGGATCTCTGATAAGTCAGTATCTTCTCAATTTGGTCACTTGAACCAGAAGATAATTGTCTTTGTACAACAAAGCTTTCACAGACCTTATCCCCAAATTAGTATTGACACAGGACTGCAAATGAGAGTATGTATATTTTTCCATCACAAAGGCAACTCTTGAGTCAACCGGAGTCTGAGTTGTACTCTTACATTCCTAAGCTTGATTAAATGTAATACATATACAGACTTGGCATTTAATATGGAATATATTTTTTTTTCTTGACTTGGGTTTACTTTCTGAACTCAGTATATCAATCTGGTGAGTTTCTTTTACCCTTCGGTGATGTCTTTGTTGAAAGAACCATGTCACTGATTGTCTTTTGCAGCAAGAAGTCAATAACAGGATTATATCACAGGTGGCGTGACAAAATGTAAGGACAGGTACATTTGACGATTGGCTTCACAATCGGGTATATAAGGGTTGTTGCGTTCTGTTTTAGTGGAAAACAACTGCTGCACGTCTCCAAAAGTTATTGCCGCTTCCTCTGGAGATGGTCCGTCAACTTGACAATGCTGGTTGTCATGGAGTGGTGGCTTTACGAAATTCTGGCATGAAACAGCATGCTATTGCTCGGCAGTATGGCATCACTCAAGGTCAGGTGTCAAAGATCCTGAAACGAAATGCTCAGAGGGGTGTCCCTACTCCAATACCGAGGTCAGGACGTCCACGCAGAACCACAAGGAGAGATGATCGCCAGCTGCACCGGTTAGTCTGCAATGGCCGTACCAAGTCAGCTAATCGGCTTAGGGCTGAGTGGCAGCAACTGACATATGTGCGTGTATCCAGAAGGCTAGTCAACCAAGACTGGTTCAAGCACGCTATCGTGCCATGCGTCACCTGAGAAAGCCACGCCTGACCAGACAACACAGCCAGCGCCGATTGCAGTGGGCCAGAGAGCACCGTCAATGGCAGCCAGGACACTGGAATCACATGACCTTCAGTGACGAGTCTAGATTTCTGGTCTATCGTCAAGATGGCCGCGTCCGAGTGCGCAGACAAGTGCATGAAGCCCACAACGAAGATTGTATAGTACCAAGAGTCCAAGCTGGAGGTGGTGGGGTGACCGTTTGGGCTGCTTTTCATGCAGGGGGCAAAACTGACCTGGTTGTTCTGAATGGAAACCTGAACCAGTTCAAGTACAGGGTCATTCTGGAAGAAACATTGCTTCCATTTGCTCGTGCAGCCTTTCGAGGAAACTTTGTCTTCCAAGATGACAATGCACAGCCTCATCGTGCTCGCATGATCCAACACTTTCTTTCTGACCGTGGTGAAGAGCATATGGAGTGGCCTGCCATGTCCCCGGATATGAATCCGATAGAGAACTTGTGGGCAGAATTAACGTGTCAAATTGACAACTTGGTCCAGCAGCCCACCACTGTGCGTGAATTGCAGCAGGCTATTGTCACTGCATGGCAAGCGATTCCTGGCCAAACCTTGGCAAATCTCGTGAACAGCATGCCTCGACGTGTACGTGCTCTCCTGAATGCTCGTGGGGGTTACACGAAGCACTGAACTGTAATTTTACTGTCCGTAATCCCAGTCATAATTTAGCTTTTGTTTTTGTTGAATTTTTTTTTGGCTAATGTGCAAAATAAAGAGATACTTCTGGAAACCTACAGAAGTTTAACACAGTACTGTCCGTGAATTGAGTTCGATATCAGTTTACATCACTTTCAAGGATCAATTTATTTGCTTTGAAATGTCAAATGTGGTTTTTGTTTCTTTTAAAGGTCACATTAACAAAATCTATAATAATTTCAATATAATTCCAATGAACTTTTGGTTCTAAGTCATCTTGAAAAGTAAGTTCACCCCCACAAAAAAAATATTCCATATTAAATGCCAAGTCTGTATATACACGCATCCTTAATAATATATATTTTTTTTTTTCTGGAAGATTCTTATAACTATAGCGTAGTACACTACTCACAATAAGTTAGGGATATTGTGGGAGTGAGTTTATTTTTTTTATAGGGGTTAGGGTTGGGGTATTGAAATCAAGAATGCTGTGTTTTTTCACACTCATTAATAACCATAGAATTAGGACCAACAACTTTTTTCAACATAATTAATCACAAAATCAACCACACCGAAGAACCTGCCAATATCCCTAACCTATTGTGAGTAGTGCATTGTTAAGATTCATCAAATAACTGAACTATTTCTATCTCATTAACAAAACATTGGAGTTTGTTGTCATTATAATGCATTTTATCAATTAAGAGGATAAGGGGCAGGTTTCAATTGGAATGCCTGCGATAACTCGCTTACTTAGAAGTTTTATACTTCTACAGTGGAAAAAAACCCTCTTGGGGAGGAGGGCAAATTAATTCGCTACAACCTTCATTGTGTGACTCTTCGTCCTTCTGTCAAGTTTGGTTGAGATTGGATAAATAACGACCTAATGTATCGCGGTCAAAAATGGTCAGACAGACAGACCGACACCAAATTGCGTATTTTAGTATGAAAAGCAGGATATAAGTTGCATCAAATAATATGATCATTGCTCTGAGAAAGGGAAGGTTTCTCAGCTTTTTATCACCCCTCAGACCAATGGGCTAAGGGGTATTGTCGTCACGGGCGTCGTCCGGGCGGGCGGGCAGCCATCCGGGCGTCCGTCAACTTTTGGTTTCCGTCAATTTCAAGAACGGCTTGTCCGATTAAATCCATTTTTGCAGTGTGTGTTGGGGTTGAGTAGAGGAAGGTTCCTTTCGAAAATGGGCGCGCTGCGATTTTCAATATGGCCACCATGGCAGCCATCTTGAAATTGGTTTCCGTCAATTTCGAGCAGAACGGCTTGTCCGATTAAATCGATTTTTGCAGTGTGTGTTGAGGTTGAGTTGAGGAAGGTACATGGGCGCGCTGCGATTTTCAATATGGCCGCCACGGCAGCCATCTTGAAATTGGTTTCCATCAATTTCAAGCAGAATGGCTTGTCCGATTAAATCCATTTTTGCAGTGTGTGTTGGGGTTGAGTAGAGGAAGGTGCTTTTCCAAAATGGGCGCGCTGCGATTTTCAATATGGCCGCCACGGCAGCCATCTTGAAATTGGTTTCCGTCAATTTCGAGCAGAACGACTTGTCAGATTAAATCCATTTTTGCAGTGTGTGTTGGGGTTGAGCAGAGGAAGGTTCATGGGCACGAAATGGGTTAATGGGTTAATGGGCGAAAATTTCATTACTTGCAGTTCCTACTGCAGTATACAACTTCGCTTCAAATAACAAATTATCATCAATGCTTCCTTTCACCATGCATGGGCTGAGGGGTTACGCCTGCTTTGCGGTGCTATTTATTAATGATGTTATCAGACCAATGGGCTCCGATGCTAACCTATGACCTTTTTTGATCTCTGAAGTGTCATGTATTTTGATGTTTTCAATTGCCTAAGCCCAAGGACGAACTGTGTGTGCAGGATGTTTGGGTCGAGAGGTGAAGATGAGGCAACGTTGGCAAGACAGGACACATGGGTTTGTTTCTGCAGTTGTACCGCTCACTATTCTGTGGACTTGCATACAACATAGAAGTATTTGTTACTTGCATTGCAACATAGAAGTAGTTTGCAAAGTTATTGTAGTTTTTCAGAAAAATGTTAAAATGTTGGGAATGTCAATTTGGTTTCGCAGACTGAGAACGTCGCTCATAATGTCCACTGGTAATTTGTTTGCGCACAGAGAAATTATCGATCCCAGAAACTACAGGAATGATAGTTTAATAAAATGTGTATACGACACCAGGGAAGGGAGCACATAAAACAATAAGTTTTTTTTAAAGTGAAGAAGAAGTGACGTCCAAAACAGAAAATAGATCATGCTTATAAAGTATAGAGATCTCAGTCTAATCTAACTTAACCTCTACTTATTGACACAGATTCTCTCAAGAGATAGTCAGATACACAGAAGAAAACGGGTTAGCAGATGCATGGGGATAAAATAAACAAGGTGGGTGGTTCAAGCCTGGTAGAGCCGAGCGCAGTACCCTGGCCTAAATTCGATGAGACGAACAGGTTGCAGTTGTCCAAAATGCGACGTGCTGTAAGGTGGGTTTCTGGGCAAACTCAGTGTTTGTGGTCCCCAGGATGGCTGGACCAGTTCCTCCTTCAACTGGGAAGAGAGGGTGTGTGGCAGGGGGCTAAAGAACCCCAGCGATGCTGCTGTAGTGAGTTGTGGTCAAGGCTTCTGTGGAGAGCCTGGGAGAAACAGCACAAAGTCCTCGCTTCTTAGATTCCCTGCTCCAAACTGTGACAGGACCTCACCCGAGAGGTTCCTGGCTCTCAACTGAACTTCCTCCACAGAAACTCGGTTCAAAACCAGTCCCTCACATGACGTCATCAGGTGTGCCCATTGGTCACCTGGCTCATGCACACCGCTGATTGGACCAATTCAAAAGAGAACCAGTACTCTTCGGCTAGAGGGCCATCAGTTGTAAGGCCAATGAGGAGAAAGGAAAAATATTAATCAAAAAAATTAATGTTATATAAGAAAGCATCTGTAAATGCAAAGCCGTCCATGTCCGCTTTGTATTCGGACTTCTTCTTCCATATGCTAAACAGGACAAAAACAGCGATATAAAAATACAAAAAAAATTGACTTTTAGGTGACCATGACCTTTTGACCTTAAAAGCAATAGGCTTCAGTTACCGAATATGCAAACCTTGCTCAAATTTCAAGTCGATCTGATGACAATTGATAATTTTATGCAACCCTGACCTTTTGATCTAAAACAAAAACAAAACAACATTCAACTCCAAACTTTTGATTAGTGAACCAATTCAGTGACCCGATATGCAAATTCCTTAAACTTCAGGTCAATCGGGTGAAAATTGGTAATTTCACGCAACCTTAACCTTTGACCTTTTGATTAAAAAAAAACAATCGGCTTCTAGCTTTTGATTGATGAACCAATTCAGTGACCCAATATGCAAATTCTTAAAATTTCAGGTCTATCGGGTGAAAATTGACGATTTTATGTGACCTTTGAACTTTTGCCCAAATTATTAATTTGTCTTCTCCATATTCTCATAATAAAGCTTTGTTGAAAATTTGATGACAAAAGCTGATAAAGCACATTTAACAATGAAAAATACAAAGGGCTGGGGGGGAGACGTTTGGTGGGCAAGGTTCAGCAAAACACTTCATTTGGCAAGCCCAGATTGGGCTATACAGTACATCTACTCTAAACATTTAAATTATGATAAAGCTAGTCAGCTAATTAACATTTTAAGTTTTTATTTTGGCAGATAAACCCCAGTTGTTGTTTTGTTTGCGTTTCTCTTTACACAGATGCTGGAAAACGCCCACACACATAAACACCTGTCTGCTAAGGAACGCAGGTAATTTTGTTGAAGTGATGCCTGTTTTCAGCTGAGGTAATCCCGCTTTATTTATTTATTTTGGGTATTGCCTCCCCTCCCTCATTTCCATGTAAATTTTTCATTGGAAATATAAATTGGCTCCGTGTGATATTAAACACTTAGATTCTGATTTCTTTATCTTTTTTATATCTGTAAATGTGATTCAATGTGCTCCCTTGAAAATATCGAATGGTGATTGTACAAGGTGGCCCTAGAGTGATTTTAATTAATACAAGGTTTATGTGTTTAATATATGTGTAAATGTTTGAATATATAGTGATTTTGATTAATACAATGCAAAATCATAATAAATGTATAAATACTGTAAAACACTGGCATTCACGGGTTTGATATTTGCAGATCTTGTGTATTCGTGGTTCATAAAATGTGACCTGCTTCGACATTTGCGGCCCTGTGCTTCGCATATTCACAGTTTTTCGCGATTTTTCACGGTATTTTTGATTTTCCCTTGTGAATCACGACCTGTCGGGAAACCTATCCCACTTTTTCCCATTGAAACAATGCCCCCATATTCACAGAATTCTGTGAATGAACAAATTCTGTGAACAAATTATGTTACTGTGCTAACTTGTGAACCGGAGATGCAATTTTGACCAAACTTGTTATAAGTATATACAGTATTTATATCGTATGATAAAAAGATGAACTGATTAGATTTCAGCAAATGTCAGAGGTCATGTCAGGTAAAAATGTGATACTTGAGAACAGCTGAAGGGATTTAAATCAAACTTGGTACAAGTATGTATCGTGATGTAATACATAATGTGGGCGGGCGCATATCGGTCGATGTCACGATGTCGAAGAGTGCCGTTCTCCTCTTTTAAATCTTATAAATCTTAATTAGATGCAGCTGAGCGAAAACTGCCAGTGCACATCGGATATAGACTGGAGCCAATCGGTTGGGGAATTAAAATCTCCAAGGCTAACACTATATGCAGGCGGTGCTAGACCAATGAAAGACGCATCAGGCAAATCGGAAAGCACAAGTTTGTGTGTGAAATTGACATTGTACTGCTGTGGACTGTGGCTCTCAGATTTGGAAGTGTTTTCTGTATCTTTGCTAGTACGACTGATTGTTGACACAATTGGCCTGTTGCTGCTGTGGATGGGTTTCCGGTGACAGGATCTGAAGAACGCACCCGGGTAATGGTTTTCTTGTAGTTTACTGAATCGCAGTACGCAGAAGTGCTTGTGCGTTGTAAGCGTTGCATCACCAACTGGGCGATGAGCTCTGCTAGCTTATGTTTGTTAGTGATGTCGTGTTCTAAGGTCTGCATTGCCAATTTGATGGGTATGGATGTGAACAATGACATTGCGTCAAATGTGACCATAACTTTGTAGCTCTCGGGGTGAGCATTTCTGATTTGTTCGATAGTCTTTGGCGTTCCTTGCGCTGTTTTCTCGAATGGGTTAAATGCTTGAATCGGTGGAAAATATATTGAGCGAGATTGCATGTGGGTGTTCCCCAGAGGGCCATGATATGTCATAGGGGTGCACCCTCCTTGTGAATCTTTGGAAACCTGTAGAAGTGTGGTGTGACAGACATGGGCGTCACTGGGCACTGGTCCATGGGGCACGTGGCCCGAATGTTTTTTTTTCTTTTTCTGTACCTAGAATCTATTTTAATCCCTTGGCTATGATAGGCCACTTTATAACGATTAGCCTATTTTGCTCCACATGCCTCTGTGCTAAATGTTTTATTGGAGTTGGTAGGATCTGAAGATTGAAGGGGGCTAGGGTCCTGAATCTTTTTGGAAGCCAGCTATGCCTCTAGTGACAGTCAGTGGGTTTCATGGCATTCCATTCCTGTTTTGTGAGTAGGCTTAAATCATGAACTTACACATGGCAGTAGTCACTTGTTTCTTGATGGTCTTCATCGGGTCACTGGGCGTAATTGGTCCGGCGGCTGATAGGAACGTGTTCCACATTTGGCCTGAAGACCCAGCCTGCTACTTATCCTTACTTGATAGGTTCCAGAAACACATCGGTAATCTGGTTGGTGCAGAGAAGGGTTCAACTCTTCAACCACTCTCTCACCATAGGTAAGTTGCCACTCTTTGTTTGTTCTACAGCTCTATGTAGATCTTGCCACTTGCCATCGCTGCACATCCATACACTGTATCTGATCCAAAGAGTAGACCGAAATGCTATGCAAATAGTTTTTTTTACCCTCGTGCTGTCTCGCTTTGGAATTCACTTCCTGTAACGTGCTTCCTATCATCCTATGATTGATCTACGCAGCTTTAAGAAAATATCATTTCATACTTCCTACATCTTTGAGGTTTCATTTTAGTTTGCCACACTTGTGTAGTTGAACTGTATTTGTTTTTTTTATAACTTGTCTTGTATTTCAAGGCGGTTGCTCACCTTGATGAGACTTGGCATTGCCGCCACCTCTTTCTTTGTGAATGATTTTGGTACTTCCAGGGTTGTCTTGGATGTTTTCTTCCTTGTCTTTTTTTATTTCATTTATTTGAATAATACTCCGATTTGTGCGAAGGATAGGTTCCTGAGAGAGATTCACGAAGTAGCAATATTGTGCAGACCAGGGTTCATTAAGCATTGTGTTAATAAGGATACATGAACCGGACGCATTATTTCCGTGGTAGATGCTCTACCTCCGGGGACATAAGAATAATATATATTACCTATAATAACCTGAAATCATTAATGACACTACCAAACGAATAATATTAGTAACTAGAAAGCAGCTGAAAATGCAAAGCCCTTTCGCGTCCGCTTGTATGCAGACATCTTCTTCCGTATGCTCAACATAAAGAAAACAGTTTTAAAAAATACAAAATGAGAATTGATGATTTTATGCAGCCTTGACATTTGAGCTTTATATCTAAAAAAAAAAAAAATTTTGGCTTTTAGCTTTTGATTGGTGAACCAATTCATTGACCTAATATGCAAATTCAAAATTTAAATTTCAGGTAAATCGGATGAAAATTGACGATTTTAGGTGATGCTGACCTTTGAACTTTTGACAAAATTGTTAATTTGTCTTCTCCATATTATCAAAATAAAGCTTTTTTTGAAAATTTCATGACAAAAGCTGAAATGGTAGAAACGTTACGGCCTGGAGAGACACAGACACACACAAGTGATTGCAAAACCCGGTCTCCTGCTGCGCGGGAGGGGGTTAGTTCCGCTAACTGGAACGGTACTCAGTAGAGCGCATACCTCCATCAGGCTGAACGGTTTATGTTTTATATCCCACTGATAGGCCGGATCTGCATTCGTACCATTTGTCTTTGTCACACACCAAAATCTAATCGGCTTCTTCTTGCCATCTACCCAAGTCATCCACCAAGTTTTATCATAATCCGTCCACAATCTTTTGAATTTGCAAGCTATACAGTCACGTGAAAAAGTAAGTACACACCTTGTAAAGTTTTGACTTTTTCAACATATTTCAACATACAGCTATTTGATCTTCATTTCAACAATATTGATAGATAAAGGTGATATAATATAACAAATATCATGAAACATTTACATTTTGTAGTCCATTGTATAATTTAAATAAACATAAATGCAAATTTCACATGTGGAAAAAGTAAGTACACCCCTACATTTATCACGACTTCAAATACCTAAAATTAGAATCAGGTGCACCAGCTCAGGTGCAAATGATTAGA
Source organism: Myxine glutinosa (assembly GCF_964187855.1). Classification (NCBI taxonomy): domain Eukaryota; kingdom Metazoa; phylum Chordata; class Myxini; order Myxiniformes; family Myxinidae; genus Myxine; species Myxine glutinosa. The sequence continues at coordinate 68,342,600 of NC_136271.1, forward strand.
ACATCGTTAGAGAGGATCTTGGAGGAACCTGTCTTATTTAAACCTCAGACATTTAGTTTGGTTTGCTCTTTGTTGTTGAAGTGTGCGGCGTCACCATGCCTAGATCAAAAGAGCCCTCTGAGGCCTTCAGAAAGAAGGTTATAGATGCCTACATGTCTGGGAAAGGATTTAAAAAGATCTCCAAACAATTTGAAATCGATCATTCGACTGTCCGGAAGATCATCTACAAGTGGAGAAGATTCCAAACAACTGCCAACTTGTTCATGCCAGGCCGCCCCAGCAAGTTCAGCCCGATAGCAGACCGCAAGATGCTGAAAGAAGTCTCTACAAACCCCAGAATGTCATCACGCGACCTACAGGTAGCTCTTGCCACTGTTGATGTCAAAGTGCACGAGTCTACCATTAGCAAGAGGCTGCACAAATTTGATCTACATGGGAGGTGTGTACCCCGGTTTAGAATAGGTACACTGTATCCCTGCACATCGTAAGAGGCGACTAAGGGTTGGCGTCAGGAAGGGCATCCGGCCATAAAAACATTGCCTCAAACAGGGAACCATGATTGTCATGGGGCCCGCAAGGCTAACCCCCGCTCTAGCGGGGAAAATGGCCTTAAAACAATGATTCATTCATTCATTCATGGGAGGTGTGCCAGGAGGAAACCTTTGCTGTCCAGAAAGAACATCAGGGCAAAACTAAAGTTTGCCAATGAACACCGAGGCAAAGACAAGCACTTCTGGAACAATGTGCTCTGGACAGATGAGTCAAAGGTAGAGCTATTTGGCCACAGTACCAGAAGACATGTTTGGCGAAATCCAAAGACAGCATTTGACAACAAGAACCTGATACCAACTGTAAAGCATGGTGGTGGAAATATTATGGTTTGGGGCAGCTTTGCTGCATCAGGGCCTGAGCAGCTCACCATCATAGAATCCACTATGAATTCTTCATTGTACCAGAAGGTGCTTGAGGATAATGTGAGGCCATCTGTCGAAAAGTTGAAGCTCAACCGAAGGTGGACCTTGCAACATGACAATGACCCTAAACATACCAGTAAATCCACCAAGGAATGGCTGCAAAGAATGAAATGGAGGGTTCTCGAATGGCCAAGTCAAAGCCCGGATCTAAATCGCATCGAGATGTTGTGGAGGGATTTGAAACGAGCTGTGCATGCAAGAAACCCCTCAAACATCGCACAGCTGAAAGAATTCTGCATGGAGGAGTGGGCAAAAATTTCTCCCAGTCGATGTCAGAGACTGGTAGACAGTTATAAGAAACGCCTACTTGAGGTTGTTTCTGCCAAAGGGGGCAATACCACCGATTAGAGCCAAGGGTGTACTTACTTTTTCCACATGCGAAATTTGCATTTATGTTTATTTAAATTATACAATGGACTACAAAATGTAAATGTTTCATGATATTTGTTATATTATATCACCGTTATCTATCAATATTGTTGAAATGAAGATAAAATAGCTGTATGTTGAAATATGTTGAAAAAGTCAAAACTTTACATGGGGTGTACTTACTTTTTCACGTGACTGTATATGTTTTTTGGCCCCATCTCTCAATGGTGAAGAATCGCTTAAATTTTTTTTTTTGTTGTTACCGGAATCGAATCATTTCATCCTCGTCACAAACCCAACCTATCCACCAAGTGTTCATCCGAATCCGTGAATTAGAATTGAAAAGTGCGTTTTGAATGTGAATAGGATGATTTCTTGTGACGAAGCACAATTAAGAAGAAATCGAGAGAATAAGGCAAGAAGAAGAGCATGTTTGTCTGTGACTTATTTAATTGCATTGAGAGCACAAAACAGAGAAACTCAGCATCGAGTTTTCAATAAACAGATGTGAGGACAACAAGGCAGACCCAAAATCGTCTTGGCATCAAAGAAGGTGGCATTCAGCTCTGCACAGACAGCTGGTGTCTGTCTTGCAGGCCGCTAGTATAGACATAAACATATGCAGTAAATACATATCCTGATTTCTCAATGTTGGCATCTCTTATTTTTCCTGCTTTTGAATTCCTTTGTTGCATTGGCTAGCTGTTCTTTTCCTTTTCTGGCCTGGGTCACTATCATTTTGCCAAACACTTCTTTTGAAGGTGAACAGGATTTAACTTTGGCATAGAGTTTGTTTTTTTTGTATACAGAATCGAGGGTCGTGAAAGAGCTAACATTTATCACACAAACAAATCAAACAGACAAACAAACAAAGTATATAAAAAGGGGAGCGGTAGACAAGATGGGGAGAGAAGGGGAAGCACATAAACTCAACATTTGAGAGCAGGGACATTGGGAATGTGTGGGAGGGAGAGGGCTTGGGGGGAGGTGGCATGGGAAGGGGGGTGGGGGGGTAGAGGGAAAAGTATAAACACAAGGACACCAAGGACTTCCAGGAAAGAAGTTGGTATTTCAAAAAAGTGGATTTGGGGTGAAATTAGCGGGGGTAGAAAAGATCAATGTTTTTGATGGGGGAAGATAAGAGATGGTGGTAAACAGCTGTTTTAAAGACCTGGAGGGAGGAGTGGGATTGAAGAGAGTGAGGGAGTTTGTTCCAGAGGCGGCAGAAAAGAGGAATGAAGGAGTGAAGGTGAGCAGAGAGTCTTGATTTTGGCAGTTTCACCAGAAGAGGGTTGCAGGCAGATCTTGTGCGACCTGTAGGAATATTTGGGGGACAGAGCCCAGAGAGAGCTGGAGGAGCGAGGCCATAGAGGAGTTGGTAGAAGACAGAAAGACCACCAACCTGCCTGCGGTGAGTAAGTGAAAGGCCCTCGGAGGTAGCTTCATCACGGGAGATTCCAATGATTCTGAACACTTTGGTTTCAACAGCGTGAAGACGAGCTAGGTGTGAGGCAGGAGCACCAGCCCAGAGGGGGAAACAGTATTCCATTGAGCTGCGGATGAAAGCCTTATATGTGGTGAGGAGCTCAGGTGTGCCAAGGAAGGACTTCGCACGACGGAGGATGCCCAGTCGGTGACAGGCTTTGGAGGCCAGATTTGAAATGTGGTTTTCCCAGGAAAGATCATGGCAGATAGTGAGACCCAAAAGCTTGATTGACAGAACTTCTTGGAGAGGATTATTCAGAAAGTGGATGGGAAGGTTGTCCAGTCGGTCTTTTCGGAGAGACATCGTAAGAGTGCGAGATTTGTCAGGATTGAAAGACATGTTCCACTTGTTTGCCCAGTCTGTGATATTGTCCAGGTCTGCAGAGAGTGAGGAGGCTGCAGACTGCCGATCTGAGGGATGAGGAATGGAGCGGCAGAGAGTGGAGTCATCAGCAAAGTGATAGGATTTTCAAGAGAGTCGGAGAGATCATTGATGAAGACCAGAAAAAGCACAGGGCCCAGAACACTGCCTTGGGGAACTCCAGCCTGAACAGGAAGAGGAGATGAGAGAAACCCATTCAGGGCCACACGTTGACTACGACTAGAGAGGAAGTCCGCCAGCCATGCGTGGAGATTTCCATGGATACCAAAGGAGGAGAGGAGTTTGTTTGTCTGATTGCAGAAATTGTCACTTGTGCAAGATATCCTAAAATTCCCTATTTGTATTGGCTAATTGATTAAGTCCCGTTCTGTTGACTGTTCGTGGCAATAAGTCACAAGGGACGAAAAAGCATTTGTAAAAAAACAAATTTAAATTATTTGGCTTCGCAATTTTAATGAGTTTTTTTTTAATGGTTTAATCTACTGCTTATGGAGCAGCCTCTCCAAATATTGCACGGAGGACAAGGACGTTTGGGTACAATGGAAACAGTTTTAAAATGTCATTCATGCAAGAAATTGCAGTCTTTTATTATGTGGGACGTGCCGACAAGGTCATCAACCAAATCAGAAAATGGCTATTTTATTACCACTTATGATTTCGAGTTGTTATAGTTTCAAACTTCAGGAAATATCCTTATTTGATGGCAGGAAATTCTGTGCTGTTTGTGGTTTGCATAAAAGGAGTTTCATGCGACAATTGAAATACAGTATTGTAGTTTAGTTTTTATTATTCATTAAAATCAATTTTTATTTCCTGAGCTTGTCAGTTAAGAGTGGTGCAGCTCTCTGAAATATTGCTTTTGTTATTTTGTGATCCAGGGTTATGAGTGCATTTTCTGTTGTGATTGTAATATCGTCAGACTTTATTTATTCGCACAGTTGAAGAGGCCTTGCCTTTAGCATGTTGGCCCACAGTTTCTTCGGTTATAGAGTCTCGGCTCGTGGAAGAGCTAGTACACTGAACGGATCAGGAAGTAATAGAATGAAGAGAGGGGGGGGGGGGGGACACCAACAGCAGGTTAAAGGCCAAAATAGAGGGAGACTTGGCCAAAAAATGGGTGTGCGGAGGAATGATGGGTAGAGGAGGGTGCATGGGGTGGACAAGGTAGATGCAGAAGGAAAGTCTCAGGAAGGATAAACTGGAAATTTGTGAGGATGAGGGCTTGGTTGTTTGGGGGTGGGGCATTGTTAGGGGTGGAGTTGGGGGAGATGTTATGAGTTGGTTGGGGGGTGGGGGAGGAGGTACTATGATGTATTTGGATGTTGTGGTGCCAAACAGCAGGATTATTTAATTTTGAGTAGTGTCTCTGTTCAGAATGGCACTCTTAAGTCTAAACAATGAGCTGGTAAAGAGGAAGTTGAAAAATCTCTCCCTTTGGTGTGGTATTAATAAAGAAAAATTGATCTTACAAGTAAACACGACTAACTACAATTTTATCAATATGAAGCAGCTCTGCAAAAGTGCTGTAAGGATGATGTCATAATGAGAAGCGAAAGATCATTTTGCACATTGGTGCAAAATAGCACATCTTCAGACATGATGCGATTTTCGTGCAGCACAGTAGAGTTGCATTTACAACACTCTTGGTGTTGGTTTTGTTTTGTTCTTGATGTTGAGCCTGGTGTTGGTTTAGCTGTAAGGGTGCTGGCTTGGGATCCTCGGATCCTGGGTTCGAATCCGGGTCTATCGCTGAATTAACACCAGGGTGGTTGAATCAGCCTGTCATTCTTCCGAGGTCGGCAAATTGAGAATCAGTTCACTGGTAATTCCCTGTGTGTCGTAAGAGCTGACTAACAGGGTTTGGTGGCAGGAAGGGCATCCGGCCATAAAACATTGCTTCAAAAAGGGGACCATGGTGCCCGAAAAAGGCCAACCCCTGCTCTTCGGGGAAAAATGGCCTCTAAAGGTGTTTTTTTTTGTTTGTTTGTTTTTTTACAGTTGAGTGCCACACCTCAACAATCATGTGGTGCACTTGTGTTTGTTTGTGCAATTTGTGTTTTGTGTTTGGTTGTGCAATTTGTGTTTGGTTAAAGATGAGAAGAGAGAGAGAGTGTGTACAATTTACATGTAGTATGTGCAAAGGTGTGCGGTAAAATGAAAGGAGGAGGTGAGGGAGTTTAAGAGGGAGTGTTGTAAAGTGTTGGAGGAAAGTGGGAAATGGGAAGGTAAGGAGGAGAGTTTAAGTAGATGAAATAAGAATGTCTTTGACATTATAACTGGGGAATGGAAAGGTGAAAGGGTGTTGGTGGGTAGGAGGAAGTGGAGAGGAGGGAGGTTGGTGAAGGGGAAATAAAGTTGTGCTTTGCTTTGCTGTTTTGCTAATGCACTATGTAGGTGAGTCCCAAGGTAGCTTTCATTCAAAGTTAATGACCTTGTTTGGTGTGTTCTGCTTTTTCGGGTGAAACGCTTTTGTTTACGGTCAACCTGAAAAGGTAAAACATGCCATACTTCTGCACACTCGCTTCCCATGACTGTCACATTCTTTCAGCGGAAGCAGAATAAACTTTACATCGGAAGCTTCATTGTACTGCAGTAAAATGGGAAGCAATGCATTCAAGCTCCGAGTGCTTTATAAATCTGGAATCCATGGCTATGTTAAGGTATTTGTCAGTGATTCAAGTGAGGAGTGGTATGGGTATCGGGTGATGAGGTGGGGCAACCCCTGTCCCCATTGAGAAAATTGCTGGGGAGAGGCCCACAAGCTGTATTGAACCTCTCCTAATACCTCTCCCACCTCCTCCCAAGCCCTCTCCCTCCCACAGTTCTCTCGATGTCCCTGCTCTCAAATGTTATGTTTGTGTCCTTCCCACTCTCTCCCCATCTTGTCTACCGCTCCCCTTATTTTGTGTTTTATGTGTCGGTTTGACTTTTTGTGTGAATAATGATAGCTCTTTCACAAGCCTCGATCTTGTATACAAAAAAACAAACAAACAAAAAAAAAACAAGGGGCCAAAGGGAGCAGAAACTTTTACAGTATAATTGAAAGTTTGTGACGGCATGATGGTGAGGAGCATTCGATTAATGTGAAAACTCAGTGGCATAATGGTTCGGGCATTCGCTCTAAGTCTGAGAGGTCAGTTGTTAGAACCCTACGTGAGTCATACCAAAGACTTAAAAAATGGTACGTGCTGCTTTCTTGCTTAACCCGTGGCATTTCAGTAACAGACTATCACCAAATAATTTCAAACTGTTTTCTCCTACACACCAATTATTCTGGTATAAGTTGGTATTTAAAAAAGTCGTTATGGGCATATCTCGGGTACTCGACAGTCTCGTATTCTGCTCCGCTTGCCAAACTCGCTGCGCATGGTATACAAAGCCACATTCAGTCTTGGCTTTCTGACTTCCTCCACTCGTGCAGTCAATGCGCTGCTATTGATGGAACTGTCTCCTTTCCCAAGTGGAGTCTGGCGTGCCTGGGAATTTCGTAAATATCTCTCCCGCTTGAAAGAAATGAGAGGTGGTGGTGGGAAAATCGAGGCAGTTTTAGGATCAGTTTGTAACAGCTTGAACTTCTTCTGGATGATTTTCTTGACCGGAAGGTTGATGGGATGGTGGATCAATGTGAACAGGATCCTTTCTTGGTTTTTTCTTCTTCAGTAGTTGTAAAGTGAGCAGTGTTATGGGTGGACGGACGTTCTCTGGAGCACTAGCGTCAACGGGGGTGATAAAGGCAAGCTCTGCAAATAACTTGCACATCTCATTAGATTTGTATTTGAAGTCTGACTTGTCACTGCACAGATGGTTAAGCCTTAGGAATTGGGAATATGCAATTGATCTTAAGATGAATATTGCAGGTAGCTGTGTGAATCTCTCGGTTTGTCATGTGGTGGCAAGTCCATTCTCTTTAACTGAAACATTGATGTCGAGAAAGGTAGTGAAAGTAATTGACAGTCTATAAACTGACTCGGTGGTCGTAATGTTTAGAGCGACGTTCCGGGTCTGGGAGGTTGGCAGTTCAAACCCTGCCCGAGTCATACTTTTTTCTTTTTTTATGTTGAAGGCTCCAGTCACAGACTATATAGTCCTCATCGAGGCCAGGCCTTAAACTTTAATATAAAGGACTTTTTAAAATGTTACGTGCTGCGTCTTTGCTTGACGTACAGCATTTAAAATGTTAAGAGCAAGGACAATCCCCATAGGTTGGCATCCATGGGGAGGAGTAAATTCCCCCTGAGGAAATGCCCCGCTGAGTGCGTTTAGGAAAGACGGCACCATTGTTGTGACGTTGCTGGTACCCAGAGTACCCTGGAAAATGATGGCACTTCCCCCAACTCGATGGCTGTGTTTGTCTTGTCCAACAGTCTTGTATTGTCGTGTATGTTTGTTTGTAAGTCCATGTGTGTGGTCAAAAATCTGGTCTGGTCGAAAGGTTGTCGCTCAATATAACCGACAAAACGATTTGCAGAGCTGGGACCCATGGCTACATTGTTTGTCTGCTTGTAGAATTCATGGGAAATCAAAAAGCTATCGAAAATGTGGACGAGTTTGCAAGGTAGAGTAGAGTAGAGGAGTTTCTGTGCTTGGTTCATTTGTAGTACGGCGACCGAAAGTGTTTGAGCGCCCAAAGACGCTTGTAGTTCGCAATTGCAGTCTGCAGGTATTTCACGTCCATGGCGAATGAAAAGGGAAACCTTAACTGTTGGAAAATTGTGTGTGATTGGTGTCCTTTATGAAGGAGGGTAGAGATTTAACTGGAGGAGTTGTCTTTTTATCAAGATAACTGAAGATCAGTTTGGTCGTGTAGCTACAAGTGGAAATTCTAGGGCAGTCATTGTTGTTGGCCTTGTGGATCTTTGGTGAAAGGTAAACGTGTAACGTTGGAGTGGTGATGCTGAGGTTGCAGGCAGTCTGTGAGGGTTCCTGTTTGGAAATTAAATTTTTGATGGTTTCCTCAACTCCCTAATTCCACTTTAATCTCTGGCATTGAAATTAAAAAAAAAAATCAAATTGCATGCTTGGCTTATAAAATTCCACACATGAACTAGAACGGCACTCGGTAGAGTGCACACCTCCGCCAGGCTGAACAGTTTACGTTTTGTGTTCCACTGATGGGGCGGATCTGGATCCAGACCTGAACCAAAATGTAATTGCCTTGTTGTTGTCACCTACCCAACTCATGCACCTAGTTTTGTCATAACTCGTCCATAATGTTTTGAGATACTGTGCTACATATCATTTTTGGCCCCATCTCTCAATGATGAAGAATCACTTAAAAAATATCATATCTGAAACTTCACCAACATCAAATCGATTCGGCCTTGTCACACAAACAACCTGTCCACCAAGTTTCGTCATAATCCGTCCTTAACTTTTTTGAACTAGAACAGCACTCAGTAGAGAGCATACCTCTGCCAGGTGAACAGTTTACGTTTTGCATCCTAGAGTAGACCAAAGGCTAACCCCCACTCTAGCAGGGAAAATTGCCTTAAAATGACTGTTGTGTTGTTGTTGTATCCTAGAGTAGACCAGAAAAATCACAATAGAGAATGGCATTTAATCAAAATCATCCGTCCACAACTTTTGAGATATCCTGCTGTATATCGTTTTTGGCCCGATCTCCCAAAATGGTGAAGAATCACTTTTTAAAAATTCTGCTGGCTGGATCCGGATCCGGATCTTCACCAAAATTGAATCGATTCTTCCTTGTCACACACACAACCGGTCCAACAAGTTTCATCCAAATCCGTCCATAACTTTTTGAGATATCCTGCTATTATAGTTTTTGGTCCAATTTGGCCCAAATCACCTGGCTGAACATTTGTTAATGCGAAATTTTCATTGATGTTTAGTATAACAATGAAATTGCATCACGTTACCTTAGAAGAATGTTGGCATGGGAAAGGACGTTGTTGTACGAGAAGGAATGTCAATGAGACGTGTGGAGAATGCCTTGTACGAGGAGTATGAGGGCTTCTACCCCACTGTAGCACTGCCATCGCTGCAACAGGTTGTCCATTGGGCTTCGGGTGCTCTGAGGGGGAGCTGCTCTCAAACGATCTCACCGCATTGACAGATCGCTGACAGCAACAGAAACACGAGAACAGCATTTGCACTATGTTGCTGCCATGAATACCCAATACCTGCACTCAAATCTCAGCCTTAATTTTGCTTTCAAAGCCATCATATGCTTTACACAGGTGAAAGTAAAGGGGGAAAAAGATGATGTATGGGGACGCACATGAAAGGATGAGTGTGGTGGATGAAAATCTTGCTATATTTCTGATGCAATATATACATAGATACCTCCTTGGGCATTTCTCCTTTATACAATACTAGCAGTCCACCTTTGGGGAGCAATGTGCTGCGGCACATTCTTGGAAATGTAATTTTGAATTGTCATTTTTGAATGAAACTTTATTGATCACAACATATCATACGCCATATCATCATAATTTTTAGAAGGTTTCATTATGTTATGAAGAAGATAAAGGAAGATGATTTGTAATACCAGCTACCATTAATGGTGGTGCTATTTCCACCATATCTATACAGAGTTGTTTAGCTATTGTTGCCAATTTTCTCATAGTTGGGCAAATAGATCTTTGTCAAACTTTCAGAGGTCCATCAGTGGACCTTCTTCCGCTTTGACCTCCGCTTCTGGTCTTGCCGGCGAGGTTTTCATTTTTTCGAAGTTGTACACGCTCTCCACTCTATCGAAGTTAAGTAATTGTTTCCATTTGTATTTTCGTCAAAACTATTTATTTTATGGTGTGTGTACGTATAGTGTGTCCCTAGGAAGATTCTCGGTGTTAATCCTTCATACCTGTATAAAATATCGTCGGTTAATTCGTGTTGTGTCTTTTGAGGCCTAGTACAGTGTCCGACCTTGAGGCTTTGTTTTTCTCTCAGCGGTCCATCTATTGTGCTCCAACTACTTTCGTTTCTCTGTTTTTCCCAGTCTTTTCACCCCATACGTCCTTGTTTAAAATCTCAACTCAAAAACAACAAAAAAAAAAAAACATTTCCTTCTCTGTTCTTATTCGTTGTTCTTATTCATTTATTCGTTGTTCTTATTCGTTCGTTCGTTCTTCAATCACATGTTTCACCCACATTTCCCCAGATAGTTTTCACTGTTAAACTTTAAAATGTTTCAACTTTCCCCTGAAGAACTGTATTCTATCGTGTATTACAACACCTTTTTCTTCTTCCTCTTTAAAAGGTTGCTTTCGACTTGCTCACCAAATCTATTCATTCCAAAAAAAAATTCCATCTTTCAGACATTCCCTAAACTCTCCTGCTCTCCACCCCCCCTCCAGCGTCCTCAAACGTATTTTTGACTCGAAGGTCACAAGAAACTCATTTTGCAATAAATGTTTGTTTCCCATTAATCGTACACTTTCGAAAATCCAATCTCACCCCTCCCCTCCAAATCTTCTCCATCACCCCTCCCCTCCAAATCTTCCCCATCACCCCTCCCCTCCAAATCTTCCCCATCACCCATCCCTTTCAAATCTACCCCCTTGCCCCTTCCCTCCTAATCTCCCCCTTTGCCCCTCCCCTTCAAATCTACCCCCCAACCATCCCTCCCAAATTCTCCCTCCTCCCACTTCCCTCTCAAAGCTGCCTCCTCCCCACTTCGTCTCCCTTCTATCTCATACCTTCACCTCCCCCAACCTTCGACCTTCCTCTGTCCCCCCCCTCAAACAACCCCTCACTGTGCCTCATCCCATCACCATCAAACCTTTCGTCCTCCTCATCCTTCCCTTTCTTGTAACTCTTCTGTAATCTCTGCCACACAATGAACTGCTCTTCCTACCTCCCCCTCTCATCCTTCATCTGACCCTACCCCTCCCCTCCCCTGTCCTGCACCCGATGCTCCCCCTCTCTCCTCATTAACGGTATGGACCTCAAACATCCGGGGCCTTCGCTCAAACCTGATTGATCTCTCCATTCAGGTTGCTTCTGACAATCCAGACTTGATCTGCTTCACAGAAACTTTCCTCCTTCAAGATGTCTCTGATTCCTCAATATCTCTTCCTGGTTACTCCCTCCTCCGGTATGATAGACCTGAGCCTCGTCCTGGTGGTGGGGTGGCTATCTTTATCAAAAACTCTCTTCCTCACTCTCCTTGCACGAACCTCTCTCCACCCCACCCCCAGGAGTACCTCTGGTTATGGCTTCCTCTCCGCTCCCATCTTTTGTTCATATGTGTTTTGTACCATCCTCCAAACAGTGACGACTCCATTTACATTTCGCTGTCAGACAACATGGACCAACTTCTATCAACTCATCCAAACTCTCTCTTCCTCATATTGGCGACTTCAACTGTCATCATGCCAGCTGGCTGGGTGTGGGTTCCTCTCTCACCAGCCATGGCACCTCAGCAAAGGACTTCTGCGACTCATTGGGACTGACACAATCTGTCAATTTCCCGACCCGGATCTCAGTCAATGGAGTATCTTCTCTTCTGGACTTGGTTATGACTAACTTCCCTGCAAATGTGTGCTGATCTTCTTCTGCTCCAATCGGTTCTTCTGATCATGTGCTTGTTAAAGTGGACATCTCTCTGGCCATTCTCAGAGAGCCTCCTCAGCGCCGACGAGTCTGGCATTTCACTCAGGCTGACTGGCACGGTCTGCAAGCAGCCATCAATCGTCTGGACTGGTCTCCCATCTCTACTGCCTCTGACATAAATTCTTCCTGGGAATTCTTCCAAAGCAAACTGCTCTCTCTCATGCACAGATTTATCCCATCTCGTCTTCAGTTGTCTTACCCTTCCTCCCGTCCATGGTACACTGAAACTTGTGGTGAGGCAGTTGTCCTGAAACAACTTGCCTTTGCCTCTTGGAAGGCAAATCCAACTGAAGGCAATCTCAGTTCCTTCCACCAAGCTCGAAACCAGTGTGTGTCTACCCTCAGGAGTGCCAGGAAGCACTATTTTTTTTATTTTTTTTTGTATACAAGATCGAGGCTCGTGAAAGAGCGAACATTAATCACACAGAAAGACAAACAGACACACAAAACAAATAACATCGGGAGCGGTAGACAAGATGGGGAGAGAGGGGGAAGGACACAAACACAACATTTGAGAGCAGGGACCGAGAGACATGGAGACATCGAGAGAACTGTGGGAGGGAGAGGGCTTTGGGGGGGAGGCATGGGAAGGGGGGGGGGGGGTGGGAGAGGTATAAAACATATGGACACTGCCAAGACTTCCAGGAAAGAAGTTGGAATTTCAAACAAGGTGGATCTGGGGTGAATTAGTGGGGGTAGAAAAGATCAAGGTTTTGGATGGGGGAAGATAAGAGATGGTGGTGAACAGCTGTTTTGAAGACCTGGAGGGAGGAGTGTGATTGAAGTGAGTGTGGGAGTTTGTTCCAGAGGCGGGAGAAAAGAGGAATGAAAGAGTGAAGGTGAGCAGAGAGCCGAGATTTCGGCAGTTTAACCATCAGAGGGTGGCTGGCAGATCTTGTGCGACCTGTAGGAATATTTGGGGGACAGAGCACAGAGAGAGCTGGGGGAGCAAGGCCGGAGAGGAGTCGGTAGAAGACAGAAAGACCACCTACCTGCCTGCGGTGAGTGAGTGAAAGGCCCTCAGAGATAGCTTCATCGCGGGAGATTCCAACTATCCACTATCTCTATCCAATATAATTCCACTATCTCTCCACACTCAAGATTGAACTCTCAAACCTGCCTCCTTCCTCCAAATCCTGGTGGCGTCTGGTCAAATCCGTTTCTGGTGTTTGTTCTCCCTCCATCCCCTCCCTTACCTCAAATGGCTACACAGTTGACACCGCACATGACAAAGCCGAATGCCTCAACTCTGTGTTTGCCTCAAATTCTTGTGTCCCAAACCCATCTCTCTCTGTTCCCACCTTTCCCAGTCGAACCCAACTGCTCCTGGACTCTGTGTCCTTCTCTCCTGACAAGGTGGAGAAGTTTTTGTCAAACCTCGACTCTGATTCTGCAACTGGACCAGATGGCATCAGCCCACGGGTCCTAAAATCCTGCTATGCCGCTCGATCTCACCATCTCTCTGTTCTTTACACCCTCTCTTCTGCTCAAGGTCATCTGCCAGCATCTTGGAAATCAGCAAACATTACCGCTTTACACAAAAAAGGTGCAAAAACAGATCCTTGCAACTACAGACCAATCAGCCTGCTTCCAATTATCAGCAAAGTCATGGAATCCATCATTGCTTCGGATATCAAATCGTTCCTCTTCTCCAATGCCTTGATCTCTGATCATAAATTTGGATTCAGACCAGGTCATTCTACTCTGGACATGTTGCTTCTGCTGTCTCAACAATGGATGGAGGTCCTCAATGCCAAACAGGAAATCACAGCTGTCTCACTTGACATATCACGTGCCTTCGATATGGTCTGGCACCCAGCTCTGCTCACCAAACTCTCCTCCTATGGTATCCATGGAAATCTCCACTCATGGCTTGCGGACTTCCTCTCTGGTCGAAGACAACGTGTGGCCCTGAATGGATTTCTCTCATCTCCCCTTCCTGTTCTGGCTGGAGTTCCCCAAGGTCGTGTTCTGGTCCCTGTGCTATTTCTGGTCTTCATCATTGATCTCTCCGACTCTCTGGAAAATCCTCTCAATCTCTTTGCTGATGACTCCACTATCTGCCGCTCCATTCCTCATCCCTCAGATCGGCAGTCTGCAGCCTCCTCACTCTCTGCAGACCTGGAAAAAATCACAGACTGGTCAAACAAGTGGAACATGTCTTTCAATCCTGACAAATCTCACACTCTTACAATGTCTCTCCGAAAGGACCGACTGGAAAACCCTCCCATCTACTTTCTCAACAATCCTCTCCAAGAAGTTCTGTCGCTCAAGCTTTTGGGTCTCACTATCTGCCATGATCTTTCTTGGGAAAACCACATTTCCAAGCTGGCCTCCAAAGCCAGTCGCCGACTGTGCATCCTCCGTCGTGCGAAGTCCTTCCTTGGCACACCTGAGCTCCTTACCACATACAAGGCTTTCATCCGCAGACCTCTGTGGAATACTGTTCCCCCCTCTGGGCTGGTGCTCCTGCCTCACACCTAGCTCGGCTTCACGATGTTGAAACCAAAGCTTTCAGAATCATTGGAATCTCCTGCGATTAAGTTAACTCCGAGGGCCTTTCACTCACTCACCGCAGGCAGGTTGGTGGTCTTTCTGTCTTCTACCGACTTCTCTCCGGCCTTGCTCCCCCAGCTCTCTCTGTCCCCCCCCAATATTCCTTCAGGTCGCACAAGATTTGCCTGCAACCATCTTATCGTTAAACTGCCAAAATCTAGGCTCTCTGCTCACCTTCAGTCTTTCATTCCCCTTTTCTCCCGCCTCTGGAACAAACTCCCCCACTCCCTTCTATCCCACTCCTCCCTCCAGGTCTTTAAAACAGCTGTTCACCACCATCTCTTATCTTCCCCCATCCAAAACCTTGATCTTTTCTACCCCTGCTAATTCACCCCAGGTACACTTTTTTTTGAAATTCCAACTTTCCTGGAAGTCCTTGCAGTGTCCATGTGTTTTATACTTCTCCCACCCCCCCCCCCCCCACTTCCCACACCTCCTCCCCCCAAGCCCTCCCCCTCCCACATTTCTTCCGATGTCCCTGCTCTCAAATGTTGTGTTTGTGTCCTTCCCCCTCTCTCCCCATCTTGTCTGCCGCTCCCCTTATTTTTTGTGTTTTGTGTGTCGGTTTGACTTTTTGTGTGATGAATGTTAGCTCTTTCACGAGCCTCGATCTTGTATACAAAAAAAAAGAAAAAGAAAGTGAGTGCCAGGAGCGTTTTAGGCCAAAATAAAAAAAATTGAATTTTTATTTTTTAGGGATTTCTTTTTTAATCGCTCTATTAGTGCATACGCCTTTGTAGCTATGTGAAAGCCAATATTAAATGATCCCCGATCCCATTCCTTAGTCGGTGTAGAAGTGTTTTAGGCTCAGGAAAAAAAAATTCTAGAATTTCTATTTTGATTTGATGTGCATATGTATATTATATATTATATAATATATACAGTATACACATTTGCTCCATAATAGGTAGATATAGATAGTCGGTTATCTTATTAATTTTACAGGGAAATGAAAAAGAAGAAAAAGGAACCTGAGACTGGAAGTGTGTGTGAAGCTGACAGTCCCCATCTTGGACTGGAATCTGAAAGGGTTAGAGGCAAAGAAAAACCTCCTGCCAGCACAGCTTCACAGCAGCCTCTGCCTCTGACACGTGCCCAGAAGGTGTGTTCCAACAGTGCTGAATGGGATGGAGTGGGTCAAAAGGTATACCGTATTTGCGTATACGATAGATGCTGTTGCTATTGACCTCTTGCCCCTTGTCTGGAATTTAGTTCTGGGCCTTCTTCCTGGTATGTAATGAGTGGGGCTTGCAAAACTTTCATGGGATAGTTCTGATTCAAGTAGATCATTTTGATTATTCGCTCACTTTTATTGACCAATCTAGTTTGGTCTACATTGATGAGAAAATTGTGAAAGAAGTGGATATAGATTGAGCATGTAGTTGATAAATTTAGGGGCAACTGTCTATTCAGTCGTCATGTGTACATTGCTGGTTAATATTACTTGTATCGTATTTTCACACAAATAACCCACCCCCTGGTATACCCTGCACCCGGGGGAAAAAGTGCTCTAGGAAAGTTTTAGGCAAGTAGGCCCGCACACGGGTATATCCTGCAAGCCAGGAATGTGTTCAGTTACCAAGTTTGTTGTTGAGCACTTGCGAAATGGCTTAATCACTCAAATGATAAGGAATAATAATAATAATAATAATACATTTATTTTGTATAGCGCTTTTCAAGAAACCCAAAGACGCTTTGACATAGTACGTAAAACAAAGACAAAAAAGACAAAAATACATAATTAAATAACTAAACAGAAGAGAAGGAGAAGAGACGGTCAGGGGTTGAATGCGGTGTTGAACAGGTGGGTCTTGAGTGATGATTTGAATGTGGTGAGTGAGGAGGAGTCTCTGATGGTTTGAGGTAGTGAGTTCCAGAGTGTGGGAGCAGCGATGGAGAAGGCCCTGTCCCCCCAGGATCTGAGTTTGGTCCGGATTGGGGGGGGGGGGGCAGGAGGTTGGCAGCAGCAGAGTGGAGGGTGCGGGTGGGAGTGTGTCTGGGGAGGAGGTCAGTCAGGTAGGTAGAATGGGGCCAGGTTATGGAGGGCTTTGTAGGTCAGGAGGAGGATTTTGTACTGGATTCTCTGGGAGATGGGGAGCCAGTGGAGCTTGTGAAGGACGGGGGTGATGTGGTCCCGGGCCCGGGAGTGGGTGAGTAGACAGGCAGCGGAGTTCTGAATGTATTGAAGTTTATTGACGATATTTGAGGGTGAACCATAGAGGAGGCTGTTGCAGTAGTCCAGACGGGAAGTGATGAAGGCGTGGATGAGGGTTTCTGCAGCTGTGGAGGAGAGGAATGGATGGAGACAGGCGATGTTTTTCAGATGAAAGAAGGCTGTCTTGGTGATCTGTTTAGTGTGTTTGTCGAAGGAGAGGGTTTGGTCAAAGATGATGCCAAGATTCCGGATGTGAGGGGAGGTGGATAGTGGATACTGGGATACCGTCGATGTTGAGGGTGAAGTTGTGGGTGGATTTGGTGAGCGTTTTTGGTCCAATAATGATTATTTCGGATTTATCACAGTTTAGTTTGAGGAAGTTGATTTGAAGCCAGGATTTTATTTCAGTGATGCAGTTTGTCAGGATAGAGTGGGTGAGGGTGGAAATTGACTTGGCGGAAATGAAAAGCTGGATGTCATTGGCAAAGCAGTGGAATTGGAGACCATGACGATGGATTAAGTGACCAAGGGGGAACAGGTACAGGATGAAGAGGAGAGGACCGAGAACTGAACCTTGGGGGACACCTTGGGGGAGGGGAGCGGTGGGGGATTTGCAGTTATTGATGGAAATGAACTGGTGCCTGTCGGAGAGGTATGATTTTATCCAAGAAAGGGCAGTGCCAGTGATGTTTAAGGTGGTTTCAAGTCGGGTAAGGAGGATGATGTGATTGATGGTGTCAAAGGCGGCGCTGAGGTCGAGAAGGATGAGAATGTTGAGGTTACCGGCGTCGGAGGAAAGGAGAAGGTCGTTGGTGATTTTGAGGAGTGCAGTTTCCGTACTGTGGTTGAGGCGGAATCCGGATTGGAATGTTTCATACAGGTTATTGGCAGAGAGGTGATGTTTGAGGTGAGTGGCTGCAGCGCGTTCCAAAACTTTTGACAGAAAGGGTAGGTTGGAGATGGGTCTGAAGTTATTTGGGGTGTCAGGGTTGAGTCCAGGTTTTTTCAGAATGGGGGTGACAGCAGCGATTTTGAGGGATGGTGGGATGATGCCAGTAGACAGGGAGGAGTTTATTGTTGCAGTGATAAGTGGAGAGAGAGCAGGAAGGCAAGCCTTAACAAAGCTGGAGGGGATGGGGTCCAGAGTGCAGGACTGCAGGTGGCAGTTTTCATTCCTGTGAGGAGTTCAGAGAGGTCAGTAGGGGAGACTGGGGAAAACTGAGATAGGGGTTGGCAGGATAAGGGGGGGCAGATGGTTTGAGGGGGAGCAGGTACGGTGGTGGTTAAGCTGCTGTAGATGTTGTCTATCTTGCTTTGGAAGAATGAAAGGAAAGAAATGCAGTTGTCGACTGTGAATGACTGGGTGGTGGTATCCAGGGGGCTGAGGAGTTTGTTTATTGTGGAGAAGAGTGCTTTTGGGTTTCCGGGGCCAGAGTGGATTATTTGAGAGTAGTCGGTGGAGCGGGCATGGGAGAGCGCATCTTTGTAGTGCTGCAGGTGGTCTTTGTAGGCTTGGGAGTGGATTGTGAGACCTGTTTTATTACGGAGTCTTTCAAGTTGGCGGGTACGGGTTTTCATCAGGCGGAGTTCAGGGGTAAACCAGGGAGCAGAATGGGTGAAGGAAACTGTTTTGGTTTTTATAGGCGCAAGCTGGTCGAGGCAGGAGGAAAGAGTGTGGTTGTAGTAGTCAGTGAGGTCAGAAGGGCTGTGCAAATCAACGAAGGGAGAGGTGGACATTTTTTCGGAGAGGGAAGATGAGAAATCTTCTTCAAATAACATTGTTTTTCTTCTTCTTCAAAGAAATCTTCTTTTATTTGTTAAATAAAAGATAACAAATATAACGGTAGGTGAAAGAGAGTTTAGCTTACGGAAGTTGATTATGCGTTTTTGCCTTGGTGCTGGGGTGGGAATGTTGATGGTCATAGTGATGGCTAAGTGATCGGAGAGGGTGAGGTCAGAGCCAGAGAGATGGTGTAGATTTAGTCCAATAGAACAGACAAGGTCCAGAATGTGACCACGGTTATGGGTGGGAAAGTTGACATGTTGAGTGAGGTTAAAGCAATTAAGAATATCAATGAAGTCAGCGGTTATTGTGGAGTCAGTGGAGTCCATGTGGATATTGAAATCACCGAGGAGGAGGGTTGAGGGGGAGAAGGCTGGCTTTGGCCCGGAATGGCTGGCTTGGCAAGCACTAGCTAGCTGCTTTGTAACTGAACACACCCTGATTTCCTCTCCACATGACCAGGAAATGCGCGATATCCATATTTCCAGTAGCTGACACGGCTTTGGTGTCAAGGGCCAACGAACGGCTCTTTTCAAATACAACTGCGGTAAATAACCAATTGACATTAAAATATCTTGAATCATTTTAATATCTTGAGAAAGGGTTGTTGTAATAATTTACGTTTACTGTCCCGATGTGGTAAAAACCAGCGTTGTTTCTGGTACTGATGCAACCGGAAACCACACTGCTCATCCATTAGAAATGTTTAAATACCCTGCAGGGTATGTAATTCTATATCATTCCACGAAATCGCCCATACCATTCCAAGTCAATATTTAAAATCAATATCATAATTAAAATTGCATAATTAAAATCAATAAAAGATTAGTAGTGTAATAATGTTGCTTCTGGGACACCTCCGTTTAACATGGGAAATCCCTATCTAATGTCATTTACCCCCTTGTCTTTTTCAAAAATCATAAACACCTCTATTTCTCCCACCCTCATCTTTATGAACCTTTTGTCTGTAGTACCTATCCTTAATGTTGTTCATTAGACCACGCATAAACAAATATTTGTTTTCTCTTATAGACCTATCATCCTTCTTCTACATATCATCTGGCAGATTAATCTTTGACCCACTCAAACATTGACCCATTCACTTCCATATTAATTCTTTCCCTCCCTCATTGCCCCTAAACACCTATATTTCTCTCACCCTGTTCTTTACGAACCTTCTAACCTTTTGACATGTTATCCTTATTCATTAGACCACTTAAACACCTGTGATCCTTCTGACCTTATGGACCTTTTAACCTTTGACTCTTAATATCATCTGGTGAATATAACCCACTCAAACAACGACCCTACAAATATTTGTTTATGCGTGGGAAATAATTTAATTCTCCTACAACTCTCTTCACCATCTAATATATTAACAAAAAATATGTTTGAGTTTGGTTCTTTATTAAGATATTTTAACTGAGCTAAGATAAAATGGTAAACCTCCCTCAATGTTCTTATTTGAGCGCCTCCAGTGCCACATACCATTTTTAAATTAAAGTATATATTTTCCTGACAACCATCAAAGTTTTCCGTCCACTCAAAAATATTTCCATCTTTTTTACCCAATTCACCGGTATTTAAATTAATTCTCTTATTTGTTTTGTGAACTTTTTTACCAGTTGCCTTTTCAATTATACCTATTTGATATTTTTCACATTCATTATGTTTTCCATTTATATACCAAGGTTGATTACACCTCCACTCTTTAGTCTGGTTGATACTTGGTTCTATCATTTATATAATAGTAAAAAAGGCGGCGGTAGCCCGTTAAAATCCCCAACCCCCCCTTTTTAACTTATCACTTATATATATCTTATCACTTATGTATATCTTATCACTTATATATATCTTATCACTTATATATATCTTATCACTTATATATATCTTATCACTTATATACTTATATAACCATAAGGGAGACTATCAATTCCATTTTCTAAAATAAACCTCTTATCATCAAAAGCCCCCAATGCTTTCTTATTCACCTCTTCTGAATATAATTGATGTTTATAACTTCTTATTCCATTAATCTTTCTAAACTCTTCTTTCTTTGTTGTTAAACAGTTATAATAATCCTTAAAGTTTATTGTTTCTTTAATGACATTTTTCTTTACACCTTTTAATTTCTTATCAGTTTTTTCAACGTTATTCACAATGTATTTATAAGCATAAGCCTTAGACCTCAATCCCACAAATTCACTCATGACATTTCCTCCTAATTCATCCTTGAACTTTCCAATCACCTTTTTATTTTTAGAAGAGAACAACTCACTCTCTGGACTGTAATTACTCGTGTCATAGATATTAATGTCTCTTTTCATGTCTGAATAAACATCGTTGGTATTAATTTTCAAAATAAAACTATCTGTATCCATATAAAGTAGATTAACATCATTTTGATATTTCTTCCTCAAGTTATTATAAAAGTAATCATACATTAATGACTTTGATAAATCAAGAATTGTTGTCCCAATATAAATAGGTTTGTTCATTTCAATACTCTCTTTAATCAAATGGATCGCACAAAAGTTCTCAGTAAAGACCTCAGCTCGAGTAAAACTCGGTCTATTAATTAATTTTGATGCTTGTTCCCAAGATGTTGATAATCTGATATTTTGTCTTTTCCTCACATTCTCCATAGTCTTACCAAAGACCGCATTATTCATCAATTTATAAAAGTCTTTCTCAAAATCTGTTTTTGACTCTGTTCTTCTTTGTGTATTAAAATCAATGTACCCCTTTAACCAATGACTTTGATTGAACTTTAGAACCCTATGGATCTTCTCTACTCTTAGACCTTTTGATAAATATTGTCGCAAATTTCTTTGGTGTAGAACATAATTTTTCTTGTTATATAATGTAGTAAGTAATTTTTCTGTTGATTCACCTATATCAAACGATCGTTGATAATCACTCAACCATTCTTTCTTTGGACTTTCTTTCTCACAAGCAAATGGGAGATCTTTGTGTAGGTTATGGAGTTCCTCTGGATATTTTAAATCAATTTCAAAATAATAACCAACTTTTTCTTCATCCAATTCTTTTTGTGTAGAGATACATACATCTTGTAAAACGTTTTTGTAGTCTTTTTCCTTTACCCATCTAAGTTTTCCATAAGGAAGAGCCTGAGACATTGCCCAGCCATACAGGTTGTTTGCGTCATAGTACATCAAGTAAGAACTCTCTTTCGTTGGATCATAATTTGGAAGATATTTGTTATTTGCTTTTGCGTATCTACTCGAGCAGACTTGTGAAATTCCACCTCTTTTTGCCTTTTCAATCATCAAAAGCATATCAACATCGGTTATCAAATCCAAATCTTGTTTTGTCATTTTCAACATCGCACTCCAGGCCAATCCAGGTGCTGTGTAGTAGTGAGCAGGATCCAATCCATATCCAGTGCGACAAACAGATCTAAAGGCTTCAAATACATCGGCCAATAAAAGCACAT
Organism: Myxine glutinosa; assembly: GCF_964187855.1. NCBI lineage: Eukaryota > Metazoa > Chordata > Myxini > Myxiniformes > Myxinidae > Myxine > Myxine glutinosa. Next base: position 68,364,338 of record NC_136271.1, read on the forward strand.
CAGTTTTGAGATACAAATCGTGATACTCGCCAAGATTCCTGATGTTATATTTTTCCCAAACATTTTGTGCGTGTACATAATCTTTATCAGATATATTACTGTTGTTTAATTTGTTATAGAAATTTTCTTTTGAAGGAAGTTGTGTTTCATTGAATCTCTCAAATGAGTCCATATAGTCATAGGGGTAAATTCCCTTTTGTGTTAGAAAATCTTTATCTAAAAAATACTCTGAAAGACATGGAAACTCTTTTAGATTTTGAACCAAGTTAACCAATGGACTTGCCATGAATTTAAATGTATCAAGAAATCTGATATGAGTAATAGGAGATGTGTGAATTGTTTTTGTGAATGAAATGTATTTCTGATCCGTGTTTGGAATTGCTGAGATACTTCCAGAAGTCTTTGAGAGTTCCTTGATAAATAGATGTGTATCATAATGAGCGTTGTTATGAAGAAAGACAGGAATGAAAGAGGGGAGTTGATAATTAATATTACAACTTTGATGAGCCAGACCTCTATATTTACCAGTGAGATGACAATGGTCTCTAACCTTTAGACCTTTACCAATTTTCTCCTCACAAATATGACAGACATTGTTTTTTATAAATTCCCTTTTTTCTTTACTTGTTAAGGACATTGGTTTATTGGTTTCTCTCATTATCTTGGTTAATCGAACACAGTCTTTTTCTAGTCGTTTCACAAACTCCTCTGGGGTATTTGAGCCTCTATACATCTCTAACTTGTTATATTTATCACCAACGGATGATTTGATATAATAACAAAAACCACAAGGAGTATGTTTTTGATATTTATTTGTGTATGATTCTTTTGGATCTGGAGAAGCAGTATCAATTTTTTCTAAAATACTTTCAAAATCAGCATATATAACAAATGGATGTTTGATCTTTTTATTTTCATCTTTGAATGTGATCTTTGAGCCTTCTTTAGGCATATTGATTACCGTTGATTTATGTTCGCCACAATAATTTGAATGTTTATCTAATCTTTCTTGTGAATTGAAGAAGTTAAGACAACGCAAACAAATATATATTTTATTTGTTCTCTTACAGACTTGTGGTTTTATTAATTTAGCAATATCTTTGATGTATGTATAATGTGAATTTTCGTCTGAATTAAAATATAGAAGATTAATATGAGTTTGTTTACAATTGTCAGAAAGCTTTAAAACCTGAATGTTGTTTGTTTCTGTTAGACCATAAACATTAACTGATAAATTATTCATCTTTTCAAATTTAGGAATATCATTTAAAGTCATCGGAAACTTTAGATCTTTCGTATTTAATGTATTCTCATATTTTTTATAATGAGATACTCTTTCATCATGAAAATGTGGAGGATGTAAGTGTGCTAAAATAGACCAGAGAAAACATTTATTGTCTTTATTTTTGATATTGATAACTGCTTTTCTATTTTTGATAACACTGGGTAAATCAATGTAAGAAGAAGCTTTTAGAGGATCTGATTTAAGAATATGAATGTCTATGTAAATAATTTTTCCTATATTGAATCCACTTCCTACGATTGAATTATCCACATCTTGCTCTTGTTTAATAAGTTCATCATAGACTCCTGATGTTTTAAAATCTTGATATGAAGATATAAAGTGTGGCTCAGTTCTCATGTATGGTGCATCTATAACTCCTTCATCCTTTGTCATTTCTAATTTTACTCCCATATAAAATTTAAGTGGTTTCATTTCCTTTAGTGTTTTTTCAATCAACGTTTGAACAGCAGGTTTAACTATTTCTACAGCATCAACTATAGACTCTGGTTCAGGAGGTTTGAAGTTAAAGACTCTTATTTTAATATGTCCTTTGAATGCTCCATCAGAGTTTTTAGTTGTGATAAAATTTGATAAATGTAGATTTGTTTTAAGATGTATTTTGAAGCCTTTCTTGAGGATATTTTTATTACATGTAGAACAGTGTTTTGTTTCAGGTGGAAGAGGGGAAAGTTTGTTTAAAATGTTGTATGTATGTTTTGCGGTGAGAATATGTTGTTTATAATATTTTACTTCCTTCTCGCAAGTATCACAATAAACCATATTTATAGCGTGAGAAAACGTGGTGTTTTATATATATCACTGTGCTTAAAATAAAACACTTTTGAGCTTTACAGCTCCGTTTTATATATATCGCTGTGCTTAAACTAAAACACTTTTTCACTCAGAATCATCTAAGTCATAACTATCACATGAATACTCAGAATCATACTCAGAGTCATCAATAAAGCTACTCTCATAACTATCATTTGAGCACAAACTATTAGTATCATAACTATCATCTGTGTTCAATGAAATACTATCATCACCATCGTCCGAGTTCAATGAAATACTATCATCACTATCGTCCGAGTTCAATGAAATAGTAAAATCTTCACTGCTGTAATGACTCATATTTAATTAGCAGAAAAAACCTTTCCATCTATACCAATATACTTTCTTTCATTAACGGATTCAATCTCTACATTTTTAATATCAAAAGTTATCTTTAAATAATCTCTAACTATCATAGAACGAAATGACATTTCACCAGAAATATTAACATCATTCATTTTACTTAGATCTACACCCTTTGGATTATTAAAGAAAATACAAATGTCTCCTCTAGAATTATTAATGGTCTTATCATTCTTTTTCAAAGTATCGTGGTCAATCACTTTTTCAAGCTTTGAATAAATTGCCAGGAGTAGAGGAGAAACTTTTGTTAGATTTACTTTAATGGATGTCTTTCCAGGTATAGTTAGAGCTCTTCCTTTAAATGAAATAGAGGGGCTCATGTTATTTTCCATAACTGGTTTTACCCAAAAATTTCCATATTTATCTTTGTTCAATTTAACATCTTTGACATATTTTTCTATATCTTCCACCAAAGTAGAGATTGATTGAAATTTGTCTTTTGTGCTTTGAAACATTGTATTTATTAATGAATAAACTTGCGTTTAGTTTAAGTAAAAATTTACTATATAAATATGATAAGTTCTGAAGGATATTTAGAATTTCCAGACTCTCCATATGATAAATTAGAGAATTGTCCAGCTTGTGATAGAATAGGGCTTAATAATGAGGGTTCATATAAACAATGTTTATTCTGTGATTATATTCTAATTAATGATAATAAGAAATATAAAAAAACATATAACTCTTTTAAATTAGAACCAAAAATGAATTACTTTACAAGATTAATAAGAGAGATGAATGTTAAGCATTATGGTGATAATACACCATTTCTTACAAGGAAAGAGACTCTTTGTATTGAGGAAATGTATAAGGGTTTAATGATATTTATTATTCAAAATAATTTTAATGGAAATGTTAATACAAGATACTATATAAATAAAATAATGAATTATTTTGAAATTAAACCCGAACTCAGGATAAAATATAGAGTTTCTAAAATAGCTCAAAAAAAGTTAGATGACTTGTTTTCCAAATATATAAATGAATGATTTTTTACCCGTTTGGGAAAATAAGATAAAGTTTAATAACCATAAAAACATTCCAAATTCATTGAGATGTCTAATAGTTGGTTCAAGCGGATGTGGGAAAACCTGTTTACTTTTAAAGATGCTCCTTGGTCCTAATTTTTTAGATTATGATAATTTAATAATTTTTACAAAGTCAAGTTTTCAACCCGAGTATCAACTACTCTCACAGGGTTTTAATGCAGGTCTTAAAAAGGAAGACATTATCGGTTTATTTAAACTTCAAAACAAACTGAATGATTATAATATTGAAGATATAATACAATTATTTTGTGATACACAGAAATCAAAATCGAAACCCATAACTTGTATTCTCAGTGATAATACGGATGATATACCTTCACCTCAAGATTTAGATAAATCAAAAAAGAACCTCGTCATCTTTGATGATTGTGTTAATGAGAGAAACCAAACAGTAATGGATAGCTACTATACAAGAGGGAGACATTCTTCTTGTAATTGTATATATCTTAGTCAATCATATTTTCAACTCCCTCGACGCTCAATAAGAAACAATGCCAATACTTTTATTTTATTTAAGTTAAATTCAATAGATGTAAATAATTTTTGGAGAGATAATTGCTCTACGTTATGTAGTAAAAAAGAATTTGAAAATTATATGAAACACACGATTGGAAAATATAAATATATTGTTGTGAAACAAGATGAGATACTAAATGATATTTTTCAATAAATAAATACAGAAAATGAATACCGAAGAAAGAGAAAGAAAGTTTAAGGAACATCAACAATTAGTTTCAAAAGTTGTTAAACAACAGGAAGAGATAAAGAAGAAACGGAGACAGAAACTAACTGGTGAAGAAGCCTTTGAAAGAAAACAAGAGAAATTCTTTAAACCACTTTTGAAAACTCAACACTCACCTACAGTTCCCACGGTAGAATTTACTCCGAAAAAACTTCAAATGCTCAAAGATTTTAGTCAGATAACAAAACAAGAACTTGGTGAATTAGAATATGATGACGAGGGATTATTTCGGAAACTTGAGCAGGTAAATCAACCCCCTAATTATGTTGTGGAAGCTCTTCAAAACAATGAATATTCGGCGGGTTCAAAAACCAGAGCAGGTCTCATTCCAACAGAAGAACCAGCAGTGTTTCATCTTGTGGAAGAAAAGGTATTGATATTTAATGATGAATTGATGTTCTTGAGTTCTACTCAACCAAATGTTAAATTAACTCCAAGATTAATGTTTCTTCTAACAAACCCCGGATTCAGCGGTTCAAAATATTTTGAGGAACCACTTGATATGGAAAGAGAGGAAGATAGGGTATATATTGAGTTGTTAAATGCACTTGATTATGGAGTTTCTGTTGCTGGTAAAAGTAAGAAGAATGAGAAGGAGAAACATATTATTGATGCTTTAAGTAAACTTGGTTCAGGTGTTAGTTTTCTTCCAAATGACCCATCACAATTAGTTAATAGGCTATTATTGTTGTTAGGTAGTAAGAAGGCTGGAAACAACAATTGTTTTAATGAATCCTCAGCCATTTTAGATCAGTTGATGAATATGAAAATAATTAATAAATGTCAATACAAAGATATTTTATTAGATATTAAATAAGATGAGAAGCACAATTCTTAGTTTTAATTTCACAACGAGCGATTACACAGCTTCATTCCCTTACCCACTACAACTTGACCCCCTTACCTCATATGAGGCATCTTTGTTGTCAATGGAAACTTACAATACCCTTTTTAATATCACAGAGAAAAACAACAAGTTTAGTTATAATCCAGGCACTGCCTACAAAACTATAACTGTTTCACCTGGAGCTTACGAGATTTCTCAAATATCTTCAGAAGTCTCTCGCCTTATGAAAGAAAAAGGTGATGAACCAAAAAATATTGTAATAGATATTCAAAAACACACTTCAAAATCAACTATTAAACTTAAAAATAATTATAAAGTTGATTTCACGATTGAAAATTCGTTTAGAGAGCTATTGGGTTTCTCTTCAAAAAAGATTGAAAATAACGGGACGTTTTACAGTGATAATGTTATCCAAATATCCTCCGGTATAAATTCAGTATTAATTCATTGTGATTTGATTGATGGTGCTTATAACGATGGAATAAGAACAAATACAATATTTTCATTCAGTGCATACTCAACCCCGATTGGTTATAAATTTAATATGGAACCAAAAAATCTTGTCTATTTACCTGTGTCAGGAAAAACCATATACAGAGTAAATTTTAGGATAACCGACCAAGATAATCGTATGATATCCTTTAATGATGAAATTATATCCATCAGAATTCACCTACGTGAAGTTTTTCAATAAATAAATAATGGTTATTGTGAGAAAACACGAGTTGGGAAAATATAAAATAATTACAGGGGAGGGCATGTTCCTTTCACCAGACTATACAAGGTATGTGGGTAGAGGATACTATAAACCTAAGAGACAACGAGGTGTAGGTCATCAATTTCGAAATAAAGGAGATGGGATAATTGATACTCTAATGGGTATTGGTTCAACCATCCTTAAACATAAAGACCTAATTGGTTCAACTGCTTCTGCCGTGGGCTCCGTTGCGGGTGCTATAAAGAGTATAAAAGATGCTCAAAAGGAGTCTCATAAATTACAAGCAATCAAAGAAATAAAAAAAGGTAAAACTCAACTATCTTCACAAGAACGACAAAAAATCATTAAAATACTTGGGTCAGGGTTTCAACAATTTTAATGCTATATAAATACAAGTATGGAAGCGATTGATAGTATCTATGATTTGGATGATACGATTATCATTTCAAACTCCACTAAAAAGGAAGACTATTTTAAGGTAAATGCTATAACAGGAACAGACTGGAATTCAAACGGAACAAAAAGTTTTGAAATAAATAATCAACAAACTTACTTGAATATAGCTGATAGTTTCTTGCTGTGTAAATTTAAATTCACTAAGGCTGCGAATAATACTAATGCTACACTCGTAAATGATTTCTTCTGGAAAATGTTTGACAGTGTCCGCCTGTATATTGGAACACAAGAGGTTGAAGCGGTTGATTATGTCTCTGCTACATCTGAAATGATGAAATTTACACTATATTCGTTTAGTGATAGAATGGGTAAGGGAGCTGTTGAAGGTTTTATTCCTGATATGTCAACGGGTACAAACGCAGACCCTGGTTATAGTCAAAGGAAGTCAATGTATAATGATGAAACAAAAGCAGTGAATAGTTTTACCATAGCAGTACCTCTTAAAGGTATATTTGGATTTTGCGATTATGATAAAGTTTTGTATGGTCTTAAAATTAGATTTCAACTACAAAGGAATGATAATGTAAATAGGTTGCTTTTTGGGGATGAAAATGCTTTTGGAGACAACAATAAATTTGTTATTAATGATTTGTGTTGGTATATCAGTGAATATACTCCTAATCTTAAAACGGAAGAGATGTTAAATAGAAGACTTAACTCAAAGAAACCGCTAAATGTATCATACCTTAAAAGAAGATGTCAACACGTTAAACTGGAACACACTACCTACACTTGGAATTTGGGTGTTCTTCAAGGAAAGCCACGATACCTCTGGCTCATTTTTAAAAAACCAGATGGAGAGGACGGTACTAATAAGAATAATGCGCTGAGTGATAATGCTAAGGTGAAACAACTTCGGGTTTCTCTTGATGGCACATTTTATCCGCGAGATAGATTGGAAATTGATTGGGAAAAAAATGATTATGCGGAAGCCTACAAGTCCTACCAAAAGGTGTGTGAAAGTAATGGTAATAATGATCCTATTTTGGATATGGTTGCATTTAAAGGTTTATATACAATCTACGCAATTGACCTGAGTTCTCAAAAGGAAACTATAAAGTCTAATCGAGTGGATACTTCTCTATACATTGAAAGAGGGGAGAATGAAGAAGTTGATGCTTATTGTTTGCTTTTGGAGGAAACAGAATTACAGATTAATACAGATAATGGTGTTATGATTAATATCACATAGGTTTTTTCTCATAAATAAATGGTTGGGGTATATGTTAATCAAATCAATCTTAATAAATTAACATCTTGTATTCAAAATCAAAAGCCTTGTATTATTAATGTTAATACAATTCAAAGAAAAGGAGCTGTAAGAATTGATGTTTTACTCACACACACACAAGTAAAAACACTAAATGATGTTGGATCACTTAAAATTAAAATGACGAAACCTATGTTAAAGAAATATTCAATAGACGAGTCAAGAGGAGGATTTCTCCCGTTTCTAATTCCTTTATTTGCTGGTTTAAGTGCGGCGGGAGCATTGACTGGTGGTATTTCAGCAGCGGTAAAAACTGCTAACGAAAGGAAGGCACAACTAAAAGCTCAAAAAGAATTGGAAAGACATAACAAGGAGTTGGAGAAACAAATTAGTGGAAGTGGTGTAATTGTAGATTTTGCTCAAAAACTTGAAAGTCTACCTGATAAAGCTAGATTGTTGGTTGGTGATATGCTTTCCTCTATCGCTCAAGCGGGTGTTAAACTAACTAAACGGGGTAATGGATTGTATCTTTCTCATAAATAAATGGATAAATGGTTTAAACAATTTGGAAAGAATACAACGTCAAATATAGAACTAGCCAAGTATTGTAAAACACTAAAAATTGATAATGTGGTAATCTGTATGAGAGATGAATTAATACATATAAATAAGAATACAAAGAATATTATTATGAATTTAGACACACAGAATGGTTCTCATTGGGTTTGTATTCATAATAGTCAGGATAAATATTATTTTGATAGTTATGGTATGCCACCACCTGTTGAAGTAATACAATTCTTACAGAATGGTGTTTATCAAACATTTCAAGTTCAAGAAATTAATTCTAAATGTTGTGGTCAATTATGTTTATATGTATTATTTCAACTCAACAATAATGAAAAGTTTTATGATATCATTTTTAATCTAATATAAATGACTTATGTTGGAAAAGATGGTTCTATCTTTGGAAAATCCTCTCAGGATATTGATTTATCAAATTATTATACAAAGGCACAGGCTGAACGACAAAAATATAGTGTAAGTAAAAATATTAATATGAAGAATACTTATAAATTAATCAATTATCCAAACCCTACAGATGCGAATGACTTAATTAGATTAAGTGATTTATCACAATATATATTTTTAAAGAAAACAGCACGTTTTGTGAAAGAAGTAAAATTTACAACCACAACACCTGGTTATACTGACCATACACCTTTCCTCATTGAATTTAACTACCTGCTTACAATTGAATTTTATAAAGAAGGACATTTAGTTAATATGCGAATTAATAAATGGGGGTATGATATGCCTGATTTAGGGTATAATTGGTCTTTTTCAATAAACATAGAAGACCTACATGATTTAAATCAGTCTCGTAAAGAAGAATATTATCCACTTGGTGAAGATAAGGATTTATGTGGAAGTACAATTAGTAAACAACAAATACGTGATTTTAAGAAAATAAAAATATATGATAGTATAGCGATGGTTCGCATGACAAAGAAGGAAGGTAATGAGATAAGGATAGAAAGCCGAGGAATACAAACCGATTTGGTAGTGGGAAGATGGGGTGGTATTACCTGTCATAATATTAATCTCACATATATTTCTGATACATAAATGGCAGGAAGAAGACTACAAGAGAATTATAATTTTTGTATTCAAGGATACCTACAAGAAAAGGGTGCTCGGTATTACATACCTTATGATTTGGAGCATATACATGGGAATTTTGTCATAAAAAACTGGCCTTATACTGATATTGTTAAACCCACAAATAGAGACTTGTTTAAAATATTAAATAAAAATGAACTTCTCAAAGTTATGAAATATAAAACTCTTTTAGAAATCGTCAACAAATCTTATTGGTATCCTATTATGAGAAAAATAATTATAGATACAAGAATATCTCAAAATCCAGATGAGTATATGTATAATATTCTTTGGGGTTCAAACTCAAGGGTAGCAAGGGATGAGGAAGGAGTTGAAGAAGAGAAGGAGGAAAGAGAGAAAAAGGAGAAGGAGGAAAGGGAGAGGGAGGAGAAGGAGGAGAGGGAGAAAAAGGAGGAGAAGGAGGAGAGGGAGAAAAAGGAGAAGGAGGAAAGGGAGAAAAGGGAGAAGGAGGAAAGAGAGAAAAAGGAGAAGGAGGAAAGGGAGAGGGAGAAAATGGAGGAGGAGGAGAGGGAGCAAAGAGAGAGGGAGGAAAAATATAAAAAGATGGAAATCACTGAGATTCATAAAAGATTGAGTGTATTAAAGCAAATAAATCAATCTCAACGCACCGAAGAGGAAATTAAAGAATTAACAACTCTTATGAAGATAATGGTTTCAAAAATAAGAACGTCAATGTCTTCAATTTCAGAGATTTAAACGAGAAAGTGGTGAAGAAGAAGAAGAAGAAGAAGGAAAAGATTATGTGATTGATGATGTTGGTGTCATTGACTTTAGTTAGTTTTTATTTGTAAATAAATGGAGGAAAGAGTGAAGGCATTCCTTAGGATTCTTTATGTTTTAAAAATAAAGATTGAAATGTATATGTTGAAAACCAAAAAGGTTTTGATACTCTGTCGGAATTTTTCTGATAAATAAATATGAGTTATTGTCTCAAATGTAAAAAGAAAACTAAATCTAAAAATATCTCTTATGTTAAAGCTAAAAATAATAGAGTTTATCAAAAAGGAATATGTCAAGTATGTGGCTCTAAAAAGTGCCAATTCATCTCTCCTAAAAGAGGAGGAGACATACAAAAGTTTCTGTCAGGAAGTAAATTTACAACAACTGGAATTCCAGGGGAATTACACCTTCCAGGGTATTCTTTCTGTGGTCCAGGAACAAACTTGGATAAAAGATTAGATGAGGCTGACAATCCTAAACCTTGGTCTAAACCTACAAATAGGGTTGACGAAGTGTGTATGAAGCATGATATTGCTTATGGGAAAACCACTACGTTGACTGAAAAACATAAAGCCGACAGCGAAATGTTGTATAATTTGTCTTTGATACAAAATCCAACGTTGAGAGAGAAAGTTGATAGGTTTATTGTGAGAAATTTGATAAATGCTAAATTGAAACTTGGTCTTGGTTATTCCTCAAAAAACTATTAGGCTCTAATGATGCCATCAAGACTGAGGAGCTTTTGGCTGAAGAATTACACAAACCTATAATCACAAAGTTTAAAAGAAGGAAGGTTTATTCTAAATACACTGACCACATATGGTCCGCTGATTTAATTGAATTGAATAATGACAGGGGATACAGGTATGCTTTAACCGTTATTGATTTGAGGAGTAGATTTGCCTGGGTTGTCCCTTTAAAAAATAAAAGGGGTGATACTTTAATGTTAGCCTTTAAGCTAATATTTGATCGGGATAAAAGGAAACCAAAGAAGTTATGGACTGATGAGGGAACAGAGTTCTATAACAAAATATTCATGAAATTTCTTAAGGGGAAGGGTATTAAATTATACAGCACCTTTAATGAAGGAAAGGCAGTTGTTATTGAGCGTTTTAATCGTACTTTAAAAGAGAAATTATATAAAAAATTCACACAACTCGGTTCTCAAAAATGGGTGTATTTAATTCAGGATATTGTAGATAATTACAATAATACAGTTCATTCATCAACACAATCAAAACCATCAGAAACATTTACAAAATTAGAATATGAAAAGGAGATTAATTTGAGAAAGCCCAAGTTTAAAGTTGGTGATATTGTAAGAATATACAAATGGAAAAGTCATTTTGAGAAAGGTTATACACAAAAATGGACTCGTGAATTATTTAAAATCATTGATGTAATGGATACAGTCCCTTGGACCTACAAATTATATGATTTAAATGGAGAAGAAATCTTGGGTTCATTTTACTCACAAGAATTACAAAAAACACAAGTAAGCAGATAATACCCTTGAAAATAATAAATAAATAAATAAAATGTAATGGGGATACGTTTTTAAATCTGTGAACCCCAAACACAGAATCCCACAACTTTTTAGTTGGGGCTTAACTTTTGTGTGTGTATAATGGGGATACGTTTTTAAATCTGTGAACCCCAAACACAGAATCCCACAACTTTTTAGTTGGGGCTTAACTTTTGTGTGTGTATAATGGGGATACGTTTTTAAATCTGTGAACCCCAAACACAGAATCCCACAACTTTTTAGTTGGGGCTTAACTTTTGTGTGTGTATAATGGGGATACGTTTTTAAATCTGTGAACCCCAAACACAGAATCCCACAACTTTTTAGTTGGGGCTTAACTTTTGTGTGTGTGTGTATGTGCGAGTGAGTCATAATAATATACAAACCCTAACCCAACCCAAGCCCTAACCCAACCCCATCCCTAACCCAAACCCATCCCTAACCCAACCCATCCCTAACCCAACCCCATCCCTAACCCAACCCCATCCCTAACCCAACCCCATCCCTAACCCAACCCCATCCCTAACCCAACCCCATCCCTAACCCAACCCCAACCCTAACCCAACCCCATCCCTAACCCAACCCCATCCCTAACCCAACCCATCCCTAACCCTCACATTCAAAATCCCAACCCTAACCCAATCCCATCCCTAACCCAACCCCAACCCTAACCCTCACATTCAAAATCCCAACCCTAACCCAACCCATCCCTAACCCAACCCCATCCCTAACCCAACCCCATCCCTAACCCAACCCCAACCCTAACCCTCACATTCAAAATCCCAACCCTAACCCAACCCCATCCCTAACCCTCACATTCAAAATCCCACCCAAACCCTAACATAATCTTTCTTTTCTTCTTTTTTAAATACGTATTTCTTTTTTTTTTTTTCCTCTTCCTCCAATTCTGTCTTTCAAGGCTTTTAAGTTTGAAGAAGTAGAAATGGGAAGAAAGAATTTTCCAGCATTTTCTTCCTCGAACTTTCTTGATATTGCTTAAATCAAGCGTCATTAAATAAAGAACATTGTTCATTGCTTTAGAATCCAAAGAGTCTCCAAGAGGAACCCCACAGGTAGAGTCTCCAAAATAAAACCAACTTTCCAAGTTCCCAAGGTATAACCACATTCCTGTTGAGCCTCCAAGATAGGTATCACATTCCGAGTCATCAAAACAAAACCCCCATTCCGAGTCTCCAAAACGAAACCAGTTTTCAAAGTCTCCAAGGTAAAACTCTTTTCCTAATTTTATGAAATTTAGTGAGTCTCCAAGGTAGGCTCCACAGTTAGAACCATCTAGGCAGACCTCATAATTAGTTTTTCCCAAATTTAGTGAGTCTCCAAGGTAGGCTCCACAGTTAGAACCATCTAGGCAAACCTCATAATTTGTTTTTCCCAAATTTAGTGAGTCTCCAAGGTAGGCTCCACAGTTAGAACCATCTAGGCAGACCTCATAATTTGTTTTTCCCAAATTTAGTGAGTCTCCAAGGTAGGCTCCACAGTTAGAACCATCTAGGCAGACCTCATAATTAGTTTTTCCCAAATTTAGTGAGTCTCCAAGGTAGGCTCCACAGTTAGAACCATCTAGGCAAACCTCATAATTTGTTTTTCCCAAATTTAGTGAGTCTCCAAGGTAGGCTCCACAGTTAGAACCATCTAGGCAGACCTCATAATTTGTTTTTCCCAAATTTAGTGAGTCTCCAAGGTAGGCTCCACAGTTAGAACCATCTAGGCAGACCTCATAATTAGTTTTTCCCAAATTTAGTGAGTCTCCAAGGTAGGCTCCACAGTTAGAACCATCTAGGCAAACCTCATAATTTGTTTTTCCCAAATTTAGTGAGTCTCCAAGGTAGGCTCCACAGTTAGAACCATCTAGGCAGACCTCATAATTTGTTTTTCCCAAATTTAGTGAGTCTCCAAGGTAGGCTCCACAGTTAGAACCATCTAGGCAGACCTCATAATTTGTTTTTCCCAAATTTAGTGAGTCTCCAAGGTATAACTCTTTGGCTGGGTCATCAAGGTAGAACTCGTTCAGTGGGTTTTGTTTTGATAACTCACAATAAGTATCATCATGGTAGAACTCTTTTTCAGGATTTTGTGGATCTCCAAGGTATAACTCTTTGGCTGGGTCATCAAGGTAGAACTCGTTCTGTGGGTCTTGGTTGTTCAAAAGATCTTCAAACAAAAAAATAACTTTATCCCAAGTTGTGTTAAAAGTAGAATTTTCATTTCGTAGCTCAGATACAATTTCCTCCATCGACAAGAGGTTCGAGTCCAGTTCATCAATCTGAAGGTTGAGCGCTACACAGGTAGTAGGACTCCAAGGAATAGCAAAGTTATCCCATTCCATTTCGGCATAGGAGTCCATTCTCAAGTGAAGCAGAAAGCGTGTTTGAAAAAGCCTGTGTGGTCGGTGCCTTTTATAAGAAGGGCTGGGTGTGTGTCATTTCCTGTGGAAATTCCCTGGGCGTGTCTTAACTGGAAATGATGTGATGGAAATTCCCTGAAAATGATGTTATGTATTACCTGGAAATGATACAATGCTGAAGAGTTTATAAAGTGGGTGGGACTTAGCAAAAGTGGGAGGAGCTTAGCAAAAGTGGGCGGGGCTTAGTAAAAAGTGGGCGTGGCTTAACAAAAAGTGGGCGGGGCTTAGTAAAAATGGGCGTGGTTTACCAAAAAGTGGGCGGGGCTTACCAAAAAATGGTATGTGGCACTGGAGGCGCTCAAACAAGAACATTGAGGGAGGTTTACCATTTTATCTTAGCTCAGTTAAAATATCTTAATAAAGAACCAAACTCAAACATATTTTTTGTTAATATATTAGATGGTGAAGAGAGTTGTAGGAGAATTAAATTATTTCCCACGCATAAACAAATATTTGTAGGGTCGTTGTTTGAGTGGGTTATATTCACCAGATGATATTAAGAGTCAAAGGTTAAAAGGTCCATAAGGTCAGAAGGATCACAGGTGTTTAAGTGGTCTAATGAATAAGGATAACATGTCAAAAGGTTAGAAGGTTCGTAAAGAACAGGGTGAGAGAAATATAGGTGTTTAGGGGCAATGAGGGAGGGAAAGAATTAATATGGAAGTGAATGGGTCAATGTTTGAGTGGGTCAAAGATTAATCTGCCAGATGATATGTAGAAGAAGGATGATAGGTCTATAAGAGAAAACAAATATTTGTTTATGCGTGGTCTAATGAACAACATTAAGGATAGGTACTACAGACAAAAGGTTCATAAAGATGAGGGTGGGAGAAATAGAGGTGTTTATGATTTTTGAAAAAGACAAGGGGGTAAATGACATTAGATAGGGATTTCCCATGTTAAACGGAGGTGTCCCAGAAGCAACATTATTACACTACTAAGATTGTCATAAAATATTTTCTTAATCAATTGGCTAATAGCATAAATAAACCACCAGTGCTTCATCCGAAGATGTAACTTTTAGAAATTTAATTAAATAAGTCATTCATTAAAAAATTAAAGAATTGATTTATTAATCAATAAATAATTAATCAATTAATTGATTAATCAATAAATCAAAAATACTCTTTACAGACAAATCATTTGGTCATTGTCATGTCCAAATATCAGTTTCCTTGCTCAAAAGGTGCCTGAGCTATTGGCCAGATGAGAAAGAAAATAAATAAATGATTAATAATGAAAATAAATAAATAATAATCGTAAAAAATTAAATAATCAATCAATTGCCGAATAGAACACATAAACCACCACCATTTCATCCGAATCTGTAACTTAAAAAACAAAATTGTTTTAGTCATTAATCGAATAATTAAATAATTAATCGATTAATTGATTAATCAATAAATCAAAAATAGCCTTTACAGCCAAAACACTTGGTGATTGGCATGTCCAAATATCAGCTTCCCAACTCAAAAGGTGCCTGAGATAATGGCCAGAAGAGAAAGGAAATGTATAAGTACTTAATTAATCGCTAATAATTAAATAACTAATCAATTAATTGATTAATCAAAAAACAAAAAATACTGTTTTTGACAAAGTACTTGCTCACTATTGTGCCAAAATTTCAGCTTCCTAGCTCAAAGGATGGCTGAGATATCGCCCAGACAAACAAGAAAGAAAACAAGTGCAGATACATTCAAAGTACACCGCCTCCATGCCAAATAATTAAATATCCTACAGCTCGGCATTGCCGGGGCGCCCCAGGCGCCCGGCAATACCGCAGTGCGGCTCATAGAGACTGCATTGGGAGGGAGAGATGCACAATAATTGATTGATTAATTGCATATTTAAAATCGATGAAAGATTATCATAAAATATCAATTGTTTAAGCAATAAATAATTAATCGATTAAATGATTAATCAAGAAATCAAAAATATCCTTTATAGCCACATCAATTGGTCACTGTCGTGTCCAAATATTAGCTTCCTAGCTCAACAAACAACCAGAGTGAAAACTGAGTACTCCCTTTCAGCGTGCGTCATTGCCGAGCCCCCTTCGGTGCCCGGCAATGACGTTATGCAGCACCTGGAGATGGCATAGGAAAGGTGCGGTGTACAATATTACAATTAAACTTGCAAAAAAACAAAAATAGCTTCTTTTTAGATCTCCTTGCTCATTTAACTTGGGCCAGTTGTGGTAATGTCACGTATGATGAAATACCGTATAACCCGCACATGAGTATACCCCGCAGTTGGAATCTTAGGAAACTAATTTAACGTATAGCCCGGGAGTTATTCTGCAGAAAAATATGGTCATAGTAATGATATTGATATTTAAACTTTTTAACTCAACTGGACTGCCGTCCAGTTGAGTTCATCACATACTGGACCCTCCGGCATCCGTCGTCTGTCGTCGTCGTCTGTCGTCTATCGTCCGTTAACTTTTCGACGTTAACACTCCAGCGTCCACAAATATCAACCGATTCTGATCAAACTTGACATGCAGCATCCTTACCCCAAGGACCAGGTTGGTATTACATTTCAGCCCGCTCCGTTGAAAAATGGCGGACTTAGGCGACCATTTTGTTTTTGGTCATGAAAACGATGTGAACACTCTAGCGTCCACAAATATTAACAGATTTTGATCAAACTTAGAATGTTTAACCCTTACCACACAAGGTAGGTTGCTATTGCATTCTAACCTGATCCGTCACAAAATGGCCGCCATAGGCCGCCATATTGTTTTCAGCTCCGAAACGACGTTAAGACTTTAACGTCCACAAATATTTATGGATTTTGATCAAACTTGGTGTGTGAGACTCTTACCACACAAGGTAGGTTGCTATCTTAAGTCAAATCTAGTACAGACAACTGACCTACTTTAAAGTTGTCCATTCAGTTCAGTTGAGTTCTGCTTCCCTGGAAGCTCTTGTTTGATTTGTCACTGACTGATATTGTTTGATGGGTTTTCTTTTAAACATGTTATTCATTACCATGTAAATACCATATAGCAATTTTCACAAGTGTCTGAAAGCAAATATAACGGCATTTTTGCTTTAGAAGAATATGTGTCGTGTGGTACATGCACATCCTGTCACGCCCCTTGCCTCGGATTTTTAGATTAAAACACGACCACAAATTGTGTTCTCTCGAATGTTGAAAAATAATTTGTTGTTGGGTAGTAACGACGTGTCTTTATCATAATTGGGTATTTGCTTTTTAAAATAGTTTCAGTTTTAAGCACAAACTTTTTGTTGCTAAAATTGCTTTTTTCTTTTTTCTTTTTTTCTTTTCTGGTGCCCTTCATCATGCAGCGTATTGATGAAAATGAAACCTCGTTATCGGAAACATGGCACATTGATGTTTGTTTACAATAAACAGCCATCAACTAATCTTCCAAAAAGCAAAACGGATTCATATTCTGTTTGCTGTTCCTGCGTGGTGCTGCAGAGCAAACAGAAGAAGATGCAGAAGTATAAAGATCAGGATGAGGAAGAGAGGGAGCTAAGAATGAAGTTGCTTGGGGTATGAAGATCTATCCCCTATTACACTTCCGTGTCTTTGACATTCATTGTAAAGTTTTTGGAATGGTTGTTGGTTGTTTTTATGGACCTGGCATTTATAATACTGGCCCATAAACATATAAACAATTACTCTTTTTCTCTCATTCTTGTTTTCATTGATTTTTTTTCTCTCTCTCTTATTTCTCTCTTTCCCCTTTTGCCCCTTTTCATTTGTCTTCCTTCTCTGTCAAGTCAGTGCCACAACCTCATGAAGAGAAAAGTAAGAAAGGGAAGAAAGGCAACCTAAAGTACCAGGCTACCAAGGGGGCTCAAAAGGGCAAAGGAAGAGGTGGAGGACGACCACAGAAAGGAGGACCGGAAGTGGGTCATCCGCTTGTGAAAAGTGGCACACCTGTTGCACCACTAGAAGAGGTGTCAACTTTAACTGAAGTGGAACAGGAAGATAAGGTCAGTTTAGGATTGCCAATCGGGGTGATATGGAACACCTAACCTGGCATACTGGATTGACCCCTTGATACGAATTTTGTTGACTTTTGTTGACTTTTGTTGACCCCCTTGATACTAAGACTTCCGAGACTTCCGGTTCCTCGGGCGAGTGAGGCGTGCTTCGAGCTCTCCACGGCATCGACGTTTGAGTGTTTTCCCATTCTTGTCTTTGTCAAATTTCCACTGGTTATTTTGCTGTGTACGTGTTATTGTGTGTTTCTAGTTGGTGTTGGTTTGTGGTTCGTGCAAACTTGTGTGTAGTTAATCGTTTTCTGAGTCGTACCTCGTGCGTGGCCTGGTGACTTGGGGCTTCCCTCCCCCCGTCGGTGTTTTGTCGGTTTGGTTTATTTCCTTCGCTGTATTGCTTGTTTCTTTTATTTTGTTTTCTCCCCCTCACCTCACCTCCCTAGACAAATAATTATATATTGATTCTTTCTCTCCTCCCGGACACGTGCTTGTTCGCTCTCTTCCTCGTCTCGGCTTGTGCCCCGCCCCCTGTATCTCGTTTTCTTCCGCCTCTGCTCCTTCTTTGTCAAATCCACGTTCTCACTTGGAGACTTTTCCCGGATTGTTTTTTTTTTCATCGTTCTGTTTGGATATTGTTGGAATATGTTTAAACCGCAGCCGTGATGCTGACGCCCCCCCCCCCCCCCCCAGAATTTACATGTTTTAAACGTTTCCCAGTGTGTACCCTGGTCAGAATAGGTACACCGTATCCCTGCGTGTCGTAAGAGACGACTAAGAGGGTTGGCGTCAGGAAGGGCATCCGGCCATAAAAACATTGCCTCAAAAAGAGAACCATGACAATCACAAGTACATATGGGCAGGGTGCAGCCCGAAGTGGAGATCGGTTTCTGAGGTTTGGGACATGGAATGTGGGGACAATGACAGGGAGATCAGGAGAAGTGGTGGAAGTATTGATCAGAAGAAGAGTGGACATATGTTGTGTGCAAGAGACGAGATGGAAGGGAAGTGGTGTGAGAATGGTGAAGGGTAGGCAGGGACAAAAATACAAGTTTGTGTGGCAAGGGTGCCCGGAGGGCGTGAATGGTGTTGGTGTCCTGTTTTCTGAGGAGTTTGTAGACAGTGTGGTGAGTGTGACTAGAGTGAGTGATAGGTTGATGATGGTGAAAATGATGATTGAAAAGCTCTTGGTGAACGTCATCTCGGGATATGCTCCGCAGGTTGGTCGAAGCGATGAAGAGAAGGACAAGTTCTGGTGTGCGATAGAGAAGCTGATGGAAAACGTGAAAGATGAGGAAGTTGTGGTGGTGGGAGGAGACCTGAATGGACATGTGGGAAGGAGTATGGATGGTTTTGAGGGAGTTCATGGGGGTTACGGATATGGTGTGAGAAATGGAGAAGGTGAAAGGATTTTGGAGTTTGCTGATGGAGCTGATTTGTTGATTTGTAATACTCAGTTCCAGAAAGAGGACAATAAGCTTGTTACATACACGTCAGGTGGGTCGACGACAACCGTTGACTACCTGATGGTGCGTCGGCGAGATAGGGGGCACCTCCGGGACACAAAGGTGATCCCGGGGGAGGAGGCTGTTTCACAGCACCACTTGGTTGTCTGCGACATAAGGGTGAAAGGTGCGAGGAGAGCTCGGCGGGTGAAGTACCAACCGAGAATGAAGGTGTGGAGGTTGAAAGAGGTGACAGTAAGGGAGGCATTAAAAGAGAGGCTGAGTAGGGTAGAGGATGATGTGGTTGAGCTTGAAAGTGGTTGGATGTCAATGAAAGCTAGTCTGTTGGGAGCCGTTGGTGAGGTATGTGGATGGACAAAAGGACCACCGAGGCACTCGGAAACATGGTGGTGGGATGTTGAGGTTGGAAAGAGGATTGACGAGAAGAGGAAGAAGTTCAAAGAGTGGCAGAAGGCGAAGGGTACGGGAGCAGAAACAGCAGAGCATGAAAGTTATAAGGCAGCCAGGAAGGCTGCAAAGAAAGAGGTAGCAAAGGCGCAGGAGGCATGTAGGAAAATGTTCGGAGAACGCTTGGATTCGGAAGAGGGTCAGAAAGCAGTATTCAGGATTGCAAAGCAGATAGCGAAAGAGAGGTGTGATGTGATGGGGGTGAGTTGCTTGAAGGATGAAGTGGGACAAATCGTTGTCGACCCAGATGGAATTAAAGGAAGATGGAAAAGATATATGGAAATGCTGTTGAATACAGAGAATGAATGGGATGGCAACATAGAGAGTAACCCAGTTTTAGGACCGGCAGAGAAGATAACTGAGAAGGAAGTTGAGGAAGCGATAAAAGCAATGAAGAGTGGAAAAGCGGGAGGGCCGACGGGAGTTGTGGGAGATATGTTGAAGGCAGCAGGAAGTTGGGGTGTGAAGAGAATGACAGAGATCTGTAATATGGTGGTGAAAGAAGGCCGCATTCCAGTGGCTTGGGAACTGAGTACCCTCGTCCCTCTATACAAGGGGAAAGGTGACCCTCTGGAGTGTGGCTCGTACCGAGCGATAAAGTTATTGGAGCATGGAATGAAGGTATTGGAAAGGGTGTTGGAGAGGAAGATAAGGAAGAAAGTGAAGATCAACGAAATGCAGTTTGGATTTAGGCCAGGAAGAGGAACGACAGATGCGCTTTTCATTGTGAGGCAGTTGCAGGAGAAGTACATGGATAAGAGGAAGAAGTTGTTTTTTGGGTTTGTTGATCTGGAGAAAGCATTCGATAGGGTTCCACGCAAAGTATTGACATGGGCATTGAGGAAGTTAGGAGTGGAGGAATGGTTGATCAGAGTAGTGATGGCAATGTACAAAAGAGCACGCACAGCTGTAAGGACGAAGGACGGGAACAGTGGTGAGTTTGAGGTGAAGGTGGGAGTGCATCAGGGGTCGGTACTAAGTCCACTACTATTTGTAGCTGTGATGGAGGTGCTGGCTCAGACCGTAAAGGAGGGTTTACCATGGGAGTTGTTGTATGCAGATGATCATGTGTTGATTGCGGAAAGTATGGATGGACTGAAGGAAAAGATGAACAAGTGGAAGGAATGTATGGAGACAAAAGGTCTGAAGGTGAATATCGGAAAGACAAAGGTGATGGCAAGTGGTAAAGCATGTGGTGAGGTGGAAAGAACTGGGAAGTGGCCGTGTGCTGTGTGCAGGAAGGGTGTCGGAGTGAACTCCATTCAATGTACAATGTGTGCTGAGTGGGTTCATCAAAAATGTAGTGGTCTGAGAGGGTCATTAACCAGTGTGGCAGCTACATTCAAATGTAAGGTGTGCACAGAGGGAGCTGCAGATGGAGGAAATGTTGAGTTGGATCTTGGAGTCGGCGTGAAGCTGGAAGGTGTGAAAACATTTTGCTACCTCGGAGACATGCTGAATGGAGAAGGTGGATCAGACTCGGCAACGGTTGCTCGAGTGAGATGTGCATGGAAGAAGTTTCGGGAACTGAGTGGCGTGCTGATGAGGAGGAGAGTGTCGCTGAAGCTGAAGGGAAAGGTGTATGCTGCATGTGTGAGAAGTGTTATGATTTATGGGAGCGAGACATGGGTAATGAACGTAGAGCAGCAACGAAGGCTGGAAAGGGTGGAAATGCGAATGGTTCGATGGATGTGCGGAGTATCGTTGAGAGAGAGGAAGACAAATGATGAATTGCGAAAGATGATGGGAATATTGCCTGTGATTGATGCTGTGAAGAGGAACAGGTTGAGATGGTTTGGTCATGTATTGAGGAAGGATGAAAGTGACTGGTTGAGAAGAGTGATGGAAGTTAATGTAGAAGGAAGTAGAGGACGGGGAAGACCGAGAAAGACTTGGCTAAAGATGGTGGAAGAAGAAATGCGGGCAAGGGGGTTAACAAGGAGAGATGCAGAAAATAGGGCAAAATGGAGAAGATTGTCATGGGGACCGCAAGGCTAACCCCCGCTCTAGCAGGGAACATGGCCTTAAAATGCATGTTGTTGTTGTTGTGTATACTAATTTTGTTGTGGGAAGAGTTTATAATCAGTAGTTGGGTGTATTATAGTCTGCTAACTACAGACTTGGCATTTAATATGGAATATTTTTTTTGTGGGGGTGAACTTACTTTTCAAGATGACTTCGAACCAAAAGTTCATTGGAATTATGTTGAAATTATTCTAGATTTTATTAATGTGACCTTTAAAAGAAACAAAAACCACATTTGACATTTCGAAGCAAATAAATTGATCCTTGAAAGTGATGTAAACTGATATCGAACTCAATTCACGGACAGTACTGTGTTAAACTTCTGTACGTTTTCCAGAAGTATCTCTTTATTTTGCACATTAGCCAAAAAAAATTTCAACAAAAACAAAAGCGAAATTATGGCTGGGATTACGGACAGTAAAATTACAGTTCAGTACTTCGTGTAACCCCCACGGGCATTCAGGAGAGCACGTACACGTCGAGGCATGCTGTTCACGAGATTTGCCAAGGTTTGGACAGGAATCGCTTGCCATGCAATGACAATAGCCTGCTGCAATTCACGCACAGAGGCAGGCTGCTGGTCCAAGTTGTCGATTTGACGCGTTAATTCTGCCCACAAATTCTCTATCAGATTCATATCTGGCGACATGGCAGGCCACTCCATATGCTCTACACCACGGTCAGCAAGAAAGTGTTGGATCATGCGAGCACGATGAGGCCGTGCATTGTCATCTTGGAAGACAAAGTTTCCTTGAAAGGCTGCACGAACAAATGGAAGCAATGTTTCTTCCAGAATGACCCTGTACTTGAACTGGTTCAGGTTTCCATTCAGAACAACCAGGTCAATTTTGCCCCCTGCATGAAAAGCAGCCCAAACGGTCACCCCACCACCTCCAGCTTGGACTCTTGGCACTATACAATCTTCGTTGTGGGCTTCATGCACTTGTCTGTGCACTCGGACGCGGCCATCTTGACGATAGACCAGAAATCTAGACTCGTCACTGAAGGTCACGTGATTCCAGTGTCCTGGCTGCCATTGACGGTGCTCTCTGGCCCACTGCAATCGGCGCTGGCTGTGTTGTCTGGTCAGGCGTGGCTTTCTCAGGGGACGCCTGGCACGATAGCCTGCTTGAACCAGTCGTTGGTTGACTAGCCTTCTGGATACAGGCACATTTGTCAGTTGCTGCCACTCAGCCCTAAGCCGATTAGCTGACTTGGTACGGCCTTTGCAGACTAACCGGTGCAGCTGGCGATCATCTCTCCTTGTGGTTCTGCGTGGACGTCCTGGCCTCGGTATTGGAGTAGGGACACCCCTCTGAGCATTTCGTTTCAGGATCTTTGACACCTGACCTTGAGTGATGCCATACTGCCGAGCAATAGCACGCTGTTTCATGCCAGAATTTCGTAAAGCCACCACTCCATGACAAACAGCATTGTCAAGTTGACGGACCATCTCCAGAGGAAGCGGCAATAACTTTTGTAGACGTGCAGCAGTTGTTTTCCACTAATACAGAACGCAACAACCCTTATATACCCGATTGTGAAGCAAATCGTCAAATGTACCTGTCCTTACATTTTGTCACGCCACCTGTGATATAATCCTGTTATTGACTTCTTGCTGCGAAAGACATTCAGTGACATGGTTCTTTCAACAAAGAAATCACCGAAGGGTAAAAGAAACTCACCAGATTGATATACTGAGTTCAGAAAGTAAACCCAAGTCAAGAAAGAAAAAAAAATTCCATATTAAATGCCAAGTCTGTATTTCGTGCTTGTTGGTAATACTAATTGTCATGTTACATCGACAGGTTGGTGAAGACCCAGAGCAAGAAGCACAGGTTGTTGATGTAAGTACACATAATGCATTGAGTACAAATAAAGTACCTTTACAATTACTGTATTTACCGTGACAACTTTGTGAACTTAGTGTTGCTATTTTCAAATGTATCTCAAAGTGGGTGTATGTTTGGCAGGTTGTGGAGGAGCTGCTGGCATCTCTTACAGGGCAGCCACATGCCGAGGATCGACTGATGTTTTCAGTTCCTGTCTGTGCACCATACACTGCCCTGAGCAGTTACAAGTAAGTTCAATCATATCCCTCATCTCATTTTTTTTCGATATCATTTACATTTAAAAATTTAGTTAGTGGGATTTTAGATAGCACACTACCTTTTCACATTTTTCAGCCACATTTTGTGGGTTGGTGTCCTCTGGAGGCCAGGTTAGATGTATAGCCCAGAATCTCAAAGATGTATAGGTTAGATGTGTAGCTGATTGCCCCAGCCTTGATGGTCATTAATGATCCCAGCTGGGTTTTGCCGACAGTCCGATAGCGACATGGTAGCTCGGTTTCCAGAAGCTTCTAACCCCATTTCTTAATACAGCTGCTTTCAATTGGATTCATACCTACAAACACGAGGATGATGGTCATGTGTTCCTACAACCTGGCCACCACCCTATTACCCACAAATCTTCTGTGCCAGTTGCAAACTCAATTATGCTCTATTATTTCAAGACCACATATTGATGTTTGGAACCATTCTTTTTCGTTTTGTCTTGTGGGACACAGCAAAATGGTGGATTATTTTTCATTCCTCCCCACCACCCTTTTTAGTTTGATACAAAGTCGAGGCTCATGAAAGAGTAAGGTGACAGACAGTGGAGGGGCATCACAATGACAGTCAGGCTCTTTGGGCATGGTCTTGTAAAAATGCACAAACAAGATCTGGCAGAAAATAGAAGCATACAGGTAAGAGTGGGCGACCTGGGGAGGGGGAATGGTTCACCTGGTCTTGTATGCTACCTTACCCTCCTTTCCCTTTGCTCCTATATTCTTCCAACCTCTTCTCTTTTGCATTTTCCCCTCCCCCTTTTCTTCGCTTTCCTTTATGAATCTCCTTTTTTGATTACAAATTTTCTTAATTGCCTTTTCATAACAATTACTGGAATTTTTTTATCCGTAACATGATCACTAACTTGCATCATGATTTGTAATAGCTAACTCATGTGAGTTGCTTTGTTCGACCCTGCAGGTACAAGGTGAAACTTACCCCAGGCACCCAGAAGAAGGGGAAAGGTAACACTGGTTATTTCTGTTTGCTGAACAGCAATTGCTTCAGGTTGACCCTGAAAATAATAAGCATATGTTAATCCATTTAAAGCTGTTTCAATTTTGTTTCATTTTTCTTTGCAGGAGCAAGGCTCATGGAAGAGCACGGTAGAACTGACAATGGGGGAAAACATCAATGGAATTAACGATCAGGAAAAGAGGAGGATGTGTAGGGGAGTAAGCACTGAAACTAGCCAGTAAGATGTTGAGCTAGTTAGGATAGTTTGATGGGGATAATAAAGATCATGGGACAGAATTGGGAATGACAAGTGATGGCGGTTCAACGATTCCTGTAGCCTTGGAGTGGAGGGGAGAGTTAGACAGAACAGTGTGGGAGATGGTTCTATAGATGGGGGAAGAGTTGAGGTCAACCTGGATTTTAAATGTAAAATATATTGTGTATATAATGCTGTATCCCTGGTGTTGGGCTAGCGGCTAGGGTGCCAGCTTAGGATCCAAGGATCCTGGGTTCGAATCCCGGTCGATCGCTGAATTAACGCCAGGGGGGTTGACTCAGCTTGTCATCCTTCCGAGGTCGGCTATTTGAGTACCAGTTCACTGGTAATTCCCTGCTTGTCGTAAAAAGGCGACAAAAAGGGTTGGCGTCAGGAAGGGCATCCGGCCGTAAAACATTGCTTCAAAAAGGGGACCAAAAAACAACAACAACCACGGTCCCCGAAAAGGCCAACCCCCGCTTTGCGGGGAAAAATGGCCTCTAAACGGTGGTTTTTTATATAATGCTGTATTCCCTGACACTCAACTTGCAATCTTCCCTACCACTTCACTGATGTCATTTTTTTACCCGATATACACCATAGGGAGTTGATGACATGTGCCAAATTTAAATTTTTCTGTTGAGCGGTTACAGAGAAAATTGTCCAAATCTTATCTTTTGATCCAATATGGCTGCCATACCATGTGACCGATGATGTCAGGGTTAGCAATAAAATATTCTCCATGGGGAGTCCATCCTATGTTTAAAGTTTTGCATCGATTGGACTAGTGGTTGCAAAGAAAAACATTTTTAAAGTGAAAATATATTGATGCGGACAAAGACACGCACATACATACACACACGCACAGACAGACAGACAGACAGGGGCATTGCAATAAATAGTCTTGCATCCCCTTCAGGGCAAGACTAAAGAAACTGCAGAGTGATATTTTGTGAAATAAATTGTATAATTGTTAATTTAAAACACACTACTGAAATCACCATCTAGAACTTTTGACGATTGGTTGAGGAATTAAACGTGAATCCGCTAACTGACATGAATTTCCTCACTAACGCATGGGAAATTATCCAATCAATAATGAGCACGCATTCACCAATTACGTTTTATCCATCCCTTTCAATCATATAATCATATGTGTCCATCCTTACTACTTCATCTCAAAATACTTCCCGTAAAGTCACACAAGTAAGTCATACATGGTGAGCCAGTACTGATATTGATTCTTTAGCTTGTTACCCTCGCTTGAGGAGAGGGTATTACATTTGAGTCTGTCTGTCTGTTTGTTTGTCTGCACAGAATAAATATGATTTTTCTCTGCAACTGTTTGTCCAACTGACAGGAAATTTTCACCGTAGGTGCAACTCCACCTGCAGAACTTTTTATTCATAACTAGCAGAAGTACCCGGCATTGCCGGGCGGGGGGAGGGGAGGGGAGGGGAACGGGGGGGAGGGGAGAAGAGGGGGAGGGGAGAGGGGGGAAGAGGGGGAGGGGGAGAAGAGGAGGGGGAGGGATGGGAGGGGGAGAGGAGTGAGGGGGAGGGGGATGGGGGGAGGGGGAGGGATGGGAGGGGGAGAGGAGTGAGGGGGAGGGAGGAGGGGGGATGGGGGATGAGGGGAGGGGGTGTGGGAGGGGGTGGGGAAGGGGTAGGGCAGAAAGGAAGGGGTAGGGGGAAAGGGAGGAGCATGGGGGAAAGGGAGGGGGGAGGGGAGGGGGAAGGGGTGGGGCAGAAAGGAAGGGGTAGGGGGGGAAAGGGAGGGGGCATGGGGGAAAGGGAGGGGGGTGGGGTAGGGGGTGGGGAAGGGGTAGGGCAGAAAGGAAGGGGTAGGGGGGAAAGGGAGGAGCATGGGGGAAAGGGAGGGGGAGGGGAGGGGGAGGGGGATGGGGAAGGGGTAGGGGGGAAAGGGAGGGGCATGGGGGAAAGGGAGGGGGAGGGGAGGGGGGAAGGGGAGAGGGTAGGGTGGAGGGGGAAGGGTAGGGGGAGGGGGAGGGGGGAAAGGGAGGGGAAGCGGGAGGGAGGGGGAGGAGGGAAGGGGAGGGGAGGGATATAGATGGTTACTGGCAATTGATCACATCCACAAATGATGTAATCCACACAATTTATGTACTTCACATAACGTTAATAGGAATACATGGCCGTGTTGATGGGAAATACAGTTTGTTTGAAATAAATCACAAATATCAGATGAAAGTGAAAAAAAACCTATGTGGTGTGAATGGCAATGTTCCTCGCTGAAATGTGAAAAAACAGAATTACGTGCGAATGCATAACTGTGAGATTATGGCGGCAAAGTTGGAACATCACGTGATCGCTCTGAGCGAATCAGCGTGCTGCTCTGCGACCAGCTGAGATTCCGTGTATAATGTTCCTCGCTGAAATGCGCTGAGGTAAATATTAATAAAAAATTCGATATATTTTCACTTTTACGTTTTGGCTAACTCGCTCGTGAACCTGACAAAGATCCTGAGCAAGGATCGCTACGTTATGCTAACGCTACGTTAGCTACACTACGTTACGCTACATTATGGCTAAAAATATGGATCTAAAACCACCGTTTAGAGGCCATTTTTCCCCGCAAAGCGGGGGTTGGCCTTTTCGGGGACCGTGGTTGTTGTTGTTTTTTGGTCCCCTTTTTGAAGCAGTGTTTTACGGCCGGATGCCCTTCCTGACGCCAACCCTTTTTGTCGCCTTTTTACGACAAGCAGGGAATTACCAGTGAACTGGTACTCAAATAGCCGACCTCGGAAGGATGACAGGCTGAGTCAACCCCCCTGGCGTTAATTCAGCGATCGACCGGGATTCGAACCCAGGATCCTTGGATCCTAAGCTGGCACCCTAGCCGCTAGCCCAACACCAGGGCTTAAAAAAAAAAAAAAAAGGATCTAAAGATGAAAGAAAAAAAAACCTATGTGGTGTGAATGGCAATGTTCCTCGCTGAAATGTGAAAAAACTGAATTACTTGCGAACGCATAACTGTAAGATTATGGCGGCAAAGTTGGAACATCACGTGATCGCTCTGAGCGAATCAGCGCGCTGCTCTGCCATTCCGGTCATAATATTCCTCGCTGAAATGCGCTGAGGTAAAAATATGGTTTAAAAATATTATGAAATAAACTTTTAGGTCGACCATGTTCGTACCAGGCTCAATGGCCATGTTTGTGCCAAATATCAAGTTCGTGAGCCTCTCCGTTTAGGAGTCTATCGGTAACATTACACACACGCACGCACGCACACACACACACACACACAGTGTTGTATATATATAGATTATGATGTCATGGGTCACGTGTACGGACGCCACCCTGGAAAAAAGGTTACACCTCTATATCTCTGAAACCGCTCCACATAAAAAGTTGAAACAAGGCTCATTGTAAAGTACTCCCCATGGGGAATAAAATATGTTAATGATGATGTCATAGGTGCCTCCATTATGACATCGTCATTCGACGAGTACAAAACTTCATGTGCAAATGTCAAGATGAAATTTCTTGAGCGTCATATAGGCATAAATTGGTGGAGAAAAAAAAAATGATGACGTCATTGGTCACGTGGTTCGGCCGCCATCTTGCAAAAACCGAAAACATTTGCACCTCTATATCTCCGAAAGCACTGCATAGAAAAAATTGTGTTGTTAATGGCTTGGAGATATAGAGATGCAGTGTTTTTTGTTTTTTCCAAGATGGTGCCCATATGACGTGACCTATGATGTCATAATTATCAATTAAATTATACAGGCTGAGGCACTCCTATGGTGAAAATTTCGTGTTAATCGGACCAACAATTGCAGAGAAAAAAAAAATTCATACTGATCGGATCAAGCGTTGTACTTGTCGAATTATGACATCATAATTAAGGTACTGATGACATCATCATTAACATACCTTATTCCCCATGTGGAGTACTTTACAATGAGCCTTGTTTCAACTTTTTATGTGGAGCGGTTTCAGAGATAGAGGTGTAACCTTTTTTCCAAGATGGCGTCCGTACAACGTGACCCATAACGTCATAATTATGAATAAAAAATTATTATAGAGGCGGAGACACTCCTATGGTAAAATTTTGTGTCAATCGGACCAACACTTGCTGAGAAAATGAATTTTAAAAATGCACACACGCACATACGCAACAAAATGCCTAACCCTGCTTTTCGCTTCACGAGCGCAGGGTAATTACCGGAATCATTGATTTGTCATCCGAGATGCTTCTTTTCTCCTAACCATTCATGAACCAAGAAGTGGAATGGTATCCCAAATATCAGATAATCCAGAGTCCCATCATTCTGTTTGAATTCAGCACTCAGTCTGTGTTTTCAAGACTCAAGAACATGCTTTTTGACCGTGGGAAATTCTCCAGGGTATACAATAGGCATCAAATGTGTTTGAGAAGAAATTTTCGTAATAAGTGATTCACATCGTCGAGATGATGAAGGCAAATGTTCTTCTGATGACAAAACCATAATTCTGATCGAAGGTCACGTCCATGTCAAACCTTGTTCAATGCATCAGAGGCATTGATTTGTTTTGATCATTATGTCATTTGTTTCATTAGATGCAATGTCTGCTTTTCATTAAATTGGATTTTTATAATGAAACGATAATGAAAATAAATGTTGGGTTTTGAGCAAAAGTTTTTTTTTTATGAAAGAACTTCTTTTCAAGTGTATTAGAGCATTCTTTGTCTATATTTAGAATAATCCTATTAACTTGAAAATTAAACAGCAATCACATCGTGTATCGCTGATTTGGGAAACCAACGATTTAAGGCAAAAGGTCAAAGGTCAACTCAAGGTCAAAGGTCAACTCAAGGTCAAATATTCCTGCAGGTCGCACAAGATCTGCCTGCAACCCTCTTATGGTTAAACTGCCAAAATCAAGACTCTCTGCTCACCTTCACTCCTTCATTCCTCTTTTCTCCCGCCTCTGGAACAAACTCCCCCACTCTCTTCAATCCCACTCCTCCCTCCAGGTCTTTAAAACGGCTGTTCACCACCATCTCTTATCTTCGCCAATCCAAAACCTTGATCTTTTCTACCCCCGCTAATTTCACCCCAAATCCACTTTTTTGAGGTGACTTTTGACTTCTTTCCTGGAAGTCCTTGGTGTCCTTGCGTTTTATACCTATCCTGCCTCCCCCCAGGCCCTCTCCCTCCCACACATCTCCCGATGTCCCTGCTCTCAAATGTTGTGTTTGTGTGCTTCCTCCTCTTCTCTCCCCATCTTGTCGACCGCTCCCCTTTTTGTATACTTTGTTTGCTTGTTTGTTTGATTTGTTTGTTTGATAAATGTTAGCTCTTTCACGAGCCTCGACTCTGTATACAAAAAAAAAAAAAAAATCTTTCGAATTTATGACAAAAATAAACCCACAAAAAAATGCTGCCCTCGCTCTGCTTGATGAAAAATGATAACTCTCAATACAATGTAAATTTTTGTACCCTTTCTTCCCTCCCCACCCCCCACACCGCCCCCCTCACCCCCCACACCCCCCAATCAACCTAAAATCATGGATCGGCAACTGTTTCTTGTATGCTGATGATCTGTGCTTGATATCAGAAGTGTATGATGATGTGAAAATAAAGACAACACAAGCTTGTAGTAGTGCAAAGAAAATGGGTTTGAAGGTTATCGTGCAAAAGACAATGACGATGACGATACTGATGGTAAAAGGAATAATCTGATTGACAGAGTGGAAGTGGACGAAGTTGACAAATTCATTCATCTATGATCTGTTATCAATAAGGATGGGGACAGTGAAAGTGATTTATTGAACAGAATTGCAAAAGCTCAAGCAATGTTCTTGGAAACTCTTTATCCAATATTTGGAATTTCAGACAACTATCGCTAAAAAGGAAGATGAAACGATTAAATTCCAATGTCAAATCAGCATTGTTATATGGCACAGAAACATGGAAAATGAGCAAGGAAGGGGAACGCAAACTGACAGTCTTCCACCATAGATGTTTGCGAAGGATTCTAGAGATTTACTTGCCAAATAGAGTAAGAAACTGGAGAGTTCATAGAACACGACATCCAATGCAGTGTTTAAGTTAATACCGTATTTCAATTTTAATAAAATGATGGTTATAAGATCGTTTAAAAAAATCCAGAAGTTTAGCCCTATTGAAGCAATCTTATTCACCACCCTTATACACTGTAAAAAGATGACGTTAAGTAGCAGTGTAGGAGATAGAGGCTTTATTGATCACCATAGAACACAGCATCTACTGGTATCATACATAGCCATATCAGTGGCCTCCATCACTCCGATACTGCACCTTCTCATGCTATATATTTACCCCGCACACGCGAAGTGAAAAGCGTGGTTAAGGGTGCCTTCACATAGACGGATTATTCTTACGAGTCCTTACGGATCGCCAACTCGTAGTCAATCGCAAGCATCCGTAAATAATGGAAGATGATTTTTGACATGTCAAAAGTTGTTGCGAGTTGTGACGAGTTATCTACGGATACCAGCGAGTTATTTACGGATGCTTGTGATTGACTACGAGTTGGCGATCCGTAAGGACTCGTAAGAATAATCCGTGTATGTGAAGGTTGCATAAGCAATTGGTTCCTGTCTGTCTGTGTCCGTCCATCCTATCCGTTAGTTTATGATCGAGGAACAGCTCATTTCAATTGAATGTTATATTTTGATCACGAATCAGAGCATGAATAGATAGACAAGTGGTTTGTTTTACCCTACATTGGCATTGAATTTGTCCCGGCTGCACATGCACTGAGAGGAGTGTGATAATTTTTTCACTCTGTCTGCCAGCATGACGATCAAACAAAATTGAAAATCATTCCAAACATGAAACTTACTGTTTTTAAGGATGTTATAATGCACACATATGAGAGGCACGGAGAACTAATGTAATAATGTGTTACATAGGGTGGTGTAATAGATGCTGAGTAAAATGGTGTTAAAACTTGGAATTAATTTTAATAAATACACGTTTAAACCTTTATTAAATTGAATTGTATTTAAATTGTATGAAGACTTTATTAAATGTATTGACTTTAATTAAGAATTAATTAATTATACTAGCAACGGTACCCGCGCTATGGGCGGGGCTTCAATTGGGAGGCCCAAATGAAAAAGCAAAATATCAGAAATTGAAGGCTTTTTTATTTTAAACGATTTATATAAATATCCGTTAAATCATATCACACACAAATCATCAAAATCTAAACAGTATTTGTAGAATTTCAATAAAAGCCACATCACTGTTCATATCGGTAAATATTATTCCATCGTGTTTGGAAAAACTGGAAAATTGGAAAAAAAATTGGAAAAACAATAAAGCCTATTTTACTCCAGGGGGTCCCAGGATTACCCACCCAAAATTTTGTTGTGATCAGTTCAGCCATTTTTGCGGTACCTGGGAACAGACAGACAGACAGACAGACAGACAGACAGACAGACGGACAGACATTTGGTGAATTATAGTAAGATTTATTTAAAAGAATTTATTTAAATAAAGGATTATATTGATTTTTAAGACTAATTTAAATTCTAATTGATTTATTAAGACCTTTATTGAATTGTATGAAGACTTGAAGCCTTTATAATATTTCCAAGAATCATGCAATACATCAATCATAAACTGATAAGACAGACAGACAGACGGACGGACATGAACCAATTACTTTTCACTTCATGTGCGTGGGGTATTGCAGAGAGCTGGAGAAAGAGACATTGTGGCACAGGCCAAAAAACAGAGATGGCAATGGGTAGGGCATTTAATGAGAAAGCAGGAGGGACATTTGACTAAAGAAGCCATGTTTTGGACAGCAGTGAGCAAAAGGAAGAGGCCAAGAAATTAATGGAGGAGAATTGCTTAAAATGATTTTCGGTTAAAAAGGGGAATTGCACTCAAGTGTGCAGGGAGGATTGTTCAAGACCGAACAACATAGAGGAACCTCGTTGTGGCCCAATCACCGATGTGCTGAAAGCATAACGGGTCCTAATTAAGTAATATACTACGCTGCCGAAAAAGGCAATGAAAGGATCAGTCGTTTGTAAGTCGCTTGTAAAACGCTTCTGCACTGCTGTGTTCATCAGACAGGAGAAAGTAATGGCAGGAGGAGGATAAAACAAAATGTAGTAATGAACATTATGGCGGACAATTTTAAACCGCTTGTGAAATTCACTATTTGCTTACGCACCTCACTGATTTCATTCAATGTAATTGATTCTTTTTGCATTGCAGAATAAATCAGTGCGCTTCCTTTTACCCCCAGAGGAGGAGTAAACATGCAAATAATTGTTTTACTTTATGGTATGGGGTGTCGTTTTACTGTCATCGTCGTAAATGCAAGAAACCAAAGTGTCATGTAACTTTGTCGAACAAACCTCTGGAAAGTTTGCAATGAAAACCCTGATGATGATCTCAGAATACAGTTTGCCTTCTCTTTTTGTTAATTTTTTTTCCCAGATGCTTTCGGTTTATTTCTGGATTAGCAACCCGTTATTCAGTGGCCAGGACAGGGCTGGCAGGATAGCCCGGAGGTACGCACACTCGCCTTTGAGCCGTCTCACCTGGGTATGAATCTGGATGGATCTATGATACTGCCACCTTGGTGTTTCGCATACAGGAGGAGGCATCAATGTGTGCGCCGCCCATCGGAAGGACATTACGCCAAAGGAACCGTTTGCGAGCTCTGGGGGCTTTGATGGATGCTAAAGATCCCATGGTGTCTCTTGTCAAGGGTAGGCTAGTTACCACTGACACCTTGAACAAATTCCAAATTCCTACTGCCTTCAGTGGAATGTTGGGCCTGACCAGCCAGTTCATGAACGTTTTTTTTTTTGGCCCAGGGCTTTCTCCAGCCTATCCGACAAGAAGGTGGGAATAACTGGAACTCTTAAAGAAGTAGTCGTAGCTCGCAGCAGTAGCAGTACTACACACTAAAGTGATGTCACCTCGGAGTGTGAAATATTTCAAAGATTGCCTTTCTATAACAAGGAAAACATAGCTTGAAAAACTTTTGATCTATTTTATACACAAAATGTTTGGAAGAAAATTTGGAATAATTATATAAAGTGCCCTTTAATAAATGCTTTGAAGTTTTGTTTAGTTTTACATAATTGTGTTCATAAAGAGACACATTAGTGCAATTAAGCCAAACTTGCATGACAACAAAACAAACAAAAACATTCTTCTTTATGCTGAAAATTATTCCCACTGAATATATATCCACTTTACTTTCAAGGGTAACAGCATGACATAAAGGCAAATAACGAGTCTAATTGTAAACCTCCTTTTACAGTAACAAATGTTAAAACTTTATCGGGATATGTGACACTGAATGTATAAATTTGATGTACCGCGTCGCTGTCGTTGTTTGTGAGATTTTCTTGAAACGTGAAGTTTGTCAGTTTTGACCACCTGTCCATTTTTACCTTTTGTTCCTCCACAATCTCTGGTTCACCTATTCCTTCAGCATGTAAAACTGCTCTTCACAACTTCCTGCACGTGCGTGAAGCATTAGCCAGAGAGAGGGACCTGCTCAAAGTTGTCAAGGTGTGTGATCTCTGTGCCTTTCGTTTGCCATTGAGTATTCTGCTTTATTACTGTCCTGTTCAATTTTATTTATCAGCCACATGACAATTTCATACAACAAAGTGAAACTAGAAATAGAACTGCACTCGGTAGAGTGAATACCTCTGCCAAGCTTTACAGTTTACGTTTTCTGTCCCACTGATAGGCCGGATCCAGATCAAAATCTAACCTGAACCAAAATATAATCGGCTTGTTCTTGTCACCTAACCAACTCATCCCCCAAGTTTAGTCCGAATCAGTCCACAACTTTTTTAGATATCATGCTTATATCGTTCTGGCCCTATCTCTCAATGGTGAATAATGTTACTTTTAAAATTCTCCTATCTGGACCTGGATTCAGATCTTCACCACAATCTAACCAATTCGTTCTTGTCACACACCCAACCTGCCCACCAAGTTTCGTCCGAATCCGTCCACAACTTTTTTTTAGATATTGTGCTATATATCTTTCTGGCCCTGGCCCTATCTCTCAATGGTGAAGAATCACTTTTAAAAACTAGATGGTATTCATAGAATACTTACCCTGTGCAGTCACCTTGGTGTGAGCGAACTCTTCTGTTTTTGAACGTTTCTTTTTTTTTCTTTCTTTGATCCAATATGGTTGCCAGACCATGTGAGCGATGACATCATAAATTTATATTCTCTAATATAATTGTTGCATAGATCACGCTGAAAAATTTGAAACTGATCAGACTAAGCGTTGTCCCTGTCGAATTGTGACGTCATAATTATGGCACCAATGAAATCATCGTTAACAACACCTATTCCCCATATGGAATGCTTTACAAGGAACCGTTTCAATTTTTTCCATACAGCGGTTTTGGAGATATTTGCAACATTTGGTTTGCAACGTTTTTCGGTTTTTCCAAGATGGCGCCTGTACCACATAACCTATGACGTCATGATTATGAATAAAAAAAATTATACAAGCAGAGGCCCTACTTTGGTAAAATTTCGTGCCAATCGGACCAACGGTTGCTGAGAAAATGAATTTTAAAAATGCAGGTATGTATGCACTACGTATGCAACAGAATGCTTAACCCTGCTTTTCGCTTCGCGAGTGCAGGGTAATTATAGTATTTGGATCCGGATGTTCATCAAAATCTAACGAATTAGTTATTGTCACACACCCAAACTGTCCACCACGTTTCGTCCGAATCCATCCATAACTTTTTCAGATATACTGCTCACAGACAAACACAAAGACAAACGGGTGAAAACATCACCTCCGTCAACTTTCGGTGGTTGAGATATTTTTTAGTTTTTGTTTAGATAGAGAGGAAGGATGCTTTACAAACTACAGACTTGGCATTTAATATGGAAAAAAATTTTTTCCTTCACTTGGGTTTACTTTCTTAACTCAGTATATCAATCTGGTGAGTTTCTTTTACACTTTGGTGATTTATTTGTTAAAAGAACCATGTCACTGATTGTCTGTCGCAGCAAGAAGTCAACAACAGGATTATATCACAGGTGGCGTGGCAAAATGTACGGACAGGTGCATTTGACGATTGGCTTCACAGTTGGGTATACAAGGGTTGTTGCGTTCTGTATTAGTGGAAAACAACTGCTGCATGTCTCCAAAAGTTATTGCCGCTTCCTCTGGAGATGGTCCGTCAATTCGACAATGCTGTTTGTCATGGAGTGGTGGCTTTACGAAATTACGGCATGAAAGAGCGTGCTATTGCTCAGCAGTATGGCATCACTTAAAGTCAGGTGTCAAAGATCCTGAAACGAAATGTTCAGAAGGGTGTCCCTACTCCAATACCGAGGCCAGGACGTCCCCGCAGAACCACAAGGAGGGATGATGGCCAGCTGCACCGGTTAGTCCGCAATGGCCGTACCAAGTCAGCTAATCGGCTCAGGGCTGAGTGGCAGCAACTGACAAATGTGCCTGTATCCAGAAGGCTAATCAACCAACGACTGGTTCAAGCAGGCTATCGTGCCAAGCGTCCCCTGAGAAAGCCATGCCTGACCAGACAACACTGCCAGCGCCGATTGCAGTGGGCCAGAGAGCACCGTCAATGGCAGCCAGGACACTGGAATCATGTGATCTTCAGTGACGAGTCTATATTTCTGGTCTATCGTCAAGATGGCTGCGTCTGAGTGTGCCTACAAGTGCATGAAGCCTACAACAAAGATTGTATAGTGCCAAGAGTCCAAGCTGGAGGTGGTGGGGTGACCGTTTGGGCTGCTTTTCATGCAGGGGGAAAAACTGACCTGGTTGTTCTGAATGGAAACCTGAACCAGTTCAAGTACAGGGCCATTCTGGAAGAAACATTGCTTCCATTTGCTCATGCAGCCTTTCGAGGAAACTTTGTATTCCAAGATGACAATGCACGGCCTCATCGTGCTCGCATGATCCAACACTTTCTTGCTGACCATGGTGTAGAGCAGATGGAGTGGCCTGCGATGTCCCCGGATATGAATCCGATAGAGAACGTGTGGGCAGAATTAACGCGTCAAATCGACCACTTGGACCAGCAGCCGACCTCTGTGCGTGAATTGCAGCAGGCTATTGTCACTGCATGGCAAGCGATTCCTGTCCAAACCTTGGAAAATCTCATGAACAGCATGCCTCAACGTGCACGTGCTCTCCTGAATGCTCATGGGGGTTACACGAAGTACTGAACTGTAATTTTACTGTCGGTAATCCCAGTCGTAATTTAACTTTTGTTTTTGTTAAAAAAAATTTTGGCTAGTGTGCAAAATAAAGAGATACTTCTGGAAAACGCATAGAAGTTTAATACAGTACTGTCCATGAATTGAGTTCGATATCAGTTTACATCACTTTCAAGGATCAATTTGTTTGTTTTGAAATGTCAAATGTGGTTTTTGTTTCTTTTAAAGGTCACATTAACAAAATCTAGAATAATTTCAACATAATTCCAATGAACGTTTGGTTCTAAGACATCTTGAAAAGTAAGTTCACCCCCACAAAAAAAATATTCCATATTAAATGCCAAGTCTGTAGATCGGCACTCAGTAGAGAGCGTACCTCCGCCTGGTTGGCCATATCACTCAATGGTGAAGAATCACTAAAAATTCTAGTAGCCGGATCCGAATCCGGATCTTCACCAAAATCTAATAATTTCGTCCTTGTTGTCACATTCGCTACATCTCTGCCAAATTTCGTCCGAATCCATCCACAACTTTTTGAGATATTTTGTTCACAAACAAACAGACAAACAGACAGTGGTGAAAACATAACCTCCATCCACCTTTGGTGGTGGATGTAACAAAAGGGTTTTTTAAATTGTCACTTGGTTGATTTGATTGTGCTGAGAATTCAAGTAATGTTATCGTGTACCTGAATCGGTCAAAGAGTTGTGTGATGTAATTGTATACCATGATGATTCATCTTTTGTTCAGGACAATGATCTGTCACGGAACATGCCTGGAAAGGTCAAGGTTTCTGCACCCAACCTCACTACCTACAAGCGGCGGTGATTACTTATGGAACCATTCTTTATTGTCACCCTGCTCACTCCCCCCTTTGTTTATTTTGTTACAATTTCTATTTCATATTTTTACTGATCTCAATAGGGTTTGTGACTATTTTTGCACAATCAAGCAATAGACAAATGCCCTTGATTGTAATCTCATATCCGTTTGCCAACATAGAATGTTGATGATTTGGATCCATCTATATATTATTTGCACAAAATGGTGAAATCTCCTCCAAACTCTGCCCCCCCTCCCACTTGACCGCTCTCCTACTGGTTTGTAGGTTATCACTAAAATTAGCAAGACTACTGGGTTTAGTTGTTCCTCCAGTCAGACCATAAGAAATGCTGAAATCCTCATTGCTTTTCTGACTTCCTGTATTTACCATAATTTGCAACATTTGTCTTGTATTTTCTTTTGCTGCAGCAAAAGTTAACAATAAATACTTCTGAACAGATTATCGTATGTCTCTGTCTGGATTGCTAAGTCTTAGGATCATCTGGATTTTATTGCAGCTGCAAGTTTATTGTACACTGCTCCTTTCCTATTCCATCTCCAAGCGCTGCATGACGTCATCACCGGGCACCGAAGGGGGCCCGGCGATGACGTGAGCTGAAAGGGAGTACTCAGTTTTCACTCAGGTTTCTTTCTTTCTTTCTTTCCTGTTTGTTTGTCCGGGCGATATCTCAGCCATCCATTGAGCTCAGAAGCTGAAATTTGGGCACAATAGTGAGAAAGTGCTTTGGCAAAAACTTTTTTTTTTCGATTATTCAATTAATTGATTAATTATTTAATTATTAAACGAAATATTAATCACTTATTTATTTCCTTTCTCATCTGGGCAATATTGCAGGTACCTTTTGAGTTAGGAAGCTGATATTTGGACACTACAATGACCAAGTGATTTGGCTGCAAAGGGTGTTTTTGATTTATTGATTAATTGACTTAATTGATCGATTAATTATTTTTGGGATTAATTGCTTAATTTTTTTAAAGTTACAATTTGAATGAAACGGTGGTGGTTTAGGTATTCTATTTACCAATTGGTTAATAACTTAATTATTTTACCATTATTATTTATTTATTTTCATAATTAATCACTTATTTAGTTTCTTTCTCATCTCGGAGACATCTCATGCACTTTATTTTTTTAGCTCGGAAGCTAATATTCGGACATGACAGTGACCAAGTGATTTGGCTACAAAGGATATTTTTGTTTTATTGATTAATCAATTCATTATTTATCGATTAATCAAATAATCTAGTAATTATTTAATTTTGATTAATTGATTATTTAATTAATTTTCATAAAGTTACAGCTTTGGATGAAACACTACACTGGTGGTTTAGGTATATTAATTAGCCAATTGATTAATAAATTAATTCCTTCACTCTGATTCTGATCTGATCTGAATTCTGAATTCTGATTCTGAATTCTGATCCCCCCTTCACTATTAATGTTTATTTATTTAATTACACAATTAATTGAAAAATTACGCATCAATTATTGTACATCTCTCCCTCCCAATATCGGGTGGCATATTTTGTCACTCTACTTGATGCAAGAACACTAAAATGCAACAGTGACTAAATAAACTTTTCTTACCTGAAAATTATTCATGATGAAACAAGATACCCTGCCCCCCCCCCCCCCCCCCCACCGATCGACGCCTATACAAGCCGGGCAACAGATGGGCAGAGAAGAAAGGGGAACAGGCCAGCCAAAAACGCACGGCACCGCTAATGTGTAGTTGTTTGTTCAGAATGCAAGAGTGAATAAATGAACGAATTATTCAGTGGATTCTCGAGCGTAGAATAGCTCGGAGGTGTGTATTGGGTAAAGTTTAAAGACTATGGGCGGCACCTTTGAAAGACTGGTGGGAAGAATGTGATCAGACAAGAGGCCTGGGGAGCCTATTCTACAGACTAGGGAATAGAGGGTTGAATGCATGGAGGTGAGAAGCCATCTTTGACTTCGGGAGTAAAACCAAGTATGGGTTTTCGGAATAACGCACGGGCCGAGGGATGTGCGTGTCAACAGAAGGAACAGAGGACAGCTGGTGCGAGGTGATGATGGAAAATGGAGAGTCCATCAAGTTTGCTGTGGTGGGTGCGAACCAGTGTGGGACTTCGCCTCCTGTAGAAAATGCCAATAATATCAAAAACCTTGGATTACTGTCTTCCTTCTTTACATTTGTGCTTTTTTCCTTTCTTCCTACTTTAGAATTGCCTGATAATTGTCTTCCTTCCTTTGAAACATGCATTCTGTTCATCATTGGCATCTGTACGGTTTCTGGAGGCAGGCATTAAGTGTTTAGTGTGTTAGGCAGCCTTGGTGTCCGTGGTGTCCAGCTTCTTGAAGACTAAGTTTTCCATTATTTAATTTTTTAATAAATAAATTCTTCAATTTTCAATTATATTTTCCCCCCAAATTTATTATTAAATTTTTCAATAAATTAAATATTAAGTTTTTTGTTTTTTTGATTAACCACACACTTTTTGCGTATTATATAGAAAGAAAAGAATAATTAGCGTGCTATATTAAATGCGATGAATTAATTTTAATTATACATAGTACCTAGCTCTCTTTTTCTAAACTCTAAATTCCTTCTGCACAAGGTGTGGGTACCTCTGCTATTAGTTTATAATGTTGGACATTGGACTTTCATCAAGTCAAATTCGTTAAGAGAAATGGAAGAAAAAATGATTAAATGAAATCTGACCTGCTTATAATAATAATAATAATAATAACAAGACAAGTCAGGAGACGACGATGGTTCACGAGCGAGCGGTATTCAATGACAAAGGACGGGCTATAACCGAAACAGGCCCAGACAGGCCAGGCCCGGAAATGTCAAAACGAAGGTTACTGACCTTGAAATGAGATAGAAAATAATGTATAATCAGTTATGAGGTTAGTTAGCTACACAATACCGAAAATTCGGTGAAAAATGAAATGAAAAAAAATGAAAAGTCGAGCTCCGTGGGGCTAGACACATGACATTGGCCTAACCAAATATCGAAACCCCTGTCAGATTCCATCAAACCCCTCGGAGAAGATGTAGCTTGAAATCGATTACCCCCTAAAAAGACATCTTTTTCGGGCGTGACTCCGCCCACAATGGGCGCAATACGCCCACTGTCGGCAGGACACAACTAGATCATGATATCGACCTCCCACCCAAGTTTCATCAAGAACGGATGATATCATCGGGTAGTTATGCTGCGGACAGACAGACACACAGACAGACGCACACACATGACGAATATAGTGGTCACTTGATAACTCGTGAACCAACAATACGAGTTCCCTTACAAGGAACTTTAATGGAGGAGGCTATTAGCCCCACCAAAGCCTTCGCCGTTATTACCAACCTATGGTTGTTTGTCCATGCGTTATCCTTTTAAAATTCTGAATGTCAAGCAAGGAAGCAGTGCTCACCATTTTTTTTGAAGTCTGGTCTGACTCAGCCGTGGTTCGAACCTCCGACCTCCCAAACTCAGAGTAGACGCTCTAACCATCTATTACACCACCAAAGATGAATACCCAGCTCGCTAAAGTTGTGATGGCTTGGTAACTTTTCTCAGATGTCAGAAGGTTGTTGTGCTGTTTGCTCATTACTGCTGAAGACAGGGCCTCCCTTTCCCAGATCAATTTAAACGACTGACGTCATGGAAGTCATCAGGACACTTAAAACTGGCGGGTAACTGCAGGAAAGTGCGCTTGAATGTAGTGTTATTACAGGAAGTTTAGGTGTATAACGATTACGTTTGCAAAATATGGCGCCATTTTGAACCCACTTCTGCCCTCCTTTCCAAATGACTCATCCATTCCCTTTCCCTGCAATATTCTCACAAGCTCCTCACTCTTTTCCTCTCGTCCCACACTTCTCTACCCTCCCTGGTTTCTCAACATTCTTTTTAAGGCCCCCAACCCCTCTCCTTGCATATTCTATTTCCTGGGCCCTGAAGACAAAATGAGCAAGCAGTCTTCTCAACTTGTTTTAAGCATACAGTTTGCATTATATGGATTACTCTTATGCAAAAAAGGAAAGTCAGCAGAGTCCATTGTGATCACAAATCCCAGGAGCTGCCGGTCTCTTGAATGACGCCTCATACATCTCTAAATCACCAGGCAATGATTCCCAATCTATCAATAAATTTAGTGAATTATAGTTTATGGTAATTGAAGCGACTTGCAGACCATATGTATATATTTTTATTGTATTGTATGGAGTCGAGGCTCGTCGAAGAGCTGGACCACTGATCGGACCAGGATGCAACAACAAAACAAACAGCAGAGAGATGGTGGGAACACCAACAGCAGCGCCAAAGGAGAAAATAGAGGGTGATTTGGACAAGTGATGGGTGTGGGAAGGAATGAGACGGAGGAAAGGATGCATGGGGTTGACAACTTGGTTGCATAAGCAAACTATCAGGAAGGAAAATTTGGAAGGAGTTGGGCTTTGGTGTGGAGGGGAGGTGGTGGGGGTTGTTATGGTTTGGGCTAACTCTAACAGGAAGAGGAGATGAAAGGATTCCGTCTAGAGATGGATAGAGGGGAAAATGCAATTGTTCTAACTAAGAGAGTAGAGGAAGTCAATAACCCATATGTGGAGTTGGCCTTGGATACCATAGGCAGACAGTTTGAAGAGCAAGGTGGGATGCCACACTGTATTGACAGCTTGAGATATATCAGGAGAAACAGCCCTGATCTCATGTGTGACGTTGAGGGCCTCCATCCATTGTTGGGAGAGTATAAGCAGCATGTCCAAGGTGGAGTGACCTGGTCTGAAACCAAATTGGTGATCTGAGAGGCTTAGAAGAGAATATAATCAAAGATCATATCAGAGGATAACAAGAGCATAATCAGAGATCATATCAGAGGCTAACAAGAGGATAATCAGAGATAATATCAGAAGGTAACAAGAATCTGATCAGAGATCACATTTTTATTTTTTATTTTTTTGTATACATCGAGGCTCGTGTAAGAGCCAACATTAAACACAAAAATAACAAACGGACACATAAAACTTTTAATAAAGGGAGTGGGAGACAAGATGGGGAGAGAGGGCTAATCACACAAGTAAAACATTTGAGAGCAGACACATCGGGAGATCTGTGGGAGGGAGAGGGCTTGGGGAGAGGAGGTGCAGGGGGTGGGGGATGGGAGAGGTAAAAAAAAAAACACATGGACACTGCTAGGACTTCCAGGAAAGAAGTTGGAATTTGAAAAAGGTGGATTAGGTGTGTATTAACGGGGGTAGAAAATATCAAGGACTTGGATGGGGAAAGATGAGAGATGGTGGTGAACAGCTGTTTTACAGACCTGGAGGGAAGAGTGGGATTGAAGGGAGTGAGTGAGTTTGTTCCAGAGGCGGGAGAAAAGAGGAATGAAGGAGTGAAGGTGAGCAGAGAGTCTTGATTTTGGCAGTTTCACCAAAGAGGGTTGCTGGCAGATCTTGTGCGACCTGCAGGAATATTTGGGAGACAGAGCACAGTCAGAGCTGGGTGAGCTAGGACGGAGAGGAGTCGGTAGAAGACAGAAAGACCACCTACCTGTCTGTGGTGAGTAGGTGAAAGGCCCTCAGAGTTAGTTTCATCGTGGGAGATTCCAATGATTCTGAAAGCTTTGGTTTCAACAGCATGAAGCCGAGCTAGGTGTGAGGCAGGAGCACCACCCCAGAGGGGAGAGCAGTATTCCAATTAGCTGCGGATGAAAGCCTCGTATGTGGTGAGGAGCTCAGGTGTGCCAAGAAAGGACTTTGCACGACGGAGGATGCCCAGTCGGCGACTGGCTTTGGAGGCCAGCTTGGAAATGTGGTTTTCCCAGGAAAGATCATGGCAGATAGTGACACCCAAAAGCTTGAGTGACAGAACTTCTTGGAGAGGATTGTTGAGAAAGTAGATGGGAGGGTTGTCCAGACAGTCTTTTCAGAGAGACATAGTGAGAGTGTGAGATTTATCAGGATTGAAAGACATGTTCCACTTGTTTGACGAGTCTGTGATTTTGTCCAGGTCTGCAGAGAGTGAGGAGGCTGCAGGCTGCCGATCTGAGGGATGAGGAATGGAGCGCCAGAGAGTGGAGTCGTCAGCAAGGAGATAGAGGATTTTCCAGAGAATCGGAGAGATCATTGATGAAGACCAGAAAAAGCACAGGGCCCAGAACACTGCCTTGGGGAACTCCAGCCTGAACAGGAAGGGGAGATGAGAGAAATCCATTCAGGGCCACACGTTGACTACGATCAGAGAGGAAGACCGTAAGCCATGCGTGGAGATTTCCATGGATACCATAGGAGGAGAGCTTGGTGAGCCGAGTGGGGTGCCAGACCGTATCGAAGGCACTTGATATGTCAAGGGAGACGGCTCTGATTTCCTGTTTGACATTGAGGACCTCCATC
The DNA here is from genome assembly GCF_964187855.1 of Myxine glutinosa. Classification (NCBI taxonomy): domain Eukaryota; kingdom Metazoa; phylum Chordata; class Myxini; order Myxiniformes; family Myxinidae; genus Myxine; species Myxine glutinosa. The sequence continues at coordinate 68,408,858 of NC_136271.1, forward strand.
CATTGATGAGACAGCAGAAGCAGCATGTCCAGAGTAGAGTGACCTGGTCTGATACCAAATTGATGATCAGAGATCAAGCCATTGGAGAAGTGGAAGGATTTGATATCCGAAGCAATGATGGATTCCATGACTTTACTGATAATTGGGAGCAGGTTGATTGGTCTGTAGTTGCAAGGATCTGTTTTGGACCTTTTTTGTGTAAAGTGGTAATGTTGGCTGATTTCCAAGCTGATGGCAAATGACCTTGAGCAAAAGAGAGGGTGAAGAGAACAGAGAGAGGGAGTGAAAGAGCGGCAGAGCAGGATTTTAGGAGCCGTGGGCTGATGCTGTCTGGTCCAGTTGCAGAATCAGAGTCGAGGATTGATAGAAACTTCTCCACCTTGTCAGGAGAGAAGGACACAGAGTCCAGAAGCAGCTGGGTATGACTGGGTAAGGTGGGTATCGAGAGAGACGGGTTTGGGACAGAAGAGTTTGAGGCAAACACAGAGTTGAGGCATTCAGCTTTTTAACGTGCGGAGTCAGCTCTGTAGCCGTTTGAGGTATAGGAGGGGGATGGAGGGGGGGGGGTGGGGGGGGGAACAAACACCAGAAACAGACTTGACCAGATGCCACCAGGATTTGGAAGAGGGAGACAGGTTTTAGAGTTCAGTCTTGAGAGGAGAGAGATATTGTTTCCTGGCTCTCCTGAGGGTGGACACACTTGTTCCCGTCTTTGTGAAAGGAAATGAGATTGCCTTCAGTTGGATTTGCCTTCCAGGAGGCGAAGGCAAGTTTCAGGGCAACTGCTTCACCACAAGACTCCGTGTACTATGGACGTGAGGAAGGGTATGACAACTGAAGACGAGATGGGATAAATCTGTGCACGAGAGAGAGAGAGCAATTTACTTTGGAAGAATTCCCAGGATGAGTTGATGTCAGAGGCAGTAGAGATGGGAGACCAGTCCAGATGATTGATGAATGCTTGAAGACCGTGCCAGTCGGCCGGAGTGAAATGCCAGACTCGTCGACGCTGAGGAGGCTCTCTGAGAATGGCCAGAGAGATGTCCACTTTAACAAGCACATGATCAGAAGAACCGATTGGAACAGAGGAAGAGCAGCAGACATTTGCGGGGAAGTTTGTCCTAAAGATGTATAGAAGAGAAGATTTTCTGTTGACTGAAATCCGTGTAGGGGAATTGACAGATTGTGTCAGCCCCAGTTGGTCGCAGAATTCCTTTGCTGAGGAGCCATGGCTGGTGAGAGAGGTACCCACACCCAGACAGCTGGCATGATGACAGTTGAAATCGCCACATATGAGGAAGAGAGAGTTGGGATGGGTAGATAGAAGTTGGTCCATGTTATCAGACAGTGAGATGTACAGTGAGTGCATTTAGAAAGTATTCAGACCCCTTCACTTTTTTCACATTTTGTTATGTTGCAGCCTTATGCTGAAATCGTTTAAATTCATTTTTTCCCTCATCAATCTACACTCAATACCCCATAATGACAAAGATAAAACAGGATTTTACAAAGTTTTGCAAATTTATTAAAAAGAAAAAACTGAAATATCACATTGACATAAGTATTTAGACCCTTAACTCGGTACTTAGTTGAAGCGCCTTTGGCAGCGATTACAGCCTCGAGTCACCTTGGGTATGACGTGACAAGCTTTACACACCTGGATTTGGGGATTTTCTGCCATTCTTCTCTGCAGATCCTCTCAAGCTCTGTCAGGTTGGATGGGGACTGTCGGTGGACAGCCATTTTCAGGTCTCTCCAGAGATGTTCGATTGGGTTCAAGTCAGGGCTCTAGCTGGGCCACTCAAGGACCTTCACAGAGTTGTCCCTAAGCCACTCCTGCGTTGTATTGGCTGTGTGCTTTGGGTCATTGTCCTGTTGGAAGGTGAACCTTCGGCCCAGTCTGAGGTCCTGAGTGCTTTGTTTCAGGTTTTCACTAAGGATATCTCTGTACTTTGCTCCGTTCATTGTTCCCTCAACCCTGACCAGTTCCCCAGTCCCTGCTGCTGATAAACACCCCCACAGCATGATGCTGCCACCACCATGCTTCACCGTTGGGATGGTATTGGGCAGGTGATGAGCGGTGCCTGGTTTCCTCCAGACATGACGCTTGGAATTGAGGCCAAACAGTTCAATCTAAGTTTCATCAGACCAGAGAATCTTGTTCGTCACAGTCTGAGTCCTTTCGGTGCTTTTTTGCAAACTCCAAGCGGACTTTCATGTGTCTTTCACTGAGGAGAGGCATCCGTCTGGCCACTCTGCCTTAAAGCCCAGATCGGTGGAGTGTTGCAGTGATGGTTGTTCTTCTGGAAGTTTCTCCCATCTCCACACAGGGATCTCTGGAGCTCAGCCAGAGTGACCATCGGGTTCTTGGTCACCTCTATTACCAAGGCCCTTCTCCCCCGATTGCTCAGTTTGGCCGGGCGGCCAGCTCTAGGAAGAGTCCTGGTTGTTCCAAATTTCGCACGCCGCACGTCGCACAATATCGCACGTCGCAAAAAACCTCTGGGGAGGGGAGATATTCTTTTACCTACTCGATTAACATCAAGGATACCTACTCATTTAACATATCTCTTACCTGCTCCGTTAACATTTCATCTACTTGCTCCGTTGACATTTCACTTACCTGCTCCATTAACATCTCGTTTACCTGCTCCGTTAACATCTCTCTTTCCTGCTCCGTTAACATCTTGCTTACCTGCTCCGTTAACATTTCATCTACCTGCTCCGTTAACATCTCGTTTACCTGCTCCGTTAACGTCTCGTTTACCTGCTCCGTTCACATCTCTCTTACATGCTCCATTAACATTTCATCTACCTGCTCCGTTAACATCTCGTTTACCTGCTCCGTTAACATCTCGCTTACCTGCTCCGTTAACATCTTTTACCTGCTCCGTTAACATCTCGTTTACCTGCTCCGTTAACATCTCGCTTACCTGCTCCGTTAACATCTCGTTTACCTGCTCCGTTAACATCTCGTTTACCTGCTCCGTTAACGTCTCGTTTACCTGCTCCGTTAACATCTCGTTTACCTGCTCCGTTAACATCTCGTTTACCTGCTCCGTTAACATCTCGCTTACCTGCTCCGTTAACATCTCGTTTACCTGCTCCGTTAACATCTCGTTTACCTGCTCCGTTAACGTCTCATTTACCTGCTCCGTTCACATCTATTACCTGCTCCGTTAACATCTCGTTTACCTGCTCCATTAACATCTCGTTCACCTGCTCCGTTAACATCTCGTTTACCTGCTCCGTTAACGTCTCGTTTACCTGCTCCGTTAACGTCTCATTTACCTGCTCCGTTAACGTCTCGTTTACCTGCTCCGTTAACATATCTATTACCTGCTCCGTTTACATATCTCATTTACCTGCTCCATTAACATCTCGTTTACCTGCTCCGTTAACGTCTCGTTTACCTGCTCCGTTAACGTCTCATTTACCTGCTCCGTTAACGTCTCGTTTACCTGCTCCGTTAACATATCGCTTACCTGCTCCGTTAACATCTCGTTTACCTGCTCCGTTAACGTCTCGTTTACCTGCTCCGTTAACGTCTCGTTTACCTGCTCCGTTAACGTCTCGTTTACCTGCTCCGTTGACATCTCGTTTACCTGCTCCGTTAACATCTCGCTTACCTGCTCCGTTAACATCTCGTTTACCTGCTCCGTTAACATCTCTCTTACCTGCTCCGTTAACATCTCGTTTACCTGCTCCGTTAACATTTCGCTTACCTGCTCCGTTAACATTTCACCTTCCTGCTCCGTTAACATCTCGTTTACCTGCTCCGTCAATATCTCGTTTACCTGCTCCGTTAACATTTCACCTTCCTGCTCCGTTAACATCTCGTTTACCTGCTCCGTTAACATCTCATTTACCTGCTCCGTTGACATCTCGTTTACCTGCTTCGTTAACATCTCGTTTACCTGCTCCGTTAACATCTCGTTTACCTGCTCCGTTAACATTTCATCTACCTGCTCCGTTAACATCTCTCTTACCTACTCCGTTAACATTTCACCTACCTGCTCCGTTAACATCTCGCTTACCTGCTCCGTTAACATCTCGCTTACCGGATCTGTTAACATCTCGCTTACCGGATCTGTTAACATCTCGCTTACCGGATCTGTTAACATCTCGCTTACCGGATCTGTTAACATCTCGCTTACCGGATCTGTTAACATCTCGCTTACCGGATCTGTTAACATCTCGCTTACCGGATCTGTTAACATCTCGCTTACCGGATCTGTTAACATCTCGCTTACCGGATCTGTTAACATCTCGTTTACCTGCTTCGTTAACATTTCACCTACCTGCTCCGTTAACATCTCACCTACCTGCTCCGTTAACATCTCGCTTACCGGATCCGTTAACATCTCGCTTACCTGCTCCGTTAACATCTCGCTTACCTGCTCCGTTAACATCTCGCTTACCAATTACCTGCTCCGTTAACATCTCGCTTACCTGCTCCGTTAACATCTCGCTTACCTGCTCCGTTAACATCTCGCTTACCTGCTCCGTTAACATCTCGCTTACCTGCTCCGTTAACATCTCGCTTACCTGCTCCGTTAACATCTCGCTTACCTGCTCCGTTAACATCTTGCTTAACGGAGATGTCCTGCTGGGCGGTGTATAACTCTATAACGTTGGTTCGACTTTGCCGAAGGATTAAAAAAAAAAAAAAAGCCCTTATCACGTGGGACGTTGCTAGGCGACGCAGTGACACATACACTGAATAACCATTGGTTGGTGGGTCTCGGTTGAGGTGTTTGTACGTGAGTGTTGAAAATGTCCACGGCATGTTGTTGCAAACAGCATTCTGACTTTTAAAGTGACCGGCTTAGCAATGAAGTTAAAGTGACCGGCTTAGCAATGAAGGCCAGAAAGAAGTTGGAGAAATTTGAGCCAACGCCAGACGAGGTGAAGAGGTTAACAAAGGCCTTTGAGGATGAAAAGTTCAAGGGAGTGGTGCGGGAGTTCGCGGAAGAGGTGACATTTCATTCACGCACACCACGTGTCCCATAGCGACGATGTACGTCATTGTGTTCATTTTCGAGCTTAGTTTTGTACAATATAAATATATAATAAACGTTTACACAAAGAGCGACAAATTAAATCGAGAAAAAGCGGCTTTTAGTGGTGGCGGAGACCAGCTCATCGAGCCTTGTCCACAGAACACGGTGACCTGGCAATGTGATCTATGGATCGTTTAAACGGGGCTTTATTAGTTCATTTTTTCCGTTACAGGAAATGTTCTTTGGGATTAAAAAAGAAAGAAAAAAGGGGTGAACGGAGGGGGGGGGGGGTGTCTGGGGGTCCCCCCCCCGTCCCCCAGGATTTTTTTTCAAATTGATCGTCACAAACGGCATTTCGTGCGTTCTTGGAGGTTTCTGCAGTTCCTTGTGTTCTTCCCTGGTCCAACAGTTCAACAGATTCGCGATGATCAATGGTGAGATAGAGGAACTGGTGAAACAACTTGTTCAGGTGTTCCTTCTGCTGTAAATTGATGAATTTTGTAGGTGTGTGTGTATATGTGTGTATGTACGTGTGTGTGTGTGTGTGTGTGTGTGTGTGTGTGTGTGTGTGTGTGTGTGTGTGTGTGTGTGTTTATTTATGTGTGTATTTATGTGTGTATGCATGTATATGTATATGTGTACGTGTGTGTGTGTATATATATATATATATATGTATATATATATATATATGTATATATATATATATATATATATGTATATGTATATATATATATATATATATATATATATATATATATATATATATATATATATATATATATATATATATATATATATGTGTGTATGTGTATGTATGTATGTGTATTATACAGTCACGTGAAAAAGTAAGTACACCCCATGTAAAGTTTTGACTTTTTCAACATATTTCAACATACGGCTATTTGATCTTCATTTCAACAATATTGATAGATAAAGGTGATATAATATAACAAATATCATGAAACATTTACATTTTGTAGTCCATTGTATAATTTCAATAAACATAAATGCAAATTTTGCATGTGGAAAAAGTAAGTACACCCCTACATTTATCACTACTTCAAATACCTAAAATTAGAATCAGGTGCACCAGCTCAGGTGCAAATGATTAGAACATCGTTAGAGAGGATCTTGGAGGAACCTGTCTTATTTAAATCTCAGACATTTAGTTTGGTTTGCTCTTTGTTGTTGAAGTGTGCGGCATCACCATGCCTAGATCAAAAGAGCTCCCTGAGGCCTTCAGAAAGAAGGTTATAGATGCCTACGAGTCTGGGAAGGGATTTAAAAAGCTCTCCAAACAATTTGAAATCAATCTTTCGACTGTCCGGAAGATCATCTACAAGTGGAGAAGATTCCAAACAATTGCCAACTTGTTCAGGCCAGGCCGCCCCAGCAAGTTCAGCCCGAGAGCAGACCACAAGATGCTGAAAGAAGTCTCGAAGAACCCCAGAATGTCATCACGGGACCTACAGGTAGCTCTTGCCACTGTTGATGTCAAAGTGCACGAGTCTACCATTAGAAAGAGGCTGCACAAATTTGATCTACATGGGAGGTGTTGTGGAAATCAATTCAAGTCACAACTTTAGTCCATCTGTTGGTTTAATTCCATTAAGACCTTTGACATCATTCTGCAAATACAGGGATGCAATAGAAATAAGGTTTGGTTTCACATAGGTCAATCCACAATATCATTCAATGAAAGCAAGCGTAATATTCTATGCGGTACGTACCGTTAACGAGTCTACCAGTCAATGTAACATGTCACAGGAGAAGACGCCTAGAGCAGCGGCCGTTTCGGGTCTTATAGCCGCGCCCCCCTAGCGGTGTCAGCGAGCAGCGAGCATCACCTGGGTTCAGCATAATACGATTTCACTACATTCTCCCCACCGTTAGAATTACACTGCCGTGCAGCTAGAAGCGAGCGAGGCGTCAGCATTAACAGGGTGTGGAATATGGTATCAATACCGGTCCGGGCGGCAAATTTCCCTGCCAGCACGTGTCCGAAATTCCTTGGGTACGGCACCACGTAACCCAGAGACCCCGGCGTCGGAGTAGCTGCCGGAGTCAGGTGATGAAGGGGGTACCGCCAAGCCATCAGGCAAGGGCGGTTGTGGCGAAGGGAGGGTCGGCAGACGTTCAGTGACGGAAGTGTCGGAAGAGTCCATAGTCTTATAGATTGGCTCGTCCGATTCCTTATAAGGGTCGGTGACCCCGCATGGGGCAAGATGGCGTACGGAGACAGTGGACTCACGCCCATCTGCCGTCATCACACGTGCATGCTCGGGATTAGCCTGGAGCACCTGCACTTTGTCCACTAAGGGGTCGTACTTGCTCGTGCGGACCGCCCGTTTGAGATAGGCCGGCCCGGGCTCAGCGAGCCAACTGGGTAAAGACCGGATACACCCCGAGCTCCTCGGGTGGTGGAAAAGTCGCTCGTGAGGAGTCTGGTTGGTGGCCGTACATAGGAGAGCCCTAATCGAGTTCAGCGCCGCAGGTAGCGACCAAGCCCATTTATCGAGGCCCCGGCCGAGGGTCCGGAGATTGAGCACGACGGCCCTCCATATAATCCCGTTGAAGCGTTCGATCTGCCCATTCGCTTGGGGTCTGTACGGCGTGGTATAACTAGAAGCGACGTTATTTTGGAGCAAGTAGCCTCGCACTTCCTGAGACAAAAAGACCGCACCCCGATCTGTATGCACGTAGGCCGGGTACCCAAACATAGAGAACAAATTTTGCAGGCATTGCATTACCGTGGCAGCCGTCATATCCACGCACGTATAAGCAAAAGGAAATCACGAGTACTCGTCGACGATAGTGAGCAGATAGCGAGAGTTACTCGACACCGGCAACGGGCCCTTGAAATCCATCGCCAATCTTTCCCACGGCCTCGTAGCCCTAACCAGTGTCCCCATGGGAGGGTTATAGAAACGTGGTTTGATTTCTGCGCATATAGCGCAGTCGCGACAGATACGGCGGATATCGTCAATCGAGTACGGCAGATTACCACTACGCATAAAATGAGCGAAATGCGTCACGCCCGGATGCCCGGCAGTTGCGTGCAAAACGCGTAGGCCCTCCAGAGTGACGATACCCGCGCACGTAACCGGCCTCGATAAGGCGTCGACAACCTGGTTATCCTTCCCCGGGTGGTATTTGATAGTGTAGAAGAAGTCGGCAAGCTCTATACGCCAGCGAGTGATTTTCTCATTCTTAATGCGCTGGGCGTGTAAGGTGTCGTACATGAACGCAACACGTTGTTGGTCCGTGATGATTTGGAAGCACCGCCCGAGTAAGTACGGGCGCCACCGCCGAATCGACTCGACGATCGCGTACGCTTCCTTTTCGACAGACGAATGTCGCCGCTCAGCGGAGGTAAGAGTCCGTGAAAAGAAAGCCACCGGGCGCCCTCCTTGGGAGAGGGTCGCCGCTATGGCATGATCCGAGGCATCACTTTCTAGGACGAAAGATCCACTCTCGTCGATCGTTGCCACAGCGGCACTGGCGATGTCGGCCTTAAGGCCTCCAAAGGCCGCTAACGGGGACGGACGCAAAGGGAATGTGTCGCAGGCCACAAGGGGGCGAAGTTTCACGGAGAGATTTTGGACCCAATTAGAGTAATGGGCGAATAGCCCGAGAGCGCCTTTCAGGGACGCCCGATCGCTGGGAGGGGCCATGTCGAGCAGAGGTCGCAGACGCTCCTTATCCGGAGCGACAGAGCCATGGGTCACGGTGTACCCCAGAATATCTATCTTGCGTAGGTAGTATTGACACTTAGCCTCGTTCATGGTTAAGCGATACCTCTGCGCGACCTCGAGGAAGCGCTTCAGATTAGTATCGTGGTGCCCTTGGTCATACCCACAAACCGTAAGATTGTCTAAATAGACGAAAACATCGGCCAGGCTCTCCCTCGCAATGAGGTCATCCATGGCCCTCTGGAAACAGGACCCTGTTCGTTACCCCAAAAGGCAATCGAGTAAACTGGTACAACCGTTGCCCCGACTCAAAAGCGGTATAGATACGATCTGCGCTCGAGATAGAGATCTGATGATACGCACTACGGAGATCGAGAGTGCTGTAGACCGAGTATTGGGCCACCTGTCGCACCAGCGCGTCCATCCCCGGAAGGGGGTAGGCATCCAGCTGTGTAAAACGGTTAATCGTTTGGGAATAGTCGATTACCATGCGTCTGCGGTGTGCCTCGCTCCGCACCACTAAGACCTGAGCCCGCCACGGCGACCGGCTGGGTTCTATGATGCCGTCTTTCAAGAGCTGAGCCGTCTCTCCTGCAATGAATTGCATGTCCGCTCGAGAGTAGCGCTGTGATTTTACCGCTACAGGTGTACAGTCAGAGGTTAAATTGGGGAACAGCGAAAGTGGCTGAATTTCTATTTTCGCGAGGGCACACACAGCAAGCGTGTCAGTCCCACCAACAGCGAGCGTGTCTGGCCCACCAAACTCCATTTCCAGTCGTCCATGTCGCTTAAGGAAATCGTGTCCTAACAGAATGTCAGCACATAAAGCAGGTAAAACCATGAGGTGTACATCTGAGAAAACCCGTCCCTTTATCACGAGTTTCAATCGACATTCCCCCTTCGTGCTGAGCCGAAGGCCCTGGGAAGCCATGAAGATCCGTCTCGTAGTCCCCAAGACCTGCCAGCCATGCCTGTGCACTATCGCTGATCGATAAAACTATCCGTAGACCCTGTATCCACCAAGGCGTGCACACAATGGCCCTCGACCATGAGGGGAATAACGGCTTGAGCCAGGCCGGACGAGCCTGCTGGGAGTGGGACCGAACCTCCTGAGTGAGGCGGTCGCGCCACGCGGGTGGGTCCTATGCCAGCCGCAGTTTTCCGGGCGTCAGAGGGTGCCCGTGGAATTTCGTATAAGTTGTCAGGGAGTGTTCCCATGCAATCTGCAGTGTTGCGGTCGTTGCCGGAGTATTCGTTGTTCATGGGGCATTCGTTAAAGCTGTCAGAGAGCCTCCCCATGCATTCCGCAGTTTTGCCATTCAAAATCGCCATTTGACAAGTATGGGCCTCCGTAGTCTTGCCATTCAAAATCGCCATTTGACGAGTATGGGCCACCGTAGTCTTGCCATTCGATATCGCCGTTTGACGAGTATGGGCCTCCATAGTTTGTACCAAACGCGTGTCGCCGCCAGAGGACGCCGTACGCTCTCGAGAGACGTAGCGTGTACGTACCGCCGGGGTTGGGCGAGGCTCCAAAGGCCCTCGCGTTGCCCGGAGTCCCGTCAAGGACGCACGTTCCGTGTCCGATTGAGGATGAGACTGTTGTGGCTGCTCGGTGTCTCTCGCCAAGGTCGATTGGGCGATCAGGGGCCCGCGAGGAGGGGCACTGCCCATCAAAGCTGGGTAAGGCGCCGTGTTCCGTGCTCGGCCCGTAGGCTCCGCAATTAGCCCATTCAAGGTCGCGCGCGGCCGCGAACCGCGTGCGGTTTTCCGGCACACTTTTGCATAGTGCCCCTTCTGCGAGCACAAATGGCATATCGCGTCCCGAGCCAGACACACTGTCCGGTGGTGTCGTTGACCCCCACAGAAGTAGCATGCGGCTCCGCGTGAGGCCTTGGGTCTGACCGTAGCGGCAGCCGTCAGGATCCCCGGATCCTCCGCCGGGGCAACCTGGAGTTCCGCGAGCGGGTCCGCTCCTGGTTCGTCGGCGGTAGCACTCTCCGGCCGTGCGTGTAGCGAGGTCCCCGCCAAGAGGCGCGTGCGATTATAGTCGTTCGACTGCAGCCGCGCTTCGGTATATATTTTCCCTTGTTCTAGAGCCGCCGTGAAGGTCAGGTCGGTCTTCTCCAAGAGCTTGAGCCTGAGGTCCTGAGAGGAGACCCCGGAGACGAAGGCGTCTAGGAGAAGGTCATCTTGAACCTGCTCGTGAGTCCGTGGCTCCTGGGTGCTGTCTAGCAGGAGTTGCCGGAGCTCCTGGGCATAGTGATCCATCGGCTCGTTTGGTTGCTGGCGTCGCGATAACAGCAAATGTCGAGCATATATCACGCTCTTTTGCTTTATGCACAATCGCTTGAGTTCCGCGACAGCGAGGTCGTACGTCGCACATCGCACAATACTGTTGTACACCTTGTAGTCGACTTTGGACTGGAGCGCTGCTAGCTTCGTGGCAGCGGTCGGCACGGTGTCCTGGTCAGCGAACTGATTCTCCAATGTTTTCAACCAGTGAGTCAGTTGCAAACCAGCATCCGGGGCTTGCGGGTCGGCGCAGAATTGCAAAACCGCCAGCATCTTGCTTCCCGCCATGTCCGTAGATTTTAATGGAATTAAGTGTTGTGGAAATCAATTCAAGTCACAACTTTAGTCCATCTGTTGGTTTAATTCCATTAAGACCTTTGACATCATTCTGCAAATACAGGGATGCAATAGAAATAAGGTTTGGTTTCACATAGGTCAATCCACAATATCATTCAATGAAAGCAAGCGTAATATTATATGCGGTACGTACCGTTAACGAGTCTACCAGTCAATGTAACATGTCACAGGAGAAGACGCCTAGAGCAGCGGCCGTTTCGGGTCTTATAGCCGCGCCCCCCTAGCGGTGTCAGCGAGCAGCGAGCATCACCTGGGTTCAGCATAATAAGATTTCACTACAGGAGGTGTGCCAGGAGGAAACCTTTGCTGTCCAGAAAGAACATCAGGGCAAGACTGAAGTTTGCCAATGAACACCTCGGCAAAGACCAGCACTTCTGGAACAATGTGCTCTGGACAGATGAGTCAAAGGTAGAGCTATTTGGCCACAGTACCAGAAGACATGTTTGGCAAAAACCAAAGACAGCATTTGACTACAACAACCTGATACCAACTGGAAAGCATGGTGGTGGAAATATTATGGTTTGGGGGCAGCTTTGCTGTATCAGGGCCTGGGCAGCTCACCATCATATAATCCACTATGAATTCTTCATTGTACCAGAGAGTGCTTGAGGATAATGTGAGGCCATCTGTCGGAAAGTTGAAGCTCAACCAAAGGTGTACCTTACAACATGACAATGACCCTAAACATACCAGTAAATCCACCAAGGAATGGCTGAAAAGAAAGAAATGGAGGGTTCTGGAATGGCCAAGTCAAAGCCCGGATCTAAATCCAAATCGAGATGTTGTGGGGGGATTTGAAACGAGCTGTGCATGCAAGAAACCCCTCAAACATCGCACAGCTGAAAGAATTCTGCATGGAGGAGTGGGTAAAAATTTCTCCCAGTCGATGTCAGAGACTGGTAGACAGTTATAAGAAACGCCTACTTGAGGTTGTTTCTGCCAAAGGGGCAATACCACCTATTATAGCCAAGGGTGTACTTAGTTTTTGCACATGTGAAATTTGCATTTATGTTTATTTAAATTATACAATGGACTACAAAATGTAAATGTTTCATGATATTTGTTATATTATATCACCTTTATCTATCAATATTGTTGAAATGAAGATAAAATAGCTGTATGTTGAAATATGTTGAAAAAGTCAAAACTTTACATGGGGTGTACTTACTTTTTCACGTCACTGTATATATACTAGAATATAAGACCCGTCGCTTCACTGACGGAAAAACCAATCTTTACTGCGATGGCTAATCTATGGGGTAAGAAAAAAAAAAAAAGAAGCGATTCCTTGGATTTCATACTCTGTGCAGGGATAACAAACGTCACATGTTGGCATTGGCAGTTTTCACACAATTGTCCATGTACTCATAATTTTGTTTTTTAATTGAAAAAAAAAACAAGTAAAAATAAAAATAAAAACTTTTTTTGGGGGGGGGGGGGGGTGTTGGGGGGGTGGGGGAGTATCACAAACACTCCCGGGAGTTGCCCGAATCCACGTAGTTGGATTTATTGAAATCCGTTAATCGGTTCTCAAGTTGTAACACGACAAACAGACAAACAAGTTGTAACAACAAGTTGTAACACGACAAACAGACAAACAAACAGAGAAACACGGCTCCTTTTTGTTCCCCGTCGCACCGCGGAGCGAAAGGGGGACTATGGTTTTCCCTTCCGTCTGTGTGTGCGTCCGTCCGTGCGTGCGTGCGTGTGTAAGCGAAGGACCGAATTCTAATTTGGTGTGTCGGTGCAACTGGGCATAAGGAAGAATGCTATTGAAAATTGGGTCGCCACGTCAAACGCCAAGATGGCCGCCACCATATATATGTCTGAACCTTGTGAGCGAAATATCTTGAAATATAAACGAACTACTAACTTCTAATCTGGTGTGTGGGTGTATCTCGGCATAAGGAAGAACGCTATTGAAAATTGGGTCGCCACATCAAAATCCAAGATGGCCGTCTTGCGTCTTCCACTTTGTCAACTCACATCACTTCACCGACGGGGGACCTCGGCGTAACGCTTGTTATTATAGATAACACATTGGGCTGGCAGAATGGTCTAGAGGTATGCTCACTCCAGTCTAAGGGGTTTTTATAATTGATTTGGACAGTAGGTGGTGGGGTTTTAATAACCCCATTGCTTCTACTCTTGTATCCCCATCTCTGTTGTTATTCAAATGCACTTTATAAATCTACTTGTTCTCTGGGTGAATTTGAGTGTCCTGATCACTAGTGTACTAGTTAGTTATACGTGTACATTAAAGGACCAATTGGGGTTGGACGATTAGCACATAGTAGGAGACTGTCCCTTTGTCCATCTGGCGAATCGCTAATTCGTGCAAAGGGACGTACCGCACTGACTGGCGCGTCACCTGATTGGCTTGGGTGTTCCATTGGAGTCCCCACGTTACCGAATGCTGGCTCGGAGCACTCGAATCAGTTGGCCAGCGTGACTGCTTTGATGGAGTTCACTTGGATTCTGGCCTGGCAATTGGGCCGGCCTGCCGAATATTGAAACACAATTATGTAAAGATAAGTGGAGGTTTCTGGCCAGAATCCATGCAGGTTGTTTGGTTGGAGAGGAACACTTTAAATATTATAAATTATGCAGTAATAACAACGCAACACCAGAACCCCTACCATCTTACCTCTGCCACCGAAGGAAGATGGATGTAATGTTTTTGTCTGTCTGTGAAATTGTCTGTCACATATTACATGTATATTTCTTTGTCTGTCACACCTGTTTGTCTGTCTGTGAGCAGGATATATCAAAAAGTTATGGATGGATTCAGAGGAAACGTGGTGGACAGTTTGGGTATGTGACAAAGACAAATTGATTCGATTTTGGTAATGATCCGGATCCGGATCTGGATACAGTAATTTTTAAAGTGATTCTTCACCATTAACCAAACTATGGTGGATGGGTTGGTTAGGTGACAAGAACAAGCTGATGAGATTTTAGTTCAGGTCCGGATACAGATCAGTGGGATACAAAACGTAAACTGTTCGGCCTGGCGGAGGAATGCTCTCTACCGAGCTCCGTTCTATTTATTGTTGTTTTTAACCCCAAATTACCTTTTTAGTTTTCTTCCTGATCCCCCCCACTTTCCAAACCCAATCAGCCTGACCTGCTCATTCTAGCACCACCTTCACATCTTAACTTCACACACAAAAAGGAAGTTATGACATAATCAGATCTGTGATGTGCAAACAGCAGAACAATTCACCCAAGCTAAGGAACGAAGTTGAAATGCACTTGTCTTTGAGCTGTCTGGCTTTGGTTTGATTCCCGACCAAATTATGAACTGTCTGATTGGTGCTTTGTGGATAGTGGGTCATTTGGTCAAAGAGTGCGCCTTCCTTTGGACGGGTTGTTCAACCAACTGGGTGAACAATCTACCAGCATTCACTGCTGGCAATATTAAAGATCCTGTTTTGCAGGCAGGGCGATTCATCAATGTGTGTGTCATCCCTCAGATAGACTTTAAACGGGTGTCTGTCAAGAGCAGGCAGGCTATCTCCGGCACCATGGCCAACTTCCAAATTCCTGCCCTAACCAGCAGAGGGCATTGTATCAGCGGCACAGCCACGCCACTGGCCAATGATGCTACCCCGCAGCCTTGTGCGGCATACAAATGACGAAGAAGAAGATTAAATATCGAACATTGTCGTCGCAAGAGTTGATGATTGTGGTCTGGGTTGACACAAGCTATTTGTTGGAGACATGCCATTGCGGAATGTTGATTAGTGAACCTGGAAATCTGTCCATCTATGTGTCCGACATGTAGTGCACTTGCTTTTGAGCTACTGCCCCTCGTCTCCGTTCCATTCCCTATCCGACTATAAACTGTCGACTTGGTGCTACGCAGTCGATTATCAAGTTAGCTGGAATTCCGCACCATGCGCTTTTTTAACAGCTCATTGTGGGTTGAAGCAACTTTTCCAGCCATTACTTGACAACTCATGTTTATCGACCGAACCAAATTTTCATTTCTACCTAAGATGTATTAAAAGGGCTAGACACCGATGACGGACGATTGGACTGGGATTTGGCCTCGGCAGAAGCAGGTCCAGTCCTCAAATCAAATGATTGTTAAAGATACCATGTTGCCTTTCAAATCCACAAGCACATAAATGCCGATGGAGGAGCCACAGCGACATATGGTACAATTTGTCGAGATTTTTCACCTTGCCACTGCGTTGTTCACGATATCTGTAACACAGCAGATCTGATTATGTGACTACTTTAAGCAAAAGAGAAGCATCAATTACTGTCGAACTGAAGATTGATTGCAGTCATTTAATTTTCGTCAATAACGAAAGTTTACCTTGCATCATCAATATCTATCGAAGCAAGTCGGAATGGGAGCGGGCAGGGCCAAGGGTTATTTGACACTAATTTACTAACTACCGTACTGCATTTGTAAAATAGAAAGTAATAGAAGCATATTATCACGTCCGTGGCCGATGAAAACCAGCCTTGGACGGATAGCCGATCGGTTAACTCCGAGGCAGCAGTTCGAACTTGGCGGTATCTTTTTGGCGCGCGCGGAACGGGAAGGAACTGAAATCTTACCTGTACGAGCACACGCACATCTAATCCAAAACCCACAGAACACGGGGTCTAATCTTTGGGTCGCTCCTGCAAGATCTAATGTCCGTCTCCATGCCGCAGGCTTATTCAAGAGAACTGTCTGGGGCTATACAACAACAACAACACCGTGGGAACTTTTTCATCCACCAACTAATGCTGGTAGATGGGACGTCCATTCTAACGTCCATCTGAGGGATGGTGCACACTCATGTCGATTTGGGGTTCAGTGTGACTGTGGGGTTGTAGCTCAGCTTTTGGTGTCGGAAAACTTGTTAAAATCAATGGGACGCTAACAACAGAGAAGTACAAGGAGACACTGCAGCACCATGCAGTTCATCGTGAAAACAGTTTCATTGGAAGTGGATTGTTTTTCAACAAGATAATGTTCCAAAACACACCTCCAATATAGTAAAACAGTATTTGGAGAACAAGGTTAGAGCTGGTGTGATCCAAGTATTGGAATTGCCACCCCAGAGTCCGGGTATCGAGGCTATATGGGATTACCCGGAAACAGAGAAGTACTCAATAAGGCAAAGGGTGTACACACAAAGTATTGGCTGATATATATATATATATATATATATATATATATATATATATATATATATATATATATATATATATATATATATATATATATATATATAAATACTAGCAGAAGTACCCGGCGTTGCTGGGTGGGGGAGGAGAGGGGAACTGTGGGGGAGGGAGGGGGTGGGGAAGAGAGGGGGGAGGGGGATGGGAGGGGAGGGGGGGGGAGGGGGATGGGAGGGGAGGGGGGGGAGGGGGAGGGGGGTAAGGGGAGCAGTCAGAAGTGGAAGCTCTTTTACGGAGAATTTATATCTTAAAGGGGAGGGGAGGGGAGGAGGGGAAAGGGGAGGGGGGAAGGGTGGGGAGAGGGGGGAGGGTAGGGGAGGGGAGGGGGGAGGCAGGAGAGGAAGGGGGGTGGCTCACGTTTCTGAGTGAATGTGGCTCATGTTTCTGAGTTAAGTGTGATGCCGATCAGGAAGAAGAAGAAGAAGCCATACTACCAAATTCGTGCACGTCCGGAATTGTTTGATTTATTTGTATTCAAATGTCTGGTAATTGTTTTGTATTTATTTACGTGAATGTGTACTTGTATATAACTGTCATTCATTTAAAAAGGCTTCGGCACTATCGAGCGATTTTTTTATTTTTTATTTTTTTTAAACTCCAAAAAAACGAACTTTTTTTTTTCAATTTTTTTTTTTTTTTTGCCTAAAACACTTCCAGGCACTCACTAATGAACCTCTGAAAGTTTGATGAAGCTCTGTTCAGTCATCTCTGAATAAAACGCGGACACACAGACAACTCGCGTATATATATATATATATATATATATATATATATATATATATATATATATATATATATATATATATATATATATATATATATATATATATATATATATATATATATATATATATCGGGATTTAAATTTAATTCAAAAATTGATCCAGACGTCTATTCTCTTTCAAACATTCAAACCGACAGAGGTAGATATGTATCACAGCATCTGTAGAATTTTCACCCTTTTACTCAACTCCGTTTCGCTGTTATTTGGTGGAGCAAAAAGTCAATTGAGCTTTATAGATATTTAGATATACTGTTCTGTTCTTGTTATTTACTTTAGAATTTTGTTTCACATGCGTTAATAAAGACATATGACTATCACTGATACATATCACAAGACATATCACTGATAATTTGATGAATTTTCCCCAAAGTAGGAATATCATTGAAATAACCCAAACTTTTGCACAGTACTGTATAATCACTTTGAATTACCCAAACCATTTTACATCGGTTAAAATGTTTTTGATGTTTGCAAGTCAAGTTAATCCAGGGTAGTAGTGGGTAAAATAACCCCCAAGCCCACAAAAAATACCAATATTTCACCTGCATTTGTTTCACTGGAAAAATCTGCTCCCTCTTGGAGTGGGTCGGGAAAGGGGCAGTTATGGACAAATTCAGTCTCTGTGGCTAGTAATACTCCATCGCTCCTGCAGGGTCAGTAAACAACATGTCCTGTACCATGTACACAGGTGAAAATCTCAAGTCATTAGCCTACCCTTACGGTTGTATTTTGGTCTATGACGTGACCTTGTCTACCCCCAACCCATATGCGAAGTTTGCTGGAGATCGGCAGGGCCGTTTTCGGGTCTGAACAAACAGAAGGACAAACAGACACTGCATTTTAATATGATTGCTTTATTAGTAAGGGTTCTTGATGATGTTCTATATCTGTTCATCCCCACTTTCTCCTTAATAATACAGTATAAAAATATAAACTTTGTTAAAACTGACAATAATATTGTTATTCTTTAAGGTGACCAGTGAGCAGTCACGCCAGCTGTATGAAGCGGAAGTTACAGCACTGGAAAAGGAGAGAGGTTCAAATGTAACCTTCTTGCATTCAACTCCAGGCTTTGTCCTGAAGACATTTGATGGAGAACAGAAATGCTTCATTAATGTGTGCTCGGATGATGCCGTGAATCGTCCGACGTACAAGCGAGAACAAGGTTCTGATGGAAGTTGGGGCATGCGTTATCAGTTTCCAAATGCCTTGGTGCCTCCGAAAGAGGACAAGGATAATGCCGGGCGCCGTTGCGTTGTTTACGATGTGGTATTTCACTCAGAAACACTGGCTCTTGTTAAAAACCCACGAGTGCATCAACTCCTGGTGAAAACAGCACTTGACATGGTTGAAAAAACATTTTCTGTGACGCTCGATCGCCACAATCTGCGCAGACTGAAGATGCCTTACAAGGGTGTCCCTGGGTCAACCGTACTTCGGAGGCCATTGTACACAACTGCAACACTACCTTATAACGACCCGCCACTGTCTTTTCCTTTTCAGGGATCACCGCCTGAAAGACCAATGAGTATGCAGAATAGAAATCCAGAAGAGGAATACATTTTGAACCTCAAGGAGCAATGTGGAAAGGGGCAATTAAAAAATTACACAAAAGTAGCAACACCACTCAACAAGAAAGTAAAAGAACAAGAATATATACAGAAACCAGAGAAAGTGTCGAGTGGAGTTCTTGAGGATCGTGCAAGAGCACACATGCAGCCATGTTACTCCATCAAGTACAGGGGTTTCTTTGACATACAAGATTACCACTATGGGCGGGATGCTGGACCAGGTGTGCGTCCACAGGAGCTGGAAATTAACATAGACCTTCCTCTGCTTCGTTCTTCAAACAATATCGACCTGCAAGTATTTCAGTGCACATTGACGCTGAAGGTCTTGCATCCTAAGTACTTCCTAGATATACAGCTGCCATACCCCATATTGGATACAAAAGGACATGCCGTGTTTAACAACACTACTCGATGCTTGACCGTCACTCTGCCAGTGCTACTGGAAGAAAAATTGCCAATAGTATCCAGCAATGTGGAAGACGATGCAATGCCAAATGAGCAAAAGGTTTTAGATAATCGCGCGAGCCCAGAAGAGGAGTCCCAACAGACTGCGCCTCAGATATTATTTACTTCTCAAGATTTTGTTGCTCGTTCAGGTGAGGGTGTGCAAGCAGAATGTAAGAGTGAATGCCATTTTGCTGGGAAGGAGGATAGAGAGCAGAAAGATATTATTGCTTGGCATTCTGAGTCTGTTAACGTACATGGGCAGGATAAGAGTGTGACAAAAGAGGGCAATCATGGTAGTGCTGGGGAAATGAGTAAGTCGTGCAACGAAGACTCAGAAATGAAGTCAGGTTATGTAGAGCCAAAATCGGATAAAGAACTTGGAGTTCATGAAGAACAACCAAAGACCGAATACAATCAAATCATGGGATGGAATGATTGTGAGGATGATGGATTGATGACAAACAATACAGGGATTGTGGATAGCATACAAGAAACTTTGCTACGACCCATTGATAACTCAAGTGAGGGTTTGTGTTATGCACGATTAGTCTCAAAGCAAGATAGTAATGAAGGACAAAAACAAGGAGCATTTGAGAATGATTTCGGTGATGAGAAACAAAATGAAGTCGATAGTACGCAAAGCACTCGCCAAAATGAAATGCAAAAGGTGAAGGAGGAGCATCATGGTGGGGTGAATGCTGAAGAAACGAGGAATGATTTGAAGTCAAAGAGAGAAGAAAATGAAAGAGTTGATAGGGAGGATGGAAAGAATGATGGAGTCCAGACAGAGGGAAAGGGAAAAATGGGAAATATAGCAAGCGAAATGAAGAACGTTCATTGTGTAGGTGAGAACATGAAAGGTCGCATTGACAATAATATGTCTATTGAACAAGTGAAGGAAGATAGTAAGAAGGTGAGAAGCACTGAGGAAGGGGATGAAGAAGACCTGGTGACACACAATAGAATAGAAAATAAGAACGGAGCAGAGAAAAACCAGGTGAAAGAGATGGTGGATAAAAGAGACAGAGACCTAGACAAACAGAGAAATCTACAGGTGGAGAAACGAGACCTAATTACAGAACTTCCTCAAGATCCCATATGCTTGCCTTCAATACAGTGTGGTGGAACAGACAATGCAACACACCCTGGGCAGGTGAACGGAGATTGGTGTTGTTCAGAAGATGTATGTATTCCAACTCCATTGGCTAGAGATCAATCGGCAGATGGCTTGCAAGCAACTGTGGGGATTTTGACAAGTGGTGCGTCAGAGAGTGATGAAAGTGTCAGGTTACAGCAACAGTCGTTGACGACCGAAGAAGCAAGGCCAGGAATGAATGCATTGCTGGGCAATAATGAACCCAAGGGGACGATTGTAGAGATGGACGAGAACATCCACGAGTCAGCTATCGAGCCGCAACAAATCAGGGATGCGTGCGGTGGCAGTCTTGATGAAGGAGACCGATCGCAGGATGTCGGTCCTCTGGCACTGAGGGAGATTAGCGCAGACGGTTCAGAGCATGCTCTGGTCGACCATACCACCCACTGTCCAATCTCCTTCCAAAATAATCTCTTGTTTCAGTTGGATTAATTACACCTGGCTATTAAATGGGCTGTTCTTTGTGTTCACGATGTTATGAAAGATATTTGAGGTTTTTTTGCATTGACATGTTGCACCTCCTGCTTATAATTTTCGAGTTAAAAAAGTAATGGCTGGACAATGTTGACAAACCTTTCTAAGATGCTAATTTCACCCTAAATGACCCAGCCATGCAGGTAAGAATTTGCTAGCATTTGGTAAGCATGATCGATGGCGTAATCACATTTGTTGTTCATCTTTGGGAACTTTTGACCAGTTTGCTTGAATATTAATGACATTGATTGTGAAATTGTTAATTGACGGCCTGTTTGTGCCTTCTCAGCTCCATGTGACAAAGAGCAGTTTCTGCCTACGCAGCAATCTAATGCGCCGGTCTCCTTGGTTAAAATACCCTTCAGTAGTTCAGCCTTTCCAGATTTAACATCAATCTGATCCTTCCTTTTACAAATAGTTAATTAACCTGGCTAAAGTAAACCAACTTTACATCCTTGCTTTTTTGATATACTAGTGGACATGGCAGTCAAGGATGGATGATGGGATGGTATGGGATTTGATAGGGTTAGAGGCCCAGAGAACAACAACAATCTCATGATGGTTGGGCTTGATTGAAAATTATACCCATCGGAATTCCATGACATCATCCAGCATGGTGAGCACTTTGAGAAAAGTTTACTTTTGACTGGGCTGAACAGGATAAAAAGAGGAGTTGTAAGTAAATTGAGATGCCGTAAGGAGAGTTGTAAGATCGTTAATTAGCCTACAAAGATTGATGAAGACGTGTGAAGGTGTGTGTGTGTGTGTGTGTGTGTGTGTGTGTGTGTGTGTGTGTGTGTGTGTGTGTGTGTGTGTGTGTGTGTGTGTGTGTGTGTGTGTGTGTGTGTGTGTGTGAGAGAGAGAGAGAGAGAGAGAGAGAGAGAATGAATGAATAAGAAACATGGGAGACAAAGGGGCAGACAGAGAGAGAGAGAGAGAGAGAGAGAGAGAGAGAGAGAGAGAGACAGACAGACAGACAGACAGACACACAGAGAGAGAGAGAGAGACTTTTGACTTTTGAAGTCCTTTTATTATCAAAATAATACAAAAAAAAAAAAGTATTTATATCTTTACACCAACCATAAATACATGAAAAAGCAATGAAACGAAAAGGTTACAGAAGTATTACGGCACACAATTTGCCAAAATAAACCATTAACTTTATACAACCTACAAAAAAACCTACAAAAATATTACCAGTTGGTTCTCACGAACCTCACACAACCCTTCATGACACCAAGTATTGGTGAATTCATCAAGATTGTTTGCATCCTTATAGAAACAAAACTCTAGTTTAATTCTTGCTGACACGAGGGCATTGAAAAACAACATAACATTGCATTCCCCGGCAGGTTTACCGTTCAATTTCTCCCTTCTTGAGAGATATATTGCCAGCTTGGCTGCTGCGACAAGAAACCTCATTAACATATTTTCCTTGCTTGACTTGGCATTAAAGCCAAAAATAAAAGAACGCAACGAGAAAACAACATTCATTCTGTGTGCCACAAGATTAAACCACCGAAACAAAGGAACCAATCTCACACAATTAATGAAGGCGTGGAACACGTCCTCCGTACATATGCAGAATGGGCAACATGTGTATGTAGGAGAGAAATGGTTGATTAACTTATTGGAGGGGACTATCCAGTGGATCAGTCTCCATTGGAGATCACCAGATCTTTTACTTACGAGCTTGCTATACATGGAGTTCCATACAGGTTCAGAGGGGGGTCCCACAGGCAACAGTCTCTTCCACCGGATTACTCCATTTAGCGGTGTATCCCCCAGCAGTAACTTGACACATGACTTGTATAGCTCTTTACTGCTAGTCTCTTGAAAGGGGCTTATCCCCATGCTAACCGGGGGTAAGTCTTCCAACTTGAAGTGCACCAGTAACCCAGGAAAAACCCACTCATCGTGCAATGGTTCGAGCTCGTGGGACCAGCATACTCTCAGCCGTACCCCTATTCGTGTCACATCTCTCAACACTTTTGCAGTCACTCTTTCGGACCGAATTCCTGCTAGCTCGGCTACTTCTCGAGCTGATTTCCACCCACGACCTGAAACTTGCCGGAGGTGCCATACTTTTGTGATGCCGGCAATTATGAAATGCTGGCAGAGGTCCCTACTTTTGGGTATGTTTGGGAAAAGCCGATTGCAGAATAAAGGCTCTTGTGCAAACATATGGATGTCGTAGTTGTCTTCTTGACGGCACACTGTGAGGTTCTGCCAAGCATTCAACACACTCTGATAAAACCAGGAAGAGGAGATGTGTCAACGTGTTGAAGCAGGACCAAGAAACATTCGCGGCCATATCCCAGCCCGCCAGCTTGCCACAAAATGTGGGTGGCCAAAACATGGTTTGGTAATTGCTCTTTCACCAAAAGTTTTTGCACAGAGCATAGCCGAAAGGCCATTATACGGCTCCTGATGTCGACCATACTCTGGCCACCCTCAGCCAATGGACGGCATACAACGTTTGGCCGTAACCAGTGATGCCCTCCCCAAAAGAACTCCAACAGTTGCCTTTGCACTTCCTTCACCAAGCCTTCTGATGGTTGCAGGCAGATGAATCTGTGCCACAAGAAGGAGGTGACGAGGTTCTTGACTACCAAAACTCGGCCCTTATACGAAAGGTGAGGCAGGGCTCTCCTCCATCTACTCAATCTCTTTTTTACGCGTTCAGCAACACCTTCCCAGTTTTTCTGGCCATACTATGGGGATCCAAGGAACACTCCAAGATAGCGAACACCTTCATCCACCCACTTTAAACTTGCAGGAAGGTGTATTGGTGGGTCTTGCGCCATTCTAGATGCACCGTCCCTGACAGAGGGAACCCATAGCGCTTTGCTCTTTTCCCAGTTGCACTTCAACGAGGAAGCTAAACCAAACAAATGTAGGCACTTAGCCAGAGCTGCAATGTCGTTATTGTTTTAAACAATGACTGCAACATCATCAGCATACGCCGTTACGACAAGTGGAGGATGATCAGGAGATATACTCATTCCAGAAACGTTATTCCTTAGTAACACGAGAAGTGATTCAATTACAAGGGTGAACAGTAAGCCGGAGACAGGGCAACCTTGCCTTGCCCCCCTTTGAACCTGTATGGGAGAACAAAGCTCATTGTTCACCTTAACTAAATTGAATATATTGTTGTACAATAAAGCAATATAAGTTCTGAAATTATCTCCAAATCCACAGGCTTCAAGCACATGATTCAAAAAGACATGATCGATGCTATCAAAAGCCTTTTCTAAATCAAGAAAAATTATACCAAAGTCATTCTGCACACAGTTGCCATCTATCAGATCTCTAATGAAAAATATGTTTTCATACATAGATCTACCTGGGATACAATAACTCTGATCAGGGTGAACCAAATCGCAAATTACCCTTTTAACTCGATTCGCCAGAACTTTTGAAAGGATTTTATAATCAGTGCATAGTAGAGAGACAGGTCTCCAATTCTTCATGTGTTGCAAATCACCAGCCTTTGGAAGAAGGGACATCACCGCTCTTCTCAAACTTAAAGGCAATTCTCCATGAGTCAGTGATGATTCAAGAACATGCATCAGTTCTGGACCTAATAGTTCCCAAAATTCCACATAAAATTCAGCCGGCAGACCATCGATTCCAGGGGCTCTTCCCGTGTCCATTCCAGCCAGGGCTTGCGTTAACTCCTCGAGCGTAATTGGCGAGTCCATATCCAGCCGCTGGGGCTCAGTTAACGAGGATAGGTGAGAGGTTAAAAGTCTCATTGTTTCATCACAAACAACCTGTTTTGAAAACAGTTTGGAAAAGAAATCTTGAACGCATAACCGTCTGTCTCTGGGATTTACAACGACAGCTCCGCCAGGATTAATTACAGAAAAAATGTTCTTGGGTGCTTTACTGACAGAATCCAGATGAAAAAAAGCTTTACTAGGGGTATCTAAAACCTTTAAGTTCTTAACCCTTAGTCTGAGCAACAACCCTGCTGCTTTCTCCTGGATTAACTCTCTCAACTGAGTCTTATTTTCTAGTAATAACTGGAAGTTTCTTGCACTATTATTTTAGCAAGTTTACCTTCGAGCTGTACGATGTCAGCTTCCAAACAAGTCATTGTTATATTCTTAACATTTGTAATGTTTGCTCTAAACTGTTGACAAAACACCCGAATCTGGGCTTTCGTATTGTCCCACCAAAGATTAACTGAAGAAAAAGAGGGCTTTCTTTTGATTTGATTAGCCCAGAAAACTTGGAAGGCTTCTTTAAATAGACCATCTTCTAGAAGACTGGTATTAAATTTCCAGTATGCACTTTTATTTATTGACTGAGGAAAAAGAAACCCCATGGTTACTAAATGATGGTCTGAGAATATTGACGGAAAATAATCCGGAGGGACTATAGCGTTTCTAAAAGGTGAGTTTATATACCATCGGTCGAGTCTCGCAAAGGACACTCTTCCTCTGTGATGCGGCTCCAGGTAAACTGAGGTTAATTGGGGAAAAGTACCCTCCATACATCTAGCAAACCAACCCGAGAAAGGAAAAGGGATAAATCAATACATGATTCGGGATGAGGTTCTGCCGAGTTCCTGTCCATTACAGGTACAAAGGTACAGTTGAAATCACCCCCGATACACACACATTGGATTAGATCAACTGTCTGCAGGTGATTAATCACAGACGCAAAGAAAGCTTTCCGTTCTGTACTCTCACTTGGTGCGTACACATTTAATAATGTGAAATGGAAATTATTAACCACCAATTCAAGAGAACTGAATAGGCCTTTAACAATCTCCTGGAAGAGGATTGACTCAGGTACTAGCCCTGGTCGAAGTACGAAAGCAACACCTGCCGAAAGGGAAGACAGGTTGCTAAAAAAGCACTGTCCCCCAAAAACGCGACACCAATCATATTCTACGTTTTGGGTGATGTGCGTTTCCTGCAGTAAAAGTACATCGACATTTTTGCGCCGAAACAAACTTTGCACTTGAGTTTGGCGGTTTGGGTTTGCACCTCCACCGTTAATGTTCAAGGTGCCAAAGGTAATTTGCTTCATTCCTTATCAAAAGGCTTGATTGGGTGTTGCGAAATCTCAAGACCGGCTTTTGTAATAATTTTCCTGAGTCGGTGAAATTGTGACCTTGTTAGTGGAAATTCTTTGCCCTTTCTTGTTATTTCCTTTGCTGATTGAATAAATGGACCTAAATCAGGAAATGTATCCCTGATAACTACATTTCGCTGTCCGTAGGTTTCATTCAGAAAAGAGAGTATGAGTTGAGGAGATATCATTGGCTGACTCAACTGAGACTGAGACAACTCAGGCACCTCGTCATCCTCATCAGATTCCGACAAGTCTGACAAGGTACCTCCAGGATCGAGGATGTCGGCCTCCGTGGTCACTATGGGGAATTGTCAGTATCTCTGGGGATTCCCTGGAGAGCTCCACTGTGCGATCCACGATGCCATGGTGATATTTGTGCTCGTCAGAAGTTGAAGCCTCGGTTTCATCCTCTTGTGGAGCACAATCTACCGAATCGATGAGCGACTCGGTAACACAGTTTTGAATCCGCATCGGTAGAGCAGCACTGTAGAGGGATGAGTCAGTCACTGTCTGCTCGTTCACAGTTACTGAAGTCAATGATCGTAACGGTTCGTTCGAGGGTTTATCAACGTATTCAGCATTGCAACTTATTTCACCCATATAGCAATTTGCGTCCACAGAGTTGGTACACAAACTTTCAGACATATTATCCTCAATTGCAGCACCCGATTCACCATCGTTTTTTCCAAACCCGATGGAAGCATGAGGAACACATTGGGGTGTGTATTCAGCTACACTGGCCTTCTCCAATACCACCTTTTTTGGATTACTGGTAGAAAAATTATCAACCGACGCCCTTCGTTTTTTAGAACCAATAATAGGATCCTCCTCCATTCCTTCACTCCATGAGGGAATCGCAGCAAAGGTTGTGCGAGTTGGGGTCGCTTCGGTTTCTGTTACAGGAAATGCAGTACGATCGTTTTCAAGACTCGGGATATGCGCATCGATGCTGCTATTGTTCGTCTCACTGCAGGAGGGAATAGCAGGAACCGGTAAACTCACAGGATTAACTCCAGTCGGTTTAATAGGAACACGAGTATTCTTATCCTTTTTACAATCGGTGTCTATGTGACCATTTCCCCGACACTTTGAACACGAAACCTTGGGACAGAAACGTTTAACGTGACCAAAGGCTCCACAGTGAAAGCACGTTAGTGAGGCTGACGAGGCGTACATTTGATACTCCCGATCGTCCGATTTTACTTTAAATGAAATATTTAACTCTGTATCATCACCACGATCGGGAAGTACCATGTAAACTTGGCGACGGAAACTCATAACGTGTTTTATCCTCTCGTCTCGGCTCTTCAGAGGGATCATGGACATTCTCGACACAGCTGTTCCATAACGTGAAAGGACTGACATCAGTTTGCCGTTTGATATAAATGGTGGTACATTTGATATGACGATTTTCATCGCTGGAGTATCCATGGGGGACGCTAACATAAAAACACCACCCTCTGTGGTTAAACCTGCACTCACGACGTCGTGAACAAAGTTTTCTTCGGACACGAAAATAACTTTTTGATTCATTCGTGAGGCAGCTCGGACATGCTCGCACCCGATTATTTTCCCCACTGCGAGTACCACATCCTCAGTGAGGACTCCTTCTGGTGGAACACACACAAATGCATGCCTCCTCGTTAGGCTATCGAACGCCTCTAGCCGAGAGCGTGCATTCGCCATACCAGCGAATTTAACACCCCCCACTTGTCCGAACCGGACAAGAAGGTATCAAACCTAAATAATCGAACTAAAGTAAGTAATAAACGTGCATTATAAGCACAAAGATGGCTTACAAAGCGCTGTCAAAGCCAGTAGGCCGCACCCAAAATGGGCCCGCTCTCAATCCTCTCTCTCTCTCGAAGACAAAGGTGTAGAACGGATGAAAACAAAATGCCAAAGTACACAGGATGGAAAGGAGAGGGAGGGGGGGGGGCAGGAGAGGAGGAAATCTCACAACGGACTCACGACAACACAGAGCAGTTGCTCACAGCCACCATGATGCCACGCCCAACACGAACGGCTGCAAGGGGCGAGAGAGAGAGACAGAGAGAGAGAGAGAGAGAGAGAGAATGAATGAGAGAATGAATGAGAGAATGAATGAGAGAGAGAAAATGAATGAGAGAGAGAGAAAATGTATGAGAGAGAATAAGAAACATGGGAGACAAAGGGGCAGACATTGTCCTTTTATTTATTTATATAATACATGCATGCTTCTGTTATATTGTAAATGTGAATATATATATTGTTGCGGATATGAGGATTGTGTTTTTTTTTTTGTGTTGTATTGTATAGTAAATTGTTGTAAAGATCACCCTTTGTAAATGTCATGATCCTTGTAAATACCTCCGTAGTGTAAAGGTCAAAGGGCGTCTCGGTAGTTATTCCATAAACACCACATTGCAGGACACGATAAAACCCTTGTTCAGTAGCTTATATCTTATTATGTGTCTTAGGGTAAGGCTGTGTCTCCCATTAATTTAAATACTCCATTGCACCAAGTGAAATAAGAGTAGATCCCCTTTCATTTCATTTCAATGGCCAACTGCATTTTGGGCGGTTTTCTTCAACCACCATTGGCCACGAGGCAGGGTTGGGAAAGAAGGGCGTGTCTCCACCTCGTCATAGAGGGGAGGAGTGAGCCAGCCCCGAACAACCAACCGAGCACGAGGGGTTTGGTTTGAGAGGGCGGAGGAAGAGCGTTTGGGGGAGGTTCGCAAAGGTTGAGGGGCGGGGCCTATATAACCCGCCGCGGGGTGTCCCCCAGGGAGATGGGCTGGAGAGAAGTGAGAGAAAGGCTGAGCTGAGCTGCATGGAGAGGTACACGAAAAGGAAGGGTCCAAGAGAAGGCCGAGGAGCTTTTACGAAGCAAGCTACACGAGAGATACAGCAGAGGAGTGCAGCCCCGTTTCAACCAGCCGCATGAAGCCCTGACAGTGTGCGCTGTAAAGCGGAATACAAGGAGCCGCCGGCCCCCCGCTTCCCGCCCGGAGTGGACCCGCTCGCTGTGCCCTGTGATCCCACCTGCTCATCCTTTCCAGCCATTCCTGCCTGCAAGTTCCCCATTTTGCCTACGTGAGTTTGTTTTGTTTGTTCTGTCCTGGGTAGTAAACTAAGTCAGTATAAGCTAGTAATTTGCACTGTGTCACCTGCGTCTCATGTCCCCTGTAAATAAACGTGACTGCTTTCTTTTTGCTTATGTGTGTAAATAATAATAAACCCAGTTACTCTTCTGTACGTCTTCTTCCTCTTTGCATTCGGTCGCTTTAGAGTTTTCCAGATTGAGTAGCTGTGGCGCGATACGGCCAATGTTTGGGTAAATCGGGTGAATCGGGGAAGAACTGTTTGGCCGCGGTTATACCTCCGCTCGGTAAAAAATAACATCCTAATCCGCGGACCGTAAGAAATTGGTGTCGGGGAGTGAGATACGAGGCCCGAAGCGCGCTTAACGCGCTCAAAATTACGAGCTGCTGGAAATTTGTGTTGTAAAGCAAAACCCGAATTTTGAAATCGCGCCATGGCTGGTCAAGGCGACGGGATGCCGGTGGGAGAGATAGACGGGGTGGAATCGACCCAGGATCTCGGGGAAATGTATATGGAGGATGTGGTTGAGGGGGTATCAGGTGCACAAAATGGCGCTCTCGCGCACGAGGTTCCAGGCGCGCAAAATGGCGCCTTTTCGCAAGCGGTTACAGCGGCACCAAATCTAGCCGCGCCCGTGACCGTAGCAGCGCCGCTGGGGGATTCGGACCTTTTTATGTTACAAATGGGGGCCCTTATGGACAGGCTAGAAGCCAAAATGGGAGACCAAATTGGAGGTTTGAAAAACAGTATGGGGGTAATGAGGGACGAAAGGAGGGCTAACAGTGAGCGATTGTTAAACAAAATGGAAGCCAGAATGGAACAATGGGGAAACCAAATTGAAGCAACAACGAACGGAATGAGGGCCGATAGAGAGGAAAGGGAGCAGAGGGACAGAGACCGCAAGTTGGGCGAAAGGGTCCCAGGGGTGCACGAGGAGGTAACGCGGGTCGAGAAGCGCTGGTTGAGCGAAGCGGAGGAAAGCGCGGGTACAATGACGGGGGTAGAAATCGCGACACGGGGTTTGGAAAAGCCGGCGACCGCTGAGGTAGAGGAGGGTGTTTTATTAAAGCCAGCGGTCGTCGAGGTGAGTAAAGAAAAAGCGGCAGTGGGCATTGAAATTGAAGAGACCGGGGACTTAGAAAACCACTCGCGGCAGGAGGAGGTGATGGAATATGTACAAGGTCGGTGCTCAACTCATAATGATGTTCTCACTAACCAAATAAAGAGTTTGCAGGTTTTGGTGCAGGGAGGAAGAAGAACCCTGAAGGTGAGACATGCTGTGTATTGTGCGGGGAGATTTTGTAAGAGGATGTTTGGCGACAAAAGAATTTTCGCGCGCTTGGGATCGAGGAGGCATCCGGGCGTTGGTGAAGGGTCCCGTGTGAGTAAAAATGGCACGCGTGTGAGAAAAAAGTGTGCGTCAAGGGGTGAGCGTGTTACAAAGCGCGAGTGTGAAACCGAGTGCGAGCGAGAATGCACGTCGGGGTGTACGGAGTGTGACACGGAGAGTGAGTTGGTGATGGCGCAGGTGCGAGAGGGCACATCGGAGCGCGAGTGTGAAACCGAGTGCGAGCGAGAATGCACGTCGGGGTGTACGGAGTGTGACACGGAGAGTAAGGTGGTGGTGGAACGTGTGCGAGGAAGCACACCTGAGTTGGTGGTAGCGCGAGTGTGGGAGAGCCCATGTGAGCGCGTTAGTGGGTGGATGCCAGAGTGCACGCCCATGGTGAGTGTTACGGAGGACGTAACGGAGGAGAGGTGTGGACGGAGGTGTGCACAAGAGTGTGCGCGAGAGGTGTGGTGTGTAACAGGGAGAGCGTTGGTGGAATGTACGGACGGCGTTGGAACGCCGGGTTTTGTGAGGGTGAAAGGGGTAGCGTATGCGTGTGAGCATGCCGGTGAAGCATCGACGGTAACCGGGTTAGCGGTTAGAGCGACGGATAGCCGATGCGAGCACTCGGTGCGAGGAGCCGTTTGTTGGATGCAGGGCCCGGCGCGGATCGAAGCTGCGTCGTTTCTCTTCGAAGCGTCGTTGCCGATTCGGGCTTGGCCCCGCCCCGCACGGTTGAGTCCGGGCCTTGGCGGGCGAGGCGACCGGTACGGTTCAAGGGCGAGTGGGAGGAAGCGGAACGGTGCCCCCTCGTGGGGACGGGGTTCCGACCGGGGGAGATTGAGCCATCGGGCCCGGGACCGCAAGGTGCCGCGCCGAGCTGGTGCGTGGAATCTCGGCCCGACCAAACCACCTCCTTTGAACCGAAAGCCGGACGGATTCAACCTGCAGGCGACCAAACCACCCGAATTCATTGCTCGGCTTTACGAAGCCGAGTTTAATGATGTCATGACGCACCGAGGCTAGGATATAGCGGACTGTGATGATGGTGATAGTGATAGTGATAGTGATTTGATACGAAATTTAGAAAAGTGAATAGAATTGGCAGTAATTGGAAAATATTTGATTGGCTGAAATTTGGTGAGCAAAATTGGTAGTGGAACGTCCCCGATGTGGTGGGATGGCAACTCTGTCATCCCTCACAGCGGGGGGCAAAGGAGCACTAGATTTATGGGGTTGATGGCAGTGAAAACTAGCCCGGGAGGATTTGGATAATGTGTAGGGCCCTAGAGATTAACATTAGGTAACGGTAAGGTTAGTTAGTGACAATGATACCTGTAGTGGGGACGCAGGTAGATTAGGTTGGATGATAATGACAAGGGAGCGCAATAGTTTAAAGGGACGACTGGGAAGCGCAAGTTTCAGAGGGGAGTAGTTAGATGAGATGATGCCGTGTGAGTGTTGGAGGTGTATAGAAGTGTATTGTGAAAAGTGTGTGAGGAACAGGTGTGATTGCACAGGTGTGCAACTGGACAGGTGGATGGAGCAGTGTTTGAGTGATGGTGATGGTGATGTGAGTTGTATTGACCAAATGGTCCAGGAAGGAAGGAGGGTGCAGGTGGCACCAGGTGTGAGTGCACAGGTGTGCACCAACAGGTGTGTGGAATACATGGAGTGTGGAGTATATGGAGTATTGGAATGGATGGTCGTGGAGTGAGTAGGAGGGAAACTGTGGAGTGGAGTGGATGGTGCGAAGGTGTGAATGGGGGAAGAGTGGACCCCCATCACGAATACCCGGGGAGGGTAGTGTAAATGTTAGGTAGAGGGTATAGGTAAATTGTGGTTGGATATTGGCATCTGTGGTGCGGGTGGAAGAATGATGTTTGGATGGGTGCATTAGTGTTGTGGAAATGGCTGGGCGTGTAGCCTGTTAGTGTGTGTAGTTGGTTTGGGCACTCCACCACTGTGAGGATGTCGGCCAGGTGAGGCCGCAGGTGGGCTCTGGGAGCCGGTAGTAGTTGTTGTGGATGGGGCCCGAGGATCCGGAGGACGGACCCGGGTAGCCCAGTGCCAGAGGGCACCGAGTGGGGTGACAGAGCCAGGAGGGGCCTTCCCCAATTAGATAGGTTAGGGTGAGGAGCTAGGTAAGCTCGGGTGGCAACTGCAGTGGTGGAGGTGTGCAGGTGGGTAGACCTGCTGGGAGAGCTACACGTCACAGCCCAGAAATTGTGCAAGGGCACCGGGAGATGAATCGGGGGAGTGAGACCCCAAATTGAGAAGCACCACAGTTTGGTCAATGGGAATTGGTTTTTAGAACCCATAGTGTAAGTTGGCCAATGGATTGGCAGGGAAAGACCCCGGGTAGTGTAAAGTGTGTTAAAGTCATTTAGAGGATAGTTAGGATTAGGAAGTCTCCTCGCACCATCTACATGCACTCACCTGAGATGACGTACCTCCACACCATGCCATGTTTTGATTATTTTTTATTGTGCAGATGTTTGGAATGTGAGACGCATCATGACGTGGGTGTGACATTGTGCTTGATGTTCCATCTCTTCCTCCTTATGAGGATTGATGATGAATTGATGATGGCAAATTTTGGATAGTGGGATTGTGAAGACGAATTTGGTATAAGGGAAATATGGGAAGACGTGACAGTAGCGACGGATTTGTAAATGTGTAGATTGTTGTACATATGGGGTAAGGGCAAGGGTAGTGTAGGTGACAGGGGGGGGTGACGTACGGTAGGGACGAGCTTTTCTCACTTCGATCTCCGTACGCATTTCGCCTTGCATTGCCTTATTGATGTGTACCCTTGTGACCTTACCCCTCGCTCATTTGTCTTCCCCCTTTTGTCTCCCACATGACCTGTGCGCCATTGGGCACCGAGGGGAGCGTGCGTGAGTCCTCCATTGTGCGCCCGGAACTCCCAGAACCAGCTGTCTGCATCGATGCACCACATTATGGACCACATGTCTGTGGCCGAGCACCACTGGTGGACCCCATGGGATGGGGGCATGGCCCCTCTGCTGGAACCGGCCATGAGGGCCCGAAATCTTGCTGGCGGACCCTGGCCACAGGGCACCGATGCCCCACAGGTGAACCACACTAGTCGGCCCTGTGGGCCATAAATAAAATAAATAAAAGACACGTTTGGGCAAGTTTTATTGCAAATAGGCCGCCAGCAAAGAAAATGACAACAACTGGAAGAAATAATAATAGCCAGCAGAGGGAGCCGAAGAGCAAGAGATCACCTGCAGGGTTAGGGGTTGTTGGTTTATTTTTATGCATTGAACTGTGGTGACTGCACCGATTGGTGCTTGAGGGTGTGTTGGTGCATTATAGGTGCTTTCATGGTGCATTGATGCAGAGCAGACTGTCTCCCACCCAGAAAGAACAATTACAGGTCCTGGGTTAGTTTTGTTAATAAAAGTAGCGTCAATTATAAATAATTCTCCCCACCGTCAGTGTGTAGTTTGAAGACCATTCCACAATTCGGTTAACTGTGGGCGTGAGTCTGTTAGGCAGGGTGCAATGGAGCAGCGGGACACATTTATTTATGTTTTAAAACTGTCGCACTCAGGGTCAGGTTAAAAGTAGAGGGAACTACACCTACGTGTCACACTAAATTAAAGTTGTAGGCCCGGGCCGTGCCTAAGAGGAGGAGGGTGCAGTGTTGCGGATATGAGGATTGTGTTTTTTTTATTGTGTTGTATTGTATAGTAAATTGTTGTAAAGATCACCCTTTGTAAATGTCATGATCCTTGTAAATACCTCCGTAGTGTAAAGGTCAAAGGGCGTCTCGGTAGTTATTCCATAAACACCACATTGCAGGACACGATAAAACCCTTGTTCAGTAGCTTATATCTTATTATGTGTCTAAGGCTGTGTCTCCCATTAATTTAAATACTCCATTGCACCAAGTGAAATAAGAGTAGATCCCCTTTCATTTCATTTCAATGGCCAACTGCATTTTGGGTGGTTTTCTTCAACCACCATTGGCCACGAGGCAGGGTTGGGAAAGAAGGGCATGTCTCCACCTCGTCATAGAGGGGAGGAGTGAGCCAGCCCCGAACAACCAACCGAGCACGAGGGGTTTGGTTTGAGAGGGCGGAGGAAGAGCGTTTGGGGGAGGTTCGCAAAGGTTGAGGGGCGGGGCCTATATAACCCGGGTGTCCCCCAGGGAGATGGGCTGGAGAGAAGTGAGAGAAAGGCTGAGCTGAGCTGCGTGGAGAGGTACACGAAAAGGAAGGGTCCAAGAGAAAGCCGAGGAGCTTTTACGAAGCAAGCTACATGAGAGATACAGCAGAGGAGTGCAGCCCCGTTTCAACCAGCCGCGTGAAGCCCTGACGGTGTGCGCTGTAAAGCGGAATACAAGGAGCCGCCGGCCCCCCGCTTCCCGCCCGGAGTGGACCCGCTCGCTGTGCCCTGTGATCCCACCTGCTCATCCTTTCCAGCCATTCCTGCCTGCAAGTTCCCCCATTTTGCCTACGTGAGTTTGTTTTGTTTGTTCTGTCCTGGGTAGTAAACTAAGTCAGTATAAGCTAGTAATTTGCACTGTGTCACCTGCGTCTCATGTCCCCTGTAAATAAACGTGACTGCTTTCTTTTTGCTTATGTGTGTAAATAATAATAAACCCAGTTACTCTTCTGTACGTCTTCTTCCTCTTTGCATTCGGTCGCTTTAGAGTTTTCCAGATTGAGTAGCTGTGGCGCGATACGGCCAACGTTTGGGTAAATCGGGTGAATCGGGGAAGAACTGTTCGGCCGCGGTTATACCTCCGCTCGGTAAAATAACATCTAAACCGCGGACCGTAACAATATATATATTCATTAAGACTATTGCATGCACAGTTTCATCTTATGAGGATCATTGCAGGTACGAATAAGCACCGTTTCCATTCCTGTGATGATGTTCCTCTAGCACGCGAACATGTGAGCCGTTTGCGTGTTCGCTTCCAACAGTCGAAGTTGCACAAGCTACTCCGGATTTTCCTCTTGAAGTGTTGCTGCATGTCATTCGGGGATTCAATCACCACTTCATCCCTGCCCCCGTATGGTAGTACTGTCAACCTACGTTCTGATGAATTATAAATTGACTCAGCACTATGTGCACATGGCAGGATCACACAACATCACGACATTTCTATCCCAACGTCACATTCTTCCTACCACCAAATGTGATGCATACTTGCCTTGCTTTGCCATTTCGACTCTTCTCCTGGAGTGACAGCTAGCCTAATTAGCGGCCTCGTATTGCTTGCTCTCCGGGTGTGGGCATTGTCCCACTGTTCAAGCGTTGGGATTTGAACCTAAAGCTGAATGGAAATGCTAAAACGTGTCTGTTTAACCAAGTATTAAA
Source organism: Myxine glutinosa (assembly GCF_964187855.1). NCBI lineage: Eukaryota > Metazoa > Chordata > Myxini > Myxiniformes > Myxinidae > Myxine > Myxine glutinosa. The sequence goes on from NC_136271.1 coordinate 68,444,696, forward strand.
ATAACATCTGATCACTGTTGTGTTTTGATGTGTTTTATTTTATAGTCCAGTTTACAAACGCCCATATAAGATGACGGGTGGGGAGCCGAAAGCAAACAAACAATGCGGAAACGGCAAATGCTAAAGCATGAAACCAATAAATTTCATATTCCTGTGGCACCTTCAGTCGCACGTCAGATATGGACAGCAGGTTCGTGAAAGACTTGGATAAAAAAACGGTGATTGGGAAATCATGAACCAACTAGATGGTATTCATGGAATACTTACCCTGCGCAGTCAACTTGGTGTGAGCCAACTCTTCTATTTTTGAAAGTTTCTTTTTTCTTGATCCAATATGGCTGCCAGACCACGTGAGCGATGACATCATTAATTTATATTCTCGAAATAATTGTCGCATAGATCATGCTCAATAAATTTCAAACTGATCAGACTAAGTGTTGTCCCTGTCGAATTATGACGTCATAATTATGGCAGCAATGACGTCATCATTAACAACACCTATTCCCCATATGGAGTTCTTTACAATGAGCCACGTTTCAATTTTTAAAATGCTGACATGGCACACACTTTACTTTACTGAAATGCAGACACAAATGTTATATTTTCGTCAAAAAATCGTCGGAATTTTGCCAAAACTGTTTTGGTCGTATGTTAATATACCTCATCGATTGACAAATCTGAAATCAGAATTTTATTTGAGGTCAAAATGACCCCGTGAGGTCGCTTCGTACTTTGCCTGCTTGTCATGTGCAGTGTGATAATTAATTCCATGCCCACTCTTGAAGACTTCTCTTCACGAAATAACAACTTCTAGCTTCCAGACCGTACATCCAATCATCTTGAAATTTTGCACACTTGTTATACTTCATTACCTCTACTATATTATAAAGTTTCACGTCGATAAATGAAGCGGTTCAAGAGTTATAAATTTTTAAATATTTTCGTTTAATTATTTATATCTGCCAAACCACGTCACCTATCGCAAATTCCAAAAGGTAACTTTAGTAGACTGATATGCTGAACACATCTGTGAAGTTTCCCCTTGATAGGATCAAAAATGAGGGAGGAGCTAGGTTTTAAAAGGTTATGCTTTAAAATGTCATAACTCCGAAACCATGTGACGCATGATGTCATACTCATTGATGTTTTTGTTCGTCATGGGTATGCGATTCTGCCTGCAAAGTTTGGCCTCAATCTGTTCAGTTGTTTTGAAGAAAATTGGATTTTAGTGTTTTTTTTTAGGCTTTTCACTCAAAACAATATGGCGGCCGAACCACGTGACTTACGGCATCATGATAATTTTATTTCTGCATCAATTTATACCGAGAAGATGCTCAAGAAATGTCATCCTGATCAGATACAGTTTTGACTTGTCGAATTATGACGTCATAATGGCGGCACCTATGACGTCATCATTCACATATGTTTTTCCGCCTGGAGAGTTCTTTGCAATGAGACCTGTCTCAATTATTTCTGTGCAGCGGTTTTTGAGATTATAGAGGTGCAAAGTTTTTTGTTTTTTCCAAGATGGCGCCTGTACCACGTGACCTGTGACGTCAAAATATTCACTAAAATATTATACAGGAGGAGGCCCTCCTGTGGTGAAAATTTCATGTCAATCGGACCAACGGTTGCCGAGAAAATGAATTTTGAAAATGCTGACACGGCACACACTTTACTGAAATGCAGACACACACGTATGTACGTACCCGAATGCTTAACCCTGCCTTCCGCTTCGCGAGCGCAGGGTAATAAATTCCACATTTCTGTGCCACCTGTAGTCGAACATCAAGCATGGACAGCAGAATGAGCAGATTCATTAGGACTTCCACGAAAAACGTACCCAGTTTGAATGGTTCTATATCCAGTCAATGGCGAATCTGCTTTGGTGAATCCGTGAATGTCACCGTTAGAAAGTCGAAACCCTCACGGCATTTCGTCTTCATTTGAACTCAATATCTCTATTTTTCAATCCAAACAGCATAACTCCAATCACAATTTAAATGCATTCAAATCTTTACAAAACCTGGTTCCTCGCTCCTAACTCCTGGGTCGGGAAGAAAAATGTCAACACAAAACTCCATCTTAACCACAAAACCTTATGCAAAAGTCAAAAATTTCAAAACATTTGTACAACCCCTTCCTAAAGACCGCGTCCCCCGGTGGATGCCACAAGACAACGTTACCTGCAGGGCCATCCCAATGCGCCCCAAATTTCCGTGGGCCTTGCCATGGTGTTACAGGTGAGTGACATGGCTCAGTGGATTTCGCCTGCATTCACTCACACAAATCCCATAACCACTCATACACGTTTCAAAAATCATCAAAGCACCAAATCATCACAAAGCATGAATTTCACCCCCCTGCAGGACCATGGCATAAATGTCGTTACACATGTGTATGCGTTTCTACAAGGCAGCGGGGAGGTACCGTACAAGCAAGATGGTGGGGGTGCTTCAGGCTGTGGTGCCCGCAGTCCAAAAACAAGTCGCCCGGCTTACGACTTCTTCACCCCCTACCCCTCCCCTCCCCCCACCCCCCCCCCGCCAGACACCACTGGCTGCCAGGGGCAACTACCGCAGAGGGGGCCGCAGTCACCGCTCCTCCTGAGCTTGTTCCGTACCTGCGGACACACACCTTCCCAACCCACAAAATCCACAAAACACTTCCTCGCCCGCTGCCATTCAATAATTCTCAACCACATATTTCAATAAAATGTCACCAAAAAGATGCTGCCATGGCCTGCTTACATGTGAAAGCCCCATTCACATTTTAAAGTTTCCAAACACATCACAATAATCACCACTCATTCATAATTCAATCTCCAACCTCTCGACCACACAAAAACACGAAAACCTCTACACATAAACAAATTCCACCCACAAGACACTTTGTGGATCACATTCCAATCCCCTCACCGGTCATGCCATCACTCTCACCCGCCCCCTATTCCAAATCACTCATGTGCCATTTCAAAAGCAAGTACTGAATGCTGGGAACCCCAATTTCTCACACTCCCTCTCCCAACCATAAGGCATCAGCCCCTCCCCACTCGTCTTCAAACCCCCTCCCACCCACCACAACTCCTCAACCCCCCCACTCCCACCGAAAGTTCTCCACCCCTACCCCTATTGCCTCTTCCTCTTCCTCCCAACTCTGTCCCATCTTTGCTCCCCCTACCTCCCAACCCCAACTCTGTTCTCCCTTCCTCGCCCTTCGCTTGCTTATAAACGCGAACGGGCATTCCCACATCGAAAAAGCGGACTATTTGACGCTCCCCCTCCCCTATCATGCTATCACCGACTCACAGAAACTCGTCATGGTCGCATGTCCAGCTTTGGAGAGGGTTGCATGAGGGCGACACAGAATTTTACAACAGTCATGGGATTTATCATTCATCAACCAATAATAGGAAGCACTGAACTGGCTTAGTAAGGGAAATCCCATGCTTGGTAACTCGAGAGATCTCTCCGGTGTGAATACTTGCTTTAAAATAAACATCCACAGCCACTTTAAAACAAGTTTGGTTGTTCAGACCATTGGCAGTTTTGATGAAAAACGAATGTAATCAATAGTTTTTCCCCAATGAAGACCAATCATTGGTCATGGGGCTGCTGGGCACGCGGCGGCTTATCAAATTGGTGCTTTTCCTTCATATTTTAATCCCAATCCTTCCAACTACAACTAGACCACCATTTTCTTTTGCGACCGGTGCAGTGCACGTAATGCCAGATTCCGTCAAGCGGAGGTGCAACGAGCCCCAATTTTCATCACACGGGAAACTTTAATTCCCATTTTCAGATTTATGAAGGTGTGTTCACAAACAAGATTTAATCCGAAGTTTCCAGAGCTTCATGGAACCCAAGTGCAAGTATTTGTTCTGGTGTGAGGGTGAGAATTATTCTCTGATGGTGCTGTCTGCAGAAATTCCCATGGCAACAAGAATCACGTGATCCACACCTCATGATGTCTATTACTTTGAGGTGGTCATAGCACATCGTGTTATAGCTACTGGGAGTTGATCACGGGGAAATAATTTTGGTGTAAATAGAGGTGCTGACCTGGCGGTGGAAGTAGTTGTGCTACTTCCACCTCCAGGTCTTGGACTTAAAGCTCAGAGAAGATGTCTCCAGGTATCCAAATAGCATGAAAGACGATGTGCCTGGAGCTTAAGATCTTCCAAGAACCACTATTAAGTGAATGCTAGCAGAGGTCTAGTAAATGGCTGCGTACCTGGTTATAGGCCCTACGATAGTCCATATAATTGATCACTTATTTGGAAGAATCATGCTTCCAGCTTCTCATTTGACATACCTATCACCTTTTTTTCCTTTTGAAATTACACCTGGTTGGAAGGATGGCTCGGAGATTGCATACGCTCCTTTAAGCCGTCTCGTCCTGGGTTAGATTCCCACCGCAATTATAATCTGGCACTCTGGTTGCTTGTGTTTCCCAGAAATCAATCAAGGAGATGTTTAGTCGGCTTGAATCAATTGAAGTCAGTTAAACCTTCCATTGTGAACATTAAAGATCCCAGATTACAGTTTGAAAAGGGGTTGTCATTATGTGCAAGTAGCCAGGCGAACAGGCCCCAAAACCATGGGTTGAGGGCTGCTGGGGCTGAACCCTGCACTGCAGTAGAGATCTTTCCAAAGGAAATTATCAGCTAGGGAAACAATAATGATTGGTCATGGGTGCCCTGCTGCACCCTTATTGCTATGGGGCAGCAACAGCACTTTGCGTGCATTGGAGTGACACAAAACCCTGAGGTTCTTTGCTCGATTGATTCGAAACCGGCAAACCCAACCAACTAGCACTATGAAATAAATATGTGCATCTGCAAGTTGGATGTTTGCACACTCGGATAATCCCGCCACTGCAATGGACTCAAGTAATATGAGCACAGTAGGAGAGGAAATAACATTGACTTGAATGTGGATATTATTTTGTTGCCATGAGCCAGAATCCATCCTCAGTGCTTCCTATTGACTGATAATCATGTGACAGTCTGTGACCTTTTATTATTTTACAAAGAGATTCCAAAGGAAAAAAACAACCTTCTTCCACCTGTCTTCCCCCCCCCCCCCCCCCCACCACCATCACATGGTGCATTATAAAAGTCCAGAGTTCCATCAAAAATGCTGAGAATGGCGGTGTGGTGAAACGAAACGAGACGATTCACCAAAACTCCAAGCTGTGAGCTTTTATTCACTTGAATGCGACTGATCTACAAAGAAAACACAAAAGCTATTAAGCAAGCATCTCTGGCCACTTTCATTACCATTACGCCATTGCAGAGATATTAGCAAATGTAAAACAGATCTTGCAACAATCTTACCAACTCGAAGACACAAGAGAGCGGAATGACCCATCCTTACTCATAGCTGGTATATAAATCCTCCCCACGCGGTCGGCGTCGGAATAGCATCATGAGTAACGTTTCGGAGATGGAGGGCATTCCTCGGATGGAACCATCTTCACGACAGGCGGTACAGACTAAATGACCTTTTCTAGTTATGTTTCATTAATTGTGCAACTGTGTAACTACTTGAGGCTTCTAGCTCCCTCTTGGCTCCTGCCTCAAGTTTTCAGACTTGCGCCTTCCCCTCTACAATTATCTATATAATATTCTCCGTAGGTGATTCTGTCTGTGAGTCTGTGAGTTTGTGAGTCTGTCTGTCCATGGGAGAGGCTTCAAAAACAAATCACCACCATTTTGTTTACTCGCATAGCTTTGAGGCCTCTTTTGTTAGGCCCGTGGTATCTTGATCTCTCTCACAGTTTTATTTCAACTCCAATTCGATATCTCATTTCATTTTTCACAGTCGCTAACATGGTTTGAAACTCGGTTGCAAAAAACGGGAAGAAAATTCAATTAAAGGTACCGTTTATAGAATGAAATGCATTTTTGAAGGCCTATAAAATAAAGACCATTAAGACTCTCGCAGCTTTATCTAGACTCTAATTCACCATCTAATTTCATTTTATCGATGGTTTTAGACTGGGTTTCAGCAATAATTGAGAAAATCCATGCACAGACGGGAAATTGCTGAGACATTTTAGAAATTTGCGGGAAGAAATATCCCCAAAAATTTGCGAATTTCCAAACATTTGGAATTCGAAATTTGCGGTTTTCATCGCCCAAATAACACAGATGGGAAAATACCGAGATCTAGGAAAAATTTGCGGCGGGCTTTTCCATTTCATGACAGTCATCATGATGAAATGTTTAATTTAGAAGTAGTCACAATAAAAAGTCAACAATGTGGGGGAGAGGAGCGGAGTTTCGTTCACGTATCACCACAGATGAGAAATTGCCGAGATATATTGTTTTTGACTCGGTTGCAAAAAAACGGGAAGAAAATTCAATGAAAGTTAACGCATACACCGCCCAAATAACACACACGGGAATTTGCCAAGAGATATTTCTTGGTTCTTATTTTATAAGTTATCATCATCATTCATCATTATTATACGGAAGTAAAGGTAATCCTGTCTAAACTTCCATTCATTCCATCGATGGGGTTTGTATATGTCCCACTACTTGACATAAATTGAACATAATTTATTGTGAGGCGTGCATGTTTGTTGGGAAATCAGGGTAACATTAGATGAGAGAAGGACCAATGTTTGTCCAACCTGCTCTTAAATAATTGAAGTGCACGTACACTTTAAATACGTTTATTTGAAATCTTTAGTTTAAAAGATGTCATTTTGTATGTTGTAACGAAAAGAGTAATTTTGTTTTTTTGCTGGACTATACACCACCCATAACTTTTTTCCCAGGGACTTTTCCATTTGAGCTGTATTCATTATGTAGTAGGAATGTTTCATTCTTTAGACGTAGTCACAATGAAAAGTTGCAATTAGGTATGCTGCACGTGGGGAGAGGGGCGGAGCTTCATTCTCCAAAGGCCCTTGCCGAACCTGCAGATGAGGTCGAGGTGTTCATTTTGGAACAGAGTGAATCTGGTTCGCTGCTGTACTTTGTGATCCTGTGCAGTCACTTGTTGCGGACGTTGTTTTGTCAGGTTCTTGGTGCGACTTGCTCTCGACGTCAGAATATGCTCCATATGCGTCGCGTGTATCCGAGCTGTCTTTAGCTCAAATTTGCGTAATGTGGGGCATGTAGGTGGTCATTCCTGTTCCTTTAAGTCAGCGCTGTCTCAATGAGTTGCATGAGGGTCATTTGTAACTGCCATTTTAAAAATGAATAAAATAATGAGGGAACAGAACGAGACCACCAATGAACAAGTACAAAAAGTTTTAATTAAAACAAAAGCCGCGTCGATGTTACACAATGCCTAGATGCAGCTGTGCCTATAACGTCGATGTTATAGGCACAGGACATTCCTATTGATTCGATTACTTGATGTTATTTTTGTGCAAAGTGAAAATATATCTCGGCAATTTCCCGTGTGTGGCGACGAATTTGTAATATATCTCGGCATTTTCCCGTCTGTTATTTCAGGCGGTGTATGACTGACCATGCCGTGATTTAAAAAAAATATATCTCGGCAATTTCCCGTGTGTGGCGACACGTGAACGAAGCTATGCTCCTCTCTCCACATTATTGTGACGACGTATAAATTAAATATTTCATCGTGACGATTGTCATCAAATGGACGAATTTTTAATATATCTCGGCATTTTCCTGTCTGTTATTTCAGGCGGTGTATGACTGACCATGCCGCGATTTAAAAAAAATATATCTCGGCAATTTCCCATATGTGGCGACACGTGAACGAAGCTATGCTCCTCTCTCCACATTATTGTGACGACGTATAAATTAAATATTTCATCGTGACGATTGTCATCAAATGGATGAATTTTTAATATATCTCGGCATTTTCCCGTCTGTTATTTCGGGCGGTGTATGACTGACCATGCCGCGATTAAAAAAATATATATCTCGGCAATTTCCCATATGTGGCGACACGTGAACGAAGCTATGCTCCTCTCTCCACATTATTGTGACGACGTATAAATTAAATATTTCATCGTGACGATTGTCATCAAATGGACGAATTTTTAATATATCTCGGCATTTTCCCGTCTGTTATTTCGGGCGGTGTATGACTGACCATGCCGCGATTTAAAAAAATATATCTCAATGGACTTGAAGTTACAGGCCTTTGAGAATTCATTTCGTTCTATAAAGGGCAACTTCCATCGGATTTTCTTCCCGTTTTTTTTCAACCGAGTCTAAAACTATGTTAGCGACTGTGAAAAATGAAATGATATATCGAATTTGATTTGAAATAAAACTGTGTGAGAGAGGAAGACACCACGGGCCTACAAAACAGGCCTCAAAGCTATGCGAGTTAATAAAATGGTGGATATTTGTTTATATGAAGCCTCTCCCACAATGGGTGGAGCTATGGTTCCCAGAATGGGTGGAGCTTTGAGGTTTTGTCTTCTCTGCAAGAACAAGAACAAGAAGAAGAACAACAACAACAGCAGAGGGCACTCTATTAGCAGCGTCTGGGACGCGGCTAAAAATGCCATCCACAGTGAGAACACCATCACTGCTAGGAAACATGACTCACACTGTCACACACAGTGAGTGACACAATTCCCCCAAACATTTTAATGGTGCTAACTATTTTCGTCATTTTGCCACTTACCAAACCTATAAATCGTGTTCATTAGAAACATCTCCATGATTCAACACAGCACATCCACATATAAGTGAATTTAATTCCAGGTTTTCGCAGAATGTCCATCCTGTTCAGGGCATGCAATATGTGTGTAAATGTGTAATCACGTGTTTTAGTAACTGTAAAAACCTGAAGTGGAGATGCAGCACGACTGAGACATGGAAAACGTAACGATGCGTGTTACGTTTTGTCTTAAAACGTGGAATTCATTTTGAAAGATCCTTTTGAAAGAAGAAGAAGCTGAGTGTTCGTAAAGATATTCAGGATCTACATGAGAGATACGTCATAGCTCCAGCAGATAAGGCTGCGAATAATTTTGTTGGTATTTGTAAAAAAGTTATGTGGAGGTTTTATTAAGAGAGTTTGGCATCGATACGGTTACTTTCACCTGTATAGGAAATAGCAGATATGGTCCTTGTCATAAGTCGCCCCAGGATATTATCTCTGAGCATAAGGAAGTTTTAATTAATAATTTCATTATTAAATGTGAAGAGGTGAATCATTGTATTCCTCGGCTTTTCTGGATCCCTAAGCTTCATTAGAACGCATACAAGTACAGGTTTATAGCTGGTGCTAGGCAATGTACCACCAAACAGTTATCGGTTATGTTAAAGTTATCGGTTATAGTTAACTTAGGCTTCCAAGTTGTTAGAGAACAGTTCAGGAAGTATTGTTTAGCAATTGAGAAGAATTCTGGTGTTAACACTTTCTGGAGCATTAATTCTACTTCGGAGTTCTTCGGTAGGATTAGATGCCTCAATATCAAGTCGGTTGAGGTTTTTGATTTTTCGACTTTATATACGAATTTGGAATTAGCACTAGTAAGGGATTCACTCACTCTTCAAAGTAATTGACAAAGTTTTTAACTCTTTTAATACGTTTTTATATGTCAGGTTTGATAGAACATTCTTTTCGAAAAAGAAGTACTCAAGTTTTCATTGTTTTGACTAGGGCATTGCCCGTACTATATCTATATCTAAAATTATATCCCCCCCCTCTATTTACATGCAATGGTTTGGTCCAAAGCGAACGGCTTCCGGAGTTTGGTAAAGAAATCGCCATCGCGTGCACAAACGCGCAGGAAAGCGAATGAATCGCAAATTCGGTTTTATTAGTTTTAAAACATAGTTTAACGCCAACATAGTTTGCAAACGTGAAATAAATGAATACGCTCTCAAATGTGCCATCCGAGGCAGAGTGTGTCCTCCACGTTCGGCACACGCGATCGTTCGCTGCTCTCTGATTGGTTGAATCGTTTTTTGGACATAGCTCGGTAAGTAATTGTCCGATTAATATGAAACCTTGAAAAGGCACATCCTCGGGTCCCCAGCAATATACCTGGCAAGTTAAAAGTATATCGGACCCGTGGTTGTCGAGAAACAGCGGTCACAGACAAACAAACGTACAGACGTACAAACGTACAGAGATTACTGGAATTATAGATAGACTAGGGCATGCCCGTACTATATATATGCCCGTACTATATATCTATCTAAAATTATATCCCCCCCCCTCTATTTACATGAAATGGTTTGGTTCATTCGCAACGCCAAAGCGAACGGCGAACGGCTTGCGAGTACAGTGACAATCCCCCCCCTCTATTTACATGAATGGTTTGGTCCATTCGCAACGACCACAGAACCCCCCCCTCATGCAATGGTTTGGTCCAAAGCGAACGGCTTCCGGAGTTTGGTAAAGCAATCGCCATCGCGTGCACAAACGCGCAGGAAAGCGAATGAATCGCAAATTCGTTTTTATTAGTGATACGAATTGAATTGGGAGAAATTGGGAGATGAATGAATTGGGAGAAATAATGCGCATAAGAAATCGAATTACGTACCGTAATGGCGGTCAGCTCGTAACGCGCTCAGCTCCGCTCGTGCTCGTCTCACATCGGCCACGCCTACGCAACAAAGCGTTCTGTGATTGGCTGCCGGAAAGCGTGCTGCCGGACAGTCGTCACTGTCCGGAAGTTCGCAAATCGCAGTTAGGATGAATCGTTTTAATTTAATCGCAGTTTGAATTCGTTTTAAAACATAGTTTAACGGCAACATAGTTTTCCAACGTGAAATAAATGAATACGCTGTCAAATGTGCCGTCCGAGGCAGAGTCCGATCGCCACGTTCGGCACACGTGATAGCTCGCTGCTCTCTGATTGGTTGAAGCGTTTTTTGGACATATCTCGGTAAGTACTTGTCCGATTAATATGAAACCTTGAAAAGGCACATCCTCGGGTCCCCAGCAATATACCTGGCAAGTTTCAAGTATATCGGACCCGTGGTTGTCGAGAAACAGCGGTCACAGACACACAGACACACAGACACACAGACACACAGACACACAGACACACAGACAGACACACAGAGATTGCTGGAATTATAGATAGATAAGCAGAAGTTTAAGGATGCTGTTAATTTTATTTTATTTAATACTTTTGTGTCCTTTTGTGGGATAATGTTTCAACAGGTTAAGGGTATTCCCATGGGTGGGAATTGCAGCCCCCTACTAGCGGACATTTTTCTTATTTTTTATGAATTTTCATTTATTCAAAAACTGATGAAGGAGAAAAAATTCGGACTCGCTAAAACATTGTCTCATATGTGTCGTTGCATGGATGCTATTTGTGTGGTTAACTACAACTTTTTTAATAGGCTGCTTTACAAGGTTTATCCAGATAATCTGATTGCAAACAAGAGTGGTAATGATTGTACAGTTGCTGTATATCTGGACGTGTTGGTTAGAGTTGGAAAGAATGGCTTTAGTACGAATGTGTATCATAAAGTTGATGATTTCAGTTTACCTGTAGTGTTGTGCACCTTTCCAGGTAGCAATGTACCAATTAAAATGGGTTACAATGTCTTTTCATCTCAGCTACTTAGATGTGCAAGAATTTGTTCAGTGAAGAATGATTTTGTGGAACGTGCTGAGAAGGTATTTTCCATCATGTTAAATAGGGGATATTTGGGTGATTGTTTGATCAGGTCTTGTGACAATGTCTTTAGACTGCATCGGCACCTTTTGTTTAAGTTTGGTTGGTTTTCATGCAAATAAGTTCATATTGCATTGCATTTGATATAATAATGTTGAATTAATTATTTTAGTGAATTTAATTATTTAATTAATATTACTGGTTAAACATATATGTTTATTTATAGATAGTATTAAATAATGGAGGTATTTAAATAAAAATATTATTTATAAAATACATTATAAATAAGCATTAAAATCATTGGTTGGTGGTTGCGAGGATATGCAGTGCAGCATGGTAAAATGGGTTATAAATGACAGTTTGAGTCGATGATTAGATGGAGGTGCTGTGTAATGGACATGTTTATCAGGTAAAGTGTTTATCGCTTAGTATATTGTCATATAAAGTGATTTATAATTCAAGTTATTAGTTTGTGCTAATACTTTAAATACAAGTAGTAACAAGAAAAAGAGCAATCAGAGATTGCAAACCCTCGCCAGGATGCATTTTCAGTGGTTTTAAGGCTTTTGTGTTAAAACAAATATGGCGGCCGAACCACGTGACCGATGAGGTCATCATTATTTTTTTTCTTCACTAATTTATTCCTAGATTACGCTGAAGAAATTTCATCTTGATAGGATGAAGTTTTGTACTTGTCGAATTATGACGTCATAATGGAGGCACCTATGACATCATCATTAACATATTTTATTCCCCATGGAGAGTTCTTTACAATGAGCCATGTCTCAATTTTTTCTATTCAGCACTTTCGGAGTTTTAGAGGTGCAAAGTTTTTCCGTTTTTCCAAGATGGCGGCCGAACCACGTGACCGATGACGTCATCATTTTTTTTTTCTCCACCAGTTTTTGCCGACATGGCGCTCAAGAAATTGCATCTTGATCGGATGAAGTTTTGTACTTGTCGAATTATGACGTCATAAGGGAGGCACCTATGACATCATCATTAACATATTTTATTCCCTATGGAGAGTTCTTTACAATGAGCCATGTCTCAATTTTTTATATTCGGCACTTTCGGAGATATAGAGGTGCAAAGTTTTTCGGTTTTTCCAAGATGGCGGCCGAACCACGTGACCGATGACATCATCATTATTGTTTTTCTCCACCAGTTTATGCCAACAGTTTATGCCAACTCAAGAAATTGCATCTTGATTGGATGAAGTTTTGTACTTGTCGAATTATCGAATTATGACGTCATAATGGAGGCCTTGGGCTGAGAGAGTTAAAAATTGGGCACAGTCTATTCCAGGGCAAGACAAATATGTGTGTATAAAGTTTGGCGATTATATGTGCAACGGTGTAGGCGTAGTACTGCGGACAAACAGACAGACAAACAGATAGACAGACAAACCAACCAATCAACATACTTGAAGGAATCTTTTCCGGCAACTAACAAACGGACTCAAATGCAATACCCTCTCCTCTGGCGAGGGTAATTAGATAAGTTTTCATAAGCATATTGCATTGCTGTGTTGACTGACTGTCTGGACCCAACTTTGAGGTTGTGGGTCCATTGATGTTGAGTAATCTACTGATGTGGACCTGCAGTCTGGGTTGTGGATCCGCCGTTTGGAGAGCTTCTGGGCTCAAAGGATCGAAACCTCGATGAAAAACTGTGCCCAGCTGATGATCCGGGCAGTTGGAAAATTCAGTCAATTCCTTAAAGGTAAAGCCATACTGTAACTTCAAATATAATAGATTTTACAAGTACTTACAAGTTCATAATATATCTGTGTATGTGTGTTTGTAAATGTCCGTTTATATGTACATGCGCGGCGTTACGCGCGCTGCTTGCGAGCAAGGAGGAAGCGGACAAGCGGTAACTTATAAGCGTCTTTATTTCAGGAGCTCACTGTAACACTGGCGCGCTCCGGGCTGCGCGCCCGGTGTATATCATGAGGCCACGCCTACCCCTCGGGCGTGGCCACCGCCCACTTGGTGCGCGGAATGATGTCACCACGCCAGTGGGCTTTTGTGTCCGCCACACGCGCCCCCCCAGAATTCCCGCGCACCTGGAGGGCCAGTTTGCGGGGCAGACGAATGACCCGGCCGAAGCGCCTCCTGGCGATCGGCGGCGTCCGGGGTGCAGGGATGCCAGGTGGGATGCCCCTGGCTGCCCCTGGGATGGGTGCAGGACCGGGGGGCGGCGTGGCGGCGGGGCTGGGCGGTGCCGGGGGTCCGCCCGCAGGGGGGCGGCCCCGACGTGGGGGTCGGGCCACTGGCGGTGGATGGTCCACGTCGAGGTGGGCCGGCTTGAGGCGGTCTACCGAAACGTGGTCGGGAGTACCGCCGATGTCCAGGGTGAAGTGCTTCGACCCGGCCTCCAGCACGCGGAAAGGCCCGTCGTACGGGGGCCGCAGTGGTGTCCGGTGGGCATCGTGGCGGACGAAGACGTACTCCGCCGTGCGAAGCTCCGGGGCGACGTGCGTTGGTGGGTGCCCGTGGCATGCCGTTGGCACCGGGGCGAACCTCTGGGCGGTCTCTTGCAGAGCGGAGCGCTGCTGTGCCCTGGAATAGACTGCTGTGCTGCTGTGCTGCAGAGCGAAGCCGGCGAGGAGGCAGGTGAATGCGTCCGCTGCCGGAAGCGTACAGACCAAGGTGGCCGGAACCGAACCGTTCGGCAAGCCGCTTGGCAAGCCGCTCGTTGAGCTGCTCGACGAGCTGGGCAACGCACAAGCGAGCGAGCTGAACGTCTCGGCCTGGACAAGACGTCTGCACTTGACGTCGACCAGGAGCCCATTAGCGCACAGGAAGTCCGTGCCAAGCAGTGCCATGGGCACGTCGGCGGTGATGAACGTCCATCGGAAAACCTGCCCTCCGAACCGCAGAGAGAGGCAGCGTTTTCCGTACGTACGGATGGGCGTCCCGTTCGCGGCAAGCAGCGTGGGGCCCCCACCCGCGGCGTGCTTGTCTGACGTGCCGGCGGGAATGACACTCACCTGCGCTCCCGTGTCGCACAGGTAACGGCGGCCGGAGAAGGTGTCCGTTATGAACAGCAGGCTGCTCGAACGGCCGCGAACGGACCATGGTGCCGTGGAGTCGGGGAGGAACTCGCCCGGCACCCGCAGCGGTTGCCCGAAGACCAACTCCGCCGCGGATGCGCGCAGGTCCTCCTTGGGCGCCGTCCGGAGGCCCAGCAGGACCCAGGGGAGCCTGTCGACCCAGCCGCCGTCGCGGAGGGTGGCCCGGAGCGCGGCCTTCAATGAGCGGTGAAATCGCTCACACAGGCCGTTAGCCTGGGGGTGGTAGGCCGTGGTTCGGTGCAGCCGGACCCCGAGCCCCTGCGCGACCGCCCCCCAGAGCTCCGAGGTGAACTGGGGGCCGCGGTCGGACGAGATGTCTGAGGGGGCGCCGAACCGGGCGACCCAGGTGGCGATGAAAGCTTGCGCAACATCGGCTGCCGTTGTCGACGCCAAGGGCACGGCCTCCGGCCACCGGGTGGTGCGGTCCACCATGGTGAGGACGTAGGTGAAACCCCGCGAGGGGGGCAGAGGTCCCACCAGGTCCACGTGGACGTGGTCAAACTGGCATTCCGGCACCGTGAACGGGGCCAACGGGGCCTGGGTGTGGGTGTGCACCTTGGCGCGCTGGCACGCGAGGCACGTCCTGGCCCAGCCGCAGACGGCCTTCCGGAGGCCATGCCTGACGAACTTGTCGGCGATCAGCCTTTGGGAGGCCCTCGCGCCCGGGTGGGACAGGCCGTGGATAGCGTCAAACACCTGGCGCTGCCAGCCCGCGGGCACGATGGGGCGAGGACGCCCGAGGGAGACGTCCCACAAGAGGGCCGTGCCCGCGCCGTCGAACGGCACCTCGGTGACGCGGAGGCCCGTGACGGCGGTCCGCAAGGCCTGGACGTCGGGGTCAGTGGCCTGGTCCGCTGCCATCCGGGCATAGTCGATGCCGAGGTGGACTGCGTGGGCGACGGCCCGGGAAAGGCAATCCGCCACCGGGTTGTCCTTCCCCGCGACGTGCTGGATGTCCGTCGTGTACTCGGACACGGCCGAGAGGTGACGCTGCTGCCGGGCCGACCACGGCTCGGTGACCTTGCCCATCGCGAAGATCAGCGGCTTGTGGTCGACGAAGGCAGTGAACGCCCGGCCCTCGAGCAGATGGCGGAAGTGCCTGACTGCCAAGTGAAGCCCGAGCAACTCGCGGTCGAAGGTATTGTAACGGCGTTCGGGCGGGCGAAGCTGCCGGCTAAAGAACGCCAGCGGTTGCCAAGCTCCACGCACCCATTGCTCGTGCACCGCGCCCACCGCGTAGTCCGAGGCATCGGTGGTGAGGGCGATCGGTGCATCGGGCGCCGGGTGCGCGAGCATGGTGGTGTTAGCCAAGGCGAGCTTCGCGCCCGTGAACGCCGTGTCCATCTGCTCGGTCCAGGTAATGTCGCCTTTGCCCGGCTTACCTCGGAGAGCTTTGTGCAGGGGGCGCAGGAGCTGGGCGATACGGGGCAGGAACCGATGGTAAAAGTTCACCATGCCCAGGAACTCCTGCAGCCCTCTGATCGTGCGGGGGCGCGGAAACCCCTTCACCGCCTCCACCTTGGCCGGCAGGGGGACGGCTCCGTGCCTGGTGACACGGTGCCCCAGAAAATCGATTATGGCAGCACCGAACCGGCACTTTGCGGGGTTCACAATCAGGCCATGCTGGCCCAGGCGTTCGAAGAGCGTGCGGAGGTGGCGTAGGTGCTCTTCGCGGGACGCGCTGGCGACGAGGATATCGTCCAGGTAGACGTAGACAAAATCCAAGTCGTGCAGGACGCTGTCCATCAGTCGCTGGAACGCCTGAGCCGCATTCTTCAGACCGAAGGGCATGCGCAGGAACTCGAAGAGTCCGAATGGCATGATGACCGCCATCTTCGGGACGTCCTCCGGCCTGACGGGGACCTGATGGTAGCCGCGTATGAGGTCCACCTTCGAGAAGAAGGACATGCCCGCCAAACGGGCGGAAAAGTCCTGAATGTGGGGGACGGGGTAGCGGTCGGGAGTCGTGGTGTCATTGAGACGGCGATAGTCCCCGCACGGTCGCCATCCCCCGCCGGGCTTCGGCACGATGTGCAGCGGCGACGCCCAAGCGCTCTCTGAGCGCCGAACGATGCCGAGTCGCTCCAGGGTAGCGAACCCCGCTTTTGCCACCGCCAGCTTCGTCGGCTCGAGGCGGCGTGCCCGGGCGTAGACCGGTGGCCCGACGGTGGGGATGTGATGGGCCACCCCGTGCTTGACGGCCCCCGCCGAGAGGGTGGGCCGCGTGAGGGCCGGGAAGCCGGCGAGGAGGCAGGTGAATGCGTCCGCTGCCGGAAGCGTACAGACCAAGGTGGCCGGAACCGAACCGTTCGGCAAGCCGCTTGGCAAGCCGCTCGTTGAGCTGCTCGACGAGCTGGGCAACGCACAAGCGAGCGAGCTGAACGTCTCGGCCTGGACAAGACGTCTGCACTTGACGTCGACCAGGAGCCCATTAGCGCACAGGAAGTCCGTGCCAAGCAGTGCCATGGGCACGTCGGCGGTGATGAACGTCCATCGGAAAACCTGCCCTCCGAACCGCAGAGAGAGGCAGCGTTTTCCGTACGTACGGATGGGCGTCCCGTTCGCGGCAAGCAGTGTGGGGCCCCCACCCGCGGCGTGCTTGTCTGACGTGCCGGCGGGAATGACACTCACCTGCGCTCCCGTGTCGCACAGGTAACGGCGGCCGGATAAGGTGTCCGTTATGAACAGCAGGCTGCTCGAACGGCCGGCGTTCATCGCCACTATTGAGCGCCGGCCCGGGCGTTTCCCGACCTGTTGAAGGAGCATGGCGGATGACACTGCCGAGCTTCGTGGCCGAACTTGGCGTGGAACCAGCACCAGGTGGTGGAGCTGGAGGAGCGCGGCTGGCTCCGCCAGGCCGGTGGAGTTGGCGGGTTTCCCCGCGGTGGCGGTTTTCGCCGCGGCGGTGGGCGGGGCGTGGCGGCGGTCACGAGGTGCGTATCAGCATGCTGCGTATGCTGTATAAGCTGATGCTGTGGATCAGCAGCATCAGCAGCAGCATCAGCAGCATCAGCCACGAGGGCCGTGACGGCCACGCCGACTCTCGCCCGCGTGTCCGAAGCGGCAAAGTACTTGTCCGCCTCGGCTGCCAATGCTCGGGGTTCCGTTAGCCCGGTCCCGGCCAACGCGAGGCGAACCTGCGCTGGAAGTTGGCGACGGAAAAGCGCCCGGAATAGAGAACCGGGGGCTTCGTCGCCCAACAGTGACAGCATATGGTCCATTCGGACCGACGGGTGCGTGTCACCGAGCTCGGGGAGATCCAGGAGGCGGTCGGCCCGTGCGTCGTCCGTGAGGCCGAACGTGGCTCGGAGTAGCCGCTTGAGTGCCTCGTACTTGTGGCCGTCCGGTGGGTGGCGAAGGACGGACACAACTCGAGCGGCCGTGCCGGGCCCGAGGGAGGCGACGACGTGGCAATAGCGCGGGTCATCGCCGGTGAGGCGCCGAAGCTGAAATTGGGCTTCGGCCTGGCCGAACCAGACTTCGGCCTGAGCCTCCCAAAATTCGGGAAGTTTGATGAAGTTGGCCATGGCAATGGCGTCGCGTGTGGAAGGATCGCTCCGGCAGATCCAACGTCGAGGGGGTCACCAGTAAAGTGCGGCGTTACGCGCTACTTGCGAGCAAGGAGGAAGCGGACAAGCGGTAACTTATAAGCGTCTTTATTTCAGGAGCTCACTGTAACACTGGCGCGCTCCGGGCTGCGCGCCCGGTGTATATCATGAGGCCACGCCTACCCCTCGGGCGTGGCCACCGCCCACTTGGTGCGCGGAATGATGTCACCACGCTAGTGGGCTTTTGTGTCCGCCACATGTATGTGTTTATATAGATATATATGTATATAGGATATGTGTGTGTGTATGGATTGTTAATGTCCGGCTTCCTTCTTGTGACTACGGTCCAGTAATTGGTCTTTATTTTGATACTGTATGCAAGGAGTAAGATAATTTAAATCTCCATGATGGTGTTACAAGCACTTGAAAATACAGTATTGTTATTTCATCAACACAAATGTTCAGGTCAGGATTCTAATATATGTATAGGCCTACATACAAGTTTGGTCGACTGATCAAGATCGGGTTGTTTAGATTTTGGTAGACCATCAAGAAGATTGATGTTTAAAACTGCAGAAAAAAATAACCTGGGAGTGCACCATGGCAATGATGGGCCAAATGGTCTCATTTCCTTGTTTGAGAGCGTACAGGATCGTGTGATGACTACTTGCACTCAATGTAGTCCTAAGCGACTGTGGACCCTTTATCTATTAGTTTCCATTTTGCACATCTATCTTATAATAATAATAAAAGGCAGTGTGTGTGTGTGTGTGTGTGTGTGTGTGCCCCATAACTGTAAAACCATGAAACCTGGCAGCCCCAAACTTTGCTTACATACCTCTCGAACTCCAAGGGATTGCATGAATGAAAACAAGGTGTTTGGGTGTGTTTGTGAAGATCATTTACACTAACAGGCTTACCTTTGGTCATCCTGCATTCAGGTCGCTCTGCTTGGAGTCTTAATTCCACCATTTGGTCCACTTAAATCAAGCATGCCTCGCCTCAGAACAGGTCGCTTTCTGAATACTGAGCATAGTGTCGTATTCTATGACCTCTCCAGTTAATGTTGAAATAAGTTATTATTATTGGGTTGACATTAAGTTTTTCTGAAAAAAGGATGATGAACATGCATAAAGACAGTGATCAAGGAGAGATATTATGCTTTTTTTCTTTTCTTTCTTTTTTTTTAACTTTTGCAAGAGGTAATGGGGTGAGGATTGAGAAAAAGAATTGGAAAATTATGATACAACACAACAACAACATGCATTTTAAGGCCATTTTCCCTGCTAGAGCGGGGGTTAGCCTTGCGGTCCCCATGACAATCTCCTCCATCTTGCCCTATTTTCTGCATCTCTCCTTGTTAACCCCCTTGCCCGCATTTCTTCTTCCACCATCTTTGGCCAAGTCTTTCTCGGTCTTCCCCGTCCTCTACTTCCTTCGACATTCATTTCCATCACTCTTCTCAACCAGTCACTTTCATCCTTCCTCAACACATGACCAAACCATCTCATCATGTTCCTCTTCACAACATCAATCACAGGCTCTATTCCCATCATTTTTCGCAATTCATCATTTGTCTTCCTCTCTCTCAACGATAATCCGCACATCCATCGAACCATTCGCATTTCCACCCTTTCCAATCTTCGTTGCTGCTCTACGTTCATTACCCATGTCTCGCTCCCATAAATCATAACACTTCTCACACATGCAGCATACACCTTTCCCTTCAGCTTCAACGACACTCCCCTCCTCGTCAGCACGCCACTCAGTTCCCGAAACTTCTTCCATGCACATCTCACTCCAGCAACCGTTGCCGAGTCTGATCCACCTTCTCCATTCAGCATGTCTCCGAGGTAGCTAAATGTTTTCACACCTTCCAGCTTCACGCCGTCTCCAAGATCCAACTCAACATTTCCTCCATCTGCAGCTCCCTCTGTGCACACCTTACATTTGAATGTAGCTGCCACAATGGTTAATGACCCTCTCAGACCACTACATTTTTGATGAACCCACTCAGCGCACATTGTACATTGAATGGAGTTCACTCCGACACCCTTCCTGCACACAGCACAGGGCCACTTCCCAGTTCTTTCCACCTCACCACATGCTTTACCACTTGCCACCACCTTCGTTTTTACGATATTCACCTTCAGACCTTTTGTCTCCATACATTCCTTCCACATGTTTATCTTTTCCTTCAGTCCATCCATACTTTCCACAATCAACACCAGATCATCTGCATACAACAACTCCCATGGTAAACCTTCCTTTACGTTCTGTGCCAGCACCTCCATCACAGCTACAAATAGTAGTGGACTTAGTACCGACCCCTGATGCACTCCCACCTTCACCTCAAACTCACCACTGTTCCCGTCCTTCGTCCTTACTGCTGTGCGTGCTCTTTTGTACATTGCCATCACTACTCTGATCAACCATTCCTCCACTCCTAACTTCCTCATTGCCCATGTCAATACTTTGTGTGGAACCCTATCGAATGCTTTCTCCAGATCAACAAACCCAAAAACAACCTCTTCCTCTTCTCCATGTACTTCTCCTGCAACTGCCTCACAATAAAAAGCACATCTGTCGTTCCTCTTCCTGGCATAAATCCAAACTGCATTTCGTCGATCTTTACCTTCTTCCTTATCCTCCTCTCCAACACCCTTTCCAGTACCTTCATTCCATGCTCCAATAACTTTATCGCTCGGTACGAGCCACATTCCAGAGGGTCACCTTTCCCCTTGTATAGAGGGTCGATGGTACTCAGTTCCCAATCCACTGGAATGCGGCCTTCTTTCACCGCCAGATTACAGATCACTGTCATTCTCTTCACACCCCAACTTCCTGCTGCCTTCAACATATCTCCCACAACTCCCGCCGGCCCTCCCACTTTTCTACTCTTCATTGCTTTTATCGCTTCCTCAACTTCCTTCTCAGTTATCTTCTCTGCCGGTCCTAAAACTGGGTTACTCTCTATGTTGCCATCCCATTCATTCTCTGTATTCAACAGCATTTCCATATGTCTTTTCCATTTCATTCCATCTGGGTCCACAACGATTTGTCCCACTTCATCCTTCAAGCAACTCACCCCCATCACATCACACCTCACTTTCGCTATCTGCTTTGCAATCCTGAATACTGCTCTCTGACCCTCTTCCGAATCCAAACGTTCTCCGAACATTTTCCTGCATACCTCCTGCGCCTTTGCTACCTCTTTCTTTGCAGCCTTCTTGGCTGCCTTATAACTTTCATGCTCTGTTGTTTCTGCTCCCGTACCCTTCGCCTTCTGCCACTCCTTGAACTTCTTCCTCTTCTCGTCAATCCTCTTTCCAACTTCATCATCCCACCACCATGTTTCCGAGTGCCTCAGTGGTCGTTTTGTCCATCCACATACCTCACCAACGGCTCCCAACAGACTAACTTTCATTGACATCCAACCACTTTCACGCTCAACCACATCATCCTCTACCTTACTCAGCCTCTCTTTAAATGCCTCCCTTACTGTCACCTCTTTCAACCTCCACACCTTCATTCTCGGTTGGTACTTCACCCGCCGAGCTCTCCTCGCACCTTTCACCCATATGTCGCAGACAACCAAGTGGTGCTGTCAAACAGCCTCCTCCCCTGGGATCACCTTTGTGTCCTGGAGGTGCCCCCTATCTCGCCTATGCACCATCAGGTAGTCAACGGTTGTGATCGACCCACCTGACGTGTATGTAACAAGCTTATTATCCTCTTTCTGGAACTGAGTATTACAAATCAACAAATCAGCTCCATCAGCAAACTCCAAAATCCTTTCACCTTCTCCATTTCTCACACCATATCCGTAACCCCCATGAACTCCCTCAAAACCATCCATACTCCTTCCCACATGTCCATTTAGGTCTCCTCCTACCACAACAACTTCCTCATCTTTCACGTTTTCCATCAGCTTCTCTATCGCACACCAGAACTTGTCCTTCTCTTCATCGCTCCGACCAACCTGCGGAGCATATCCCGAGATGACGTTCACCAAGAGCTTTCCAATCATCATTTTCACCATCATCAACCTATCACTCACTCTCGTCACACTCACCACACTGTCTACAAACTCCTCAGAAAACAGGACACCAACACCATTCACGCCCTCCAGGCACCCTTGCCACACAAACTTGTATTTCTATCCCTGCCTACCCTTCACCATTCTCACACCACTTCCCTTCCATCTCGTCTCTTGCACACAACATATGTCCACTCTTCTTCTGATCAATACTTCCACCACTTCTCCTGATCTCCCTGTCATTGTCCCTACATTCCATATCCCAAACCTCAGAAACCGATCTCCACTTCGGGCTGCACCCTGCCCATATGTAGTTGTAATTGTCATGGTTCTCTTTTTGAGGCAATGTTTTTATGGCCGGATGCCCTTCCTGACGCCAAACCTCTTAGTCGTCTCTTACGACACGCAGGGATACGGTGTACCTATTCTAATCCAGGGTACAGAAAGGATATTAGGGGAGAGAATGCAAAGAAGGTTTTTAGGTTGTAATAACAAGGGAAGGGGAAAAGAACTGGCATGTGGGGTAGTGTTGGGTGTGGGGGATCATTTTCCATCTGTCTTATTTGGTTTGTAATAAACATGTGGGTCTCATAAACCTCAAGCTAAATTTTGATCCAACATAATCGTTTGACTCAAGCTAAAAAAGATTATTTAATTTGAAAAGCATGACACACCATTCTTCCTTTTCATTGATAGGTTGGAAAGTCTTATATGAGCCTCGATTTTTGTATAAAGAACAAAGTTACTTCCTCTGTTGGTTCGGCCCAACTGTTAGCACAAACGATTGATTTGGTGTTACAAGAGGACAAAATATATTTAGTCCTTTTTCTAATTTGTATGTAACTGCCTCGGGCACCTTATTAACTTTTCCAAAAATCGTTTAAAACTTTGAAGTGAAAATACAACAAGAATATGACTTTTTCAGTCTTCATTATAGATTAATAGTAAGGAAGAATGATTTTTAGCATGGGGGGTAAAATAAATATTGAGGAAAAACGATTTCTTAGTAGTTTTAGTGGGAATGGGCAAAGAATATGGCACATTAACAATGTAAAGTTTGATGTTTTGGGAGGAATTATAGTAATCGATGATTCATGGGGAAATGGTGCACTGATTGGATCAGGAAAAGGATTTAAGGATAATTTTAGAGAAAACACTGAGACAGTGCAGTGTCAGCGAGCAATCAAGGGAGGCGCAGAGCTCCCATCACTTTATATGGGATCGTTTCTCTGTTTGCAACATTAAAAAAAAACAACATTAACATACAACATTAACATTAACATTAACATTAACATTAACAACATTAACAACATTAACATAGGGACTGAAAATTAGTTTCTCAGCTTCTACTGGACGAAATCGGCTGCAAATTTCAGAAGTAAATGCTTTGTACGTCGAGGTAATATGTTCCAAATTTCAGCAACATCCGTTTCCGCATTCTTGAGTTTTATTAAGAAAACCCTCAAATTTTGGGCATCCTCCGTTGTGAAAAGTCTTTCCTTGGCACCTCTGAGCTCCTAAACACATACAAAGCTTTCATCCGCAGCTCAATGGAATACTGCTCTCCCCTCTGGGCCGGTGCTCCTGCCTCACACCTAACTCGGCTTCACGCTGTTGAAACCAAAGCTTTCAGAATCATTGGAATCTCCTGCGATGAAGCTAACTCCAAGGGCCTTTCTCTCACTCACCGCAGGCAGGTTGGTGGTCTTTCTGTCTTCTACCGACTCCTCTCCGGCCTAGCTCCCCCTGCCCTGTCTGTGCTCTGTCCCCCAAATATTCCTACAGGATGCACAAGATCTGCCAGCAACCCTCTTCTAGTGAAACTGCCAAAATCAAGAATCTCTGCTCACCGTCACTCTTTCATTCCTCTTTTCTCCCGCCCCATGAACAAAGTCCCACACTCTCTTCAATCCCTCTCCTCCCTCCAGGTCTTTAAAACAGCTGTTCACCACCATCTCTTATCTTCATCCCCCATCCAAAATCTTCATCTTTTCTACCCCCGTTAAAACACTCCAAATCCGTCTCTTTCTTTCCTGAAAGATCTTTCTTTCCCCCAACATCTTTCCTGAAATTCCTAGTAGTGTTCATACGCTTTATATCATGTACCCCTCCCTCCTTCCCCAGCCCACCCCTTCCACAGGTCTACTGACATCCCTGTTCTCTACTGCTGTTGTGCTTGTGTGCTTCTCTCTCTCTCTCCCCCTCTTGTCTCCCGTTCCCTTCATTGTATGTTTTATGTGTCTCTGTTTACGTTTTTGTGTTTTATGTGTTCGTTTATGTGTTAGGTCTTACACGAGTCTCGACTTTGTATCCAAAAACAGAAGAAAAAAAAATTCACGTTGGTCTGTCAGTCTGTCAGTCCATCCGTCTGTCCATCCGCTCAAGATGTGTTGGCGCTCATATCTCCAAGGCCATACACTGAAACTAGCGGAAACCTGGAATATACAATGTATTCAGAAAGTATTCAGACCCCTTCACGTTTGTCACATTTTGTTATGTTGCAGCCTTTTGCTGAAATCGTTTAAATTCATTTTTTCCCCTCATCAATCTACACTCAATACCCCATAATGACAAAGAGAAAACAGGATTTTAGAAAGTTTTGCAAATTTATTAAAAATAAAAAACTGAAATATCACATTGACATAAGTATTGAGACCCTTTGCTATGACACTTGAAATTTAGCTCAGGTGCCTCCCATTTCTCTTGATCATCTTTGAGATGTTTCTGCACCTTGATTGGAGTCCACCTGTGGTAAATTCAATTGATTGGACATGATTTGGAAAGGCACACACCTGTCTATATAAGGTCTCACAGCTGACAATGCATATCAGAGCAAAAAACCAAGCCATGAGGTCGAAGGAACTGCCTGCAGAGCTCAGAGACAGGATTGTGTCGAGGCACAGATCTGGAGAAGCCTTCAAAAAATTTCTGCTGCATTGAAGGTTCCCAAGAGCACAGTGGTGTTGTGGCTTCTTTTGGACACCTTTCTTAGCAAAACTCAATCAGATTCAGCGAGACTCACTCAGTTTAAATCGAGATTTATTCCGATTTGCGGAGAGGACTTTACACAAAATACAGTTATACTTTACAGACAAAATACGACGCATCGTTCCATGGGGAGAATTCTCTCTCACAGCCTCGGAGGGTCCTGTTATATACAAAACGCATTTCCTCTGATCTACAATGATCGGAATTCTGAGGTCACTTAAAGCAAGCCTTTCTGGCACCAAACTCCATATGTTTATCATTTCGGAGGACACAAAAAACTGATAAGGAGATAAGAAAAGGAAACCCTCCCCGAGTCCCACTAATGGAGGGGTACATTCCAACTCCGAGCTGAATCAGCATTCTCCCCTCCGTCATTTCACAGATGGTCGGCTGCTTGCTCCAGGTTCTTTGCACATTTCCTTGCATGCTTTAAGAACAAGATTCACATTGAAGTACAATTTAACTAATATTCATAAATATGAATTATATATTTATCTATAATTCACAGTGGCGTCCATAATTCTTAAAGGGAAGAAGTTTGGAACAACCAGGACTCTTCCTAGAGCTGGCCGCCCGACCAAACTGAGCAATCGGGGGAGAAGGGCCTTGGTAAGAGAGGTGACCAAGAACCCGATGGTCACTCTGGCTGAGCTCCAGAGATCCTGTGTGGAGATGGGAGAAACTTCCAGAAGGACAACCATCACTGCAACACTCCACCGATCTGGGCTTTATGGCAGAGTGGCCAGACAGAAGCCAAACAGTTCAATCTTGGTTTCATCAGACCACAGAATCTTCTTTCTCACAGTCTGAGAGTCCTTTAGGTGCTTTTTTGCAAACACCAAGTGGGCTTTCATGTGTCTTTCACTGAGTAGAGGCTTCCGTCTGGCCACTCTGCCATATAGCCCAGCTACATATATACATATACATATACAGTATATATATATAATATATATATATATATATATATATATATAAAGCGCGGCGTTACGCGCGCTGCTTGCGAGCAAGGAGGAAGCGGACAAGCGGTAACTTATAAGCGTCTTTATTTCAGGAGCTCACTGTAACACTGGCCCTCTCCGGGCTGGGCGCCCGGTGTATATCATGAGGCCACGCCTACCCCTCGGGCGTGGCCACCGCCCACTTGGTGCGCGGAATGATGTCACCACGCCAGTGGGCTTTTGTGTCCGCCACACGCGCCCCCCCAGAATTCCCGCGCACCTGGAGGGCCAGTTTGCGGGGCAGACGAATGACCCGGCCGAAGCGCCCCCTGGCGATCGGCGGCGTCCGGGGTGCAGGGATGCCAGGTGGGATGCCCCTGGCTGCCCCTGGGATGGGTGCAGGACCGGGGGGCGGCGTGGCGGCGGGGCTGGGCGGTGCCGGGGGTCCGCCCGCAGGAGGGCGGCCCCGACGTGGGGGTCGGGCCACTGGCGGTGGATGGTCCACATCGAGGTGGGCCGGCTTGAGGCGGTCTACCGAAACGCGGTCAGGAGTACCGCCGATGTCCAGGGTGAAGTGCTTCGCCCCGGTCTCCAGCACGCGGAAAGGCCCGTCGTACGGGGGCCGCAGTGGTGTCCGATGGGCATCGTGGCGGACGAAGACGTACTCCGCCGTGCGAAGCTCCGGGGCGACGTGCGTCGGTGGGTGCCCGTGGCATGCCGTTGGCACCGGGGCGAACCTCTGGGCGGTCTCTTGCAGAGCGGAGCGCTGCTGTGCCGCGGACCATGGTGCCGTGGAGTCGGGGAGGAACTCGCCCGGCACCCGCAGCGGTTGCCCGAAGACCAACTCCGCCGCGGATGCGCGCAGGTCCTCCTTGGGCGCCGTCCGGAGGCCCAGCAGGACCCAGGGGAGCCTGTCGACCCAGCCGCCGTCGCGGAGGGTGGCCCGGAGCGCGGCCTTCAATGAGCGGTGAAATCGCTCACACAGGCCGTTAGCCTGGGGGTGGTAGGCCGTGGTTCGGTGCAGCCGGACCCCGAGCCCCTGCGCAACCGCCCCCCAGAGCTCCGAGGTGAACTGGGGGCCGCGGTCGGATGAGATGTCTGAGGGGGCGCCGAACCGGGCGACCCAGGTGGCGATGAAAGCCTGCGCGACATCGGCCGCCGTTGTCGACGCCAAGGGCACGGCCTCCGGCCACCGGGTGGTGCGGTCCACCATGGTGAGGACGTAGGTGAAACCCCGCGAGGGGGGCAGAGGTCCCACCAGGTCCACGTGGACGTGGTCAAACCGGCGTTCCGGCACCGTGAATGGGGCCAACGGGGCCTGGGTGTGCCGGTGCACCTTGGCGCGCTGGCACGCGAGGCACGTCCTGGCCCAGCCGCGGACGGCCTTCCGGAGGCCATGCCAGACGAACTTGTCGGCGATCAGCCTTTGGGAGGCCCTCGCGCCCGGGTGGGACAGGCCGTGGATGGCGTCAAACACCTGGCGCTGCCAGCCCGCGGGCACGATGGGGCGAGGACGCCCGAGGGAGACGTCGCACAAGAGGGCCGCGCCCGCGCCGTCGAACGGCACCTCGGTGACGCGGAGGCCCGTGACGGCGGTCCGCAAGGCCTGGACGTCGGGGTCAGCGGCCTGGTCCGCTGCCATCCGGGCATAGTCGATGCCGAGGTGGACTGCGTGGGCGACGGCCCGGGAAAGGCAATCCGCCACCGGGTTGTCCTTCCCCGCGACGTGCTGGATGTCCGTCGTGTACTCGGACACGGCCGAGAGGTGACGCTGCTGCCGGGCCGACCACGGCTCGGTGACCTTGCCCATCGCGAAGATCAGCGGCTTGTGGTCGACGAAGGCAGTGAACGCACGGCCCTCGAGCAGATGGCGGAAGTGCCTGACCACCAAGTGAAGTCCGAGCAACTCGCGGTCGAAGGTACTGTAACGGCGTTCGGGCGGGCGAAGCTGCCGGCTAAAGAACGCCAGCGGTTGCCAAGCTCCACGCACCCATTGCTCGTGCACCGCGCCCACCGCGTAGTCCGAGGCATCGGTGGTGAGGGCGATCGGTGCATCGGGCGCCGGGTGCGCGAGCATGGTGGCGTTAGCCAAGGCGAGCTTCGCGCCCGTGAACGCCGTGTCCATCTGCTCGGTCCAGGTAACGTCGCCTTTGCCCGGCTTACCTCGGAGAGCTTCGTGCAGGGGGCGCAGGAGCTGGGCGATACGAGGCAGGAACCGATGGTAAAAGTTCACCATGCCCAGGAACTCCTGCAGCCCTCTGATCGTGCGGGGGCGCGGAAACCCCTTCACCGCCTCCACCTTGGCCGGCAGGGGGACGGCTCCGTGCCTGGTGACACGGTGCCCCAGAAAATCGATTATGGCGGCGCCGAACCGGCACTTTGCGGGGTTCACAATCAGGCCATGCTGGCCCAGGCGTTCGAAGAGCGTGCGGAGGTGGCGTAGGTGCTCTTCGCGGGACGCGCTGGCGACGAGGATATCGTCCAGGTAGACGTAGACAAAATCCAAGTCGCGCAGGACGCTGTCCATCAGTCGCTGGAACGCCTGAGCCGCATTCTTCAGACCGAAGGGCATGCGCAGGAACTCGAAGAGTCCGAATGGCGTGATGACCGCCGTCTTCGGGACGTCCTCCGGCCTGACGGGGACCTGATGGTAGCCACGTATGAGGTCCACCTTCGAGAAGAAGGACCTGCCCGCCAAACGGGCGGAAAAGTCCTGAATGTGGGGGACGGGGTAGCGGTCGGGAGTCGTGGCGTCATTGAGACGGCGATAGTCCCCGCACGGTCGCCATCCCCCGCCGGGCTTCGGCACGATGTGCAGCGGCGACGCCCAAG
This sequence comes from Myxine glutinosa, assembly GCF_964187855.1. Classification (NCBI taxonomy): domain Eukaryota; kingdom Metazoa; phylum Chordata; class Myxini; order Myxiniformes; family Myxinidae; genus Myxine; species Myxine glutinosa. Next base: position 68,473,712 of record NC_136271.1, read on the forward strand.
CGCTCTCTGAGCGCCGAACGATGCCGAGTCGCTCCAGGGTAGCGAACCCCGCTTTTGCCACCGCCAGCTTCGTCGGCTCGAGGCGGCGTGCCCGGGCGTAGACCGGTGGCCCGACGGTGGGGATGTGATGGGCCACCACGTGCTTGACGGCCCCCGCCGAGAAGGTGGGCCGCGTGAGGGCCGGGAAGCCGGCGAGGAGGCGGGTGAATGCGTCCGCTGCCGGAAGCGTACAGACCAACGTGGCCGGAACCGAACCGTTCGGCAAGCCGCTTGGCAAGCTGGTTGAGCTGGGCAACGCACAAGCGAGCGAGCTGAACGTCTCGGCCTGACAAGACGTCTGCGCTTGACGTCGACCAGGAGCCCATTAGCGCACAGGAAGTCCGCGCCAAGCAGTGCCATGGGCACGTCGGCGGTGACGAACGTCCATCGGAAAACCTACCCTCCAAACCGCAGAGAGAGGCAGCGTTTTCCGTATGTACGGATGGGCGTCCCGTTCGCGGCAAGCAGCGCGGAGCACCCACCCGCGGTGTGCTTGTCTGACGTGCCGGCGGGAATGACACTCACCTGCGCTCCCGTGTCGCACAGGTAACGGCGCCCGGAGAAGGTGTCCGTTATGAACAGCAGGCTGCTCGAACGGCCGGCGCTCATCGCCACTATTGAGCGCCGGCCCGGGCGTTTCCCGACCTGTTGAAGGAGCATGGCGGATGACACTGCCGAGCTTCGTGGCCGAACTTGGCGTGGAACCAGCACCAGGTGGTGGAGCTGGAGGAGCGCGGCTGGCTCCGCCAGGCCGGTGGAGTTGGCGGGTTTCCCCGCGGTGGCGGTTTTCGCCGCGGCGGTGGGCGGGGCGTGGCGGCGTTCACGAGGTGCGTATCAGCATGCTGCGTATGCTGTAGAAGCTCATGCTGTGGAACAGCAGCATCAGCAGCATCAGCAGCATCAGCCTCGAGGGCCGTGACGGCCACGCCGACTCTCGCCCGCGTGTCCGAAGCGGCGAAGTACCTGTCCGCCTCGGCTGCCAATGCTCGGGGTTCCGTTAGCCCGGTCCCGGCCAACGCGAGGCGAACCTGCGCTGGAAGTTGGCGACGGAAAAGCGCCCGGAATAGAGAACCGGGGGCTTCGTCGCCCAACAGTGACAGCATATGGTCCATTCGGACCGACGGGCGCGTGTCACTGAGCTCGGGGAGATCCAGGAGGCGGTCGGCCCGTGCGTCGTCCGTGAGGCCGAACGTGGCTAGGAGTAGCCGCTTGAGTGCCTCGTACTTGTGGCCGTCCGGTGGGTGGCGAAGGACGGACACAACTCGAGCGGCCGTGCCGGGCCCGAGGGAGGCGACGACGTGGCAATAGCGCGTGTCATCGCCGGTGAGGCGCCAAAGCTGAAATTGGGCTTCGGCCTGGACGAACCAGACTTCGGCCTGAGCCTCCCAAAATTCGGGAAGTTTGACGAAGTTGGCCATGGCAATGGCGTCGCGTGTGGAAGGATCGCTCCGGCAGATCCAACGTCGAGGGGGTCACCAGTAAAGCGCGGCGTTACGCGCGCTGCTTGCGAGCAAGGAGGAAGCGGACAAGCGGTAACTTATAAGCGTCTTTATTTCAGGAGCTCACTGTAACACTGGCCCGCTCCGGGCTGGGCGCCCGGTGTATATCATGAGGCCACGCCTACCCCTTGGGCGTGGCCACCGCCCACTTGGTGCGCGGAATGATGTCACCACGCCAGTGGGCTTTTGTGTCCGCCACATATATATATATATATATATATATATATATATATATATATATATATATATATATATATACACTCAACCCTCGGCTATCGCGAACTCGGCTATCACGTTTCTCTGCTATCGCGGCTACCTAAAAAACTGCACAACACACGACTATCGCGCCCCAAATACGCGCTATAGCGCACCGGAAATGGTGGAAAGGGTGCTACGTCATCACCGAGCGTGGGGAAAGAGAAATCAAGGCAAATCAAGAAGAGGAAGAACTTAACTTACGCTCAAAAATTCGAAATTGTGCAGTTGATAGACAATGGTGAAACAAAGCGAAGTGTTGGAAAGAAATTTGGGATAAATGAGTCAACAGTGCGAGGTATTTACCAAAACCGTGATTATCGTAGAAACGTCGATAAGATTTAACATTCAACAGTGAAGCAAGGTGCTCCTTTATTAATACGGCACTGGCAGGTTACGAGGAGCAGTATCATGCCCACATCAACTACCTCCGCCAACGCCAGATCACCGAATTCTTCTGGCCAGATTCGGCATCAGAACAAGTCTAATCGGGGGACATTAGGATAACCGTGGGGGGGGGGGGCACAAACTGCCGTTGGAGACCTCAATCTATGATGTAAATGCTTGATAATAAGAGTTTGCCGTCAACAACCAACACACCAACCCAGTTCCAATTTAAAAACATTCTGCAAAGTCTCTCTTTCACACAAACACACACACACACACACACACACACACACACACACACACACACACACACACACACACACACACACACACACACACACACCACAAAATATAGCCGACGTGCAAGTTTGGCGCCAAAGGCTTGGCCTGTGGGTGGGTGTGGGGCACAATAACTCATTTGGGTGGGCATGGCCCGCAAATGCCCCCTCATGACGCCGACCCTGCTTACGGCGTCGCAACGAGGCACAGCCCTCTGTCTGTGACGAGCCCTCTGACGTTGAGCGCTTCTCTGGTGCTTCAGCTGACGCAATCCTGGGCGAGTTAGAGGCACGTAGGGGTGGTCAATAAGACTCCACCCAAGCCTCGGAACCTACCCAACCACCTAAGCCCCTCATCGTTCCCAAAAAGGTAAATAAAATGGTAAAAAAGTACTTTTTTACCATTTTATTTTTATTTACATATTGTGATTCTTGTTTTAATGTTTCTTTATATGTTAATGTTTCTTTGTATGGTAGAAACACTTGGTAAAAAAAGTGGCAAAAATAGGTTAAATATGTGGTCAACTTGGGGGTCGTGGCACCAATTAGAATTATTACCATACGTTCTTCAGTTCGGCTATCGCGATTTTTGCTAACACGCACCGATAGCGGCACCAATTAGGCGCGATAGCCGAGGGTTGAGTCGCGGACGTTCCGTCGAAGGCCGTGCCAGACGAAACGCGCCGACACCAGCTTCTGAGAAGCTTTCCGGCCCGGGTGAGAAAGGCCGTGGATGGAGGCGAAGATGCGGCGCTGCCAGGAAACGGGCACGATGGGGCGAGGCTGGCCCTGGGAGACGTCGCAGAGCAGGACGGTGCCCGCGAAGGGGATGTCGGCCAGGCGGAGGCCCGTGTCCGCCGCCCGGAGGGCCTGCACCGAGGTGTCGGTGGTCTGGTCGGCCGCCATGAGCGCGAAGTCCACGCCGAGGTGGACCGCGTTCACGCTGACCCGAGAAAGACAGTCGGCCATGGCGTTGTCTTTGCCGGCGACGTGCCGGATGTCCGTGGTGAATTCCGACACGGCGGAGAGGTGGCGCTGCTGGCGGGCCGACCACGGCTCCGTGACTTTGGCCATTGCGTAGACCAACGGCTTGTGGTCGACGAAAGCCGTGAACGGGTGGCCCTCCAGGAAGTGTCGGAAATGGCGAACGGCCAGGAATAGACCGAGCAGCTCGCGGTCGAACGTGCTGTATTTTAACTCGTTCGGCCGGAGTTGCCGGCTGAAAAAAGCGAGTGGCTGCCAAACCCCGTCCACCCATTGTTCATGGACGGCGCCCACCGCGTAGTTGGAGGCGTCCGTAGTGAGGGCGATGGGCGCGTTGAGCACCGGGTGAGCCAGCAGCGTTGCGTCGGCGAGGGCCCGTTTTGCGCTCGCGAAGGCCGCGTCCATGGCCGCGGACCAAACGATGTCATGCTTGGCCGGCTTGCCCCGGAGGGCCTCGTAAAGGGGCCGCATGAGCTGAGCAGCGCGGGGCACGAATCGGTGATAAAAATTCACCATGCCGAGGAACTCTTGTAGGGCCTTGATGGAACGGGGACGCGGGAACGTGGTGATGGCCTCGACCTTGGTCGGCAGCGGCACGGCCCCGGTCTTGGTGATGCGGTGGCCCAAAAAGTCAACGGTCGTCGTGCCGAAGTGGCATTTGGCCGGGTTGACAATTAAGCCGTGCTCGCTGAGGCGACCGAACAGTGTTCGGAGGTGGAGGAGGTGCTCGGCGCGGGATGTGCTGGCGACGAGGGTGTCGTCCAGATAGACGAAAAGAAATGGCAGGTCGCGCAGCACGCCGTCCATTAAGCGCTGGAACGCCTGGGCCGCGTTCTTGAGGCCAAACGGCATCCTCAAAAATTCGAACAGGCCGAACGGCGTGGTGACGGCCGTCTTCGGGACGTCGGCCGTCCGGACAGGTACCTGGTGGTATCCCCGGATCAGGTCAATTTTGGAAAATATGACCCGTCCCGCCAAACGGGCGGAAAAGTCCTGGATGTGCGGGATCGAGTACCTGTCGGGGGTGGTAGCATCGTTGAGGCGGCGGTAGTCGCCACACGGGCGCCATCCGCCCCCCGGCTTTGGCACGATGTGCAGTGGTGAGGCCCACGCGCTATTGGAGCGCCGCACGATGCCGAGGTGCTCCAACGCGTCAAACTCGGCCTTTGCCACGGCGAGCTTGGACGGGTCGAGGCGGCGGGCCCTGGCGTAGACCGGTGGGCCCGTAGTGGGTATGTGGTGCTCGATCCCATGCCGCACTGCGACGGCCGAAAACGTCGGCCGCGTGAGGGCCGGGTATTCCGCGAGCAGGCGAGCGAACTCGTTCGCCATCGGGAGGGCGCACGCCAGTTCGGTCGGCGCGGAGCTGCTCATCATGCACGCCAGGGAGCTGAAGGTCTCGGCGTTGACAAGGCGACGTCGTTTGACGTCGACCAGCAGCCCGTGTGCGCAGAGGAAGTCGGCGCCCAGCAAAGCCATGGGGACGCAGGCGGTCACAAAGGTCCACTGAAAGCGCTGGCTGCCGAAGCAGAGAGTGACGTCGCGCGGGCCGAAAGTGCGTATGGCCGAGCCATTAGCAGCGACCAAAGAGGGGCCGCAAACGGCGTCCCGCCTGTCCTGCTCGGAGGCGGGTATGACGCTCAGTTGGGCGCCGGTGTCACAAAGGAAACGCCGCCCGGACGCTTTGTCCCGAATAAAAAGCAAGTTGCCCGAGTGGCCGGCGCTCATGGCTGGGAATGAACGCCGGCCCGGCCGTTTCCCGACTTGCCGAAAGTGCACGGGGGTCGGCACGTCCGAGCCTTGTGTCCGAACCTGGCGTGGTAATAACACCACGCCAGGTCAGGTGGAGGCCCCGGCCGTCGTGTCAGAAGCGGTCGGCGCGGCGTGGCGGCCACCAGTTGCACCGGCAGTTCGGCCTCCAACCGCGCAGGGCGCTCGGGCGTCGTGGGCGTCGCCTCGGACGGCGGCAGGCTCCAGGTAGCCGCGCCGATGTGTTGGCCCGCCGAGGAGATCTTATCGGCTTCCCTGGTGAGGGCGCGGGGATCAGTGATCGACGTGCCAGCCAGGGCGAGGCGTACTGGGTGAGGCAGCTGGCGAAGGAACAGCTCGCGGAACAGAAAATCCGGAGAGTGCTCACCGAGCAACGAGAGAATATAGTCCATGCGCTCGGACGGGCGCGTGTCGCCGAGCTCGGGCAGGTCGAGCAGGCGCCGTGCGCGTGCCGCCGGTGAGAGGGCGAAAGCGTCGAGGAGGAGCGTCTTCAGCGCGTCATACTTGTCGGCAGCCGGCGGGTGCTCGAGGAGGCTCAGGGCGCGGGCCGCGGTGGCGGAACCGAGCGCTGCCACGACGTGGTGGAAGCGGGTGTCGTCCGCGGTGATGCCTCGCAGGGCAAACTGGGAGTCCGCCTGGGCGAACCAAACAGCCGCGTGAGCCTCCCAGAAGGTAGGCAGTTTAAGAGTCACTGCCGTGTCCATGTCGGTCGGTCACCAGTGAAGGAGCTGCGCTCCAACGCGAGTCGAAAGAATTGACGCGACCAAAGACGGATTTCATCCGAGTTGCTTCATTGAAACAAAACAGCTCAGTTATTCTGACAAGCCCGTTTATCGGGCAGCAATATATATACACATTTATGCCGGGGCGTTTACCCGGGAAAACCGAGACCGGGCATGCCCGGGTGTCAAGGGCGAGTCCTGGAAAGGCGAGTCTGGACATGCCCGGGCGTCCTGGACGCGACCTGGCAAGTCGAGGCTGGGCGTGCCCGACCGCTCTGGGCGAGCCCTGGAAAGTCTAGAGCGGGCATGCCCGGACGCTCTGGGCGAGCCCTGGAAAGGCGAGTCTGGACATGCCGGGCGTCCTGGACGCGGCCTGGCAAGTCGAGGCTGGGCGTGCCCGGGCGCTCTGGGCGAGCCCTGGAAAGGCGAAGAGCGGGCATACCCGGGAAAGACGAGACCGGGCGTGCCCGGGAGGTTCGGGCGTGCCCGGGAACAGCGAGTCCGGGCATGCCCAGGAGAGGCGCGTCTGGGCCCGTCCGGACGAGCCCGGCATGGCGATCGCGCCCTGGCCGCGTCCTGGCAGGTGCAAGGCGATTGTGGACATTCAGCGGGAACCGCTACATAATTATTTATATATATATATATATATATATATATATATATATATATATATATATATATATATATATATATATATATACATATATGTATATATAGATATATATAATCGGGAGATTAAATCAGACGCGGACGTAGCTTCAGGACGTCGTTCTTTAATTGTCGACAAGGTTTCGACCAACAAAGGTCTTCTTCTTAGTTGTCCCCAAGTTCCTTGTCGACAATTAAAGATCGACGTCTTGAAGCTACGTCCGCGTCTGATTTAATCTCACGATTATTTATTTAATGCAAATGAGACGCCCTGCTCGTACTGTGGAGTTTCTACTATTTCTCACAGTTATATATATATATATATATATATATATATATATATATATATATATATATATATATACATATATATATATATATATATATATATATATATATATATATATATATACATATATATATATATATATATATATGTCGGATTGGGACTTAGGACTTGGGACTCAGAAGACTCAGAAGAAAGGAGCAACGGATATATTTATTAGAACTCGAGTACACAAGCTTGAGGACAGCAAACGTTGTATTGAAACTCACAAGGAGTGACCAACAGCACAACAAGATGCTCTGAAATAATTCAATTAACATTGCTTTATATAAGGAGAATCAGGGGGTGGAGTTAGCTCACAAGACACAGAGACAGAATGGGCTCATTGGCCCTCCCACCATAGTCCCATCCTGTTGTTCAGTTAATTAAAGGAAGTTCATCCAAGGCCAGTCATGGGTTAGCTCTGATAAGGAGATGGTCAGCATTATGTGGCAACATGTTTACAACTTTCTGTATGGAAAGCTAGCTTGGGAAAGTACAAAGGGAGTGGACACTCATAAAACTGTCAAACTTGCAAGATAATGGCAAAGTCAGGAGAAAGGCAAAGAGAGATAACAGTTGCCTCCAAGGCCTGGGAAGGGGAACTAGAGATTGTGCCCACGCAGGCCAGAGCTCACAGGCAGAGAACTCCTTATTAGGATATTACACATCCTCAATGCACAAGAAAGAACTCAGTATCATGAAAGAGTACAGTAGCAAGTCAAAACAAAACATATAATTGGTTATACTTGGTAATTGGAAAAGCAGCAAGGATATACAAAGGGGGAGGGGCATTACAGCTCCCTACATACCGCCCTTTTGGATCTAAGATACAAAGTTATCTACGAGCCAATCAAAGGCCTTTATTTCAAACAAAACAGAAAAATCATTCAACATATCACGCGAAGGCAGCCCCGTAAGAATGTCCCGTACCAAAGCACCACACAAACTCAGTAGGATGATTCGCGTCTGTATGTGAGTATGCAATGTAAGTCCGTAAAAGCAGGGTGATCAAATGGCACACAAAATCCACCAAGAGAGGTGAGAGAGAGAGACAGTGTAACTAAATGTAACGTACCGCGCGAATACAGCCCAGTGAGCATGTCCCGTACCCAGTACCGCACAACGAACCCAGCAGGCTGATCCGCGGGTGTGTGGGTGCAAGTGGGTGTAAGTGGATGTATGATGTAAGTCGGGTGTAGATGGGTGTATGAGGTGAGACCGTAGAGACATGAAGATCGAATAGCGCGCCAAATCCACAACGAAGACCTCTGGTTCCACCGGGGTCCACACCCAGGAAGATCTCCGACCCACCCTTGGTCCACAGAGGTGCAGCCGGACTCCTCCCCAACTGGAGCTCGCCCAGGCTTCCCCAAGTGAAATCCTTGTAGATCTTCAGCGCTCAATCGATATTCATGTTCATGAGGTCTCTTACGTGCTGGTGATCTGGGGAAGACACAACATCGTCAGTATCAGGTGGCTCAAACCTATGGCCATGAAATAAAGCATAACGATCCAAAGGTGGGAGAGAAACTTCCTTTGGGTCAAAGTCGAGATCGTCCGAGGCGATGCTGCTTGCTTCGCTGTTATCCACGGGCGAATCTCCAAAACAATCAGACTCGGAACTCAGAGTATTTTCACGATCGAGTTCCTCTCCATCCGGGCTTGGGTTCACAGCTGGGTCCAAATCCCGGACTGGGTCAGTGGCGTTTGACTCACTGTGGGCTTGTGAGACATGGGGAGGCAAAGCCTGCATTGAAATATAAACATCAGTCGGGGACCCTCGCAAGTGGCCCACATCATCATTGGTAACATCATCAGTAACATTATTCTCAGGTGGCGTAGGCCTGTGGCGTCGACGGTCACCCATAGTCATAGCCACGGCATGGCATATCGTGAAGAAACGAGAGGAATCCTTCAGGAAATCGTCGATTTCTTCATTCGACGTGTCGGGGCCCAGTTTAAACGGCCTCCTGGCAGCCTGAAATGCTTCGAGGTCCGCATAAGTGTACTCGACATCATTATCGGTAATATCAACAATGGAAGAACAATCTTCGGAAGCGGAGATCTCATTGTCGCGGCCCAGTGGCTCGTCCGGGTCGTCGTTCCAGGATCCGCGGTCTGCAGTCACGTCGATGGCCAGTGTGTCATCTGGACCCGCGTTCAGCTTTTCAAGCATCACCATGGCCTTTTCTGTTGTCGTCTTCAGTGTCCATCCTGTGGAAAACTTCCTCACACACGCAAGGACTAAAGCCTTGATTATTACACAACAAACCACGATTCCAAGGACTATTGCCAAGGCGGTTAGTACCCACTTTACAATTGTGCCTGTCCACCCTTTGAACCAGTCGGTAAGCCACTGGTGGGAGGCTTCCCGATCCATTCGATCCCTTGTCAATGAGTGAGCACTTTCCCTTAACGTTATAATAGCAGCACTGATGCCCTGTGAGGGGTCAGGAATAAAAGTGCAACATTTACCCTCAATTATCCCACATACCCCTCCTCGTTCTGCCAATAGCATATCTAATGCAACCCTATTTTGCATAACCATTGTACGCAGATGGACAACTGTGTCCAACATTTCGTCGTGTGCTGTAGCGGTGGCGTTGGCCACAGTTTCTAAGATTAACGCAATTTTGTCAATGCGGTAACTGCTCATGACCGTCCCAGCCCATGGGAAAAAGAAACTAACGGCCTTCTCCCAATCAGCGCCATGTAAGGTGGTGGTGCCGTCGTCGTTCCAATAGGTGCTTCGTTGTGTCCTTATGAGTGCGGGGGTATTATGCAAGTGTTGTCGCATTTCCATTTCTGGGAAAACCGATCCTAAATAGCAACGTCCTCCCCAATTATCAGGTAAATACGGGTAAGCTTTGTTCCCGCATACAAACATGGTTCCGTGTGGAGCCACTAAATGAGTGGTCATGCAAGTGCGACGGTCTGCGATAGTGTTTGTTCCGTTTACCCCTTCCCATGCCAACTGGAGGTGTGTGAGATTATGTAAGGGCGAACTCGTAACATTTACTAACAGCATGTGTTTCCCTTCCCTAGGGTCCGCGAGGAGGGTATCTCTACACACAGATTTGCCTACCGTTATTTGGCCCTTTCCTTCTAAGCAGAGGGCCCCCCTAGCCGGTTTAACCCAAACCGGCGCCGGACGTTCCTCAAAGTGTTGGGACTGGATGGGGGGCGAGTACTGGAAAACTCGTTTACACGCAGTTCCGTCAGAACCTTGGCTTGTCAGGGTTGTACTAAGGCATTTGGTGTCTAGTGGCTTTGAGCACAAATCATTGAGTGATAGGGGTAACGCTACCATTGGTATTCCTGTTGTGCTGGTGCGGGGAAGGTGCATACACATCCAACACCGTGTCCTATTCTGTAATGTGGCCATATGCCGTGCGACCTTCCAGTATGTGTTCTCCTCTGGCTTCTTTCTTACTTTCTGGGCAGGCGGAGTCTTAATGACGTAAGCGGCGCAACTAGGTCGAAGGTAAGATGTGGTTCCATTTGGGATTGTCGTGCGAGGGGGCCATATTCCACATTCAAGTATCATTGTTGTATCCGGACCGATGGGGGCATAATGCAACATGAGGGTAGTATTCTCAACACCCTTGCCCCATCCATATCCTCGGGCATGTCGGCCGCTTATGTCCCCATATGTTCCATTTTCCACTTTCCTAACCTTAGTCAGGACTAGGCGTGTTCTTGTCATCCGTGCCTGTGGTGTGTTATTGTGTACCACTATAGCTTCCGCCCATCTTACAGATAACCACTTAAAGCTCGTTTCCAGGTTGCAGCAATTCACCGCTATTTTGTCTCCCCAGCGAGCCGTTATATACTTGACGGGGTAGAGGGAAAATGCTGAATAGTTGTCGGGTCCTGGGTACTTGGGGAGGTCCTTTCTCAGTCGCTCAAAGTTCAAGAGCCTATCTCCGGCAGGGGGTTTGAGGCAGCTACCCAGAATTCCCATCATCATGACCGTCATCACCGCCCTTAGGAGACTGTGGTGCCCTAGGCGATGCATTGTCTTCGGCAGTGTGAGGTGCGGTGTCTTGTGTGACTTGTGGTGCGGGAATGGACAACTTACAATGGGTGGCGTGGATCCACGAAGGTTTACCCTCGCAGAAGACTGCCGTCGGTGTGACTAGTAGCACCTGGAATGGTCCCTTCCACCGTGGCTCCAAAGCAGCCTTGCGGGTGAAGTGCTTTACGAGCACCCAGTCACCGGCCTGGAAGTTGTGGATGGCGTGGCCTATTGGTTCAGGCAGCGCCTCTCGTACTCGAGCATGGATGCTGCGTGCCACATTCGACAAGCCTATGCAAAATCTCAAAAGCATGTCATCCATTACTGGCAAAGCAAGGGTGGACATGTCTGTTGGTGCTGAAACGGGCAAGCTCATAGGTCGTCCCATTAATATTTCGTGGGGGGAAAGGCCCGTAGTGCGACCCGGGGTGGAACGAATGCTCATCAATGCAAGCGGAAGAGCCTCTGGCCACCTCAAGCCTGTGTCTGCGCAAAGTTTCGCTAGTTTATTCTTTAAAGTTTTGTTCGTTCGTTCCACAAGTCCTGAGGACTGTGGGTGGTAGACGCAATGGAAGGATTGTTTAACGCCCAATGCCTTCAGGATGCCCTTAACCACCTGCGCCGTGAAATGGCCTCCTTGATCTGACGAAATTATCTGGGGAATGCCAAATCTGCACATAAAATCCCGCACGAGGCGCTTCACTACTGTCGGAGCATCGGATTTGACGCATGGGTATGCTTCGACCCATTTGGTGAACGTATCTACGATTACCAACACATAGCGAAACGACATGCTTGGTTCCAATTCTGTAAAATCGAACTCAATAGTTGCGAACGGCCCACTAGGCGGGGGCCGTCCCCCATCATGTGCATGTCTCGGTGGCGCCCCTCTATTGTGTTGCTGGCAGACCACACACGATCGGCACACTTCGGATACAATCCGTGACAGTCCTGGCGCTGCCCACGTGTAGTCTATCTGTCCCATCACCCCCCTCTGGCACACATGACCATTCTGATGAGCCATGCGTGCCAGCCAAGGCAGTAAAGCCTGGGGTGCTATAGGTTTTTCATCAAGGGTCCACATTTCCCCTGGCCCAGGGCGTATCGCTCCTCGTTTGAGCCAGACCTCGTGTTCGGCCGTCGGTGCAGCATTTTGCAAATTTATGATATCGTCCTTAGTTGGTGTGGCGGGTGGTCCCGCAGTCGGTATGTCAGCAATCTGTGCGGCTGTCTTCTGTGCTCGTGTCACCATCGGCATGTTGCGTTCTATCTGTTGGTTGGCGGCCTTTCCTGCCGCCTCGTCCGCCCTTGCATTGCCCCGGGCAACGTCAGTGTCCGCCCTTTGGTGGCCACGACACTTAATTACCGCGATGGCGCGGGGAAGTAAAATGCTTCGGAGGAGCCCTTCTACCAACGCGCCATTCTTTATCACTGAACCGGCAGATGTGAGAAAACCTCTCATCTTCCAGATGGCTCCTTTATCGTGGACTACGCCGTGAGCGTAGGCCGAATCTGTGTAAATGTTGACGGCAAGGCCTTCCGCCAAGCTGCACGCTCTGGTCAAGGCGCACAGCTCCGCCTGCTGTGCGGAAAATGTAGGTGGAAGACGCCCGCTCTCTACCGTTTCGCTATCCGAGCACACGGCGTACCCGGACAACAGGGACCCGTCCCATGCGCGCCTAGCTGATCCATCGACATAATATGTACAGTCGGGATATTCTAAGGGATTGTCCTTTAAATCCGAACGCACCGTGGAGACTAGCTGCACAACGTCGGTGCACACATGAGGTTCGCCCTCCTCAGGAGTGGGCATCAGTGAGGCTGGGTTGAGCGTCGTGCAACGTTCGATCGTGATGTTGGCTGCAGTGATCAGTGCGGATTCGTATTGCATTAATCTAGTGTTAGACAAATGCTGTGTGCTTCGCTGTAACAACAGCGAAGTGACGCAATGTGGTACCCGTAGCGTTACTGGGTGTCCCATAACAATGTCCGCTGTTCTTTCTACTGCGTACCTGGCCGCTGCCACGGCTTGCAAGCACACCGGAAACCCTTGTTCGACCGGGTCTAACTTTTTACTAAAGTAGGCCACCGGCCGCTCCTTATCCCCATGGGTCTGTGTCAAAACTGACTGGGCGAAACCTCCCACGGCGTGAGTGTAAAGGGTAAATGGTTTCGCATAATCCGGGAGTCCTAATGACGGTGCCGTAACCAGCGCCTGTTTCAGCCCGTCAAAACCTCGCCTCATTTCTGGTGTCCATACCAATTCGTCCGAGGCGGTTGATCTGGTTGCCTCGTATAGTGGCTTAGCTAGCAGCGCAAAATCAAGTATCCAAGTGCGGCAATATCCCGTCATACCTAGGAAGCACAGCAGTTGCCGTTGCGAGCAAGGGCGAGGCAGCTCCATAATAGCGGTCACTCGTCCAGCATCCAATTCTCGTTTGCCGTGCGAAATGGCGTGTCCCAAGTAAGTTACAACCTGCCGCACAAACTGAAGTTTTGGTCTGCCTACTTTGTGGCCTTTGGCCGCCAAGGCCTTTAATAGGGCCAAAGAATCCATTTCGCACGCCTCCTTTGAAGGGGAGCAAATCAACAAATCGTCAACGTATTGCAGCAACACTGACCCTCCCTTCAATTCCACATCCGCCAGGTCGCGGTGCAGCGCCCGGGAAAACAGAGTGGGGCTATCTGAAAACCCCTGAGGTAGCACTGTCCAAGTATACTGGCGCCCCCTATGGGTGAAAGCGAACAAGTATTGTGACTCAGGCGCGATGGGCACAGAGAAAAACGCAGAGCAAAGGTCGATGACCGTGAAGTATGTTGCGTCCGGCGGAATTGACATCATGAGGGTTTCTCCGTTTGGAACTAGTGGGTGTATGCCCTGTATCACCTTGTTCACCTCCCTTAAATCCTGTACAAACCTCCATTTGTCCTTCGACGGCTTTTTCACTGGCAAAATTGGTGTATTACATGGGCTGTTAGTTTCCACGATAATTTTCTGTTCCACTAGTGATTGAATTACCGGTGCTATGCCTACGTCGGCCTCAGGTCGTAGCTTATACTGTTTTACATTTGGCAAGCGCATCCCCGGCTGCACTGCTATCACTAGAGGTTTGGCGTCTCGCATCCGTCCAACCTCACCGTCGCTCTTGGGCCATAAATTGTCTGGCACCTCCGCTAGGAGGTAATCTGACTCACCCGGGTCCGTCAGCACTGCCCTCATGGCATAGGTGCCCTTAGGAGGCAACTCTGTTGCTTCGAACGTTCCATCCCTCCGTTGTGTCTTGAAGTCAATTGAGAACCCTTCGCCATTTTGGAGCCGTTTCAAAGTCCAGCGGCCTTTCTTACTCCGATAACCTTGTAGGGGAACTTCTCGTAACCTCCCTACCATCCAACCTACACTTTCCGGCGGCCACCCCTTGGCAGTAGTGAGGGTAACATGGGCGGCCGCTCCTTCGGGGTATTGGGTCAACGCACGCTGACTTGAGGTTAGGACTGCCTCGATTCCTATTCCCTCGCGGCCGATCCACATCCGTGATAAGTGTATAGGCGTGCGCTCGCCCAGCTTTTCCTTAACCTTCTCTCGATAATTCTCGTCCTCGCCCGTTGCATCATAGTACGCAGTGCAATGGGGTGGATTATCCTTTAAGGTTTTTATCGAAATTTCGTGCAGTTGTAGCCAATCTCGCAGAACTGCATTGTCCAAACACACATTATCTATGATATGCGTCCAGGTAGCCAGAGCCCATTCATCCATGCGCCACCAATACACGGTGGGGCCGGGCCGAGACAATGCCGTCATGACCAAGTCGCGTTTAGATTCCGCGACGTCTACGAAAACTCCCTCCTCGGTACATGAGATTTGACAGCCCAAACGGCACAATAAATCCCGTCCCAACAAATTCGTCGGGGCGGTAGTGGTCATCAAGAAAGCATGTTTAGCCTCCAGCGGGCCGCATGTTACTCGCACTTCCTCCGAAATAGGAAGCGCTTGGGGTAAACCCGAAACACCCAGTATTTGAACGTTCCTGGCCGTAGGGCGCAAAGAGGGCAATTGCCCCTTGTTAATTGTGCTGCGAGTCGCACCCGTATCTACGAGGAATTCTAATTGTCTTCCCTCCACGTCCAACATCATGGTTGGTTCCTCTGCCGGTGTCATGGTCAAGAGAGGACACTCCTTGGGCGACTCGCCAGCGTCCCGTCAATAGGCCCCTCTATTGTATTGGGGCTGAAACCCCTTACGAGCCTTTGGGCAATCACGTATCCAGTGTCCCATCTGCTTGCAATAATGACACGGTTCCTGCGGAACCGGTGGTGCGGAGGGCATAGGTCGTCCCTCCACAGCTCCCCTCCCGCCCTGCCTACGTTCTGGCGGCCCCCAATGTGACTGGTTTACTGGTTGCCATTGCGGCGGACCCCGAGGCGGGGCCCAATTCCCCCTTGGTCCGTTCTGCATCCCATTATTGGGGGGTGGTCCGGGGTTTTGGAGAAGGGGTCTTGGTGGATACCAATTTTGGGTAGGGGGCCCTTGCACAGTCCAAGTTTGAGGGTTTTGAGGAGGAGGGGGAAGAGGGGGTGGTATTGTCCATTGTTGTTTTACCTCGTTCATATTAATTAGTCCAAAGTCTTCCTCAGTACAACCGTCGCAGTTTTCATTTTCGTTGTGGATCCACTCTCCGTTGGGAAATTGGCCCTTATAGAAAAGAGGATAACAACTCCTCCTATGTTCCTCTGGACCTCGAACAGGTCCCCACTTCTGGCACTGTTCGTGTATGTAGTTCTGACTCTGATCCCCTTTTCTATTTTGGTTAAATTGAGCCCGTTTCTCCTGGACGAACATTTGCAATATTTCCTCCTTAATATCCTTCTTCTCCTCTAAGGAGGAGCCCGGGCATTGTTCCAGTTTGTCGCATAATTCGTTGGTTGTCATTCCCTTCCAGCCGAAAAGGACGGTCTGTATCTGTTTCTTTAATACCGGCCGAAGCCCCTCGATTAGATATTGATTTACCAATGGTTGGGGTAGCCCTACCAGCTGCATCGGACCCAGTCCTCCCCAGCGCGCAATGGCCTTTTCCAACCTGTCTCGGTACTCTCCAATTGGTTCTCCTGCCTTTTGTTTTATGGCCCCGATTTTTCCCCAATCCGGACCCCCTGCTGGCAACAGCGCATGTTCGATGGCACCCAGCAGCCGGACCTTCAGTGCATCCCATTGCACTAGTGTTATCTGGCCCGCTCCTGCTGCCCTTGGATCGGCCGGCGGCCAGTGTGCCCTTAGTCTAGCCCTTTCCCATACTTTGGGTGGGAGCACGGATACTCCCATATGAGTTATGTCTCGATAGTCGCACTCGCCAGCTATAAACCAATTCGACATGGTCGGCACTATCTGCCGTGGATCCTCAATAAGCAAATGTTGAATCCTTTCCCGCATTACAGTTAAAGAGGATTCTTTCCATGGTACCCTTTCTCGAACCCCCTGTCCTTGGGCGTCAACTCCGATAACTTGTACAGGGCACAATGTTTTCCTTCCCTCTATTTCCTGACATTCCGATGGGGCAGTTTGTGAGGTCCCTTTCCCATTACAACCTACCAGTGAGGGGTATAACCCATCCTGTCCTATCGGTGGCGGGAACCCTGCGATGTCGGTCCCGTCATCTATTCCATTAGCCCCGAGTGGTGCAAACAGTCTTCCCTGGCTCGGGTGGTTCTGGGGTATCTGGGGCGCGATGGTAGCGGGGTTATAAGGGGGTGGTAGCAGGGGCGCAGAAAGGATAGGTGGTGCCTGAAACCCCGGGACAGGGTTTAGGTCTGGGGCTGGGGAGGGTAGATTGGTCGCTACCTCCCCTACCGCGGGGGCTGGGTTTTCAACGAGCGGCATCAGTCGCGCGTTGGCCTGCTTTTCTATTTCCTTAAGCGCTTCATCCTGTTCTTTATTCGCCTGTTTCCTCAGACCCTTGAGTTTTGTTACCTCACCAGCCAAGCTGGCCTGTTTCGACTTTGCGTGTCGCTTCATCGCTTCTTCCTTCCACCAGCCAAAGACTTTCCAGTAGGCCGGCGGGAAGTGTTTCGTGGTCTGTTCAAACTTGTCTAATGTCTCATACAACACGTCCAATTTTTCCAGCGCAAAAGACCCTCCTTCGGGCCACGGTTCTCCTAAATCCTTCGTCAATGCAACCCATGACTTCCCTGGTCTCACAGCATCATAGCCATGCCTCTTAAACATAAAAAATGCTGGGGTATGTCTAAGCGGTTCACCTGCCTTTACTGTCTTATTACCTATACGGTTACCCATCCTAAGAAACCTTAGTTTACCGACGTAGCCTTGTACTCGTGAGGATCTCCCGCCTCGCGGCACAGCTACACTACCTAACTCTGAGAGGCTCGCAGCCTTGTACCCGTGAGGTTCGCCCACCTCGCGTGGTACGGCCGCGCTACCTACTCTCCTGAGAGGCTCGTCCGCCTACACAGCCGTCTATCCTACCCTTACTGCACTTTCCTGGCGTCCTACGCCCGTGTAATAGTTCTGATCTTACTTAAAATCCCGACGTCTCCCGGGTAGGCCTCGGATCGGGACGCCGCCCTTATCCTTACCCTCACAACCCAGAGATCTATTACCCCTTAACCTCAGGCGCCCAACGTGGGGCACTTTCCTTTACGTAACGTTACCCTGACGAGTCCATAAACAATCAGTTGCTCCAGGACCCAAGCGGTCCGTAATTAAATTTAGGTTCGTGGAACAGGTATGAGCAGGGAACGGAACGTACGGCGACCGAGCAAGAGAGAGTGGGTTACAATTTGGACTGACCCCCAGGCTAAAAAGGAAAAAACAAAAGAAAACCACAGCTCACCTGACCCGGATCAATTGCCAGCTGGTCTCTCACCACTCACTTGCCTGGGACCGCGTCCCGGACTGCCCAGACTGATCCCACCGCTGCCACCACTTGTCGGATTGGGACTTAGGACTTGGGACTCAGAAGACTCAGAAGAAAGGAGCAACGGATATATTTATTAGAACTCGAGTACACAAGCTTGAGGACAGCAAACGTTGTATTGAAACTCACAAGGAGTGACCAACAGCACAACAAGATGCTCTGAAATAATTCAATTAACATTGCTTTATATAAGGAGAATCAGGGGGTGGAGTTAGCTCACAAGACACAGAGACAGAATGGGCTCATTGGCCCTCCCACCATAGTCCCATCCTGTTGTTCAGTTAATTAAAGGAAGTTCATCCAAGGCCAGTCATGGGTTAGCTCTGATAAGGAGATGGTCAGCATTATGTGGCAACATGTTTACAACTTTCTGTATGGAAAGCTAGCTTGGGAAAGTACAAAGGGAGTGGACACTCATAAAACTGTCAAACTTGCAAGATAATGGCAAAGTCAGGAGAAAGGCAAAGAGAGATAACAGTTGCCTCCAAGGCCTGGGAAGGGGAACTAGAGATTGTGCCCACGCAGGCCAGAGCTCACAGGCAGAGAACTCCTTATTAGGATATTACACATCCTCAATGCACAAGAAAGAACTCAGTATCATGAAAGAGTACAGTAGCAAGTCAAAACAAAACATATAATTGGTTATACTTGGTAATTGGAAAAGCAGCAAGGATATACAAAGGGGGAGGGGCATTACAGCTCCCTACATATATATATATATATATATATATATATATATATATATATATATATATATATATATATATACATATATATATATATATACAGTAGTGACCCCTAATTCCGAACGCCCCTCATCTCGAACTACTCTAATTCCGAACCGTAAATTCGAGAAAATTTTGTCCCTAATTCCGAATGTATTTCTATAACCGAACCGCCAACATAGCGTTAGCGTCGTTCATATTTCCCGCCGCGAGCGTCGTTCATATTTCCAGTGCTGAAATTAGAGAACTGTGCTTCCATTGGTCTAAAACACAGGCCATTGTTGAAAAGTGGCACCCTAATAAAGCAGTGGTTAACAGGAGCATTAACTTGTTCAGTGACAATGTGATTGACCACTTCAGAAAAATTAAGAAAAGTCGCCAACACCAGGCAACTTTGGAGAGGTGGTTCTCTAAAGAAAGCAAGCCTAGTGAGCCCCAACCCTCTGCAAGTGGTGTTAAGAGACAACGAGAGCAAACACCATAAGCACAGTCATCTGATGTTAGCTTGGAAGGTGCCTCACCTTCCAAGCAATAAAACCCTCTCCCTCCTTCCTCCTCTCCAGCTTCCACATGCACCATCAGAACTCTCCACTAAGGTAAATGCAGTTATTTTCATGTTAGTACATTTATTTCTTGTTTTTATTATTATTATTATTTGATATTTAGGGCATTTACTCATCTTATTTTACCTTGAATCATGTGTATTTGCAGTTAACAGTGTCTTGATAATGGGTTTTTGGGGTCCAGGAACGGATTAATTCACTTTCCATTATTTCTTATGAGGAAAATAGTTTCTAATTCCGAACTTTTCCCAATCCGAACTGCCGCTGGAACGAATTAAATTCGGATTTAGAGGTCCCACTGTATATATATATACATATATATATATATATATACATATATATATATATATATATATATTACATATATATATATATATATATTATATATATATATATATATATATATATATATATATATATATATATATATATATATATATATATATATATATATATATAGCTGCCGTTTTGAGATTGGCACATTGAAGTCAATAAATGTTAAAGGTTTGCCCCCCATAGTTAGTCACACGAGCAACATATCGGTCAATTTGTAGTATAGTTATGTCTTAGTATGTGTAAGAATAGGCCATTTCCCGTCTTAGTACCTGCGTTGTGTAAAGACAGGAGAATAGGCCCTACAATCATTTTGCTCCGACCTCCATTCTACCTGTATGGGTGCAATAAATCCTGCGTCCCATTTGGCTGTCCACTCGTCAATTTAACACGAGGTAGGCCTCAAAAGGTGCAGGAGGGTTGAGCTCGGCACGGCAGCAGTGGGGACGTTAAGAATGAACCAGCCAATCGGAGCGCAAGCAGCACGGCGTCACAGGGCGTGGTTGGGACATCCGATCGGGCTAAGGGTGTGGCAATAAAACCCTTTGCGCGAAGCCCCCACCTCAGTTAAGAGAAAGGAGCGGCGCTGGTGAGTCGTGGAGTCCAGTTATGAGGAGGGAGAGGCGCCAGTTGAGTTACGCGCTCGTCAGAGTCCAGTTATGAGAAGGGAGAGGCGCTGGTGAGGCGTGGAGTCCAGTTACGGGAGAGGTGCGCTGAAGTGACTTCTGAGTACAGAGAAAGGAGACTCGTTTGACAGGAATCACCCGCGCTGAATGAACTTTGTTACGTGGAATACGTGGGCGCAGACAGGGCGTTGATAACTCATGCGGTTCGGCAAAAGCGAGTGAACGCGGCTGAGTAACCGCCAGCCGCGCACAGTCCGCGCTCTACCGTTCGCCCCGAAATTACCTGCTTTGTTCGAGTGACACGATACGCGGTCCTGCCTTTGCCTACCTTCATCTTCGTGGGACGTGCTGGGGAACGTGGAGAGTGAGACGGAGCCGATCCTGTACGACCACCGCGGCGCTGGTGAACATCATCCTGCTCATCTGCAATCCCAGTGTGAGTGTGTGTGAGACAGGCCCGTTTGTCCTGGGGTATTAAGAGTAAGACTGTTTAAGGATTTCCCTGTGTCTCTTCATCCTGAGCTGTAAATACGTGCAATCATAATTAAACATATTTGTTCTTCCTTTTCTTTCCAATTCGATCGCCTTTGTCATTTCGCCATTGACTAAGTGTGGTACGAATAAGATCGCTTCAATCGGGTCTAGTAATTATAAATAGCGCGGATCACGTGTACGCAAACCGCTCGGCGTATCACCATCACTAGTGGTTCGTGCGAGGCTTATTCCCTCGCTTCCAGGGCAGTGCTAGTACTTAGGTAACAGCGAATTTGGTCCTGAAACCCTATTTAGCGCTGTCCGGAAGGGACGTAATAGGTCTCGCGTCGTGCCAGGTCAGTAAAGACAAGGGGATTAATCCCCCCTTGATAAGGGGAGAAGGCCGGCGACAGATCCGCAACAATATGTATGTATATATATATATATATATATATATATATATATATATATATATATATATATATATATATATAATTATACCTAAGTACTACCGCCCGCCGGAAACGAGGGAATAACTCCCGCTCAAACCACGGATATGATGGAAAATGCCGAGCAGGTAGCAATCTGCGATCCGAGCTATTAACCAAGAGACTAAACCCGATTCTAGCGGTTCCAAATCGTGCCACGTTTACCCAATGAAAGAAAGGACGGAAGCGATCGGATTAGGGAAAGCCAAGAAAGAACAAGGTAATTTATTTACAAACCAAAAAGAAGAGGAAAGGAAAGAATGTACAGGAAAAAGAAGAAGAAGCAGGACACAGGGCAGTCTTAACTACAATCTTAACTTACGACCCCAGGCAAACATACACACTCACGTGGGGATTGTAGCTGGTAGGGTGGAAGGTCCAGGTAGATGGTCCAGGCTCCCGTTGACTCCGGTCCAGCGGGCGAAACCCGGTAGGTAGCTCCGTGCATAGTTGGAACGCGACCGGACCTTACATAAGGTTGGGGGGGGGGGGGGGGGAGGGAGGCTCGTGTCCTTTGTACGTAATAAACGTATGGTCGAGTCAAACGCTCTCTCTCTCTCTCTCTCTCTCTCTCTCTCTCTCTCTCTCTCTCTCTCAAGTTCTCTATTCAGCGCAGCGAGTGAGTCCTCCTTTGCCAATGTGCGCTCCGTAAAGGCTTTCGCAATGCACTCAGTGCTCTCTCATCAAGTTCACCAATAGAAGAAGTCCGTGCAAGTCCGTTACAAGAGCACCGCTGAACAGGTCCTTTGGAGGTGAGCTCTCTCCCGCAGTCCTTTCGCCACTGCCATGTGCATGCGAGTCCTGTGAAAGGGCTTTTCGTTCGCGCTTATATTACGCGAGCCAAGATCACTCCCCGCCTCATAAAGCCACGCCCGCCGGTGATCTCACCTCAGCCCTGGTTGGCTGGTGAGGGCTTACTGGCCACTCCTTTGACGGCTGGTTGACGGCCCACACCTTGTTCTTGGCATCCCGCCCCCCTTTTCCCCGGGCCTGACCGCATGGTTAATGGCGTCGTTTGAACGAGCTTCAGTTCAATGGCAGCGAACGCTGCTGGCAAGGCGTGTAACGGCGGTGCTTGGAGAGAGAGGTCGCAAAATGGACAAAAGGGCCTACTGCTTATTTGATTGACGCAACGCAGATTCACCTATTGGAAACACCACCTTATTTAAAACACATAATAATGAAATAACTAAGTTCCTATGGTGGCCTACGTGTTGCTTGTGGACCAACTAGGGGTGCAACCGTTAACCTTTAATGTCATATTTACAAGTGATTATTTATTTACAAAAGTGTGGGTTCTAAAACCGCAACAATATATATATATATATATATATATATATATATATATATATATATATATATATATATATATATATATATATATATATATACTGTATATATATATATATATATATATATATATATATATATATATATATATATATATATATATATATATATATATATATATATGTATATGTCAAGTAGTAGATTTGTTATTGCCTAAAGTTCAGTTATAGACGTTGGATGCTAATGTGTTATGATTTAAATCTGGTTTAAAAACGCTATTTTCATGAAGTTAATAAAGGGTTTTTGCTTCGTTTTAGTTTTGGATGAGGAGAGGCTCGCTGAGGTCATGCTGAACAAATTGTATACGTGTGCTTTTTTCGAGGCTGGTCGTAAAACCACGCCCACATGCGCTTGTTTTTGCGTAATGCTAGTAGAATGACATGATCGTTAACCATATATATTTTGTTTTAATCTCAGCAACGCATGACTCTGTATAAACATGCTTTGGATTACTCATGTACACAAACCCATAAAATATATGGGTTTGTTTGGCTAAGCATACACTCTCCTCTTTGTGAGTTATATTTCTGTTTTCTCGGAGCCCAGAGAAACAATTGGTCCAAATGATAAGGAAGGGCTGACTCCCCCGAATGATAACGGTGGGAGGGACTCTCGCCAGTCGCTTCGTTCTCTCGGAGATTTTCTGATAATCGTATTCGTATATAAGTGAATGAGAATCAATGCGTTTTCAGGAAGGCTTGACTTGGCATGTTCTTGCTGTAGCTTGCTGTAGATGTCTTGTCTCCTCCGGATCTGTATAAGTTGGCTTTAATAAACTGCGCCATTCCAGGCTATTGTGGACTTCTTTTGCAAACGAAGAGCTGATTCTTCACAGATGGTACCAGGAGTGGGGTGTCAACAGACGCGGAGGACGGGAGACGGAGCCCGAGGGACAGGAGGAAGGCTGACCTGAGGCCGGCGCCGGCACGTTGATTTGATTAAAGGTGGGAGTTGTTTTATATCAGAGGGCTATTATTCCAAATTCGTACCTTCCTCCTTCGAGCGGGTTCAGTCTCCTTGTCTTCCGCGCTGTCTGCACTCGAACAGAAATTGTAAGTAGAGGCTCATTTAGGCCTCAGAATGACGTAGCTTTGTTAAAGCCAGGATAAAACAAGTAAGGATACAAGTAAGGACTTAACAGTAAGCTTAAAGTTACAGTTAGCACCAGGAGGGGAAAATGAGGTCGGACAGCCATATAGGTTGAAACCGGGTGGCCAAGATTTTTCCAGGAAGGAACAGCCCAGAGACAAGATGGGGTATGCCATTGCATGCCAGGGAAGGAGGGCTGTGGTTAACTTAGACGGCCAAAGGGACATGGCCAGGAAGGGTGAAATGCGTAGGTACCAGGTAGGTTTGACAAGAAGGTAGTGACAACTACGAGGTCAAGCCAGGAAGCTCTAGACTAAGTTCTAGACAAGAGGTCCAGATAAAGCAGGCCAGGATCTGGTGGACAAGAGAAAATAAATAAGCTCACAGGAAATGGGCCAGGTGGCCACAGGGTGAGAAGGACAGGTTAGGTTTTGAAATATTGAAAATTGAAGCAGGAGCTGCATTGTAGGAATTTGAAGCTTCAGAGCCAAAGGAAGCAAGTTCAGGAAGCAAAGTTCAGGACAAAACAATTAAGGAGGTAGTTAAACAAGTAAATCAGCGAGTGATGCCGCTGGACCAGATACCAGACCAAGACCCCCCACCCCCCCCCAAGACCTGAGCTCAGTCCCAGGGCTCTAGGCAACACCCCAACACCCCGCCCTGCCTTCCCTTTTTTTTTTTTCTTTCACCTCAACCAACCCCCGTCCAACCAGTCCCAAAAATCCTTTTCCTTGAATGAGAGACGTAACATGAATGAGGAATGAATGTATATTGGGATGTTAATTGACGTGTGTGTCTGGCCAATGTGTTTGTCTGTGTGTCATGTGCAAAGCAGAGGGTTTCGGTGTGAAACTTTGTAAGCGATCTGCTCGACTTGGGGGAAATTCAGGCCGGGAATGTCCATTTTAACGTCTATCCGAGAGAACAGGCGAGGTCCTGAACTGAGTCCGGATTTTCATCTGTTTGGGAGTTGTTTGGGAAGCGAATTGATATAAATCGGGTCAGGAAAGCACCCGGAGTGCCCTTGTCGATCTACTGTTGATATGAAGCGGTTTCTTGGAGATGGTTGCAGAATTCGAATCAATATGTGTGTTTTACTTGAATTGAAGAGTTCATTCAATGGCAGATATTGTGTATTGTATGTGTGGGATGTATCGCTGAGGCAGCTCACCTTTGGAATTGGTGTCATATAGTGCATTTTGGATCAGAGAGGTCAAGCGTCGGAGATCCTGTTTTTTTTGCGATGTAAACCCCGCCGCGAACGCGAATAGAGCGGCGTGCAGGGAGTGTTGGGATTCGTGTGGAGGCACGAGGGTGCGCGCCAAGACGGGGGGGGGGCGGCGTGGCGTCGTCGCGTTGAGATGGTTGTGCCAGGTCGATCGGCGATCTCTGAATTTAAATCGGATTTTTGTCATGTGTGTTGTGAAATTAAACGTCTATCCGAGAATCCTGGCAATGGTCGTTTAACTAAAGTGTGGTACAAACCTGTGTTTCCGCCGTGCGGCTCCGTGGAAGTTTGGGTAGAGGGATATTGTGTGTTCAGACAGGAGCCGAGCGAGCCGCGAGTCACGGGTGTGCTGTATGAGATTTGCTCAGAGTGCTGGCGATAACTCGCCCACTCTCAGAGGAGGATGTGTGCCCAAATGCATTGTGGGTCATTTCGACTTTGCTGGATGTCGGACGTTCATGTCAGACGAGCCATGTCGGAATAGTGGCCGGCTGCGACATATATGCCAGGCAATGTCACAGGACGAATACGTTACTTATAAGATGGATTTTTATTTAAGATGGATTTATAAGATGGATAGATGGATGGATTTATTTAAGATGGCTAAAATAAACGATTTCAAGACAGAGTAATTAATTTCCGGAGCCAAGTTCCAACAGGAAGTCTTGTTCATACAGTAAGGTACAGTGCGGAGTGGCGGCTGGAAGATGCATCGATGCATTTGTGTTGATCGATGCGGACACAGATTTAGTATGCTGATAAGGGTAAGTTATTAAAACGCATATGGGTCTGGAGGCAGATAATGTGGGACAAGCTGCCTCACGGGCGCTGCAGGGAGAGTATTTGGAAATTCAATAATTTGAACAGAAATGTCACGTTTTCAACAGAACGCTGATCCGAGGAAGGAGGACGGTTGAGGTTTCAACTGTCGGTATGTGGTGTGGCTTGTGCCAAGGTGTGGGCGCGAGGAGGTGTGTTGATGAAGCGTTGTGCGAACGAGGAAGGATGTGCGAAAGGTGTGCACCAGGTAGAGAGGTGCTGCATTGTAGAGCACGTACGGAAGTCCCTGGACGGATTGTGACGGTTGTTGGATTCGTAGGAGCTAGCATTTTGCGATGTAGAGCCTCAATAAGGGTCATTTGTCTGTCTGGATGTGGTTCTTGCAGGGAATGACGCCGGACTTGTATTATTTGCGGAAAAATAAAACGCTGGTTACCCCAATTCGAAGTTTGACCTTTTAAAGTTTAGTTGACCTTTGTTCGAGATTTGTAAGGGAAAGAGGTCGGAGATAATTCACTAACCTTGGAAGAACGACAGGCGGAGTCAGTCTACAGGGTGTTGCTTTAACGACAGGATATATAGGACTTAAATCTGGAGAAGATGGATTTGAGTCACGTTAAATGGAGGACATTTGTGAGGATGAAGGGATGCTGTGCCCATCTGGATGTAAAATTATCCATCAAGGACGGGGAATAATGTGCAGTGTGATTGGGTAAGAGGTAAAGGCCATAAAACACCAACCCCATGAGGAACGAAATAAATGGAGAGATGTTGGGATCACATGATGGTTGGGATTGAAGAACAACCTACTGGGATTTCAAACCTGTGTTTGGGTCTGGGGCAACTGGGTGATGGGCAACAGTGTATGAGTGAGTAATTATGATCTGTTTAAGTGTAAGAGGCGGTGGAGAAGAAAGGGGTGATGAAAAGTTATTTGTTTAGTGTGAAGTAGGTTGGTTGCTTATTTGTCACAGTAAGATGAGAGTTGTGTTTTTAAGCTTGGTCTTTGAATGAATTGTTGCTTGGAATGTGTTGATTGGAAAAGTGATTTCTGATCGCTGATCCGATCTGGTTTTGAATTGTTGATTTAATTTTGAATTGATTGGAGGTAATAAGGATTTGTGTTGATTTCCTGATTTGAGTTGATCTGGAAACAAAGACAGATGGGATTAATGTGTATATCAGGAACATTTTGGAAAAGAAATATGGATATATGACATTACTAAAATATAACCAAGCAATTGAGAGTTCTTGGGTTAATGGGATATAAATAAATGCATCTACAAGTTGATGGTTTAAAAAAATTTAGTTCTGGATGATACTTAAACGATGAACAATGTTGGCAATATACAAAGAATGTGACTTGTTTTTTGGGGGGCAAAGTTATGAGTGGTTGTGGGCAAACGAAGATTAATTTAGATTTATCATAGTTAAGTTCGAGGAAGTTGATTTGAAGCCAGAATTTCATTTGGATGCCAGAAAGGAGAAAGGAGATGCTGAAAGCCAGAAAGGAGATGCTGTTGTCTACTCTGAATGACAGGTGGCGGTATCCAGGGCGCTGAGGAGTTTGTTCACGTTGTAAAGTTTGTTTATTTAGTTTGTTTATTGTAGAGAAGAGTGCTTTTGGGATTCCGGAGCCAGAGTGGATAATTTGAGGGTAGTAGGTGGAGTAGAGGACATCTTTGCAGTGCTGTAGGTGGTCCTTGTGGGGCTTGGGAGTGAACTGATTTGGGTTTAATAGGCACAAGCTGGTCTAAACAGGGTGAGGAGGATGGCGTGATTGATGATGTCAAAGGAGGCGTTGAGGTGAGGAGGATGAAAATGTTGAGGTTGCCGGCATCAGAGGAGAGAAAAGGTCGCTGGTGATTTTGAGGAGAGCAGTTTCAGTACGGTGGCTGGAGCAGAATCCGGATTGGGATGTTTCATACAGGTTATTGGCAGAGTGGTGATGTTTGAGTTGAGTGGCCACAGCACGTTCCAAACTTTTGACAGAAAGGGTAGATTGGAGATGGGTCTGAAGTTATTTAGGGTGTCAGGGTTTAGTCCAGGGTTTTTCCAGAACGGGGGTGAAGTTTCACGAGTTTTGGGGAAATCGGTATGTGAAGCTGGATTAAGTTGGAACTGCTTGATGAGCCATGGAGATGGATTGGGTTTTGTTGTTGGTTGTCTGGGTGTTCGGTTGTTGCATTGCCAAAGGTTTCTGTGTGGTGGACACACTCGTTGGCTGTTGTCTTGTGTGACGTGGATGGAGATGTATGTGGCTGTGTGTGGCTGCCTGGAGGGGAAGGCGGCTACAGTGGTTGATATTGGTTGTGGGTTGTCCGGGGTGCTTCGATTTGCATAAGGGGTGAAGATTGGGATATTACATTATTTTGAGTAAGTATTGGCATGAGTAATTACAGAAGTAATTATGAGTTATTATGAGTAATTAGTGGTATGAGTATTAGTTATGAGTTCCAGGTGTTGAGCTAGTTATGCTAGTTATCCAGCTAGTTATGAGTAAGTGATTATTTTAGTAAAATTACATGTTTCGCTGTGTTGTTGATCTGGGGACAAGCTAGTTTGATGGGTACCCTGGGGTCTTCAGCGTGTCTATGTGTTTGTCTGGCTGTTACACTAGACTCTGGGATGTGTTTTCATGAGACGAATTTCAGAATTGATGACAATTCAGTGAGTATGGTGGACAACGTGAAGTGGCTGGTGTGAAGGAAGGGGTTGGGAAAGATGGACCCCCTTCACGAATACCCAGTAGGGTAGCTTAATTTCAGACATAACAGTGAGAATCTATTGTGAGCGAATCACAGTGGGTGAGGAAAACATTGTGTGTGACCAGACACCAGAACTGACCAGAATTGAAATTGGAAGTAGACCAGGTTATTTCTATTATTTGTTTATTCGTGAAAATAAATAAATAATAGGGGGAGGTTCATGGAGGTTAATGGTGGTTTGTTTGTATTAATGGAGGTTAATGGTGGTTTGTTTGTATTAATGGAGGTTAATGGTGGTTTGTTTGTGTTAATGGAGGTTAATGGTGGTTTGTTTGTGTTAATTCTAGTTGAAACTCTCGCTGAAGTAATTTTCGTTTATTTTTATTTTTTGATTCGATTTGAGAGTTGAGATGATTGATTTTTTATTAATTTTATAATTTTATTTTTATTGATGTTGGAAACAGGTAATGGGATGCTGAGAGAAGGATTGAATTTAATTTGAATTGGACTGGATTAAATGGGATTGAATTTAAAAATTGAATATTGGATAAAATTGGATCCACTTGAAAAAAGTGGATTAGGAAATTGGAGACCTGTAGACCAGGCGCTCCCAGGAGACTTGTGGACCAGGTGTTCCACCAGAGGAAAAAGACCAGGTGTTCGTGGAGCACTTCACCTGCAAGAACGCCTTGGAACCAAGGTGGAAGGGACCAGTCCAGGTGTTGCTGACTACACCAACGGCAGTCTTTCGCGAGGGCAAGACCTCGTGGATCCACGCCACGCACTGTAAGTTGGCCATACAAACACCAGACACTACACCACAGCAACCACAGTAAGGATGGGCCTAATCATAGGTACAATACTATTGATAGCGACAGCAGCTAGGGGAAATTCCGATTCCAATAGATGCGAAAACGAAACCCGACACCTCACCGTAACATGGGGACAAAGAGTATCACTACCATGTTTCGAACAGAAAGCCCTGCACACAAATTGGGTGAACATAAATTGGCTAGCACTGTCGGCAGGGCCTGGACGCGTTGGCATGATACTACAAAAGCAACGAGAGTTCCGGGAAGACGGGCAAGCTAGCATTAAGACCTTGGCCCAACCAGGATACCAATGGGGAACCCCTGATTTTAAGCTACAAACACGCACGCGCCTAGAGAAAGGCATGACCATGCAGGTCCGGTGCAGCGTCTGGACCCCTGGCGCGGCCGGTGGCGAAAAGAACTACATACCATGCAACGAATACATACTCACGCCGCAACCCCAGAATAAGGCCCCAAAGAAGGGTGAAAACACATATTGGAAAGTGGCCAGGGAAGTGGCAACAATTCAAAATAGGACACACTGCTGGTCGTGCATGCGCTTTCCCCAAGCAGGCACCACAGGAATACACATGATAGTGCTACCCTTGTCCCTCAATGACCTCTGCTCACAACCTATCGATTCCCCATGTTTAGTCACCACGCTGGAAAGAGAAGGGGTTGACAACGGCAAGAGTTGCAATCGACAATTTAATTATCGCCCGTCAATGATTGCCCATGTGGCCGAGAGGCCTGCCCCGTCTGGGTCAAACCACAGAAAGGGAAGGTCTGCCTCCAGGGTTCCGGCCACTTGCGTATGGGAGAATCAGAATGCGCCTACACTCTCCCCGGGAAGCTGGGACAAGGGAGCTCGGGGATTACATTACGAATAGTACTGCAAGATAAACACAACCACAACATAACGGCTATAACATTCTCTAGGGGGGGTTAGTAGGATTAATGGGGTGGTAAAGGGACTCCAGTGCTTATCCACCCACCTGGTCCCACCCCATGGGACAATGTTTATATGCGGCGACAAGGCTTACCCCTATTTACCAAATAATTGGGGGGGCACATGTTATCTGGGTTCAGTTCTTCCTGACGTTGAGATACTGGATGAGCTAGACCCAAAGTCCTTGGACAGGCGTTATAAGAGGTCAGTCATGAACAAAGATGGAACCACTAAACTACACGGGAGCCTAGGGGAAAAGGTGTTTGGTTTCTTCTTCCCAGGAGCGGGCACAGTCATGGATAGTTTCCGGATAGATAAATTGGCTTTGGCCCTAGAAAGGGTGGCAAACGACACCGCTACGGCTCATGACATACTATTGGACACGGTAATTCACATGCGTACAATGGTGATGCAGAAGTGAGACTAAGGGAAACTAGCCACGCCCTGACGATCGATCGGATCGCGCGCGAAAATTCTTATACATTTAGCTGGCTCACTGGCTGGTTCCAGGGATGGACGGGCACCATAGTGAAGTGGTTATTGACCGCACTGGCTGTGATAATCGGGGTAGTAATTTGGGGGGCACTAATGAAATCTCTAGTCCTCCTCTGTATGAGAAAGTATTTTACAGGATGGAAAGTGAAGAAGCCGCCGACAACAACTATGGCTCTGACCACAGAGGCCGTCGACCTGAACGGGTCCTTCAACAAGGCAGTTGCGACCGGCGCTCCAGAAAATTGCATTGAATTTTGTGGCAACTGTGATACTTGTGTGGATCCCATGTGGGAACTGGCTGCTGCCTGTAACGGTGTATGTGATGACTGTGATACTCGTGCTATAAACCCCTTGCGTGTACTGGCTAACGCTGCTTATGTATTACAAGCTGACAGCTGCACGCCCCCTTCTGACCCAACTATGGATCTGATTGCGACACTGGGTCTGGCGGTTGAGGGACCCGACGCGGATGTCCTAGACCCGCAAGCCGACCAGGCGCCCATGGGAGACTTTGACATAAAGGAAGTCCCTCTCTTTTCTTCAAATGTTTCGGATCTCTTTGATCCAAATGTTTCGGATCTCTTTGACCCACATGTTTCGGATCTCTTTGCTTCAAGTGATTCGGATTCGGATTCGGATTTTTACGCTCTGTACCCTGACCAGGAAATTGAGACACGAGATACTGACAATATTATGTATTCCCCAGAACAGCAGCACGTGAGGGACCTCATGGGCATGATCGTTGATTAACTTCGAAGATCTGCAAGGACTGGGTCTGCAAAGGGTGGGGGGAGCAAGTTCCGCAGGGGAGGTGATGGGCCCTCTGGCGGAGCAGAACCTCATCTGGACCAGACCTCTTCGTTGTGGATCCGAAACGTTAATGGACTTTCATGTTCTGAGCCCTCAGGCTCCGAGCACGCACCACACGACACGTTCGCCAAATGCACGGGCGAGGCGCTTTGGGCGCACGATATGCCCTTGGGAGATACCCGCATTACACAATTATTTTTTCAATACCCGCATTACACAATTATTTTTCAATAAAGCCCGATGTGGCACGTTGTCTCTTAAGATACTTTGTCTCGACGAGACAAGAGGAAGGAATGTCAAGTAGTAGATTTGTTATTGCCTAAAGTTCAGTTATAGACGTTGGATGCTAATGTGTTATGATTTAAATCTGGTTTAAAAACGCTATTTTCATGAAGTTAATAAAGGGTTTTTGCTTCGTTTTAGTTTTGGATGAGGAGAGGCTCGCTGAGGTCATGCTGAACAAATTGTATACGTGTGCTTTTTTCGAGGCTGGTCGTAAAACCACGCCCACATGCGCTTGTTTTTGCGTAATGCTAGTAGAATGACATGATCGTTAACCATATATATTTTGTTTTAATCTCAGCAACGCATGACTCTGTATAAACATGCTTTGGATTACTCATGTACACAAACCCATAAAATATATGGGTTTGTTTGGCTAAGCATACACTCTCCTCTTTGTGAGTTATATTTCTGTTTTCTCGGAGCCCAGAGAAACAATTGGTCCAAATGATAAGGAAGGGCTGACTCCCCCGAATGATAACGGTGGGAGGGACTCTCGCCAGTCGCTTCGTTCTCTCGGAGATTTTCTGATAATCGTATTCGTATATAAGTGAATGAGAATCAATGCGTTTTCAGGAAGGCTTGACTTGGCATGTTCTTGCTGTAGCTTGCTGTAGATGTCTTGTCTCCTCCGGATCTGTATAAGTTGGCTTTAATAAACTGCGCCATTCCAGGCTATTGTGGACTTCTTTTGCAAACGAAGAGCTGATTCTTCACATATATATTGTAACGGTTTTGAGAAGTGTAACGGTTTTTTGCGAAGTTTAACAATTTTGGAGGAAGTGTAACGAATGTGAAAACGTTACAATGTGAACGTTACAAAAGTATGGTAACACCCTGGTAATGTAAATAATGGTCGCAGCCGTCCTCCTAGTTAATTCCATGAAACTTACACGCAGGTCACGATATATCTTTTTAAATAGTGTATTTCCTTATTCTATGTAGGCTAAATATGTGTTTCCCACTAGATTGACTTTGCATTGTATCAAACAAAATAAGCGTAGGCCCTTGCAATTTCCCCAAACATCTCCGCTCTCCAAATTTCCTTTCAAAAGGGGGGGGGGGCGAGTGGTGTTCAATCCCGCAAGCCGCCATTGCCCATGTGCTAACCTCGGAGAAGAAAGGCGTGTCTCCACCTCGTCATAGAGGGGAGGAGTGAGCCAGCCCTAACAGCCAATCAGCACCGCGGTGAGCGACCCGGTAGGCGTGCCCTCGGAGCCGGCGGCTTGATTCCGCCCCGAGTGATAAAAGCGACTGTATGGGACTGCTTCACCAGATGACCTGGGAGATGAGCGAAGAGGCGGCACCAAGAGGAGCGGTGAGATGCGAAACGCTCCAAGCCAAAGAGGAGAGGTACTCGGAAAGGAAACCAGCTTTGGAGAGACGCGCTGAAAGGAGGGAGACGGCTCCACCAGAAGGAGAGGAGCAGGTGTGCCGAGCCAGCGCGTGACGTCTACAGCAGCGGATACGCGACGGAGGGTTTTCCCGCCAAAAGCGCGAGGAATTGAGAGCTGCTGCCTCCGACCCTGCCACCCCCCTCCAGCAATCCACCTCAAGCCCTACCTGCCTGCAATATCCCCCGAGTAAGTGTGAACGTCGTCTGTCCTACTCGTTGTCTTGGGGTTATGTAAAATGAATAGTGTAAGTTAACGATTCGCTGTGTGACTGCTTCTTCCATCCATTGCTTGTGTGTGTATAATAAATCTGTTCTTCCTCCGTACTCTGTCTTCTTCTCTTTTCATTCTCTTTCGGTCGCTTTAGAGGTTTCCCGATTGAATATCTGTGGTGCGATCTGGTCAACGTCGGGTGGAATCGGGTTCTAATCGGGGAGTAACTGTTCGGACGCGGTAATACCAAACCGCTCGGTAAAATAACATCCAAAACCGCGTCTGTAACAAATTGGTTGTCAGGAGTTGGATTCGGACCTGGGACTAAATTTGTTAGGCCCAAATTTTGGAACACCAATTGTGTTATTAAGTAACAATTGGTGTCTGGGAGTGAGATTCAAAGCCCGAACCAAATTTTTAAGAGGTGTAAAAAAAATTTTTGGTCAAAATTACGAGCTGCCGAAATTTTGTTTTATAAAACCCGAATTTTGAGGTCGCGCCATGGACAATCAAGGCGATCGGATGTCGGTGGGGGAGATAGACAGGGTAGAATCGACCCAGGACCTCGGGGAAATGTATGTGGATGAAAGAGAGGAGGAGAACATTGGCAATGTGGTGGAGGGGGTATCAGGTGCACAAAATGGCGTGCTCGCGCACGTGGTTGAAGAGTCCCAAAATAGCGGCGCAGTGGAGGGCGAGCCCGCGGTGGCGGCTGGGGACGCTGGGCAAACCGGGTTTGACCTCAGATTATTCTTGACCCAACTGAATGCAAAAATGGATAGGATGGAGGGGGCAATGAGGAACGAAGCGAGGGGTACCAATGCCCAAATTGGGAAGTTAGACAAGAAATTTGGGAAGTTAGACAATAATTTTGAGGGGTTAGACAACGGGATAAAAGAGGTGAAACATGGGTTAACGGGGGTGGAAAATAGAATGGCTGCCCAGGAGAATCAGATAGAGGGGATGAAAAATGGGTTAATGGGGCTAGAAAACAGGATGGAAGGCAAATTGCGGGAGATAGGGGAGCAATCCGCCCGAGAAATTAAACAAATGGGAGAGCAGATAGAGGAGGTAAGAATCGGGGTAGAAACCAAATTGGATGCTCAGAGGGATGAATTGGGACAGATGAGGGTGGCATCTACAAAGGAGATGGAGGAGATGAAGGAGGAGATACGACGAGGTGTGGGTGAGGAGGTTTCGGGGCTACGCGAGGAGGTAAAGCGAGGTGAGAAGCGTATGGAGAAAGAGGTGAGGAATAATACGGCTAGGTTACAGGGGGGAATAGACGGTCTGACAATGAGGGTGGACGAGGTGACAGAGATAATGGAGACAAAGGACCGGCAGGTGAGGATGCACATAGAGACGGTCACGGTAGCCTTAGAGGACGAACTTGAAGAGACGCACCGAGAAATAAAAGAGGTTAAACAAAAATTAGAGGAAGTGGAAGAAGAGGTGAGTGAAATTAAGAAGAGATGGAGGGAAACTAAGAGGGAGATAAAGGAGGAAGTAATGGAATATGTACAAGGTCGGTGCTCAACTCATAATGTGATGCTCACTAACCAAATAAAGAGTTTGCAGGTGGCAAAGGAGGTGCGGAGACGAGGTACGGAGGTGAGTGGCAATGTATATGATGTGATGAAAGCTTCAGTCGGCTTGGGGGTTGATTTAGACCCGGGTGTTCGTGAAAGGCCGTTGGTGAAGTGTGCGACAGGTCTGGTGTGCGAAAAAAGAGGTGTGCGAGAAAGTCCGACCATGGGGTGTGTGAGGAAAAAGTGCACGCCAAGGAGTGAGTGTGCTGTCGAGAGCGAGTCGGTCGTAGCGCGTGTGCGAGGGGGTACATGGAAGCGCGGTGTGGTGAGTGTTACGGAGGAAGTAACGAGAGAGTGTACACCTGTGGGGAGTGTTACAGAGGAAGTAACAAGAGAGTGTACGCCTGTGGTGAGTGTTACAGAGGGTGTAACGAAAGAGTGTGCATGAGAGGATGCGCGAGAAAGGTGTGTAACGGACAGGTGCATGAGGAAAGAGTGCGCTGTCCAGAGTAAGGGTGAGTGCGTTGTCAAGAGTGGTGGTGAGAGTAGTGAGAGTGGCACGGAGCGTGAGTTGGGTGTGACAGGTGAGCGAGGATGCACACCTGGAATGGTAGAGCGTGTGTGGGCATGCACACTTGAGTTGGTCATGAGGCACGTGGTTGGGTGTGCGGGTGAGAGCACACCTGTAATTGTCACAGAGGAGGTGACCGAGGAGGGGGCGCGAAGAGGTGTGTTGGTGAGGTGTGCGAGCGACGAATGTGTGCCAAGGTGTTCGGTGGTCAGGTGTGTGACCAAGTCGGTGAGCGGAATGAGTGTACCGAGGTGTGTAAGAAAAGGTACGACGAGGAGCATGGAAACGGCTGCATGTATGAGCAAGAAAGGGGTAGCGTATGCGTATAAGCATGCAGGTGAGGCATCGACGGTAACCGGGTTAGAGGTTAGAACGACTTATAGCCGAATCGGGCCCTCGGTGCGCGTCGGGCAGCTTCGCGTGCCGCGAGGACCAGCGGGGATCCGAACCACGGCGGTTTCGAAAGAACCGCCGTACGCGATCCATGCTGTGCCTCGCTTTGAACGGCCACGTCCGGGCTCCACTAGGCGGAGCGGGCAGCCCGATAGGAAGGGTCGTCATGGCGACCACTTTCTATTGAGACGTGCCGGCAGGTCGAGATCGGGACATTGGATGGCTCCACGCCGAGGTGGTGCGTGGGATCTCGGCCCGGGTAAGCCCCCGTCCCTGCCACGAATGCGGGACGTATCCAGCCGCTGGCACAAAACAACCCGTATTCATTGCTCGGCTGTACGAAGCCGGGCTGGAGACGTGAATTGGCGCACCGAGAGGATGTAATAAGTAGACGGGTGATGAGGATAGTGTTTTGGCCCCGAAATTAGAAAAAAAAGCAAAATTTGATGATGGTAGAGTGATGGCAAATTTTTGGTTTATTGAATTTGGACGAAGAAACTGTATAGGGAGAGACCCCCGATGTGGTGGGATGGCAAATCCACCATCCCTCACAGGAGTGGGCAAATGCGCTATAGCTTATGGGGTGTATGGCAGTGAAAACTAGCCCGGGTGGGTTAGGTTATATTGTTAGGGATCTAGCGAAGATGACATTAGGTAACGTTAAGTTTAGTTAGTGACTGATACCTGTAGTGGGGACGCAGGTAGATTAGTGTGGATGATAATGACGTGGGAGCGCAATAGTTTAAAGGGACGACTGGGAAGCGCAAGTTTCAGAGGGGAGTAGTTAGAAGAGATGATGCCGTGTGTGTGAGGATTGAACAGGTGTGATTGAACAGGTGTGATTGCACAGGTGTGCAACTGAACAGGTGTGTGGAGCAGTGTATGAGGGAGTAGTGGTGATTGCGTGTTGTGCTGACCAAATGGTCCAGGAAGAAAGGAGGGTGCAGGTGGCACCAGGTGTGAGGGCACAGGTGTGCAACAGCAGGTATGGAGAATGGTAGTGTGGAATAAATGGAGTATTGGAATGGATGGTCGTGGAGTGAGTATGGTGGAAATTGTGGAGTGGAGTGGATGGTGCGAAGGTGTGAATGGGGGAAGAGTGGACCCCCATCACGGATACCCGGGGCGGGTAGTGTAAGTGTTAGGTAGAGGGTACAGGTAAATTGTGGTTGGATATTGGCATCTGTGGTGCGGGTGAAAGAATGGTCTTTGGATGGGTGCATTAGTGTTGTGGAAATGGCTGGGCGTGTAGCCTGTTAGTGTGTGTAGTTGGTTGGGCGCTCCACCACTGTGAGGATGTCGGCCAGGTGAGGCCGCAGGTGGGCTCTGGGAGCCGGTAGTTGTGGATGGGGCCCGAGGATCCGGAGGACGGACCCGGGTAGCCCAGTGCCAGAGGGCACCAAGGGGTGACAGAG
This sequence comes from Myxine glutinosa, assembly GCF_964187855.1. Taxonomy (NCBI): domain Eukaryota; kingdom Metazoa; phylum Chordata; class Myxini; order Myxiniformes; family Myxinidae; genus Myxine; species Myxine glutinosa. The sequence continues at coordinate 68,510,793 of NC_136271.1, forward strand.
CCAGGAGAGGGCCTTCCCCAGTTAGTTAGGTTAGGGTGAGGAGCTAGGTAAGCTCGGGTGGCAACTGCAGTGGTGGAGGTGTGCAGGTGGGTAGACCTGCTGGGAGAGCTACACGTCGCAGCCCAGAAATTGTGCGAGGGCACCGGGAGATGAATCGGGGGAGTGAGACCCCAAATTGAGAAGCACCACAGTTTGGTCAATGGGAATTGGTTTTTAGAACCCATAGTGTAAGTTGGCCAATGGATTGGCAGGGAGAGACCCCGGGTAGTGTAAAGTGTGTTAAAGTCAGTTAGAGGATAGTTAGGAAGAAGGATCTCCTCGCACCCTCTGCATCCACTCACCTGAGGTGACAGGTACTCCACACCATGCCATGTTTTGATTATTTTTTATGATGCAAATGTTTTGGATTGTGAGACGCATCATGACGTGGGTGTGACATTGTGCTTGATGTTCCATCTCTTCCTCCTTATGAGGATTGATGACGAGTTGGGTGATGGCAAATTTTGGATAGAGGGATTGTGGTGACGAATTTGGTATAGGAGAAATATGGGGAAGACGTGACAGTAGTGACGAATTTGTAAATGGGTAGATTTTTGTACATATGGGGTAAGGGCAAGGGTAGTGTAGGTGACAGGGGGGTGACGTACGGTAGGGACGAGCTTTCTCACTTCGCCCTCCGTACGCATTTCGCCTTGCATTGCCTTATTGATGTGTACCCTTGTGACCTTACCCCTCGCTCAATTGTCTCTTTTGTCTCCCACATGACCTGTGCGCCATTGGGGGCCGAGGGGAGCGTGCGTGAGGTGGCCATTGTGCGCACGAGATTCCCAGAACCAGCATGCATTGCGTTGATGTACCACTTTATGGACCGCTGTTCTGCGGCCAAGTACCACTTGATGGACCCCAGGTTCTGGGGCAGGGCACCTCTGTTGGAGACCGGCCATAGTGGCCAGGGAATCTTGCTTGCGGACCTCGGTAAGGTGGCACCTATGCCAAACAGGTGGACCACCCTTAGTTGGCCCCTGAGGCCCTAAATAAAAAACGAACACAAGTTGTGCTTTTTATTATTTCCAACTAGGCCGCATGAAGCCAGAAGACGTCGGGAAGAACATCAGCCCAGCAGAGAAAGAGAAGTCCACCACCAGTTGTTTTGTTGTGTTTATTAAGGACAATGGTGACTGTGCACCGAGTGGTGCTTTGTGGTGCTTTGTGGTGCTTTTGGTGCTTTTGGGTGCTTTGGTGGTATTGGTACTGGTGCATCGATGCAATGCGTGCTGTCTCCTCCCTCCCAACAGGAATTTCTTTTTCTTGTTCCCTAAAAAAAAACAAGAAAAAAAAACACAGGTCCTGGGTTGCGTTGTAAATAAGAAATAACGTCATTGTAAATAATGCTCCCCACCGTAAATGTATAGTTTGAGAATAATTCCGTAATTCGGTTAGCTGTGGGCTTGAGTCTGTTAGACAGGGTGCAATGCAATAGGGGGACATACTTATTGGTGTTTTAAGATTGTCACACTCAGGGTCAGGTTAATTGTAGAGGGAATTACACCTACGTGTCACACTAAGTTAAAGTTTAGTAGGTCCGAGGGCGGGCCTGAAGAAAGGAGGGTGCAGTGTTACGGTTTTGAGAAGTGTAACGGTTTTTTGAGAAGTGTAACAATTTTGGAGGAAGTGTAACGAATGTGAAAACGTTACAATGTGAACGTTACAAAAGGATGGTAACACCCTGGTAATGTAAATAATGGTCGCAGCCGTCCTCCTAGTTAATTCCATGAAACTTACACGCAGGTCACGATATATCTTTTTAAATAGTGTATTTCCTTATTCTATGTAGGCTAAATATGTGTTTCCCACTAGATTGACTTTGCATTGTATCAAACAAAATAAGCGTAGGCCCTTGCAATTTCCCCAAACATCTCCGCTCTCCAAAGTTCCTGTCAAAAGGGGGGGCGAGTGGTGTTCAATCCCGCAAGCCGCCATTGCCCATGTGCTAACCTCGGAGAAGAAAGGCGTGTCTCCACCTCGTCATAGAGGGGAGGAGTGAGCCAGCCCTAACAGCCAATCAGCACCGCGGTGAGCGACCCGGTAGGCGTGCCCTCGGAGCCGGCGGCTTGATTCCGCCCCGAGTGATAAAAGCGACTGTAAGGGACTGCTTCACCAGATGACCTGGGAGATGAGCGAAGAGGCGGCACCAAGAGGAGCGGTGAGATGCGAAACGCTCCAAGCCAAAGAGGAGAGGTACTCGGAAAGGAAACCAGCTTTGGAGAGACGCGCTGAAAGGAGGGAGACGGCTCCACCAGAAGGAGAGGAGCAGGTGTGCCGAGCCAGCGCGTGACGTCTACAGCAGCGGATACGCGACGGAGGGTTTTCCCGCCAAAAGCGCGAGGAATTGAGAGCTGCTGCCTCCGACCCTGCCACCCCCCTCCAGCAATCCACCTCAAGCCCTACCTGCCTGCAATATCCCCCGAGTAAGTGTGAACGTCGTCTGTCCTACTCGTTGTCTTGGGGTTAAGTAAAATGAATAGTGTAAGTTAACGATTCGCTGTGTGACTGCTTCTTCCATCCATTGCTTGTGTGTGTATAATAAATCTGTTCTTCCTCCGTACTCTGTCTTCTTCTCTTTTCATTCTCTTTCGGTCGCTTTAGAGGTTTCCCGATTGAATATCTGTGGTGCGATCTGGTCAACGTCGGGTGGAATCGGGTTCTAATCGGGGAGTAACTGTTCGGACGCGGTAATACCAAACCGCTCGGTAAAATAACATCCAAAACCGCATCTGTAACAATATATATATATATATATATATATATATATATATATGTATATATGTATATATAATTATATATATATATATATAGTTATGTCGGTGGGTTGGGCATATATAGATTTAGGTAGATCTGTATAGGTATTGTGGAAGTGTAACTCAGTGTAACATATTGATTGGCCCTGGTAACTTATTAATTAACCTGGTAACAAAGCAGATACATTTTATGTGTATGAACAATGTAATCTCTTGAAACACCTGGTCAAGGCCCCAGGCTAGAGCACCCCCCCCCTGCTGTGATTTCCATTTACACAGCAGGAGGGGAGCGAGCTGATGCCAGGACTCGGTGCGATGCATGACCTCGGGACATTAGCGGAGAGGAGATTAAGTCCAGTTTGGCGATATAACGAGAGCAAACGTTGAGTAAAGTACACTTATCCTCAGAAGCCCTGCCCGACGGAACGATGGAATGAACGAGTACTTGCTACGTGAAGCGCTGACCGAACGGGAGTGTCGGATGGAGAGAAGGACCAGCGAAAAGAGTTAACCTGATCCATTATATTATGCGGTATCATTTTGGTAATTGGATGAAGTGAATACAGTTTAATAAAGTTGTGACCTTTTGTAAAACCTGTTTCCGACCATTGGCGTCTTGAGTCTCACCCTCCACTTCCGCGACAGTATCATGCTTCGTCTGTCGTGATAGGGAATCTTAATGTAATAAGTTCTGTTAGCCCGGTTTGTCGGATCAAGTGTGTACCTGTGATCATACGAGGATGATCGAGTGATAGGTAGAATAGGGACTAAGCTAATTCACCTGTGTGTCAGACCTGGTGATCATTCCTTTGTCCCGTATGGCAGCACATCACACACGTCAGCTAGATCCATTAGTGCACACATTAATTAAATCCCCCTCCGCCACAAGACGATAAAACTGACCGGCTGAGCAGATGGAAGCGGCCGCTTACAATGCTGGCATGGGCATCAAACATCGCACAGGTGGGCTGAGAGCCACGCCCATGAGAACTCGTGATTGACAGGAGGGGGGGAGGAGCGAGTAACAACCAGAGCACCAATTGAAGAGTAGAGAAGGACTTGTGATTGGCCACCGACCAATGGCATGGGAACAGGGCTCCAAGCGCTCGGCCATTAGGAGGGGACGGATGAGATCAGGAGATTCGGGAAGGCTAGAAGCGACGCGCTGGTTGGAGGAGGGAAAGCAAGCTGTCGTGAGAAGACTGCCAGTAAAACCTCTCGCTCGCCGGCATTTCGAGCTCTTCCCTTGGTCCTTCTCGCTTTGGCTTCGTTCCTGCCCGGACCTCCCTTCTGCCCTTGCCTTTCGCCCGTTTGGACCTTTTTCCTGTGCGAACTGTAAATTACTTGCTGGACGACGGACGTTGGAGCAACGTTGGAGCACCATCGATTCTCCTCCGTGGCGTTCACGTGCGAGCGAGGCTTGCCACTGGAGCGGGCACGACCAGGGCGAGTGAGTGGCTCGGTGGCCTAGCAGTGTGCGAAGGGGGCATTATCGAGGCCTAGTGGACAAGGGCGTGCCGAGGCCTGCTTCGTGCCAACATCGGAGCCGGATGGGGCCTGACCGACATCACACATCCAGATAGATAAGATGCATCCACAAACAACGTTTTATTTGATTCATTCTTCCTGTGTTGTTTATTTGAAGTGAGGGGTGGGGACGTCCCGATTTAGGACATTTATCTTCCATCGCGTTCTTTGTTATTGGAGTCCAGCAATAAAGCCACGTATTTTTGTGCAGCAAATCCGCTTTTGGTTTGAGTTATTATTTTGCAGGTGAAGACTGCGCGGGGCCGCAAGGTAAGCTGCGGCATTTTCCCCAAACTCCCCTTTTCATGTATGATCCGCCATTGGATTGATTGTCACCTCGTTAAGCTCAATTCCATCTGTGGATGTTCTGTCTTCACAGAGCCATCCACACGACAATATATATATATATATATATATATATATATATATATATATATATATATATATATATATATATATATATACATACATACATACAAACTTGGCATTTAATATGGATTTTTGTACACCGCTCCTTTCCTATGCCATCTCCAGGCATTGCAAATCGTCATTGCCGGGCACCAAAGGGGGCTCGGCAGTGACGCACGCTGAAAGAGAGTACTCAGTTTTCACTCTGGTTTCTTGTTTTCTTTCTTGGTTGTCCGGACGATATCTCAGCCATCCTTTGAGCTAGGAAGCTGAAATTTCGGCACAGTAGTGAGCAAGTCCTTTGTCAAATACGGTATTTTTTGTTTTTTGAATAATCAATTAATTGAGGAGTTATTTAATTATTAGCGTTTAATTAAGTACTTATTTAATTAATTAAATTTCATTTATCTTCTGACCATTATTAACTCAGGCACCTTTTGAGTTAGGAAGCTGATATTTGGACATGCCAATGACCAGGTGATTTGGCTGCAAAGGATATTTTTGATTTATTAATTAATCAATTAATCGATTAATTATTTAATTATTCGATTAATGACAAAAAATTTTTTTTTTTTTAAGTTACAGATTCTGATGAAATAGTGGTAGTTTATGTGTTCTCTGACCAAATTGATTAATAATTTAATTTTTTTATGATTATTATTTATTTATTTTCATTATTAATCATTTATTTATTTTCTTTCTCATTTGGCCAATATCTCAGGCACCTTTTGAGCTGGGAAGCTAATATTTGGACATGAGTGACCAAGTGATGTGGCTATCAAGGATATTTTTGATTTATTGATTAATCATTTCATCTATTAAGTATTTATTGATTAATCGATTAATTATTTATTGAGTAATCAATTAATTATTTAATTTTTTATAAATGACTTATTTAATTAAATTTCTAAAAGATACATCTTCGGATGAAGCACTACTGGTTTAGTTATGCGATTAGCCAATTGATTATGAAAATATTTTGTGATAATCTTTTATTGATTTTAATTATACAATTAATCAATCAATTAGTGTACACCTCTCCCTCCCAATGCAGCCTCAATGAGCTGCATTGCGGTATTGCCGGGCGCCGGAGGCGCCCCGGCAATGCCGCGCTGCAGCATATTTAATTATTTGGCATGGGGCGGTGTACTTTGAATGTATGTGTACTTGTTCTTTGCTTTTCTTGACTTGGGTTTACTTTCTGAACTCGGTATATCAATCTGGTGAGTTTCTTTTACGCTTCGGTGATTTCTTTGTTAAAAGAACCATGTCACTGATTGTCTGTTGCAGCAAGAAGTCAATAACAGGATTATATCACAGGTGGCGTGACAAAATGTACGGACAGGTACATTTGACGATTGGCTTCACAATCGGGTATATAAGGGTTGTTGCGTTCTGTATTAGTGGAAAACAACTGCTGCACGTCTACAAAAGTTATTGCCGCTTCCCCTGGAGATGATCCGTCAACTCGACAATGCTGTTTGTCATTTAGTGGTGGGTTTACGAAATTCCGGCATGAAACAGCGTGCTATTGCTCGGGCAGTATGGCATCACTCAAGGTCAGGTGTCAAAGATCCTGAAACGAAATGTTCAGAGGGGTGTCCCTACTCCAATACCGAGGTCAGGTCGTCCCCGCAGAACCACAAGGAGGGATGATCGCCAGCTGCACCGGTTAGTCCGCAATGGCCGTACCAAGTCAGCTAATTGTCTTAGGGCTGAGTGGCAGCAACTGACAAATGTGCCTGTATCTAGAAGGCTAGTCAACCAATGACTGGTTCAAGCAGGCTATCGTGCCAGGCGTCCCATGAGAAAGCCATGTCTGACTAGACAACAGCGCCAGCGTCGATTGCAGTGGGCCAGAGAGCACCGTCAATGGCAGCCAGGACACTGGAATCACGTGATCTTCAGTGTCAAGTCTAGATTTCTGGTCTATCGTCAATATGGCTGCGTCCGAGTGCGCAGAAAAGTGCATGAAGCCTACAACGAAGATTGTATAGTGCCAAGAGTCCAAGCTGGAGGTGGTGGGGTGACCGTTTGGGCTGCTTTTCATGCAGGGGGCAAAACTGACCTGGTTGTTCTGAATGGAAACCTGAACCAGTTCAAGCACAGGGCCATTCTGGAAGAAACATTGCTTCCATTTGTTCGTGCAGCCTTTCGAGGAAACTTTGTCTTCCAAGATGACAATGCACAGCCTCATCATGCTCGCATGATCCAACACTTTCTTGTTGACCGTGGTGTAGAGCATATGGAGTGGCCTGCCATGTTCCCGGATATGAATCCGATAGAGAACTGGTGGGCAGAATTAACGCGTCAAATTGACAACTTGGATCAGCAGCCTGCCTCTGTGCGTGAATTGCAGCAGACTATTGTCACTGCATGGCAAGCGATTCCTGTCCAAACCTTGGCAAATCTCGTGAACAGCATGCCTCAACGTGTACGTGCTCTCCTGAATGCTCGTGGGGGTTACACGAAGTACTGTACTGTAATTTTACTGTCCGTAATCCCAGTCGTAATTTAACTTTTGTTTTTGTTAAATAAATTTTTTGGCTAATGTGCAAAATAAAGAGATACTTCTGGAAAACGCACAGAAGTTTAACACAGTACTGTCCGTGAATTGAGTTCGATATCAGTTTACATCACTTTCAAGGATCAATTATTTATTTGCTTCGAAATGTCAAATGTGGTTTTTGTTTCTTTTAAAGGTCACATTAACAAAATCTAGAATAATTTCAACTTAATTCCAATGAACTTTTAGTTCTAAGTCATCTTGAAAAGTAAGTTCACCCCCACAAAAAAAATATTCCATATTAAATGCCAAGTCTGTATATATATATATATATTGTTATGGATCTGTCGCCAGCCTTCTCCCCTTATCAAGGGGGATTAATCCCCTTGTCTTTACTGACCTGGCGCGACCAGAGACCTATTACGTCCCTTCCGGACAGCGCCAAATATGGTTTCGGGACCAAATTCGCTCGTATCTAAGTACTAGCGCTGCCCTGGAAGCGAGGAAATAAGCCTCGCACGAACCACGTGTGATGGTAATACACCGAGCGGTTTGCGTACACGTGATCCACGCAGTTATAATTAATGGACCCCGATAAAAGCGGTTTTACTCGTGCCACGCTTTGTCAATGGAGAAATCACAAAGACGATCGAATAAGGAAGAAAGAAAGAACAGATCGATTTAATTATTATGGCACGTATATACAGTACAGGATGAAGAGACACAGAGCAGCTTAGACAGTCTTATTCTTAATACCAAAGGACAACGGGCCCGTCTGACACACTCACACGGGGATTGCAGATGGGCAGGATGATGTTCAGGCCAATCACGCCGGCTTGGTCGTCCAGGAACGGCCCCGTCCGGCTCTCCTCGGTCACAGCACGTCACGCGATGATGGAGGTAGGTGACGACAGGAACTCGTATCGTGTCGCTCGAACAAACGGGTCTTCTCGGGGCGAACGGTAGAGGGCGGACTTAGCACGGCTGGCGGTTATTCAGCCGCGTTCACTCGCTTGGCCGAAAATGCGCTGTTCACTACAAACGCGCCTGGCTGCACCCACGTATATTCACGAACAACTCCTCTGCTTCTATTCCCTGGCGCGCGCGTTCCCATGCGAGGGTCAAGTTCAACAACGGTATACTGCGAGTTCTCTCCTCAAGTCCTTAACGAGGGTTTTCTCATGCACTCGTTCACAACCCAAGTGCCTCTCCCTTCTAATAACTCGTTCAAGCGCCTCTCCCTTCTCATAACTCGTTCAAGCGCCTCTCCCTTCTCATAACTGAGGTGGGGGCTTCGCGCAATCGGTTTTATTTCCAACCCTCTTAGCCCGATCGAATGTTCCAACCAGGACCTGTGACGCAGTGCTGCAGCCACACGCTGTGAGCCCTGATTGGTGACTCATGCTTACCGTCATCGCCTCTGACGCTCTGCCTCGACTCCGCCCCGACCTCAACGCCGGCCCCACCCTTTTAGGCCTACCTCGTGTTAACACGACTAGTGACCGAGCAAAGGGCAGCAAAATGGATTGCGCCTACTGAGGTAGGATGGCTTTCCGGAGTAGGACCTATTCTCCTGTCTTTACACAACGCAGGATTAACACTGGAAGGGGCCTACTCTCACATATACTATGACATAACTATACTACAAATGAGGCTACATGTTGCATGTGTGACTATCTATGGGGGGCAAACCTTTAACCTTTATTAAACTCACTTTACACATCTCAAAACCGTAGCAATATATATATATATATATATATATATATATATATATATATATATATATATATATATATATATATATATATATACATATATATATATATATATATTGTTACGGACACGACTTAGATGTTATGATGGGCCGAGCGGAATGGCCGCCGTGTTCGCACAAGTTACCCGATTATACTCGAACGTTGGCCGAGTCGCGCTACGCTAGATCAATGAAGGAAAGGACACAACGGCTAGGTTAAATGACACGACACCAGGGGTACAGTTCTCAAGGCCTCCGGAGGAGGTTATATTAGTTCGGAACGTTTAGATTACAGGGATGAGAGAGACAGCATAGGAAGATAGGCACTTAGACACACTTATCTTATTCCCGACAGACCACAGATAAACGGGACAAAACTGACTCACACGGGGATTGATGGCAAGGAGGGGCAGGTATTCGATGGCTCAAGGTGCACCTTGGCTCAGGGGCAAAATCGACCCGGTCCGGTCCAAAGATGCGGGGAGGTCGCTCAGCGCTCGGAGGTCGCGACTTGTCTTTCCAAGCTGGGGGCGCATCTGACCTCACGTCCGGTAAGTGGCTGCGCATATCCGGCGGGGAGTGACACGCCCTCGGCTCGTTAGCTCTGCCCCAGATGGAATTGGCCCGCCGCTTCTCACTGGCTGCGGGGGGTTACCGGGCTCCGCCCCTGACGAGGAGCTGACAGCCAGCCCCTTCTTGGTAACCCCGTGGAGCGCATGGGCAATGGCGGCTAACCAAGCCGGAGTGAGGACGCACACTCCCCGCGCCGCGCCGCCCCCCTCTGTTGTTGTAGTAGTTGTTGTTGTTGTTGTTGTTGTTGTTTCATGGGGAAGATGGGAGGAGGTATGGGGAGGTCCTAAACTCACTACTGGTGCCATACAATCACATTCTGGTGCAACGAAGAGTCAGAATTAATGGAAACGAGTCCTTAACTGACATAGACTAAGAATAACTAGCAAGAGGTCCGAAAGTTGTCTACGTGAGATGCGGTGGACCTGGGCACGACATTTAATGGGGGAAGAAGGGGAAGGTCGGTTCTACAGAGTGTTGTTTACAGACAATGGGACTAGGGAATGGGGGATTGGGGATAGTTGGGGAGTATTGGGGAAATAGGGGAATATTTACAAGCGGATATGGAGGCCAAATCCCATATCCGCAACATTGCACCCTTCTCTACCCTCGGGGCGTCCCGACCCGATAAATTTTTACCTATTTTAGTGTGGCACTCAGATGTAGTTCCCTCTACTATTAACTCTACCCTGAGTGCGACAGTTTTACAGATATTCACAAATGAGTAAATATGTCCCCCTGCGACGTTGCACCCTTCTCCTCACAGAAACACACCCACAGGATAACCGAATCACGGAAAGAATTCGCAAACTAAACATACAGCCGATAGGGAGCATTATTTACACAAGACTACGCTGATATTTACACTACGATCCAGGACCTGTTTTTGGAGGGACACATGCAGATGTTATGCATAGAGAGAGCACGCATGCCAGCATCGATACACCAACCCACGAGTGCTCTGTGGCCTTACGGCCTTTAATAATGTGCAGAGCACCCCTTCCAAGCACCAAAAGCACCACCCCAAGCACCAATCGGTGCAGTCACCATTGTTCATTAAAATAAAAACAACAACCCCTAACCCTGCAGGTGTCTCTTGCTCTTCGTGTGGTGCACTTGGCCTTCTTGCTTCCCTAGAAATAAAGAAAGGCGCCAACCGCGTCCATTTCTTTATTGTGGCCGTCAAGGGGGCCAACTATTAGTGGTTCACCTGTTTGGCATAGGTGCCACGTTGACCCAGAGGTCCATCAATGGGTGGTGCTTGGCCGCAAAAGAACTGCGGTCCATTGTGGGTGGCCACCAAAATTGCGGTCCATATGGTGTATCGATCCAGGCAGCAAGCAGCGAAAGTGCAGGCCCACAACTGCGGAGCCAGCACCTCTCTCTCCTCTCTCTCTGCCCCAAAGCCAGATCCTCGGAGGTGGGAGACAAAAGAAAAGAAAAGTGAGTAAGGTGGTAAGGGCGCAAAAGTGCACGCAATGTAAGGTAATGCACACTGGGGGCACATGGGAACCAGGTGAGACAGGTACGTTCCTACCGTACGCCCCCCCCCCCCACCAGGTAACCTACATGGCCCCTCCCTTACCCCTTACTGTATCCACACAACACAACACTACCCATAAACATCTACTTTACAAATCAACAAACGTCCCTACTGTCTTCCCCGTTCCTCCCATATACCAAATTCGTCTTCTCTCCCTCCTAACCAATCAAATTTGCCATTTTCAACTCTCATCAAAATTTGCCATCTCCAACTGAACATCAAAATTTGCCATTACCAATTCATCATCAGTCCCTCCTAAGGAGGGAGAGATGGAATCACCCCAATGTCTCATCCACGTCGTGATGCGTCTCACAAATCCAACAGCAATCCTTACTTCCTGCAACACAAAACAAAGAAAACACAGGTGTGGAGTCATCATCATCACCACAGGTAAGTGGCTGCGTATGGTGCGACAGGTTCATCAATCCTAACTATTTCCAAAATGACTTTAACAACTTTACACTACCCGGGGTCTTTCCCTGCCAATCCATTGGCCAACTTACACTATGGGTTCTAAAAACCAATTCCCATTGACCAAACTGTGGTGCTTTTCAATTTGGGGTCTCACTCCCCCGATTCATCTCCCGGTGCCCTCGCACAATTTCTGGGCCGCGACGTGTACCTCTCCCAGCGGGTCTACCCACCTGCACACCCCCACCACTGCAGTTGCCTCCGAGCTTACCTGCTCCTTACCCTAACCTAACTACCTGGGGAAGGCCCTCTGGCGCTCTCCCCACTCGGTGCCCTCTCTGGCACTGGGCTACCCGGGTCCGTCCTCCGGATCCTCGGGCCCCCCTGACACTAACGGCTCCCAGAGCCCACCTGCGGCCTCACCTGGCCGACATCCTCACAGTGGTGGAGTGCCCAACCAACTACACACACTAACAGGCTACACGCCCAGCCATTTCCACAACACTAATGCACCCATCCACGATACCATTCTGCAATCGCACCACAAATGCCAATATCCAACCACAATTTACCTATACCCTCTACCTAACACTTACACTACCCGCCCCGGGTACTCGTGAAAGGGGTCCACTCTTCCCCCATCCACACCTTCGCACCATGCACACCACTCCGTACCACTTACTCCAACTCTCTCCACACCACTCATTCTCTGCTCCATATATTCCACACACCTGTGCTCTCACACCTGGTGCCACCTGCACCCTTCTCTCCGCAAGCGCATTCGCGCTGATCCACACACTCACTACTCATACACTGCTCCACACACCTGTCCAGTTGCACACCTGTGCAATCACCCCTGTTCAATTCTCACACACACGGCATCATCTCAGCTAACTACTCCCTTCTAAAACTTGCGCTTCCCAGTCGTCCCTTTTAACTATTGCGCTCCCTCGTCATTATCATCCATACTAATCTACCTGCGTCCCCACTACAGGTATCAGTCACTAACTAAACTTAACGTCACCTAATGTCATCTTCGCTAGATCCCTATCAATATCCTAACCCACCCGGGCTAGTTTTCACTGCCATACACCCCATAAACTATTGCTCCTTTGCCCCCTCTATGGGAAGGGTGGCAGGGATGCCACCCTTACCCACCGGGCCCATCGCTCATCAATCCCCCAGTCCTCTGGCACTAATAAGCCCCCCTTATTCAGAGGTACTGGGTCCCGCCTCGGCATCTAAAGCCAAGGCAATCCACGGGGGCGCCTGCTCGCCGGTGTAAGGTCTTATCCGGTCGGCGTGGACGATCCGAGGGAGGGCTCGTGGCCCCATTTTGATCTTAATGACCACGTCACAGATTTGCGACAGGACGACTCCTGGGCCTTGCCAGGGGGAGGTGAGTTTTGGGCACCTTCCCTTCCGTCTCCGGGGATTAAAGAACCAAATCTTCATCCCCGGAGCGTATTGACTCCCCTGGCTCTGGTCGTCGTACCTGCGCTTCATCTTTTCCCCCGCCAGATGGAGTTGGCGGCGGGCGAAGGCATGGACTAGCTCCATGCCTTCCTCTAGGTGACGTGCGTACCCCTCCCTCGGCGGGTTAACCACTGTGTCTGGCACGGGACCGCATAGCAAGTCGGCGGGAGCCCGTAACTCCCGCCCATACATAAGCAACGCTGGACTGCATGCGGTGGCCCCGTGCTGGCTGGTTCGGTAGGCCATAAGCAAATAAGGGAGATGTTCGTCCCAGTCATCCTGACGGGTGGCGGTGAACAGTGCCAGTTGTTGGATTAGAGTTCGGTTAAATCTTTCCACCATCCCGTCAGATTGAGGTCTTAAAGGCGTTGTTCTGGTTTTCCGAATTGACAGGAGACTGCACACATCTTTTAGCAATTTGCTCTCAAAATTTCGTCCCTGGTCGGTGTGCAACTCCTGTGGAATCCCACTCCTGACACCAATTGTTACGGACACGACTTAGATGTTATGATGGGCCGAGCGGAATGGCCGCCGTGTTCGCACAAGTTACCCGATTATACTCGAACGTTGGCCGAGTCGCGCTACGCTAGATCAATGAAGGAAAGGACACAACGGCTAGGTTAAATGACACGACACCAGGGGTACAGTTCTCAAGGCCTCCGGAGGAGGTTATATTAGTTCGGAACGTTTAGATTACAGGGATGAGAGAGACAGCATAGGAAGATAGGCACTTAGACACACTTATCTTATTCCCGACAGACCACAGATAAACGGGACAAAACTGACTCACACGGGGATTGATGGCAAGGAGGGGCAGGTATTCGATGGCTCAAGGTGCACCTTGGCTCAGGGGCAAAATCGACCCGGTCCGGTCCAAAGATGCGGGGAGGTCGCTCAGCGCTCGGAGGTCGCGACTTGTCTTTCCAAGCTGGGGGCGCATCTGACCTCACGTCCGGTAAGTGGCTGCGCATATCCGGCGGGGAGTGACACGCCCTCGGCTCGTTAGCTCCGCCCCAGATGGAATCGGCCCGCCGCTTCTCACTGGCTGCGGGGGGTTACCGGGCTCCGCCCCTGACGAGGAGCTGACAGCCAGCCCCTTCTTGGTAACCCCGTGGAGCGCATGGGCAATGGCGGCTAACCAAGCCGGAGTGAGGACGCACTCTCCCCGCGCCGCGCCGCGCCGCCCCCCTCTGTTGTTGTAGTTGTTGTTGTAGTTGTTGTTGTTGTTGTTGTTGTTTCATGGGGAAGATGGGAGGAGGTATGGGGAGGTCCTAAACTCACTACTGGTGCCATACAATCACATTCTGGTGCAACGAAGAGTCAGAATTAATGGAAACGAGTCCTTAACTGACATAGACTAAGAATAACTAGCAAGAGGTCCGAAAGTTGTCTACGTGAGATGCGGTGGACCTGGGCACGACATTTAATGGGGGAAGAAGGGGAAGGTCGGTTCTACAGAGTGTTGTTTACAGACAATGGGACTAGGGAATGGGGGATTGGGGATAGTTGGGGAGTATTGGGGAAATAGGGGAATATTTACAAGCGGATATGGAGGCCAAATCCCATATCCGCAACAATATATATTGTTGCGGACGCGGTTAAAGATGTTATTTTGACCGAGTGGTGGTATTACCGCGACCGAACAGTGCTTCCTTGATTAATACCCGATTTGCCCCAAACTTTGGCCGGATCGCGCCACCGCTATTCAATCGGGAAAACTCTAAAGCGACCGAATACAAAGAGGAAGAAGACGTACAGAAGGGTAATTGGATTTATTATTTACACATATAATCAAGAAGAAAGCAGTCACGTTTATTTACAGACGAGATTAGATACACAGTGCAACGCTAGCTTACCTACAGTCTTAATTAACCCAGGGACAGAACAAACAAGGACAGACTCACGCGGGGAATGATGATAGGACTGGCGGGAGATGAATGGCTGGCCGGATAGGGAGGTCCAACTGGTCCTGCAGCCGATCGACTCGTGGGCAGCCGCCGCTCCTTCGCGGCCCTGCTCCAAACTGCCGTCCAGGCCTCACGCTGCTGTGGCTGCAGTTTCGGTGGCTCCAGCTGCAGCAAATGCAGTTGCGGTGGCTCGAGCTGCAGTTCAACTCTGGACTTCTTGGTTGGACTCAACTCCTTGGACTCCCTCTCGTCTCTCGGTAAAGGCTCATCTCTCTTTGGAAACGCCCTGCCTGCGGGTTATATAGGCCCCACCCCTCAACCTTCGCGAACCTCCTCGATGTTTCTCTCCACACCCTCTCCAAGTCCAAACCCTTGTTCGTGGTTGGTTGAGTGGGGCTGACTCACTCCTCCCCTCTATGACGAGGTGGGGACCCGCCTTTCTTCCCCAACCCTGCCTCATGGTCAATGGTGGATGAAGAGAAAACCGCCCAAAATGCAGTTGGCAATGCGAATGGCAATTGACAAAAAGGGGGGATGGAGGTTTTTGGGAATGGGAATGAAGGGAATCTATCTCTTTCACTGGTGCAATGGAGTATTTCAATTAATAGGAGACACAGCCTTACCCTAAAACACATAATAAGATATAACTATTGAACAGGGGTATTCTATGATTGGCTGTAGTGTGGATGCCTTATGGACTAATTATGGGACGCCCTTTGACCTTTACACAGCTCCGGAGGCAGGAGGCGCAGAATAAACAATAATAATAATACACACAATCAAAAAAATACAGTCCTCATATCCGCAACACTGCACCCTCCTCCTCTTAGGCACGGCCCGGGCCTACAACTTTTATTTAGTGTGACACGTAGGTGTAGTTCCCTCTACTTTTAACCTGACCCTGAGTGCGACAGTTTTTAAAACATAAATAAATGTGTCCCGCTGCTCCATTGCACCCTGCCTAACAGACTTACGCCCACAGTTAACCGAATTGCGGAATGGTCTTCAAACTATACACTGATGGTGGGGAGCATTATTTACAATTGACGCTACTTTTATTTACAAAACTAACCCAGGACCTGTGATCGTTCTTTCTGGGGGGGGAGACAGTCTGCTCTGCATCAATGCACCATGAAAGCACCCAAAAACGCACCAACACACCCTCAAGCACCAATCGGTGCAGTCACCACAGTTCATCAGTGTTCAATGCATGAAAATAAACTCAACAACCCCTAACCCTGCAGGTGATCTCTTGCTCTTCGGCTCCCTCTGCTGGCTATTATTATTTGTTCTTCCAGATGTTGTCTTTTTCTTTTGCTTTTCTTACTGGCGGCCTATTTGAACTGAAAAATGCACCCAATGTGTCATTTTTTATTTTATTTATGGCCCACAGGGGCCGACTATGTGTGGTTCACCTGCGGGGCATCGGTGCCCTGTGGCCAAGGTCCGCCAGCAAGATTTCGGGCCCTCATGGCCGGTTCCAGCAGAGGGGCCATGCCCCAACCCATGGGGTCCATAAGTGGTGCTCGGCCACAGGCATGTGGTCCATAATGTGGTGCATCGATGCAGACAGCTGGTTCTGGGAATTCCGGGCGCACAATGGAGGACTCACGCACGCTCCCCTTGGCGCCCAATGGCGCACAGGTCATGTGGGAGACAAAAGGGGGAAGACAAATGAGCGAGGGGTAAGGTCACAACGGTACACATCAATAAGGCAATGCAAGGCGAAATGCGTACGGAGAGCGAAATGAGAAAGCTCGTCCCTACCGTACGTCACCCCCCCTGTCACCTACACTACCCTTGCCCTTACCCCATATTTACAAAATCTACACATTTACAAATTCGTCACTACCGTCACGTCTTCCCATATTTCCCTTATACCAAATTCGTCTGCACAATCCCTCTACTTCAAAATTTGCCATCACCCAATGCATCATCAATCCTCATAAGGAGGAAGAGATGGAACATCAAGCACAATGTCACACCCACGTCATGATGCGTCTCACAATCCAAACATTTGCATCAAAAAATAATAAACATGGCATGGTGCGGAGTACCTGTCACCTCAGGTGAGTGGATGCAGATGGTGCGAGGAGATCCTTCTTCCTAACTATCCTCTAAATGACTTTAACACACTTTACACTACCCGGGGTCTTTCCATGCCAATCCATTGGCCAACTTACATAATGGGTTCTAAAAACCAATTCCCATTGACCAAACTGTGGTGCTTCTCAATTTGGGGTCTCACTCCCCCGATTCAACTCCCGGTGCCCTTGCACAATTTCGGGGCTGGGGCGTGTAGCTCTCCCAGCAGGTCTACCCACCTACACACCTCCACCACTGTAGTTGCCACCCGAGCTTACCTGCTCCTTAACCTAACCTATCTACTGGGGAAGGCCCCTCCTGGCTCTGTCACCCCTCGGTGCCCTCTGGCACTGGGCTACCCAGGTCCGTCCTCTGGATCCTCGGGCCCCATCCACAACAACTCTACCGGCTCCCAGAGCCCACCTGCGGCCTCACCTGGCCGACATCCTCACAGTGGTGGAGTGCCCAAACCAACTACACACACTAACAGGCTACACGCCCAGCCATTTCCACAACACTAATGCACCCATCCAATCACCATTCTTCCACCCGCACCACAGATGCCAATATCCAACCACAATTTACCTATACCCTCTACTTAACACTTACACTACCCGCCCCGGGTATTCGTGATGGGGGTCCACTCTTCCCCCATTCACACCTTCGCACCATCCACTCCACTCCATATTTTCCACCATACTCACTCCACGACCATCCATTCCAATACTCCAGATATTCCACACTACTATTTATTCCACATAGCCACATACACCTGTTGTTGCACACCTGTGCAATCACCTGGTGCCACCTGCACCCTCCTCCTCTTCCTGGACCATTCGGTCAGCACAATACACAATCACCTTCACTCACTCATACACTGCTCCATCCACCTGTTCAGTTGCACACCTGTGCAATCACACCTGTTCAATCACACCTGTTCACCATACACTTGAACACACCTCCAACACTCACACGGCATCATCTCAGCTAACTACTCCCCTCTGAAACTTGCGCTTCCCAGTCACCCCTTTAAACTATTGCGCTCCCACGTCGCTATTGCGTCGCTATTGCTATTCGTCGCTATTGCTATTCGTCGCTAGTCGCTATTGCGCTTCCCAGATGGAATTAATGGAAGATGGAAAAGATATATGGAAATGCTGTTGAATACAGAGAATGAATGGGATGGCAACATAGAGAGTAACCCAGTTTTAGGACCGGCAGAGAAGATAACTGAGAAGGAAGTTGAGGAAGCGATAAAAGCAATGAAGAGTGGAAAAGCGGGAGGGCCGACGGGAGTTGTGGGAGATATGTTGAAGGCAGCAGGAAGTTGGGGTGTGAAGAGAATGACAGAGATCTGTAATTTGGTGGTGAAAGAAGGCCGCATTCCAGTGGATTGGGAACTGAGTACCCTCGTCCCTCTATACAAGGGGAAAGGTGACCCTCTGGAGTGTGGCTCGTACCGAGCGATAAAGTTATTGGAGCATGGAATGAAGGTATTGGAAAGGGTGTTGGAGAGGAGGATAAGGAAGAAAGTGAAGATCGACGAAATGCAGTTTGGATTTATGCCAGGAAGAGGTATGACAGATGCGCTTTTCATTGTGAGGCAGTTGCAGGAGAAGTACATGGATAAGAGGAAGAAGTTGTTTTTTGGGTTTGTTGATCTGGAGAAAGCATTCGATAGGGTTCCACGCAAAGTATTGACATGGGCATTGAGGAAGTTAGGAGTGAAGGAATGGTTGATCAGAGTAGTGATGGCAATGTACAAAAGAGCACGCACAGCTGTAAGGACGAAGGACGGGAACAGTGGTGAGTTTGAGGTGAAGGTGGGAGTGCATCAGGGGTCGGTACTAAGTCCACTACTATTTGTAGCTGTGATGGAGGTGCTGGCTCAGACCGTAAAGGAGGGTTTACCGTGGGAGTTGTTGTATGCAGATGATCTGGTGTTGATTGCGGAAAGTATGGATGGACTGAAGGAAAATATGAACAAATGGAAGGAATGTATGGAGACAAAAGGTCTGAAGGTGAATATCGGAAAGACAAAGGTGATGGCAAGTGGTAAAGCATGTGGTGAGGTGGAAAGAACTGGGAAGTGGCCGTGTGCTGTGTGTAGGAAGGGTGTCGGAGTGAACTCCATTCAATGTACAATGTGTGCTGAGTGGGTTCATCAAAAATGTAGTGGTCTGAGAGGGTCATTAACCAGTGTGGCAGCTACATTCAAATGTAAGGTGTGCACAGAGGGAGCTGCAGATGGAGGAAATGTTGAGTTGGATCTTGGAGACGGCGTGAAGCTGGAAGGTGTGAAAACATTTTGCTACCTCGGAGACATGCTGAATGGAGAAGGTGGATCAGACTCGGCAACGGTTGCTCGAGTGAGATGTGCATGGAAGAAGTTTCGGGAACTGAGTGGCGTGCTGATGAGGAGGAGAGTGTCGCTGAAGCTGAAGGGAAAGGTGTATGCTGCATGTGTGAGAAGTGTTATGATTTATGGGAGCGAGACATGGGTAATGAACGTAGAGCAGCAACGAAGGCTGGAAAGGGTGGAAATGCGAATGGTTCGATGGATGTGCGGAGTATCGTTGAGAGAGAGGAAGACAAATGATGAATTGCGAAAGATGATGGGAATATTGCCTGTGATTGATGCTGTGAAGAGGAACAGGTTGAGATGGTTTGGTCATGTATTGAGGAAGGATGAAAGTGACTGGTTGAGAAGAGTGATTGAAGTTAATGTAGAAGGAAGTAGAGGATGGGGAAGACCGAGAAAGACTTGGCTAAAGATGGTGGAAGAAGAAATGCGGGCAAGGGGGTTAACAAGGAGAGATGCAGAAAATAGGGCAAAATGGAGAAGATTGTCATGGGGACCGCAAGGCTAACCCCCGCTCTAGCAGGGAACATGGCCTTAAAATGCATGTTGTTGTTGTGTTGCTCCCACGTCATTATCATCCACACTAATCTACCTGCGTCCCCACTACAGGTATCCTTGTCACTAACTAATCTTAACGTTACCTAATGTCATCTTCGCTAGATCCCTACACACGATATCCTAACCCACCCGGGCTAGTTTTCACTGCCATACACCCCATAAACTATTGCTCCTTTGCCCCCCCACTTTGTGAGGGATGACAGAGTTGCCATCCCACCACATGGGGGACGTTCCACTACCAATTTTGCTCACCAAATTTCAACCAATCAAAAATTTTGCCAATCATCTGCCAATCACTGTACCATTACCAATCATCACTCTGCCAATCCTTTGCCAATCATCAAATTTTGCCTTTTTCTAATTTTGGGTCCAAAACACTATCCTCATCACCCGTCTACTTACTAGATCCTCTCGGTGCGCCAATTCACTTCTAAAGCTCGGCTTCGTACAGCCGAGCAATGAATGCGGGTTCTTTGGTGCCGGCGGCTGGATGCGTCCGACATTCGGTGCAGGGAAGGGGGTTTACCCGGGCCGAGATCCCACGCACCACCTCGGCACGGAGCCATCCAATTGCCCGATCTCGACCTGCCGGAACGCCTTAACAAAAAGGGGTCGCCATGACGACCCTTCCTATCGGGCTGCCCGTTCCGCCTAGCGGAGCACGGACGCGGCCGTTCCCAGCGCGGCCCAGCGTGGATTACGTACGGCGGTCCTTTCGAACCCGCCGTGCTTCGGATCCCCGCTGGTTCTCGCGGCACGCGAAGCCCGGCACGCACCGAGGGCCCGATTCGGCTATACGTCGCTCTAACCGCTAACCCGGTTACCGTCGATGCCTCACCTGCATGCTTACACGCATACGCTACCCCTTTCTTGCCCATACATCCAGCTGTTCCCATGCTCCTCGTCGTACCTTCTCTAACACACCCAGGTACACTCATTCCGCTCACAGACTTGGTCACACACCTGACCACCGAACACTTTGGCACACATTCGTTGTTCGCACACCTCACCAACACACCTCTTCGCGTCCCCTTCTCAGTCACCTCCTCTGTGACTATCACAGGTGTGCTCTCACTCGCACACCCAACCACGTGCCTCACTACTAATTCCAGCGTGCATTCCCATACACGCTCTACCATTCCAGGTGTGCATCCTTCCATTCCAGGTGTACATCCTCGCTCACCTGTCACAACCAACTCACGCTCCGTGTCACTCTCACTACTCTCACCTCCACTCTTGACAACGCACTCACCCTTACTCTCGACAGCGCACTCTTTTCTCATGCCCCTGTCCGTTACACACCTTTCTCGCGCATCCTCTTGCGCACACTCTTTTGTTACATCCTCTGTAACTCTCACCACAGGCGTGCATTCTCCTTCACTCTTGACAGCGCACTCTTTCCCCAGCGCGCACTTTTTCCTCATACACCCCATCGTCGGACATTCTCGCACACCTCTTTTTTCGCACACCAGACCTGTTGCACACTTCACCAACGGCCTTTCACGAACACCCGGATCCAAACCAATCCCCAAGCCGACTGAAGCTCCCCTCACATCATGTACACTTCCAAGTATATCGCCACTCACCTCGTCTCCGCACCTCCTCTGCCACCTGCAAACTCTTTATTTGGTTAGTGAGCACCTCATCACGATTCGAGCACAGACCTTGTACCAATTCCATCACCTCCTCCTGGATTTCTCTTTTAGTTTCTGTCCGTCTTTTCTTAATTTCACTCACCTCTTCTTCCACTTCCTCTAATTTTTGCTTCACCTCTTTTATTTCCCGGTGCGTCTCCTCAAGTTCGTCCTCTAAGGCTACCGTGACCGTCTCTATGTGCATCCTCACCTGCCGGTCCTTTGTCTCCATTACTTCTGTCACCTCATCCAACCTCATTGTCAGTCCCTCACGTACCATCTGACATTGCCTCTGTGTCGCTATTAAGTCATTTTTAATTTCTTTTTGTGTCGCCTTTAACCCTCCTAGTACCGCAGTGTTCCTTTGAACCTGCTCCACTAACTCCGTTTGTCCCTCTGTGAGCTGTTCCACCTCCTCCGTCAGATCTTCTATTCCCCCTTGTAACTTTGCCGTCCCATTTCTCACCTCTTTCTCTATACGCTTTTCGCCTCGCTTTACCTCCTCGCGTACCCCCGAGACCTCCTCACTTACACCTCGTCGTATCTCCTCTTTCATCTCCTCCATCTGGTTCCCCATCTGTTCGATTTCCCAGGCGGATTGCTCCCCTATTTCCCGCAATTTGTCTTCCATCCTATTTTCTAACCCCATTAACCCATTTTTCACCCCCTCTAACTGATTCTCCTGGGCAGCCATTCTATTTTCCACCCCCGTTAACCCATTCTTTACCTCTTTTATCCCGTTGTCTAACCCCTCAATTTTAGCTTCTAGCCGTTCCCCCATTTCTCCCATTTTGCCCCCCATTTCGCCCATTTTGCCCCCCATTTCGCCCCTCATTGCCCCCATTTGCTCACTCTGAGCATCCATCCGGTTCCCCATTACCCCCATTTGGCCCTCCAATCGCTCACCCTGAGCATCCATTTTTGCCATCAGTTGGGTCAAGAATAATCTGAGGTCAAACCCGGTTTGCCCAGCGTCCCCAGCCACCACCGCGGGCTCGCCCTCCGCGGCGCCGCTATTTTGGGACCCTTCAACCACGTGCGCGAGCGCGCCATTTTGTGCGTCTGATACCCCCTCAACCACATTGCCAATGTTCTCCTCTATTTCGTCCCTCTGATCCTGGGTTACTCCTAACCCCTCCTCTAGCTCACCCACCGGCATCCGATCGCCTTGACCAGCCATGGCGCGATTTCAAAATTCGGGTTTTTGTAAAACAACACAACAATTTCCAACTGCTTGTAATTTTGAGCGGGTTAAGCGCGCTTCGGGTCCGTATCTCACTCCCAGACACCAATTGTTGTGGACGCGGTTAAAGATGTTATTTTGACCGAGCGGTGGTATTACCGCGACCGAACAGTGCTTCCTTGATTAATACCCGATTTGCCCCAAACTTTGGCCGGATCGCGCCACCGCTATTCAATCGGGAAAACTCTAAAGCGACCGAATACAAAGAGGAAGAAAACGTACAGAAGAGTAATTGGATTTATTATTTACACATATAATCAAGAAGAAAGCAGTCACGTTTATTTACAGACGAGATTAGATACACAGTGCAACGCTAGCTTACCTACAGTCTTAATTAACCCAGGGACAGAACATACAAGGACAGACTCACGCGGGGAATGATGATAGGACTGGCGGGAGATGGATGGCTGGCCGGATAGGGAGGTCCAACTGGTCCTGCAGCCGATCGACTCGTGGGCAGCCGCCGCTCCTTCGCGGCCCTGCTCCAAACTGCCGTCCAGGCCTCACGCTGCTGTGGCTGCAGTTTCGGTGGCTCCAGCTGCAGCAAATGCAGTTGCGGTGGCTCGAGCTGCAGTTCAACTCTGGACTTCTTGGTTGGACTCAACTCCTTGGACTCCCTCTCGTCTCTCGGTAAAGGCTCATCTCTCTTTGGAAACGCCCTGCCTGCGGGTTATATAGGCCCCACCCCTCAACCTTCACGAACCTCCTCGATGTTTCTCTCCACACCCTCTCCAAGTCCAACCCCTTGTTCATGGTTGGTTGAGTGGGGCTGACTCACTCCTCCCCTCTATGACGAGGTGGGGACCCGCCTTTCTTCCCCAACCCTGCCTCGTGGTCAATGGCAGATGAAGAGAAAACCGCCCAAAATGCAGTTGGCAATGCGAATGGCAATTGACGAAAAGGGGGGATGGAGGTTTTTGGGAATGGGAATGAAGGGAATCTATCTCTTTCACTGGTGCAATGGAGTATTTCAATTAATGGGAGACACAGCCTTACCCTAAAACACATAATAAGATATAACTATTGAACAGGGGTATTCTATGATTGGCTGTAGTGTGGATGCTTTATGGACTAATTATGGGACGCCCTTTGACCTTTACACAGCTCCGGAGGCAGGAGGCGCAGAATAAACAATAATAATAATACACACAATCAAAAAAATACAGTCCTCATATCCGCAACAATATATACAGTGATCCCTCGTTTATCGCGGGGGTTACGTTCCAGAACCCCCCGCGATAGACGAAAATCCGCGAAGTAGCGACCATATATTTTTTTTTTTAATATATATATTTTAAAGCATTATGAACTCCCCACACTCTTATTAACCTTTCCCATACTCTTATAAACACTTCCTATACTCTTAAACACTTTTTACACTCTTAAACATACGTAATTTTAACAACATATAAAATTCTAATGGGTACTCACCATTGAAGATACTGTAGCTACCCATGGGTTCCCCAAGCAAGACCAGCATCAGAATCTCCTTGCTCCAGCCGGTGACGTCACCGGCGGGGATTCCCGGCGCGAGAGTGGCTGGTCACGTGACCGCTAAAGCGTGCCGCGCTTTGCGGGTATAATCAGCTACACCTGTTGATCACGTGACCACCGAAGCACGCCACGCTTGAGAGGCGTGGCTTTCGGTTTCTGGTTGTGCTTTATAATGCAGCCCGATAAATGGGCTTTTCAGTGTTCCCGAGTTGGTTTTGAGAATAAATATCTTCTCGGATGAGTTTGTGTCTTGCCCGTCATTTCGTCCGTATCAAGCAAGAGCCCCGGCTCTTCAATACTACAACTTGCGTGATGAAGATGATGATGAATTAGCTGTGCAGTACTGATGACGATGAAGGTGATGACGATGATGAATGTACTGGCGTTTTCCATACGCACGACTCTTTGTCTACCCTTCTACTGTACACTATGTACAGTATTTTATTTCTTGTAATATGTTTTAAATACTGTATTTTTCTTATTTCTTTACGTTTTTTAATTTTTTAGGCTAGAAAATGCTTATTTTACCACAAAAATATTTAAAATAATAGTATATAAAAATACATTTATACCGCAAAATCCCGCGATATAGCGAAAAATCGGCGATATAATTTTACATATACTAGCGAGAAAAACCCGCGATGTACCGAAGCCGCGAAAAGTGAACCGCGATATAGCGAGGGATGACTGTATATATATATATATATATATATATATATATATATATATATATATATATATATATGTGTGGGGAACACCTCTTCAGCGATCGTAACAGAAGTTCACCAACAGTTTGAGATTGAGAATGACGAAACTATTAAAATACCACTTATACAGATCTGGAGGAGACTGAGACGTCTACAGCACGAACCAGCTTCATGCCACGTCTAGCCTTCCTGAAAATGCATTGATTCACAGTCCGCTTATATAGGGACACGTTTTATCAGAAAATCTCCGAGAGAACAAAGGAACTGGCGAGAGTTCCTCCCACCGTTATCCCTAGTGGGCCTAGCCCCCACCGTCATCCGTCCTTTCATCTTGGGGGAGTGGAGCACGCACCGTTAGGATCCGGACCAGATGTGTTTTCAGGGCTCCGAGGTGACAGAAAATATAACTCACTGAAAGGGGAATTGCATTCTTGGTTCCGATAAGACCATAAAGTAAATGAGGTTGTTCTGATGAGTCCCAGATGTTAAAAGCACCTTCAGTTCACATTTCTCATTTAAACATAAATTCAAAGCATATTTATTGTAACTCAAGCGCCGCTGTGATTATACGAAATATAATTAATGTTTTGGCCGTTTATCAAAGGTTATATGTCTACGATTCAGGCATCCTACGTGAAGTTACACATTCCGCGCGCATATTATCCATTCTCCTGCCCGCGGTTTGAGGCGCCGTCTGGGAGAAGGGAGAAGGTTTATGACTTAGACTTATCTAGCTTTCAAGGGGCACATCGTATACAATGAGGCCAGACGTTCAGCACGGATGAAGCGAGCATTTTCTCATTTTAAACTAAAGCAAAACGGCAACCCTTTATTAACTTTATGAAATAGCATTTTTAAACAGCATTTATAACATAACATATCAGCCTGACGACATCCATACCAGGGCATTTAAGCAGGAACAGATCTGCGACCTGACATCCCTTCCTCTTGTCTCGTCGAGACAAAGTATCTCAAGAGACAACGTGCCGCATCGGGCTTTATTGAAAGACAATCGTGTAATGCGGGTATCTCCCAAGGGCATACCGTGCGCACATAGCGCCTCGCCCGTGCATTTGGGGAACGTGTCGTGTGGTGCGTGCTTGGAACCTGAGGGCTCAGAACATGAAAGTCCATTAACGTTTCGGATCCACAACGAAGGCGTCTGGTCCAGATGAGGTTCTGCCCCGCCAGGGGGCCAGTCACCTCCCCTGCGGAACTTGCTCCCCCCACCCTTTGCAGACGCGGTCCTTGCAGATCTTCGAAGTTAATCAACGATCATGCCCATGAGATCTCTCACGTGCTGCTGTTCTGGGGAATACATAATGTCGTCAGTATCTTGTGTCTCATTTTCCTGGTCAGGGTACAGAGCGTAAAAATCCGATTCACTTGAAGCATTTGAACTTAAAACATTTGAAGCAAAGAGAGGGACTTCCTTTATGTCAAAGTCTCCCATGGGCGCCTGGTCGGCTTGCGGGTCTAGGATATCCACGTCGGGTCCCTTGACTGCCAGACCCAGCGTCGCAATCAGATCCATAGTTGGGTCGGAAGGGGGTGTACAGCTGTCAGCTTGTAATACATGAGGCGTTAGCCAGTACACGCAAGGGGTTTACAGCACAAGTATCACAGTCATCACAGACATCATTACAGGCAGCAGCCAGTTCCCACATGGGATCAACACAAGTATCACAGTCATCACAAAATTCAATACAATTTTCTGGAGCGCTGGTCACAACTGCCTTGTTGAAGGGCCCATTCAGGTCGACGGCCTTTGTGGTCAGAACCATAGTCGTTGTCGGCGGCTTCTTCACTTTCCATCCTGTAAAATACTTTCTCATACAGAGGAGGACTAGAGATTTCATTAGTGCCCCCCAAATTACTACCCCAATTATCACGGCCAGTGCGGTCAATAACCACTTCACTATGGTGCCCGTCCATCCCCAGAACCAGTCAGTGAGCCAGCTAAATTTATAAGAGTTCTCGCGCGCGATCCGATCGATCGTCAGGGCGTGGCTAGTTTCCCTTAGTCTCACTATTGCGGCTGACACTCCTTCGGATGGATCAGGTATGTAAGTGCAACATTTTCCCTCTATTATTCCGCATACCCCTCCTTTCTCTGCCAGGAGCATGTCCAAAGCCACCCGATTCTGCATCACCATTGTACGCATGTGAATTACCGTGTCCAATAGTATGTCATGAGCCGTAGCGGTGTCGTTTGCCACCTTTTCTAGGGCCAAAGCCAATTTGTCTATCCGGAAGCTGTTCATGGCTGTGCCCGCACCTGGGAAGAAGAAACCTAACACCTTTTCCCATAGGCTCCCGTGTAGTTTAGTGGTTCCATCTTCGTTCATGACTGACCTCTTATAACGCCTGTCCAAGGACTTTGGGTCTAGCTCATCCAGTATCTCAATGTCAGGAAGGACCGAACCCAGATAACATGTGCCCCCCCAATTATTTGGTAAATAGGGGTAAGCCTTGTAGCCGCATATAAACATTGTCCCATGGGGTGGGACCAGGTGGGTGGATAAGCACTGGAGTCCCTTTACCACCCCATTAATCCTACTGTGGAAGTGTAATTCAGTGTAACTTATTGATTGGCACTGGTAACTTATTGATTAAGACTGGTAACGAAGCAGATACATTTTACCTGCAACCTCTGTGAAAGCCGAGTTCGTAAATGAGTGCCAGGAATGTGCCCGAACATGGTAATCTCTTGTCCACCTGGTCACAGCCCCAGGCTGGAGCACCCTCCTACTGTGTAAATGGAAATCACAGCAGGAGGGGAGCGAGTTGATGCCAGGGCTTGGTGCAATACATGACCTCGGGGCATCAGCGGAAGAAGGATTAACGTTTCAGCGGACAGAGGATTAAGTCCAGTTCGTCCATATAAACTAGAGCAAACGTGGAGTCGACAGTACTTGCTACGTGAAGCGCTGACCGAACGGGAGTGTCGGATGAACGAGAAGGACCAGCGAAAAGAGTTAACCTGATCCATTATATTATGCGGTATCATTTTGGTAATTCGATGAAGTGAATACAGTTAATAAACTAGACCTTTTGTAACCTGTGTCCGGTCATTGGAGTCCTGTGAGTCCCCCACTACAAATTCCCTGACAATCTTGGAGGCACCGCTGACATCAACTGGACACAAACAAGTCTTTAAAAGGTGAGTGTGTCTTGTTTGGTCCAATATGATTTACGAACTTGGAAGTTATGGGTACATACATGGGGGAGCAGGTGGTCTGGGGCTTCTTTGCGCACCGATGCCGCGATATAGGTGGCGTGAGCCATCACGAATGGGATTTCGATAAACGACTGTAGCAATTTATTCGTTTTTTTTCTAAATGATTTCTGTAAATACGTATTTTTGCGCTGGTTATTAAAGGGCCTTACTGTGACCTGGAAGCAAACGGAGCAAGTGTGCACCTTGCGACCGCTTGCTTCCAGGACGTGTAAGGCCGGTACACTCGTTTACCCACCCGCACACGTATAAAGTACTACTTTTTTTTTTGCACTTGTTCGAAGCACTTGACTTGCTCGGCGCTCGGCGAGCGACAGGGAACCGGGAAACGGAATTATATTTATATATATATATATTTCCAATATGGTACACCGGCCACAACGATTTTAGCGATTATCCGAGTTTTTTAACGATTTCTGTAAATACGTATTTTTCCTGCGCTGTGTAATTCTTCTGACACGCGCCACGAAGAAACGCACCACTGATGTGCATGAAGCGACTTGTTTGCCGGTTCGGTAAGGTCCGTACACGTGTACAATCGTGTACACCCGTTTTAAATAGAGAATTTTTTTTCAGTTTTCCCGCCATAACTAAAACTCGTACGATCAACAAATAAATTCATGACAGACAATCCCACCTCATGCCGGTCCAGAATTACTGTGAAAGATGGCGATTGGGAAAAAAAAATTGCATACCAACACTCCCTCACTGTCCCTCATTGTCCCTCATGTCCATTCCAGCACCCTGTCTCTTCCTCCCGCTCTTTTTCCCTCCCTTTACTTCCCGTTGGCGGACGTTTTGCGAGAAGCAAAGCGTTTTGCAGGACGCTGACACGGAACCAGTGCTGTTGTTTTTTTTGACGAAATTTGCTAGATAAATAGCATGGGTGACACGGAACCAGTGCTGTTGTTTTTTTTTGACGAAATTTGCTAGATAAATAGCATGGGTGACACGGAACCAGTGCTGTTGTTTTTTTTTGACGAAATTTGCTAGATAAATAGCATGGGTGACACGGAACCAGTGCTGTTGTTTTTTTTTGACGAAATTTGCTAGATAAATAGCATGGGTGACACGGAACCAGTGCTGTTGTTTTTTTTTGACGAAATTTGCTAGATAAATAGCATGGGTGACACGGAACCAGTGCTGTTGTTTTTTTTGACGAAATTTGCTAGATAAATAGCATGGGTGACACGGAACCAGTGCTGTTGTTTTTTTTGACGAAATTTGCTAGATAAATAGCATGGGTGACACGGAACCAGTGCTGTTGTTTTTTTGACGAAATTTGCTAGATAAATAGCATGGGTGACACGGAACCAGTGCTGTTGTTTTTTTGACGAAATTTGCTAGATAAATAGCATGGGTGACACGGATTAAATGATTTTATGATTATGAATTAATGAGGAAATGATTTTATATTTAAATATAAAAAATTGATCTGCTTGGTGTTAGTTTAAGGGCTGTTCCAAATTTATCTTGATTATGAGACAAAAACAGCAGAATGGGAATCAACAGACAATGGAACAGCTCGCGACGAGTGTTTGTGGGTGACAACCACCCTCTGGTCGAGGCTCATAGAAGGGGTGATGCTTACTGATTCGGCACGCTTACAATAGGTGTTAATGGTGGGATGTCAGAGGTTTTGGTGTGGGTTAATGTTCACACTGTTTTGGAAAATAATGCTCGATGCAACATGATCCTAAAAAAAGAACCCAGCCCTACATCGAAAGATCAGGAAGGGAAGGAATGGAAAATTTGTCAAGGTTTGAAATTAATCGGACAAGGGGGTCCCAAGGTATGGTCACCGTACTCGCAAGCCGTTCGCTTTGGCTCTGCGGATGGACCGAACCATTGCATGTAAATAGAAGGGGGGTTCTGTGGTCGTTCGCTTTGGCTTTGCGAATGGACCAAACCATTGCATGTAAATAGAAGGGGGGTTCTGTGGTCGTTCGCTTTGGCTTTGCGAATGGACCAAACCATTGCATGTAAATAGAAGGGGGGGTTCTGTGGTCGTTACTGCCACGTGGTTTCAAAGTTTTGTTGTTGTTGTTTGCACGCATGTTTTTTGCAAGCACGTACGGGCGAGCACGTACGTGCGGGCACGCCCTAGTATATATAAATTGAGGTAATATTAAGTTATGGAATTAATTGCTTTCAACAATGCAAAGGGTGATAAAATATGGGATTTTAATGGGATTTTTAAATGGGATATTGGTTTAGGAATGTTTAGAGGTCATTGCAATGTGATAATGACTTGTGACCATTTGTTGTTGAAACGTTTGGGACCATTCAAAGGTTGGGTTGTGCTAACGTTTCCACAACGTCGCCACAACGTTTCACTTTCGTTGTGGCAACGTTTTGCTCCAACGTTTTGTGAACATTTAAATGTTGGGTTGTGCTAACGTTTCCACAACGTCGCTACAACGTTTCACTTTCGTTGTTGCAACGTTTTGCTCCAACGTTTTGGGAACATTCAAATGTTGTGTTTTGCCGACGTTTCCACAACGTCGCTACAACGTTTCACTTTCGTTGTTGCAACGTTTTGCTCCAACGTTTTGGGGACATTCGAATGTCAAGTGAATCGAATGAGAAATCAGGAATTATTTCATTATTAACGATTAATGAAGTACTTATTTAATTAATTACATTTCTTATTACATTACAGTAATTACATTACAGTAATTACCTGAGGTAATTACAGTAATTACAGTTCCGGTAATTACAGTAATTACAGTAATCATTACAGTAATTGCAGTAATCTTATTACAGTAATTACATTACATTAACTCAGGCACCTTTTGAGTAAGGAAGCTGATATTTGGACATGACACTGACCAAGTGATGTGGCTGTCAAGGAAAATATTGATTTATTGATTAATCATTTAATAAATTAACTCGTTGATTTATAAATGACTTATTTAATTAAAATTCCTCAGAGATACATCTTCGGATGAAATACTTGCAGATTGGTTATGCTATGAGCCAATTGATTAAGGAAAATATTTTGCGATGGCCATATTGGCAATTTCGTGGCCATATTCGTGGCAACTCAGTTAGTGCCACTGCACCTTTAAAATGCATCCCTGCGTTCATTTTTCGATCGATTGAGTTGAAATTTTGAACAATCGGATCTGGACTGTCGTTGTTAACGACTCTAGCACGCACTCGTCCAATCAGGATGGAGCGGTATGGTCCCCGGATCATCACTGCCCGCAGTTTTAATTAATTTTACTTTTTCTCTTGGGCATATAATTTTGAAGACATGCATGTCATGATAGAGGAAATGTTTGTTCTGTTAAACGGAATAAATGTTGTTTATTTGTGTGGGTGTGTATTTTTGTGTATTTGGATATATTTTCACGACTAATTCCAGTTATCGTCCTGCAAAAGGTCTGCTCGTTCTTTTCCTTTGAGTCGTAAATTCCTGTTGAATTCTCATTAAAAAGCGGAATTAAGTACGCTGTGTGATGATGGAGATCCTTGATGACGAATCAGGAATAGTGAATGAGCAGACAAATATCACGGATGGTACACCAGATAGGGAAAATGTAGATGAAACCCCTTTTGCTCAGGTGCTGTGTAGCGCTGCACAAAGATCCATATGAGCGGGGCCTGGGTGCTGTGTAATTAGTACACAAAGAACCAATTACTAGGGTGCTGAATAAACACAAAGATCCATTTTTGGAGCTGGTTCTCCCGGTGCTGTGATTTATTCAAAGAACCAAAATCTTGTAAGAATTAAGATATGATTTGTCGACATCATAAATACTTTAATATATGTAACGATTTTTGTAACGATCATCCTGCAAAAGGTCTGCTCGTTCTTTTCCTTTGAGTCGTAAAATCCTGTTGAATTCTCATTAGAATGCGGAATTAAGTACGCTGTGTGATGATGGAGATCCTTGATGACGAATCAGGAATAGTGAATGAGCAAACAAATATCACGGATGCTGCGGCTGGAGCAGGGGAAGCGATTTTTGAATTGTTCAGTGATTATTCGATATTGTTATGACTTATTGTCAATAGGTATACTAAGTGGCCATGAGGTAGCCTGTTGCTATGTACAGTTTTATTCTATTGTTGATTATACCACATAGCTGTGGTGATAAAGGAAATGTTCGTTTTAAATAGATGATTATGATAGGACCATGACTATAAAATCATGATGATTATTATGAATGATATCATAGGGTTCAAATGCAGAATGCTGCATGAACTTGGGAAAGAACTTTCAAGCCCTATGGGATAAATTGGGTATTACAAGCGATGGAGTTTCAAAATTTAGCATGATTGAAGAAATTTTACAGTCTTATTTCAGGAGTTTTACGAAATTTATATTGCCAAGAGATTTTGGATACTATTAAAAGAAAAATGATGAGATATTTTTCCCAATGAACTTTAATATCTGCCATCCATTTTGGCTGTCTCACGAATGAAGGATGAGTTGCCTTTAGTGGTTGCAAAGAAAATTTGTGGAGACCAGGCAAAATGGGGAAATATGTCAGATATGACCCTAGGACAGGACGGTGATTCATCAATTGACATGAGGTACGAACCAGAGGTGACGACCGATGAGTCGATCTCAGTCAATGGATGGACCTGTCCTGACATCATTGGGGAAAGGGCTTATGCAAGGAGTCATTCAAAATGATTAATTTGATTTATTGATGAATATTGATGAATTAATTGAAATTGAATAATTGATTGAATTGTTAATTGATTGAATCTAATTGATTGAATTTAATTGCATAAATTGAACTGAATAAATTGAATTGAATATATTGATTGTTTGATTGATGAAAATGCGGTCTCAAGAAAGAAGCTTTGATATCTTTGCGTGATATTAACAATGTGGAGACAACCTGGGAATATTGAGCAAGGTGGTGAGTTTATATACAGATATATATGTGCGGTTACCATTGTGTGATTTCCCCGTCAACAGAGCGGACACCTGAGGATTCACCCATTTCATACTGACCCTCCGGCTCATCTGCAAATACTGATCTGTGAGATTGGATTGTGCAAAAGCCACGGCTGAGGGAGATTCTCTGGAAATCACCGTGCGAACAGGTGGAGAGACCCTTCCTGGAGGTACGAGTGAAGCTTTAGAGGAACAAGCTACAACACATCCAACGCTACTTTGATAAAAGGCAGAATGGGAAATGGAGCCTGCAAGAATACACAAGGACAACCAGAGATTCCAAAAAAAGGTACTTGTACACATCATATGTACGACCGTTATGGTGCAGAAGCTATAAGGCAGGTCGAGAATTGGTATTTGTGGACAAAGGGACATGATGAGGAGTTTCCAAGAGATGGTACATTTGAGCAAAGTCGATTGGAAAGATTGGAACAAAGATTGAAAGCCAGGAAGAGACAGAATCTAACGGTAGACTGGCTTGCATTCCATCTTTGGGATGGTGAATCCAGACAACGGGAACAGCAAGAACGGATAACGGAACTAGAACTTAAAATAAAAAGGATACAGGATACAGTGGAGGAGACAAATGCACAACTGCCCTCGAAATTAGGAATGAAAGTCACAGTTGTCCCATCTGATTTCCAGTTGTCTCCCCAAAAAGGACGGTACAGAGAATTTTTTCGTGTTTCAGGAGATAACGAGAGATTGCAGTGGCAACTCAGGGATGTAGAGATGCAGCCCAGCAATACAAGTGCACAGGTGCACAGATCAGACAACGACAGAAACCGGTGTTTCGAGTGTGGAAAGATGGGACATTGGAGAAGAAGATGTCCGTATGTCAACAGGAAGACAAGGTCATGGGGCAAACCAAGATCAAGGGTACCAGTGCTTACCGGTACCTCAGACAATGATTAGGCCTTCATTGCTGCAAATCCCAAATGATGATTGGCCTCAACAGATTCGATTACTGGACAAACATGAATAACTGTCGATGATTCTTGGGTCTGAAAAGTTTTCAGAGCAAGAATGATTCATTTTTTCTTTTTGCTTGTTAACAAATTAATAATTAATTGATCAAATGCCAAAATTGGATCTTCTATTTTGGGCACAGCAATTTTAAATTTACAAAGTTTGGAACAATTGCGTTGCAATTTTTGGCAAACCAAGTAACAAGAGTCACATGATGATCAGGTGGGAATTTCGGACTATTGTTCCGCACGATTGATAGGTCAATGGTCGACTGACATGCAAATGGGTGTGTAGTCAAAATTTGGATAGATTATTGTGAAGGCAGAAAGGGTAATTTCAATGTGACATCATAAGGGTTTTCTAAGAATGGACTTTTGGTTTATTTGTCTATAAGCATTTTTAATTTGATTGACAAATTTTATGAAATTGAAATAAAATTGACACCCATCTGATCTGTAAATAATGGTTCCAACGCAAACAAATATGCATAATGCATGTGTGTGTGTGTTTTTGTGTATCAATCTTACAAGATTGTTGACACCGACAGTGTGCCTGTCTGGAAATGGATAGTTATATGTGGATGGGATTGGGATATGTGGATGGGATTGAATATCCAGAGAATCCGTAAAATAAAATAGAAATATAATTTGATTATGAACATTATCTCTTTTGTCAAGGGAAATGGAATATAAAAATTTGATGTGCTGGGTTATGAGCAGCCATTAATTAATAGTAAAATTGTGAGTAATTTTGGGATTCCATTTTTGATAGAATGTATATGAGAATAACATCTATTTATGGATATGAGCTTCATAAAAGGAAATGAGGAAGTACAAAATCATCCAAATTTGGGAGAGGTCTTACACTGACTTCCCAGAATACTCTGCTCATGGATTTTATATATATAAACTTGAATTTTATCAGCATATAAATTGTGCTGTATGTATGGATGTGTTTTAGGCATAGATGATATGGGAAAAGAGTAAAGAAAATTTTGCTGGTTTGAACTATTGTGGGTTTTCAGTTCTGGAGTTTAAACAAAGTCACTGGTTAACAGATGAGAAAGGATAGTAAATAAATTATTCTCTGCTGGGCAAATTAAGTACGATATTACTAAGACTTATGAGAGCTATTGTTCCGCCTTACAGCAGTGGAAAATTATTGGAAAAAATTAGATCCAACATAATGAATCTATAAAAGAATGTGATAAGGATAATATCCTCAATTTGTACTAATTATTTGATTGTGGGTAAAGGAATTAAGTCATCGTAGTGGATTGTTAGCAGCAGCCTGAAAATGTCCTGAGAGTGTGCATCCATGTAATCAGAAATCCCAGATTTGTTTTTACAAACAACATTTTGGTAGAGGTCTTGTGTGGAACACTTCCTTGGTAGATAAAAAACGGTACTGCATGCTGGCAGCCACTTTTGCGGCCAGTTAGGCCAAACAAATTGAGAGGAAATTGTAGTTAAATACGTAAGTTACACATGGCTATTTGTAAAAAAGGAAATTTGTTGAGATGGGAAACATTTTTTCGAAGGTTTATTAAGGTGTTATAATATGACATGTGGCAAGGCAAACTATTGGATGGGAAAATTAGATCTGGTTATAGAATACATTTATTGACCCCTTGAAGTTAATTCCTCGAATCATTGTTTCACTGGCATTTTTGTTCACATTGGAAATAGTTTGGTAGAGCTTTGGTTAAAACCTTTGGTTGCGGTATCTTGGAACGAATTGATAAACCATAGGAGATTGATAAGAATAGAAACAAATATGGACCCAAAATATAAAGTTGGATTCATGCCTCTCATTGCAAGCAAGCACATGGGGCTAGGGTGGACGATCCCACAGAAAATGAGGCTGCACCTAGCAGCCCAGCAGAACATTCAGTGGCAGATAAATGATAGTCGTGATTTACAGTCATTTGAATTACATTTTAACACCCCTTGCATTGATAAACATTACATTTTCAACATGTGATATTCCTACTTGGGATAGTGACATTTATTTGCCTACATGACATACAATTACCTGCTGATATTAATACAACATGAGTGAAAAATGTATCACAACTACACTCATGATCAGGGGATTGAGTTCAACCCCGGGAGATAGGGGGATAAGGGTAAGACAAATAATCTGATTTATGTTACATATTAAGGGATTTTCTTTATTTACCTTTTAGGAAGCTTGTTAGTTTGGTATATAATGTTGAATGTCATCGACATATAATTATGTCATAGGTATGAATATATACAAGGAGTAGCAAACTTGTTTGTTGGTTTAGTAGTTATATTGGCAATTGTTTTAGTGGTGGCTTGCTTGAAAGCCTTAGTGACGGTGTGTTTGAATAAGGTAACCAACAACACGATGATAACGCATGAAGTGACAAATGAGGAAAGAAATGTGGAACCAGAAAAGGAAGACTTTTATGGTGACATAAATACTGAGATTAAAAGATTAAATCTAGTGATGTTGCAAATGAATACAGTAGAATTAAGATAATGGCATAACGACAATGTTATGAGTTGTGTCAATTACAATATCAGTGAACTCATATCACCACGAGTGACACACTGTTAGGAAAAAAAAAAAGAGGGAAAAGAAAAAGTGGAGAGGAATTATGGTAATAATACATTATGCTTAATTTGTTGGTTTGAGAAAATTGTTGTTGGGAATTAGGTATTCCTGTTTGTGATTGTAATCATATACAATTTATTTTCTTAGAGTAGTGCTAAAATACCTGCATGAGTTAATTTTTGAACTATATTAACCTGAAAGCAATTGTGGATGCTATTCTTAGTTTAGTAATAAAATACATACCTGATTGAATATTATTTGTGTGACGCATATAAATGAATATAACTTTTTGTGTTAAGGAAAAACAACAAATTGTTGAATGTGAAACTGTCGGAAGATATACATGATTATGCTGATTTCATGGTAAGATGCACCCTATCTGATTCAGTGTGTGTGGAAAGCAGATTCAGATGTGACTGAGCATAAGGATAAGACGAGATCACATTTTGAAGGGAGTGCTAACGGAATTGGGAAGAAGTTCGAGAAAGAAAATTTGTGGCTAAAAAATGAAGTTAATCGTGGCATACACCCTCTTTCTCAAAGAATGATGAAGACATTCTCCCGTGTAACTTGGAGATGAATGCTTACCTTCACCAAGGAAATTTATGTGACCATTTGCCTGGATCACACTGCAACATATGAAAGAAAGGCGATCACTTACTCTTGTTCGAAGGCTTCGAACATTCACCACATCAGAAGTTGCAGGACAACGACACTTTACCTGCAACCTCTGTGAAATGCGGGGACATATGTTATTACTTCACCAACGTCCGGGGAACCAGCATGGAGCTGCAAAAAAAACGGCTGTGCCCTTGTCACAACAGCTGTGCACGATTCTGCTGGTTGCTCCTGGTAAGGACCATGAATGACCTGAACACCATGGTCCCAACATCATTGTGGATGCATCCGGCACCCCTGTTCCACATCTTGCTGGCCAATCAACGTCACACCAATACTTGCTGCCCACTCACAATGAGGGAGGAGGCAAGTCGACTACAACTGGGTGAAGGCCTTGTTCAGGAATTACTATGGTTTACAGCAAAAAGTGGCAAGAATGCTACAAGGAGAGCAGGGTCAGTCTATGACTCCGCAATGTTACCACAACAGCGAAATCCTACACGAAGTAGTGCAGGAGCTATGAAGACATTAGGAGAAAATGTTTCATACCTGGATTCAAACACAAGTGATCAGCCCTTCCTTTCAAACAAAGTCAACATTTGTGTGGAGGCAAACGTTTTTGCCAGATGGTGCAGATGCTTTACAAAACTTGAAAATGAAGTGAAATTGTTGTATCTTGGTGATGGTGAAGTGTTGTTTTGAAAATATATTTGTGATGCAAATGCAATAGATTGAACAATATGGAAGGAGTCAATGACCAACGAAATGTTTTGTGATTCTTGCAGGATGACGGTGTATGCCTAAGGGAATTTGATTACCAAAGTTATGATTATTTACTTATACTTGTAATGATGTTTACTTGCAGTGATTGATTATTTACTTATACTTGTAATGATGTTTACTTGTAGTGATTGATTGTTTACTTATATTGATGTTTAGATTAATGGTTAATATAAACAAAAACAAAAAGATGAGGGAATTGTGGAAGTGTAATTCAGTGTAACTTATTGATTGGCACTGGTAACTTATTGATTAAGACTGGTAACGAAGGAGATACATTTTACCTGCAACCTCTGTGAAAGCCGAGTTCGTAAATGAGTGTCAGGAATGTGCCCGAACATGGTAATCTCTTGTCCACCTGGTCACAGCCCCAGGCTGGAGCACCCTCCTACTGTGTAAATGGAAATCACAGCAGGAGGGGAGCGAGTTGATGCCAGGGCTTGGTGCAATACATGACCTGGGGGCATCAGCGGAAGAAGGATTAACGTTTCAGCGGACAGAGGATTAAGTCCAGTTCGTCCATATAAACTAGAGCAAACGTGGAGTCGACAGTACTTGCTACGTGAAGCGCTGACCGAACGGGAGTGTCGGATGAACGAGAAGGACCAGCGAAAAGAGTTAACCTGATCCATTATATTATGCGGTATCATTTTGGTAATTGGATGAAGTGAATACAGTTAATAAACTAGACCTTTTGTAACCTGTGTCCGGTCATTGGAGTCCTGTGAGTCCCCCACTACAAATTCCCTGACACTACTAACCCCCCTAGAGAATGTTATAGCCGTTATGTTGTGGTTGTGTTTATCTTGCAGTACTATTCGTAATGTAATCCCCGAGCTCCCTTGTCCCAGCTTCCCGGGGAGAGTGTAGGCGCATTCTGATTCTCCCATACGCAAGTGGCCGGAACCCTGGAGGCAGACCGTCCCTTTCTGTGGTTTGACCCAGACGGGGGCAGGCCTCTCGGCCACATGGGCAATCATTGACGGGCGATAATTAAATTGTCGATTGCAACTCTTGCCGTTGTCAACCCCTTCTCTTTCCAGCGTGGTGACTAAACATGGGGAATCGATAGGTTGTGAGCAGAGGTCATTGAGGGACAAAGGTAGCACTATCATGTGTATTCCTGTGGTGCCTGCTTGGGGAAAGTGCATGCACGACCAGCAGTGTGTCCTATTTTGAATTGTTGCCACCTCCCTGGCCACTTTCCAATATGTGTTTTCACCCTTCTTTGGGGCCTTATCCTGGGGTTGCGGCGTGAGTATGTATTCGTTGCATCGTATGTAGTTCGTTTCGCCACCGGCCGCGCCAGGGGTCCAGACGCTGCACCGGACCTGCATAGTCATGTCTTTCTCTAGGCGTGTGCGTGTTTGTAGCTTAAAATCAGGGGTTCCCCATTGGTATCCTGGTTGGGCCAAGGTCTTAATGCTAGCTTGCCCGTCTTCCCGGAACTCTCGTATCTTTCGTAGTACAATGCCAACGCGTCCAGGCCCTGCCGACAGTGCTAGCCATCTTACGGCTACCCAATTTGTGTACAGGGTTTTCTGTTCGAAACATGGTAGTGATACTCTTTGTCCCCATGTTACGGTGAGGTGTCGGGTTCCGTTTTCGCATCTATTGGGATCGGAGCTTCCCCTAGCTGCTGTCGCTATCAATAGTATCGTACCTATGATTAGGCCCATCCTTACTGTGGTTGTTGTGGTGTAGTGTCTGGTGCTTGTATGGCCAACTTACAGTGCGTGGCGTGGATCCACGAGGTCTTGCCCTCGCAAAAGACTGCCGTTGGTGTAGTCAGCAACACCTGGACTGGTCCCTTCCACCTTGGTTCCAAGGCGTTCTTGCGGGTGAAGTGTTTTACGAGCACGTAATCGCCGGTCTGGAAGTCGTGGATGGCGTGGCTTGTTGGTTCAGGCAACGCCTCTCGTACCCGGGCGTGGATGCTGCGTGCCACATTGGACAATCCTCTGCAAAACTTTAAAAGCATGTCATCCATCACAGGCAAGTCAAGTTTGGACATGTCCATCGGGGCCGAAACAGGCAAACTCATAGGTCGTCCCATTAATATCTCGTGGGGGGAAAGGCCCGTGGTGCGGCCCGGAGTGGACCGAATACTCATTAACGCCAGCGGGAGTGCTTCCGGCCACTTCAAACCTGTGTCTGCACAGATCTTGGCTACCTTAAGTTTCAGAGTCCCGTTGGTGCGTTCCACAAGTCCCGCTGATTGTGGGTGATAAGCGCAATGGAAAGATTGTTTCACGCCCAGTGCCTTTAGGATACCCTTAATCACCTCTCCCGTGAAGTGGCTCCCTTTGTCTGACGAAATTTTCTGAGGGATGCCGAATCTGCACATGAAATCCCGCACGAGGCGCTTGGCTACTGTCGGGGCGTCTGACTTAACGCATGGATAGGCCTCGACCCATTTTGTGAACATGTCCACGATTACCAGGACATAGCGGAACGACATACTTGGTTCCATGTTTATAAAATCGAACTGGACATGACAGAAGGGCCCGATTGGTTGGGGATGGCCCGCATTATGTGGGTGCCTTGGTGGTGCCCCCCTGTTGTGTTGTTGACAAACCGCGCATGACCGGCACACCTCTGATGCGATTCGTGACAGTCCCGGTGCCGCCCAGGTATAGTTTATCTGTTCCATCACCCCCCTCTGGCACACATGGCCATTTTGATGTCCCATACGTGCCAGCCAAGGCAGTAGTTCCTTGGGTGCTATTGGTTTTCCGTGAAGGGTCCACATCGCATTTGGTCCGGGGCGTGTGGCCCCTCGTTTTACCCAGTCATTGTGTTCGGCTGCTGTTGCTGCGTTTTGAAGTTTTATAACGTCTTCATTAGTCGGTGAGGCGGTGATGATGGTGCACCCATTTTGCGAGGAGGGGGTTGGTCCGGAGGTCGGTACATTGGCAGTTTGCGTGTGTGCCCCCTTTGCTCGCGTTACCATCGGCATGTTCCGTCCTATTTGTTGGTTGGCCGCTTTTCCTGCCGCTGCATCCGCTCTGGCGTTGCCTCGGGCGACGTCAGAGTCTGTCTTTTGGTGGCCGCGACATTTAATTACCGCGACCGCGCGGGGAAGCAAGATGCTTCGGAGTAGCCCTTCAACCAGTTCGCCGTTCTTTA
This sequence comes from Myxine glutinosa, assembly GCF_964187855.1. Classification (NCBI taxonomy): domain Eukaryota; kingdom Metazoa; phylum Chordata; class Myxini; order Myxiniformes; family Myxinidae; genus Myxine; species Myxine glutinosa. The sequence continues at coordinate 68,552,010 of NC_136271.1, forward strand.
TGACCGAACCCGCAGATGTGAGAAAGCCTCGCATCTTCCAAATTGCCCCTTTGTCGTGAACTACCCCGTGCGCGTATGCTGAATCTGTATAAATGTTGACGGCAAGGTCTGCCGCCAAGCTACATGCTCTAGTCAAGGCGCACAGCTCCGCCTGCTGGGCGGAAAATGTGGGCGGGAGGCGCCCGCTTTCTACCGTCTCATTATCTGAACACACCGCGTATCCGGATAGCAAAGAGCCGTCCCATTCGCGTTTAGCTGATCCATCGACGTAGTACACACGATCGGGGTTGTCGAGGGGAACGTCCTTCAAGTCCGGACGTACCGTGGAGACTTGCTGTACTACATCGACACATACGTGGGGTTCGCCCTCCTCTGGGGTGGGCATCAGTGAGGCTGGGTTGAGTGTAGTGCAACGTTTAATGGTGACGTTGGCGGCCGTAATCAGTGCTGTTTCGTATTGCATTAATCTAGTGGTCGACAAGTGCTGTGTTGTCCTCTGTAGTAACAGTGAAGTGACGCAGTGTGGTACCTGTAGCGTTACCGGGTGCCCCATTACAATGTCCGCTGTCCTTTCCACTGCGTACCTAGCCGCTGCCACGGCTTGCAGGCACACCGGAAACCCTTGCTCGACTGGTTCTAGCTTTTTGCTAAAGTAGGCTACCGGTCGTTCCTTATCTCCATGAGTCTGTGTCAAAACGGACTGAGCAAAACCCCTTACTGCAAAACCCCTTACAAAACCCCTTACTGTAAAGGGTGAATGGTTTCGCATAATCGGGGAGTCCTAAAGTCGGTGCCGTTACCAATGCCCTTTTCAGCCCCTCGAAACAGCGCATCAATTCGTCCGTCCAAACCAAGTAGTTCGGTTCTCCTATTCTGGTGGCTTCGTACAGCGGTTTAGCAAGTAGCGCGTAGTCGATTATCCAAGAGCGGCAGTAACCCGTCATACCTAGGAAGCGCAACATCTGTCGTTGCGTCCTTGGCCGTGGCGATTCCATGATGGCGGTCACCCGTCCGGCATGCAATTCTCGCTTCCCGTGTGAAATGGCATGACCCAAATAGGTTACTACCTTCCGTACAAATTGGAGCTTTCTCCGTCCCACCTTGTGGCCCTTGGTTGCCAAGGCTCTTAGCAGGGCCATGGAGTCCCCTTCACAGGCTTCCTTGGAAGGGGAACAAATCAACAAGTCGTCAATGTATTGCAACAACACCGAACCCCCTTTTAGTTCCACGTCTGCCAAATCGCGGTGCAGCGCCCGGGAGAACAGGGTGGGGCTATCGGAGAACCCTTGGGGTAACACCGTCCAGGTGAACTGGCGCCCCCTAAAGGTGAAGGCGAACAAGTATTGTGACTCAGGTGCGATAGGTACGGAGAAAAAGGCAGAGCATAGGTCAATAACGGTAAAATGTGTTGCGTCCGGTGGGATAGATGTCATAAGGCCTTCCGCATTTGGTACCACTGGGTGTATGCCTTGTATAACTTTGTTTACTTCCCTCAAATCCTGCACGAACCTCCATTTATTCTGCATTGGTTTCTTCACGGGCAAAATTGGTGTGTTGCATTGGCTGTTAGTTTCCACAATTATTTTCTGTTTCACCAAAGATTGAATCACTGGCTCTATGCCCGCATCGGCCTCGTGCCGCAATTTATATTGTCTCACGTTTGGGAGGGGCATTCCTGGTTGGACTGGTATCACCAGAGGTTTGGCATCGCGAATTCGCCCGACATCATTGTCGTGTTGGGACCACAAATCGGCCGGAACCTCCTCCAAAAGGTCATCGGACTCGCCCGGGCTCTGAGACACCGTTCGTACAACGTGGGTGCCCTTTGGGGGTAGGTCTGTCTCTTCAAATTTTCCTTCTATACTTTGCTCCTCAAGGGTGATCAAATACCCCTCGTCCTTGTCGAGCACCGTCACTGTCCAGTGGTCCACTTCATAAATGGCGCTGCACGGAATTTCTCGCAAGCGCCCCACCATCCAGCCTACACTTTCCGCCGGCCACCCTTTGGCGGTGGTGAGGGTAACATGGGCGTCCACCCCTGCGGGATACTGAGACAACGCCCGCTGCTCCGCAGTTAGGGTTACCTCGACGCCTATTCCCTCCCGTCCAACCCATATATTTGACAATAGTAGGTCCGAATTCTTACCTATTGACCCCTTTATATTTTCTCGGTACTCATCGTCGTCGCCCCTGGCATCGTAGTAAGCCGTGCAATGGGGAGGGTTGTCCTTTACGTCTGTTGTAATTTGGTGTACGCGCAGCCAATCTCGCAGCCCGTCGTTCCGGGAGCACACTGTGTCTACGACGTGTGCCCAAGTGGCCAAAGCCCCCTTTTCCAGGCTCCACCAGTAGGCGGTGGGGCCGGGCCGAGACAATGCCGTCATTAACAGATCGCGTTTGGATTCCGCGACATCAACAAAAACTCCCTGCTCCGTACATGAAATTTGGCAGCCTAAACGGCAAAGTAGATCCCGTCCCAACAAGTTAGTCGGGGCGGTGGTAGTCATCAAAAAAGCATGTCTAGCCTCTAGTGGGCCGCACACCACTCTTACCTCTTCTGAAATAGGGAGCGCTTGGGGCAAGCCTGAAACTCCCACTATCTGAACGTCCCTATCAGTGGGGCGCAAAGATGGTAGCTGCCCTTCGTTAATAGTACTGCGAGTCGCACCCGTGTCTACGAGGAAGTCTACCTGTTGCCCATCCACGTCTAGTGTCCAGGTCGGCTCCTCGGTTGGTGTCATAGTCAAGAGGGGGCATTCTACGGGCGGCCCGCCGGCGTCCCGTCAATAGGCTACTTGATTTCTCGGTGGCGGGTATCCCTGGCGGGGCCCCCGGCAATCACGTTTCCAATGTCCCATCCGTCCGCAGCGGAAGCACGCCCCCTGTGGAGTGGTGGATGCGGGGTACCCGTTGCTATTGCGCGGACCCTGTTGCGTCGGACGCCTCGCAGGCTGTTGGTTCCGTTGCCCCCATTGTGGCGGCCCATTCCCGTTTGCTCCGCTTGGGGCCCAATAACTTGGGGGGGGCCCATCGTTTTGGGGAGGGGGTCCCTGTGGATACCCGTTCTGGGGAGGGGGCGTTTGTACTGCCCAGGTCTGTGGAGGGGGTGTTTGCATGGCCCAGCTCTGCGGCGGTGGAGGGGGCCCCTGCATGTTCCAGTTTTGGGGAGGGGGCCCTTGTGGGTTCCAATTTTGGGGAGGGAGTCCTTGTGGGTTCCAATTTTGGGGAGGGGGCCCTTGTGTCCGCATGTCGACTCGTCCATTGTCGTTGTCGTCAGCGTCATTTTCGTTTTCGTCATCGCGGCCCCACTCTTCGTTGGGCTCTAACCTGGTGTTCCGATTCTGGGCCCGTCCTTGGCCTCGATTTCCCTTCTTATTTTGGTTGAGTTGGGCCAGTTTCTCCTGGACAAGCATTTGCAACATGTCGTCCTTAACATCGGCCTTCTTCTCGTCGCCATCGCCGCATTGTTCGGCCGCTTCGACTAGTTGGTCGGTTGGGGTGTTTCTCCATCCTATCATAGCCGTTTGAATGCGCTTCCTAACTGCCGGTCTCATTCCTTCTACCAAGAAATTGTTCACTACAGCGCGAGGGAGATCTTGTGCCCGCACCTGGCCCAGTCCTCCCCACTTTAACACTGCTCTTTCTACCCTCTCTCTCCAATCGATGGCTGCTTCGCCATGTTTCTGTTTTAGGCCGTATATTTTATTCCAATCTGGCCCCGCGGCTGGCATCAGTGCGGTATATACCCCGGCCAACAATAGGTCGACGAGGGCATTCCAATCGGCGAGGGTCTGGGCCGCGGTTTGGGCCGGGGGTGGTGCTACATTTGGCCAGTGTGCGTGTATTTTGGCCTGGTCCCACACCCGCGCGGGCAATACAGCCTTCCCCATGTGGCAAACGTCCCGCCAATCTGCGCCTGTATTTTGTATCCACAAACGCATAAATTCCGGTATCTGACCGGGCTGTTCAGCCAGCAAGGTTCTCACCCACTCCTGCATAGACGCCAAATCTGATTCTCTCCAGGCTATCCTGATGTTAATGGGTGCCCCCCTGTTCAGTCCTATGGTTTTTAAGGGACACATCCCAATTGTAGGCTGTGGGTTCTCCGATTCCATGAACCCTTCCAATGAGGGGTACAATACTCCTAGCCCTTCTGGGGCCGCGAACCCGCTGTCCGCCCCACTAACTTCTTGTCCTCTAAATGGATTACCCGGGCTAAGGTGAACCTGAGGGGCGGCTGGTCTAGTTTTCTGGGGGTCTAACCCCTGGGGAAACAGGGGCGGGGGTGGGGGAGTTGGCGCCTGTGGCCCGGGGACAGGGCTCAGGGCTTGGGGGGGTAGAGGCATGGTGGCTACCTCCCCTGTCGCGGGGTCTTGGTCCGGATTTTGGACGAGCGGCATTAGCCGCTGATTTGCTTGCTTAACTACCCCCCTGATTGTTTTGTCCTGAACCTTGTCTGCTTGCTTCTTTTGGCCCTGAAGCTTCAGTACTTCCCCTGCCAAGCTAGCCTGTCTTGAGGCCGCCAGTCGCTTCATTCCTTCCTTCTCCCACCATCCATACACTTTCCAATAATCGGGTGGGAAGTGTTTCCTTTCCTTTTCTAGCTTATCCAAAGCTCCGTACAACACTTCCAATTTGTCAAGTGCGAACGATCCCTCCTCTGGCCAGGGATTACTTAAATCTTTAGTTAAAACAGCCCAGTCCTTTCCTGGTCTTACCGCGGCAAAATGATGCCTCTTAAACATGAAAGATGCCGGGATTCCCTTGAGGGGTTCCCCTTCTTTCATTAGCTTACTTCCCATCTTATTGCTCTGGGCTGATCCTTCCTGGAAAGTTCTTGGTCACCGGCTCAGCTGTTATGGCTGTCCGACCTCACGTTTCCCCCTCTTCCTTGTTAACTGTAACGTTATCCTTACTGAACGTTATCCTTACTGATATCCTGCGCAAATTCTACCCTTAGCGTTACCCGTTACCCTCTTAACGTTATCCTGGTAAATTTACAAAGGCTCGCCATTCAAGGCTTGAAAATTAGCCTTTACTTACAATTTCTGTTCGGAGTGCAGGCAGTACAGGTGACAGGGGAGACGGACTGTGCCCGTTCGAGGAGGGGGGTACGAATTTGGAAAAATAGCCCTCTGATAAAAAACAATGCTCACCTTAAAACAAATCAGCGTGCCGGCGTCCCGGCCTCAGGCAGCCCCCCTCGGGTCGTTCAGGATTTGCCTCGCCTGTCCCTGCCCTGTTGCATCCGAGTCACGGCACCAAAATTGTGGGGAACACCTCTTCAGCGATCGTAACAGAAGTTCACCAACAGTTTGAGATTGAGAATGACGAAACTTTATTAAAATACCACTTATACAGATCTGGAGGAGACTGAGATGTCTACAGCACGAACCAGCTTCATGCCACGTCTAGCCTTCCTGAAAATGCATTGATTCACAGTCCGCTTATATAGGGACACGTTTTATCAGAAAATCTCCGAGAGAACAAAGGAACTGGCGAGAGTTCCTCCCACCGTTATCCCTAGTGGGCCTAGCCCCCACCGTCACCCGTCCTTTCATCTTGGGGGAGTGGAGCACGCACCGTTAGGATCCGGACCAGATGTGTTTTCAGGGCTCCGAGGTGACAGAAAATATAACTCACTGAAAGGGGAATTGCATTCTTGGTTCCGATAAGACCATAAAGTAAATGAGGTTGTTCTGATGAGTCCCAGGTGTTAAAAGCACCTTCAGTTCACATTTCTCATTTAAACATAAATTCAAAGCATATTTATTGTAACTCAAGCGCCGCTGTGATTATACGAAATATAATTAATGTTTTGGCCGTTTATCAAAGGTTATATGTCTACGATTCAGGCATCCTACGTGAAGTTACACATTCCGCGCGCATATTATCCATTCTCCTGCCCGCGGTTTGAGGCGCCGTCTGGGAGAAGAGAGAAGGTTTATGACTTAGACTTATCTAGCTTTCAAGGGGCACATCGTATACAATGAGGCCAGACGTTCAGCACGGATGAAGCGAGCATTTTCTCATTTTAAACTAAAGCAAAACGGCAACCCTTTATTAACTTTATGAAATAGCATTTTTAAACAGCATTTATAACATAACATATCAGCCTGACGACATCCATACCAGGGCATTTAAGCAGTAACAGATCTGCGACCTGACATATATATATATATATAAATATATATATTGTTGCGGATATGGGATTTGGCCTCCATCCATATCCGCTTGTAAATATTCCCCTATTTCCCCAATACTCCCCAACTATCCCCAATCCCCCATTCCCTAGTCCCATTGTCTGTAAACAACACTCTGTAGAACCGACCTTCCCCTTTTTCCCCCATTAAATGTCGTGCCCAGGTTCACCGCATCTCACGTAGACAACTATAGGACATCTTGCTAGTTATTCTTAGTCTATGTCAGTTAAGGACTCGTTTCCATTAATTCTGACCCTTCGTTGCACCAGAATGTGATTGTATGGCACCAGTAGTGAGTTTAGGACCTCCCCATACCTCCTCCCATCTTCCTCATGAAACTACAACAACAACAACAACTACAACAACAGCGCGCGGGGAGTGTGCGTCCTCACTCCGGCTTGGTTAGCCGCCATTGCCCATGTGCTCTGACGGGGTTACCACGAAGGGGCTGACTGTCAGCTCCTCGTCAAGGGCGGAGCCCGGTAACCCCCCCGCACCCAATAAGAAGCGGCGGGCCGATTCCATCTGGGGCGGAGCTAACGAGCCGAGGGCGTGTCACTCCCCGCTGGATATACGCAGCCACTTACCGGAGGTGACGTCAGAGATGCGCCCCCAGCTTGAGGAGAAACAGACGCCACCTCCAGCGCGACGATACCTCCCTGCATCTTTGGACCGCGCTATCCTGTCCCTGAGCCAAGGTGCACCTTGTGCTGTCCATCGACTACCTGCCCTTCCTTGCCATCAATCCCGGTGTGAGTCAGTCTTGTCCCGTTTATCTGTGGTCTGTCGGGAATAAGATAAGTGTGTTTAAGTGCCCACCTTCCTATGCTGTACCTCTTGTCCTTGTAATCTAAACGTTCCGCATACAAATATTATAACCTCCTCCGGAGGTCTTGAGAACTGTACCCCTGGTGTCGTGTCATCTAACCCAGCCGTTGTGTCCTTTCCTTCATTGATCTAGCGTAGCGCGACTCGGCCAACGTTCGAGTATAATCGGGTAAACTGTGCAGACGCGGTCATACCAAACCGCTCGGTAAACTAACATCCAAAACCGCGTCTGTAACATTTGGTGTCGGGAAGTGGGATTCGCTCCGGAGCGCGTTTCACGCGCTCGAAATTATAACGGCGAAATTTGATTGTGTTTTACAAAAAAAAAAAAAAAACCCGAATTTTGAAAGTCGCGCTATGGCAGACCAAGACGGCTGGGTTCCGGTAGAAGAGAGTGAGGCAGGGTCGATCCAGGACCAAATTGAGGGACAAGAGGAGAGCGAAGCAGTGAGGGTAGCAGATTCGCAAAATAGCGTCGTCGCGCACGAGGTTACGGGTGCGCGAAATGGCGCCTCGCACATGGCCACGGCGCCCACGCCCGCGACCGTAGCAGCGCCGCTGGTAGATTTGGACCTTTTTTTCATACAAATGAAGGCCCTTATGGCCCAGAATAGCGAGAAAATGAGGGAGGAAATGAGGGCTCAGAGTGAGCAATTAGGGGTAATGGGAAACCAAATGGGGGTAATGGGAAACCAAATGGAGGTAATGGGGAACCGGATGGATGCTCAGGGTGAGCGATTGGAGGGCCAAATGGGGGTAATGGGGAACCGGATGGATGCTCAGGGTGAGCGATTGGAGGACCAAATGGGGTCCAATAGCGAGAAATTGAGGGATGACATGGGGGCCCAGATCGGAGGGTTAGGGAGTAGAATAGAGGGATTAGACAATAGATTAGGGGAAATACAGGAGGGGTTAATGGGGGTAGAAAACAGAATGGCCGCTCAAGAGAATCAAATGGAAGGGATGCAAAAGGGGTAAGAGGGGTTAGAAAACAGGATGGAAGGCAAATTGAGGGACATGAGGGACCAAGCGGAAAGGGAAGTTAAACAAATGGGGCAGCAGATAGAGGGGGTCAGAATGGGGGTAGAAACTAAACTGGATGCTCACAGGGAGGAAATGGAGCAGATGAGGGTGGCATCTGGGCAGGAGATGCAAGTGATGGGAGAAGAGATCAGAAGAGGGGTGAGTGAGGAGGTCGGAGGAGTGCGCGAGGAGGTGAGGCACTGTAAGGAGCACATGGAGAAGGAGGTGAGAAAGGGGACTGTAAAGTTACAAGGGGGCATAGAGGACCTGACGCAGGAGGTGGAACAGCTGACGGAGGGACAAAAAGAAGTAACGGAGCAGGTTCAAAGGAACACTGCGGTACTAGGAGGGTTAAAAGCGACACAGAAAGAACTAAAAGACGACTTGATAGCGACGAAGAGGGAATGTCAGATGGTACGTGAGGGACTGACAACGAGGTTGGACGAGGTGACAGAGGTAATGGAGACGAAGGACCGGCAGGTGAGGACGCACATGGAAACGGTCAAGGTAGCCTTGGAGGACGAGCTTGAGGAGACGTACCGGGAAATAAAAGAGGTGAAGCAGAAATTAGAAGAAGTGGAAGAAGGGGTGAGCGAAATTAAGAAGCGACGGAGAGGGGATAAGAAAGAGATAAAAGAGGAGATAAAAGAATTGGTCCGAAGTCTGTGTTCGGATTGTGATGATGTGCTCATTAACCGGATGAGGGATTCGCAGGTGATGGAGGAGAAGCGAAGAGGAAGAGGACCCGGTGTAAGTGGTGACCAATATGGTCGTGCGTATGATGCGCCAGGTGATTTAAGAAGCTTGTGGGTCGAGATGGACCCGGGTGTTCGTGAGAGGCCGTTGGTGAAGTGGGCGACAGGTCTGGTGTGCGAAAAAGGAGGTGTGCGAGAAAGTCCGACTCTGGGGTGTGTGAGGAAAAAGTGCGTGCCAAGGAGTGAGGGTGCTGGCGAGAGTGAGTCGGTCGTAGCGCGTGTGCGAGGGAGCACATGGAAGCGCGGTGTGGTAAGTGTTACAGAGGGTGTGATGGGAGAGTGTGCGCAGGAGTGTGCGCGAGAGAGGTGTGTAACGGACAGGTGCATGAGGAAAGAGTGCGCTGTCGAGAGTGAGGATGAGTGCGCTGTCAAGAATGGAGGTGAGAGTAGTGAGAGTGACAAGGAGCGTGAGTTGGTTGTGACAGGTGAGCGAGGATGTACACCTGGGATGGAGGATGCACACCTGGAATGGTAGAGCGTGAGTGGGAATGCACGCTGGAGTTGGTGGTGAGGCACGTGGTTGGGTGTGCGGGTGAGAGCACAACTGTGATTGTCACAGAGGAGGTGACCGAGGAGGGGGCGCGAAGAGGTGTGTTGGTGAGGTGTGCGAGCGACGAATGTGTGCCAAGGTGTTCGGTGGTCAGGTGTGTGACCAAGTCGGTGAGCGGAATGAGGGTACCTGGGTGTGTAAGGAAAGGTATGAGCAAGCAAGGGGTAGCATATGCATGTAAGCATCCAGGTGAAGCATCGACGATAACCGGGTTAGAAGTTAGAACGACTTATAGCCGAATCGGGCCCTCGGTGCGTGCTGGGCCTCGCTTTGAACGGCCGCGTCCGTGCTCCACTAGGCGGAGCGGGCAGCTGGATAGGAAGGGTCGTCATGGCGACCACTTTTTGTTGAGGCATTCCGGCAGGTCGAGATCGAGCCATGGGATGGCTCCGTGCCGAGATGGTGCGTGGGACCTCGGCCCGGGTAAACCTCCTTCCCTGCACCGAATGCGGGACGTATCCAGCCGCTGGCACCACACAACCCGCATTCATGGCTTGGCTGTACGAATCCGGGCTTTGGACAGGAATTGGCGCACCGAGAGGCATTAGTGAGTAGACTGTGTGATGAGGTTAGTGTTTTGGACCCAAAATTAGAGAAAAACAAAATTTGATGATTGGCAAGGGATTGGCAGTAATGATTGGCAGATGATGGGCAGTGATGGGCAAATTTTTGATTTGTTGAAATTTGATGTGCAAAATTGGTAGTGGGAGATGCCCGATGTGGTGGGATGGCAACTCTGTCATCCCTCACAAAGTGGGGCAAATGCGCAATAGATTAGGGGGTGTATGGCAGTGAAAACTAGCCCGGGTGGGTTAAGTTATATTGATAGGGCCCTAGAAGATGACATTAGGTAACGTTAAGTTTAGTTAGTGACTGATACCTGTAGTGGGGACGCAGGTAGATTAGTGTGGATGATAATGACGTGGGAGCGCAATAGTTTAAAGGGGCGACTGGGAAGCGCAAGTTTCAGAGGGGAGTAGTTAGATGAGATGATGCCGTGTGGTTAAGAATTGAACAGGTGTGATTGCACAGGTGTGCAACTGGACAGGTGTGTGGAGCAGTGTGTGAGTAGTGAGTGTTGTGGATCAGCGCGAATGCGCTTGGGGAGAGAAGGGTGCAGGCGGCACCAAGAGTGAGAGCACAGGTGTGCAAGTACAGTGGTGTGGAGAGAGTTGGAGTAAGTGGTACGGAGTGGTGTGCATGGTGCGAAGGTGTGGATGGGGGAAGAGTGGACCCCTTTCACGAGTACCCGGGGCGGGTAGTGTAAGTGTTAGGTAGAGGGTATAGGTAAATTGTGGTTGGATATTGGCATTTGTGGTGCGGTGACAGAATGGTATTGTGGATGGGTGCATTAGTGTTGTGGAAATGGCTGGGCGTGTAGCCTGTTAGTGTGTGTAGTTGGTTGGGCACTCCAACACTGTGAGGATGTCGGCCAGGTGAGGCCGCAGGTGGGCTCTGGGAGCCGTTAGTGTCAGTGGGGCCCGAGGATCCGGAGGACGGACCCGGGTAGCCCAGTGCCAGAGAGGGCACCGAGTGGGGAGAGCGCCAGAGGGCCTTCCCCAGGTAGTTAGGTTAGGGTAAGGAGCAGGTAAGCTCGGAGGCAACTGCAGTGGTGGAGGTGTGCAGGTGGGTAGACCGGCTGGGAGAGCTACACGTCGCGGCCCAGAAATTGTGTGAGGGCACCGGGAGATGAATCGGGGGAGTGAGACCCCAAATTGAAAAGCACCACAGTTTGGTCAATGGGAATTGGTTTTTAGAACCCATAGTGTCAGAGGGCCAATGGTGGCAGGAGAAAGACCCCGGGTAATGTAAAGTTGTTAAAGTCATTTAGGAAATAGTTAGGATTGATAAACCTGTCGCACCATACGCAGCCACTTACCTGAGGTGATGATGATGACTCCACACCTGTGTTTTCTTTGTTCTGTGTGCAGGAAATGAGAATTGCTGTGTGGATTTGTGAGACGCATCACGACGTGGATGAGACATTGGGGTGATTCCATCTCTCCCTCCTTAGGAGGGACTGATGATGAATTGGTGATGGCAAATTATGATGTTGAGTTGGAGATGGCAAATTTTGATGAGAGTTGAAAATGGCAAATTTGATTGGTTAGGAGGGAGAGAAGACGAATTTGGTTTATGGGAGGAACGGGGAAGACAGTAGGGACGTTTGTTGATTTGTAAAGTAGATGTTTATGGGTAGTGTTGTGTTTTGTGGATACAGTAAGGGGTAAGGGAGGGGCCATGTAGGTTACCTGGTGGGGGGGGGGGGGGCGTACGATAGGAACGTACCTGTCTCACCTGGTTCCCATGTGCCCCCAGTGTGCATTACCTTCTATTGCATGCACTTTTGCGCCCTTACCACCTTACTCACTTGTCTTCTTCTTTTGTCTCCCACCTCCGAGGATCTGGCTTTGGGGCAGAGAGAGAGGAGAGAGAGGTGCTGGCTCCGCAGTTGTGGGCCTGCACTTTCGCTGCTTGCTGCCGGGATCGATACACCATATGGACCGCAATTTTTGTGGCCGCCCACCATGGACCGCAGTTCTCTTGCGGGCAAGCACCACCCGTGGATGGACCTATGGGTCAACGTGGCACCTATGCCATACAGGTGAACCACTTTTAGTTGGCCCCCTGACGGCCACAATAAAGAAATGGACGCGGTTGGCGCCTTTCTTTATTTTTAAAGAAGCCAGAAGGCCAAGTGCACCACACGAAGGCAAGACCAGCGGCAGAACATCGGCCGGCTGCGACACCACCGGTGACGTTGAACACTTTATTGGTGCACCGGATGGTGCTGACTGTGTTATGGGGTGGTGCTTTCGGTGCTTGGAAGGGGTGCTCTGCACATTATTAAAGGCCGTAAGGCCACAGAGCACTCGTGGGTTGGTGTATCGATGCTGGCATGCGTGCTCTCTCTATGCATAACATCTGCATGTGTTCCTCCAAAAACAGGTCCTGGATCGTAGTGTAAATATCAGCGTAGTCTTGTGTAAATAATGCTCCCTACCGGCTGGATGTTTAGTTTGAGAATTCTTTCCGCGATTCGGTTATCCTGTGGGTGTGTTTCTGTGAGGAGAAGGGTGCAACGTCGCAGGGGGACATATTTACTCATTTGTGAACATCTGTAAAACTGTCGCACTCAGGGTAGAGTTAATAGTAGAGGGAACTACATCTGAGTGCCACACTAACGTAGGTAAAAATTTATCGGGTCGGGACGCCCCGAGGGTAGAGAAGGGTGCAATGTTGCGGATATGGGATTTGGCCTCCATCCATATCCGCTTGTAAATATTCCCCTATTTCCCCAATACTCCCCAACTATCCCCAATCCCCCATTCCCTAGTCCCATTGTCTGTAAACAACACTCTGTAGAACCGACCTTCCCCTTTTTCCCCCATTAAATGTCGTGCCCAGGTTCACCGCATCTCACGTAGACAACTATAGGACATCTTGCTAGTTATTCTTAGTCTATGTCAGTTAAGGACTCGTTTCCATTAATTCTGACTCTTCGTTGCACCAGAATGTGATTGTATGGCACCAGTAGTGAGTTTAGGACCTCCCCATACCTCCTCCCATCTTCCTCATGAAACTACAACAACAACAACAACTACAACAACAGCGCGCGGGGAGTGTGCGTCCTCACTCCGGCTTGGTTAGCCGCCATTGCCCATGTGCTCTGACGGGGTTACCACGAAGGGGCTGACTGTCAGCTCCTCGTCAAGGGCGGAGCCCGGTAACCCCCCCGCACCCAATAAGAAGCGGCGGGCCGATTCCATCTGGGGCGGAGCTAACGAGCCGAGAGCGTGTCACTCCCCGCTGGATATACGCAGCCACTTACCGGAGGTGACGTCAGAGATGCGCCCCCAGCTTGAGGAGAAACAGACGCCACCTCCAGCGCGACGATACCTCCCTGCATCTTTTGGACCGTGCTATCCTGTCCCTGAGCCAAGGTGCACCTTGTGCTGTCCATCGACTACCTGCCCTTCCTTGCCATCAATCCCGGTGTGAGTCAGTCTTGTCCCGTTTATCTGTAGTCTGTCGGGAATAAGATAAGTGTGTTTAAGTGCCCACCTTCCTATGCTGTACCTCTTGTCCTTGTAATCTAAACGTTCCGCATACAAATATTATAACCTCCTCCGGAGGTCTTGAGAACTGTACCCCTGGTGTCGTGTCATCTAACCCAGCCGTTGTGTCCTTTCCTTCATTGATCTAGCGTAGCGCGACTCGGCCAACGTTCGAGTATAATCGGGTAAACTGTGCAGACGCGGTCATACCAAACCGCTCGGTAAACTAACATCCAAAACCGCGTCTGTAACAATATATATATTGTTACAGACGCGGTTTTGGATGTTAGTTTACCGAGCGGTTTGGTATGACCGCGTCTGCACAGTTTACCCGATTATACTCGAACGTTGGCCGAGTCGCGCTACGCTAGATCAATGAAGGAAAGGACACAACGGCTGGGTTAGATGACACGACACCAGGGGTACAGTTCTCAATACCTCCGGAGGAGGTTATAATATTTGTATGCGGAACGTTTAGATTACAAGGACAAGAGGTACAGCATAGGAAGGTGGGCACTTAATCACGGTCTTATAGTAGCCCCGACAGACCACAGATAAACAGGACAAGACTGACTCACACAGGGATTGATGGCAAGGAAGGGCAGGTAGTCGATGGACAGCACAAGGTGCACCTTGGCTCAGGGACAGGATCCACACGGTCCGGTCCAGATATGCGGGGAGGTATCGTCGCGCTGGAGGTGGCGTCTGTTTCTCTTCAAGCTGGGGGCGCATCTGACGTCACCTCCGGTAAGTGGCTGCGTATATCCAGCGGGGAGTGACACGCCCTCGGCTCGTTAGCTCCGCCCCAGATGGAATCGGCCCGGCGCTTCTTATTGGGTGCGGGGGGTTACCGGGCTCCGCCCTTGATGAGGGGCTGACAGTCAGCCCCTTCGTGGTAACCCCGTCGGAGCACATGGGCAATGGCGGCTAACCAAGCCGGAGTGAGGACGCACACTCCCCGCGCGCTGTTGTTGTAGTTGTTGTTGTTGTTGTAGTTTCATGAGGAAGATGGGAGGAGGTATGGGGAGGTCCTAAACTCACTACTGGTGCCATACAATCACATTCTGGTGCAACGAAGAGTCAGAATTAATGGAAACGAGTCCTTAACTGACATAGACTAAGAATAACTAGCAAGAGGTCCTATAGTTGTCTACGTGAGATGCGGTGAACCTGGGCACGACAGTTAATGGGGGAAAAAGGGGAAGGTCGGTTCTACAGAGTGTTGTTTACAGACAATGGGACTAGGGAATGGGGGATTGGGGATAGTTGGGGAGTATTGGGGAAATAGGGGAATATTTACAAGCGGATATGGATGGAGGCCAAATCCCATATCCGCAACATTGCACCCTTCTCTACCCTCGGGGCGTCCCGACCCGATAAATTTTTACCTACGTTAGTGTGGCACTCAGATGTAGTTCCCTCTACTATTAACTCTACCCTGAGTGCGACAGTTTTACAGATGTTCACAAATGAGTAAATATGTCCCCCTGCGACGTTGCACCCTTCTCCTCACAGAAACACACCCACAGGATAACCGAATCACGGAAAGAATTCTCAAACTAAACATACAGCCGGTAGGGAGCATTATTTACACAAGACTACGCTGATATTTACACTACGATCCAGGACCTGTTTTTGGAGGAACACATGCAGATGTTATGCATAGAGAGAGCACGCATGCCAGCATCGATACACCAACCCACGAGTGCTCTGTGGCCTTACGGCCTTTAATAATGTGCAGAGCACCCCATCCAAGCACCAAAAGCACCACCCCATCATGTACAGTCAGCACCATCCGGTGCACCAATAAAGCGTTCATAAATCACCGGTGGTGTCGCAGCCGGCCGATGTTCTGCCGCTGGTCTTGCCTTCGTGTGGTGCACTTGGCCTTCTGGCTTCTTTCAAAAATAAAGAAAGGTGCCAACCGCGTCCATTTCTGTATTGTGGCCGTCAGGGGGCCAACTAAAAGTGGTTCACCTGTATGGCATAGGTGCCACGTTGACCCATAGGTCCATCAACGGGTGGTGCTTGCCCGCAAAAGAACTGCGGTCCATGGTGGGCAGCCACAAACATTGCGGTCCATATGGTGTATCGATCCCGGCAGCAAGCAGCGAAAGTGCAGGCCCACAACTGCGGAGCCAGCACCTCTCTCTCCTCTCTCTCTGCCCCAAAGCCAGCTCCTCGGAGGTGGGAGACAAAAGAAGAAGACAAGTGAGTAAGTTGGTAAGGGCGCAAAAGTGCACGCAACATAAGGTAATGCACACTGGGGGCACATGGGAACCAGGTGAGACAGGTACGTTCCTACCGTACGCCCCCCCCCACCAGGTAACCTACATGGCCCCTCCCTTACCCCTTACTGTATCCACAAAACACAACACTACCCATAAACATCTACTTTACAAATCAACAAACGTCCCTACTGTCTTCCCCGTTCCTCCCATAAACCAAATTCGTCTTCTCTCCCTCCTCACCAATCAAATTTTAGTGGTCTTTCTGTCTTCTACCGACTCCTCTCCGGCCTTGCTCCCCCAGCTCTCTCCGTGCTCTGTCCCCCAAATATTCCTACAGGTCGCACAAGATCTGCCAGCAACCCTCTGATGGTTAAACTGCCGAAATCTCGGCTCTCTGCTCACCTTCACTCTTTCATTCCTCTTTTCTCCCGCCTGTGGAACAAACTCCCACACTCCCTTCAATCCCTCTCCTCCCTCCAGGTCTTTAAAACAGCTGTTCACCACCATCTCTTATCTTCCCCCATCCATAACCTTGATCTTTTCTACCCCCACTAATTCACCCCAGATCCACCTTGTTTGAAATTCCAACTTATTTCCTGGAAATCCTGGCAGTGTCCATATGTTTATACCTCTCCCACCCCCCCCCCCTTCACATGCCTCCCCCCCTTCACATGCCTCCCCCCTTCACATGCCTCCCCCCCAAAGCCCTCTCCCTCCCACAGATCTCTCGATGTCTCCATGTCTCTCGGTCCCTGCTCTCAAATGTTGTGTTTGTGTCCTTCCCCCTCTCTCCCCATCTTGTCTACCGCTCCCGATGTTATTTGTTTTATGTGTCTGTTTGTCTTTCTGTGTGATTAATTTTCGCTCTTTCACGAGCCTCGATCTTGTATACAAAAAAAAAAAAAAAAAAAAAAAAATTTGCCATTTTCAACTCTCATCAAAATTTGCCATCTCCAACTCAACATCATAATTTGCCATCACCAATTCATCATCAGTCCCTCCTAAGGAGGGAGAGATGGAATCACCCCAATGTCTCATCCACGTCGTGATGCGTCTCACCAATCCACACAGCAATTCTCATTTCCTGCACACAGAACAAAGAAAACACAGGTGTGGAGTCATCATCATCACCACAGGTAAGTGGCTGCGTATGGTGCGACAGGTTCATCAATCCTAACTATTTCCTAAATGACTTTAACAACTTTACATTACCCGGGGTCTTTCTCCTGCCAAACCATTGGCCCTCTTACACTATGGGTTCTAAAAACCAATTCCCATTGACCAAACTGTGGTGCTTTTCAATTTGGGGTCTCACCCCCCCGATTCATCTCCCGGTGCCCTCGCACAATTTCTGGGCCGCGACGTGTAGCACTCCCCGCAGGTCTACCCACCTGCACACCTCCACCACTGCAGTTGCCTCCGAGCTTACCTGCTCCTTACCCTAACCTAACTACCTGGGGAAGGCCCTCTGGCGCTCTCCCCACTCAGTGCCCTCTCTGGCACTGGGCTACCCGGGTCCGTCCTCCGGATCCTCGGGCCCCACTGACACTAACGGCTCCCAGAGCCCACCTGCGGCCTCACCTGGCCGACATCCTCACAGTGGTGGAGTGCCCAACCAACTACACACACTAACAGGCTACACGCCCAGCCATTTCCACAACACTAATGCACCCATCCACAATACCATTCTGCAACCGCACCACAAATGCCAATATCCAACCACAATTTACCTATACCCTCTACCTAACACTTACACTACCCGCCCCGGGTACTCGTGAAAGGGGTCCACTCTTCCCCCATCCACACCTTCGCACCATGCACACCACTCCGTACCACTTACTCCAACTCTCTCCACACCACTCATTCTCTGCTCCATATATTCCACACACCTGCACTTGCACACCTGTGCTCTCACACCTGGTGCCACCTGCACCCTTCTCTCCCCAAGCGCATTCGCGCTGATCCACACACTCACTACTCATACACTGCTCCACACACCTGTCCAGCTCTCACACAGCATCATCTCATGTAACTACTCCCCTCTGAAACTTGCGCTTCCCAGTCGTCCCTTTAAACGATTGCGCTCCCTCGTCATTATAATCCACACTAAACTACCTGCGTCCCCACTACAGGTGTCAGTCACTAACTAAACTTAACGTCACCTAATGTCATCTTCGCTAGATCCCTAACAATATAACCTAACCCACCCGGGCTAGTTTTCACTGCCATCACCCCATAAACTATTGTGCATTTGCCCCACTTTTGTGAGGGATGACAGAGTTGCCATCCCACCACATCGGGCATCTCCCACTACCAATTTTGCACATCAAATTTCAACAAATCAAAAATTTGCCAATCACTACCCATCATCTGCCAATCATTACTGCCAATCCTTTGCCAATCATCAAATTTTGTTTTTCTAATTTCGGGGCCAAAACACTATCCTCGTCATTACAGTCTACTTACTAATGCCTCTCGGTGCGCCAATTTACTTCTAAAGCTCGGCTGCGTACAGCCAAGCCATGAATGCGGGTTGTTCTGTGCCAGCGGCTGGATACGTCCCGCATTCGGTGCAGGGAAGGAGGTTTACCCGGGCCGAGATCCCCCGCACCATCTCGGCACGGAGCCATCCCATGGCCCGATCTCGACCTGCCGGAATGCCTCAACAAAAAGTGGTCGCCATGACGACCCTTCTTATCGGGCTGCCAGCTCCGCCTAGTGGAGCACGGACGCGGCCGTTCAAAGCGAGGCCCGGCACGCACCGAGGGCCCGATTCGGCTAAAAGTCGACCTAACCGCTGCTCCGTTTAACGTCGATGCTTCACCTGCATGCTTACACCCCGCAGCCCGTTCCTTGCTCACACATCCAGCCGTCTCCATGCTCTTCGTACCTTTCCTTACACACCCAGGTACACTCATTCCATTCCCAGCCTTGGTCACACACCTGACCACCGAACACCTTGGCACACATTCGCCGCTCGCACACCTCACCAACACACCTCTTCGCGCCCCCTCCTCGGTCACCTCCTCGGTGACAATCACAGGTGTGCCCTCACTTGCACACCCAACCACGTGCCTCACTACCAATTCCAGCGTGCATTCCCACTCACGCTCTACCATTCCAGGTGTGCTTCCTTTCTCACCTGTCACCACCAACTCACGCTCCGTGTCACTCTCACTACTCTCACCTCCACTCTTGACAGCGCACTCACCCTTACTCTTGACAGCGCACTCTTTCCTCATGCACCTGTCCGTTACACACCTTTCTCGCGCACACTCTCCCGTCACACCCTCTGTAACACTCACCACAGGCGTGCATTCTTCCTTGCCTTTGACAGCGCACTCTTTCCCCATGCACCTGTCCGTCACACACCTTTCTCGCGCACACTCTTGCGCACACTCTCCCGTCACACCCTCTGTAACACTTACCACACCGCGCTTCCATGTGCTCCCTCGCACACGCGCTACGACCGACTCACTCTCGCCAGCACCCTCACTCCTTGGCACGCACTTTTTCCTCACACACCCCAGAGTCGGACTTTCTCGCACACCTCCTTTTTCGCACACCAGACCTGTCGCCCACTTCACCAACGGCCTCTCACGAACACCCGGGTCCATCTCGACCCCCAAGCTTCTTAAATCACCTGGCGCATCATACGCACGACCATATTGGTCACCACTTACACCGGGTCCTCTTCCTCTTCGCTTCTCCTCCATCACCTGCGAATCCCTCATCCGGTTAATGAGCACATCATCACGATCCAAACCCAGACTTTGGACCAATTCTTTTACCTCCTCTTTTATCTCTTTCTTATCCTCTCTCCGTCGCTTCTTAATTTCGCTCACCCCTTCTTCCACTTCTTCTAATTTCTGTTTCACCTCCTTCATCTCCTCGTGCGCCCCTTTAAGTTCTTCCTCTAACTCCACTTTATTCTTTTTCTATGTGCTCCCGCACCTCCCGCTCTTTAACCTCCATCACCTCTACCACTTTGTTCATTTTCCTCGTCAGGTCCTCATGTACCGTCTGACACTCTTTTTTAATTACCCCTACGTCCTTTTTCATCTCCTTCTGTGTCGATTTTAAACCCTCTATTACCGCTGTGTTCTTCTTTACCTGGTCCCCCAACTCCTTTTGTCCCACTGTCAGTTGTTCTACTCCCAGCGTCAACTCCTCTATACCCCCTTGCAATTTTACAGTCCCCTTTCTCACCTCCTTCTCCATGCGCTCCTTACAGTGCCTCACCTCCTCGCGCACTCCTCCGACCTCCTCACTCACCCCTCTTCTGATCTCCTCTCCCATCACTTGCATCTCCTGCCCAGATGCCACCCTCATCTGCTCCATTTCCTCCCTGTGAGCATCCAGTTTGGTTTCTACCCCCATTCTGACCCCCTCTATCTGCTGCCCCATTTGTTTAACTTCCCTTTCCGCTTGGTCCCTCATGTCCCTCAATTTGCCTTCCATACTGTTTTCTAACCCCTCTAACCCCTTTTGCATCCCTTCCATTTGATTCTCTTGAGCGGCCATTCTGTTTTTTACCCCCATTAACCCCTCCTGTATTTCCCCTAATCTATTGTCTAATCCCTCTATTCTACTCCCTAACCCTCCGATCTGGGCCCCCATTTGGCCCTCCAATCGCTCACCCTGAGCATCCATCCGGTTCCCCATTTGTCCCATACTGCTTTTCAAACCTCTAATTTGGTCTCCCAATTGCTCACTATTCTTTTCCATAAGGGCCGTCATTTGCATAAAAAAAAGGTTCAAATCTACGAGCGGCGCCACTACGGTCGCGGGCGCGGTCGTCGTGGCTATGTTCAAGGCGCCATTTTGCGCGCCCGCAACCTCGTGCGCGACGACGCTATTTTGCGAATCTGCTACCCTCACTGCTTCGCTCTCCTCTTGTCCCTCATTTTGGTCCTGGATCGACCCTGCCTCCCTCTCCTCTACCGGAACCCAGCCGTCTTGGTCTGCCATAGCGCGACTTTCAAAATTCGGGTTTTTTTTTTTTTTTTTGTAAAACACAATTAAATTTCGCTGTTATAATTTCGAGCGCGTGAAACGCGCTCCGGATCGAATCCCACTTCCCGACACCAAATGTTACAGACGCAGTTTTGGATGTTAGTTTACCGAGCGGTTTGGTATGACCGCGTCTGCACAGTTTACCCGATTATACTCGAACGTTGGCCGAGTCGCGCTACGCTAGATCAATGAAGGAAAGGACACAACGGCTGGGTTAGATGACACGACACCAGGGGTACAGTTCTCAAGACCTCCGGAGGAGGTTATAATATTTGTATGCGGAACGTTTAGATTACAAGGACAAGAGGTACAGCATAGGAAGGTGGGCACTTAATCACGGTCTTATAGTAGCCCTGACAGACCACAGATAAACAGGACAAGACTGACTCACACAGGGATTGATGGCAAGGAAGGGCAGGTAGTCGATGGACAGCACAAGGTGCACCTTGGCTCAGGGACAGGATCCACACGGTCCGGTCCAGATATGCGGGGAGGTATCGTCGCGCTGGAGGTGGCGTCTGTTTCTCTTCAAGCTGGGGGCGCATCTGACGTCACCTCCGGTAAGTGGCTGCGTATATCCAGCGGGGAGTGACACGCCCTCGGCTCGTTAGCTCCGCCCCAGATGGAATCGGCCCGCCGCTTCTTATTGGGTGCGGGGGGTTACCGGGCTCCGCCCTTGACGAGGGGCTGACAGTCAGCCCCTTCGTGGTAACCCCGTCGGAGCACATGGGCAATGGCGGCTAACCAAGCCGGAGTGAGGACGCACACTCCCCGCGCGCTGTTGTTGTAGTTGTTGTTGTTGTTGTTGTAGTTTCATGAGGAAGATGGGAGGAGGTATGGGGAGGTCCTAAACTCACTACTGGTGCCATACAATCACATTCTGGTGCAACGAAGAGTCAGAATTAATGGAAACGAGTCCTTAGCTGACATAGACTAAGAATAACTAGCAAGAGGTCCTATAGTTGTCTACGTGAGATGCGGTGAACCTGGGCACGACAGTTAATGGGGGAAAAAGGGGAAGGTCGGTTCTACAGAGTGTTGTTTACAGACAATGGGACTAGGGAATGGGGGATTGGGGATAGTTGGGGAGTATTGGGGAAATAGGGGAATATTTACAAGCGGATATGGATGGAGGCCAAATCCCATATCCGCAACAATATATATATATATATATATATATATATATATATATATATATATATATATATATATATATATACAGTATATATATATATATATATATATATATATATATATATATATATGAATATACATGTATACACACTTTATACCCCTTTGAAGTATTTTTTATACCCCTTTGAAGTATTTTTAAAAATCGAACACGCTGGCCCAATGGCCTAATGGGTAAGGCATCAGACTTCCAAGCTGGGATTTGTGGGTTAGAGTCCCATCTGGGTTGAATCATTTATTTTCTTCTTACTTTTCAAGTCTTATATTGCCTTGAATAAAGTCTTGTATGATGAACAAATGCATTTTCTTTGTATATAAAAGGTATTCTTGGGAAAAATGCCAGGGGCATAGAAAAGGCCCCTTTATATTGTATGTGCCATGTAGCAAAGTGTTCATGTGGCTGTATGAATTCAATTGGCGCCCCTTTATATGAACTTTTCTGGAACATTACTTGGTTGTTCTTAAGAACACAAGGGTAGTCCAGCATGCACACGAGCTGTTTTTGAATTTTCCTACTTTTCTATTGTTTGGCATTTTCTACAAGCTATGGAATGTCCCTTCTTTTCTATACTTTGCCACATGGCACATCTTGGGTTGCCACCTTCAATGTGGAAAAATAAGGGACACCTCACCGCCCCGGCCCCCCACTAGAACATTTTTAAATTGTTGCCACTTTTAAGCCATTTTTAATGCTTTTATGGACATACATATCTCGCTACGTAAAGTGTGAGCAGATGAGTAGGACTAGTTGTTCTGTGGATATGAAAGAAACTTCATAGGTTCAGATCCACTGTTCAGATCTGCAAGCTGCAGACCAGAACGATTGCATTTTACTGACGTATAAGACTCATACATTGGCTATGTAGCCCGTGCTGTCCCACATTGTTGGCAGATCAATGAAAATAATCAATATCTCAATCAATCAATATCAATCGCAATATATCAATATCAATATCAATTAATTGACTGACAAAACAACTTACTATTTTAATTTACAGATTTTTATTTCAATCAGTTGAACTAAACAAAAGTAGACACAGCCCAAGTGTTGCCATAAGACCAACTACCCATTTGGTGTGCAATTAAAAGAACTTTAGTTCAGCCGATTGAACAGGCCTAAAATATTTACATATAAATATTTACAGTACAGCACCTCAGTGCTCTGAACACCCCTGACCCCCCCCCCCCTCCCATCTCTCTCTCTCTCTCTCTCTCTCTCATTACTTTCTCTTCCATGTGTACTTTTTGTCACTCCTTGCAGCCTGAAGCAATGGCTTGTCCTTCAAAATTACAGTGTGGAACTCAGCACAGGACAGGTCGAAGTTGAGTGAGACCAGTAGCTCACTCTTCTTGAGCTCCACAGAGCATCTGTTTCGGACGTCACTCCATTTGTTGGCCATTCTGAAGAATATTCTCTCTACAAACCCTGTTGAGGCTGGTATGCTCAGTTGGTAGGAAATGACTGACAGCATATTTGGGAGATCAGCTGCCTGAAATACAGCCATCCACTTGGCAGCCACGTCTGTGGTCTTCCATTGATCGCCCTCCTGGAGCTTCTCCACAAGGCTGCTTGCTGTAGTGCACTCATCGTACAGTTCATCCATGTTCAGGCTGGTAATGAGGTTGAGCTTTTCACAGACTTTTTCAAGGTCACTGAAGTTAAACTTGCCATCATGGAGAGATAGAGGCATAAGACAGTGAAGCCAGTTGCTGTCGGAAAAGTCAAACCATTTTTCAATGTACCTCAGGGCAGTGTCAATGAACGCAGTGAATTCCTCCCTTGCCTTGCCTGCATCAACTGCAGAGAGACGCTGCAGCTTCACTTTTGTGAGGTATCCATAGAACTGGTCATCTCTCCTGTGTGAGTTTGGCTCTAAAGGAATGCATGATGGGATAGTGCTATAGACAGGTGGGTAGCATTGGCCTCAAGCTTCTTAACAACATCTTCGAAGAGGGAGAGAATGTTACCGCGCGTCTGAGTCTCCGTAACTAGGGCAACGGTGACGTCGACACTGAACTTGCCTGCCATTCTCTTCCGCAAATTTTGATTGGGAACATCTATGCTATGTCTTGCGAAACGGTTTTGGTTTTATTAACTATCATGTCATTCTAACCATTGTGAAGACCTAGTGTATAATGAAAGTATGGTGTGCATGAAAATACGGGACAAATCGCGTCCCGTGTTGACTCGATATAGGACACTGCATTTTATTCGTAAATACGGGACGATCCCGTATTATATGGGACAGGTGGCAACCCTAGGCACATCCCATATAAAGGAGCCTTTTCTATGCCCCTGGCACCTCAGGCAAATTAGTCCAGGTTTCTTAATGCAGTAATATTGTTTTCGTAATAATAATAATAATAATAACAACAACGTTATTACTTATAGCCGGCGAAGCCGGTGTTGTGAATAAACGCGTACGTATTGTGTTGAAAACCAGATTATGCTGGATCCCTTGGCTTGAGAATTCCGAAGCTGTGACGTACCAAATCGCTCAATGGAGGCCGCCATCTTGCGGATGCGGAAGTATGCATAACAAATTGAAAAAGGTTCAATAGGAGTTTGTTTCACCCGTCTTTGTTTGATTCACAATCTTATGCACCTCTAATTTGTAATTAAAATACTTTAAGACCAACCTCGTTATCTTCAACGAAAATCGTCACCAAACACCGGAACCAATGAGATTCGAGCATTTGAAAAAATATTTCAAAAACGCTTATTACGCGTTTCGGAGGGTGAAAACGGCGTCAAATATTCTAAAATTGACGAAAAATTATTTTTTAGAAATCTCGCGGCCGTAGAGCATAGTTTTTCACGGCCGGAAATATCCGAAGTTGAGACGGAATTCACCGAATTAATCAAGAAGTAAATTTTATCAATTTTAATCTCATCCAGAATGCAAATGGTGTCATTTTAGGTCTGAATTTGCGAAATTTTGTGAGCTGACCAATCAGCGATCAGCTTAGGTCAGCCAATTTAGCGCCATCGACATGGTTTGATTAACGACAATCACACATTGCCGTTGAAACGGCGCTATCGTCTGATCTGTCGGCACTGATCTTACTGCAAGCTAACTTCTTCTGGTGGAGGAAGCCGCAGTGCCTGGAGAGAACCAGCCCTGACAGCGACTGAAGTTAGAAGACTACACACATACTGTGAAAACGTATGTTAAGCCCAGTTAACATTTCTTAAAATAGGCCCTAAGCTAGCACATCGTATTGTTACTTCCTTAAGCTTCTTGTGACATTTATTGTATGTAGGTATTGGGGAGGACTGTCTGCTCTTCTCTTTTACCAAGTCTTACCAGGTACGGTACCTACTACACCTACCTACTACCAACTACCTAACCTACTGATGCCATAGTGATGGGTAAAATAGTGGCAAGAGGCTTTGGCTTCGCCGGCTCATTGCGGCTTTGCAGTCGGGTACAAGTAATATAGTAAATGTAATCGTAACACTGCAATCCCTTTGTCGTTATTGCAGTTTCTAGATTGAAGCGGTGTATGGTTCATGAATCAATGATAAGCGGTGTACAGTACTAATAACCGCGGAAGTAAGGAATTAGTCTCGTTTTTTGAATGTAATATAATTTTCATAATAATAATAACGTAACGTTAATATTATAGTGTGGCGGTTACCTTATGTGCAGGTAACCGCATGTGGCGGTTACCTTATGTGATTACCTTATTTGGTGCATAATACACGTGCACGGGCCTATTGGACTTGTGGTTGTGCGGACGTGACGCACGCGCGGTTGCTGGAGCCACGCCCTCCGAAGAGGGCTTTTGGCTTTATATAAGCATGCCGACTTCCGTTCGAGTTTAGTGTGCTGGACTGCTGCTGCTGGTGCTGGTGCTGGATCTTGCTGTTACAATAAACCATCTTCGAACCCTACGAATGGCCTCGTTCTCTCGCCTTCCGCGACTCCTAAAATAGTAAATCTAATCGTAACACTAATCCCTTAGTAGTGACTGCAAAGTTACCAGAGGTTCAAATATATAATCTTCTGTATATTAAAGTCGAGGCAGTTTTATGTCCGTCCGTCACATTACGTCATTAGACATTACGTCTATGATGTAATTACGGCGTACGACGGCATACGACCTCTGATTCTACTGACCGACATTTTAATTGATATGCCCTGCAGGCCGAACATGTCGACGAAGCGGTCGAACGTGTCGTGGAAGCAGTCGAACCTGTCATGTGTTTTTACACATGGACAGCTGTACGTTGCAGCGAGTGGAGTACAACAGCTTTGCCGCTGTTACACTTTCGGACTTGTTTTTACACTACGAGGGGGCACGTTGATCAATTGGAACTAATTTCCATTGGTCTTCCCTGCCTTGCAGCATCCCTCCATGTCGGACTCGAGGGTCTTTTTCGTTCTTGGAGTCTTTTGGGTGCTCGGGGACTTTTGGGTATTTTTTGATTTCGGTGTGTCTTTTGGTTCATCAGGGACTTTTGGGTCTTTTGGGTCATTGGGGTCTTCTGGCTCTTTGCAGTGTTTTTGGTCCTCGAGGACTTTTGGGTCATCAGGGTATTTTGGATCCTTGGGGACTTTTGGGTAATCTTGGTCTTTTGGAATCTCAGGAATTTTGGGGTATTTTGGGTGCTTGGGAATTTTGGGTCTTTTCGGTCCGTGGAGACTTTTGGGTCATCTGGGTCTTTTGGGTCTACAGGGACTTTTGGGTCATCTGGGTATTTTGGATGCTCGGTGACTTTTGGGTAATCTTAGTCTTTTGGAATCTCAGGAATTTTGGGGTATTTGTGTCCTTGGGGACTTTTGGGTCGTCTGGGTCTTTTGGGTACTCAGGGACTTTTGGGTCATCTGGGTATTTTGGATGCTCGGGGACTTTTGGGTAATCTTAGTCTTTTGGAATCTCAGGAATGTTTGGGTATTTTGGGTCCTTGAGGACGTTGGGGCCTTTTGGGTCCGTGGAGACTTTTGGGTCATCTGGGTCTTTTGGGTTCTCAGGGATTTTTGGATCTTCGGGGTCTTTTGGGGTATTTGTGGTCTTAAGTATCTTAGTGGTCTTAAAGGGTCTTCAAAGGTCGAAGAGGTCTCAGCAGTCTAAAGAGTTAAAAGGCACATTTCAATCATACGTAAAAGGTATAATTAATAGACGTACATAATTAATAGACAAAAAAGTATGCCACACACACACACACACACACACACACACACACACACACACACACACACACACACACACACACACACACACACACACACACCTCATCAATTTGTAGTAGATCTTGGTTTATTTCATTCGTTACATCATTTCTGGAGGCACAGCCAAGCTGGTGATTGAGTGGCCCTTGTCGATCAGGTGAGCAATTTCGAATTTGGCTAGGTCAGTGTATCATCATACAATGGTCTCTCTTTCCGTAAAGCTGCTGCAGGGTTATAACGTCCACCAGCGAAAGCTCGTAGATGGCATAGCATCGCATTAGATGGATGGAGAACTCGATGCAGATGCAATGGCCTGCCTGTGTGGCCAAGTTGCTGCTAACGTGGTGTGCTTGCCTTCGAGCTGATTAGTCCGACGAGATAAAACCGTTGGAATGCCATTTCGCTGGCCCGGGCGTTGTACTAAAAAGTGCACAGTCCGTGGGATGGAGCGCTCAGCTAGGGATCTGTCGACCTGTATCGATTACTGGAGGACAATAAAGATCACTTGGTGTCTTTTACGAAGAGCAAGCAAGTTATCGATTTAACCTTGAAGAAATTCCAAATTTCTACTCTCACGAGCTCAATGAAGTTCAGGTTTCGCATTGTGGCTTCGGAACTCCATCACTCACCATGGACCTATCTATGGTTCAAGGCAGGGCCTTGAATATGGCTGGGAAAAGGTAACACCAACCAACAGTGCCCTCTGACTGCCAAGCACTGGGATGACGGGTTGTAGTCTGGAGAATTGGCGGGGCATGTGCCGAACCTATTGAATGCAGATGAGAAGACTGAAAGGTGGGTGTGCTACCTCTCTCAGCCACTTTTGTTACTCACCTATTATATCCTTCCAACATCAAATTTTTTCTGCAAACCTGTCCACTAGCCTGAAACTTCAACTCACTCAAATACCTTTAGGGGGAGAGGTGGGTGAGTAGCCGAGCATGGGCCAAAAATGTGATGTGGATATCTGACGTCATCTTTATGAACTTAAAATGACCATAAATGGTATAAAAAATGTCTCCTTACAGTTGAAAGCACAAAATGAATTGCTTTTGCTCTATGTGGCTACAGATTCCGCCTTCGGGTATGACATCATTGATGCAACGTCCGAATATGCGTATCTGTAGGTTTACCGCACCACGCTTTGTTTGCCAGGTAAAACAGAACCGAATGCTCGGCATACACACACCTGCCACCTGCCCAGAGCATGGCTTAATTTGTGCCTCCATGTGATGGTGGACATCTGTTTAATTGAGCCGTTTAGTGCTTAGCATGAGAGAAAAGACATCCAAGACGTTTATGGCTTCGCATTGGTTCGTCGTCGTAACCGCTAAAACCCCCCGCCAGCAATCCCCTACAGGAAATAATCACCAGATGAATCAAAGTTAAAGCATATGAACATGTTCATAAACCAAAGGCAAAATGGTGTGCTGCACCACTGCCTCACCTGATGCGTCAATTGAATGGAAGGTACAAACAAAGTACATAATGGTGTGGAATAAGAGATGTAGCCTGCCAGGTAAATATGAAAGTCGCAGCAAGGAGAAATGACCAGCAAACAAAATACAAGAAACATGTCGTGCGTAGCACGATACTTGCGAAATCGCTAAAACAAGTTGTTGGCCTTGTAATGAAATCGTCATCCAAATTACGACACTGATGTTTGTAGTGAAATCGTATCCGTACTGAACCCGGGTGGGGATGCTCGCTGCTCGCTGTCATTGTTGTCCCCACTAGGGGCGTGACTATAAGACCCGTTGCTGTGTCAGTGCTCCGAGACTTCTCCCTTGTGACATGTTACATCGGTAGCCTCGTTAATGGTACGCCTTTATAGAATATCTAGCTTGCTTGCATTGACTGATATGAATGGCTTTATGAGATGTCGCATCGTATGCTTATTGTGTATTTCTACTTACAGGAATGATGTGATGATCTAAATGCAATTAAACCAAACCGTTGGACTAAAAGTTGTGCGGACCTGAATGGTTTTCCACAACACTTAATTGCATTTATGATCTGCTGACATGGCTGGCAACAAGACGTTGACGGTGTCCATTTTCAGCGCCGACCCACAAGCCACGGACGGAGGCTTGCAACTCAAGCACTGGCTCAAGCAACTGGAGCATCTCTTTAATGAGCCTGATACCGCTCCGACGCCTGCCGCGAAGCTGGCAATATTACACTCAAAAATCGACTACCGGGTCTACCACTCGGTCGCTCAATGCACGACGTATGATCTTACCGTCGCGGAGCTCAAGCGGCTTTATATAAAAGAAAAAAGCCCTGTGTATGCGCGTTATTTGCTGCAGACGCGACGGCAGCAACCCAACGAGCCTATGGATCATTACGCCCAGGAGCTCCGGCAGCTCATGCTGGACAGCGCCCAGCCACGGACTCCCGAGCAGGCTAAAGATGATCGACTTTTAGATGCCTTCATAGCAGGGGTCTCCTCTCAGGAACTACGTCTCAAACTCTTGGAGAAGACCGACCTGACCTTCGCTACGGCGGTTGAGCAAGCGACGGTGTATACTGAAGCACGGATGCAATCGAACGCCTATGATCGCACGCGCCTTTTGGCGGGCACCTCACTACACGCCCGGCCGGAGAGGACCACTGACGAGGACGTGGATCCGCCTGCTGAACTCCGGGATGCTCCGGAGGATGACCCTACCCTGACAGCTGCCGTTACGACCAGCAGACCCAAGGCCTTGCGCGGGGCCGCATGTTTTTTTTGTGGAGGGCCTCGTCATGCCCGAGTCGTGTGTCCGGCACGTGACGCTATTTGCCATTTGTGCTCGCTAAAGGGACATTACGCGAAAGTGTGCAAGAAATCGGCACGCGGCTCGCGGCCCTTCGACCCGCGCAGCCGCGGTCGCGCAGGCGCGGCAACCTTGAACGGGCTTGTAGCAGAACCCACGAGCCCAGCGCCTTACCCGTCTTCGAAGGGGAGGGCCCCTCGCTGCGGCCCGCTGGGCGCTCAGACAACCTTGACTGGCGCCACCGGAAAGCCACCACCGTCTCATTCTCCATCGGGGACAAAGGCCGCGTCCTTGGCCAAACCTCGAGCCACGCAAGGGAAGAAACAGCTTTCGAATACTACGGAAGCCTTTTGTCAAAGCGACCAAACGAAAAAGGCGATTTCGAATACTACTACGGAAGCCTTTTGTCAAAGCGACCAAACGAAAAAGGCGATTTCGAATACTACGGAAGCCTTTTGTCAAAGCGACCAAACGAAAAAGGCGATTTCGGCTACAACGGAAGCCTTTATCTGCCAGGAGTGTCAAAAGGCGATGTCAAATACTACTGAGGCCTTTTCTCATCGGATTTTGAATCGCGAAACACCGGAATGCTGGGGAAAGCCCTCTGATGACGATAATGGATTCCCCATGGTCAACGCAGACTCCGGCCACGATCGCAAAACTGCTGCTGGTGTAGGATCCACCCGCGAGGCTGGTCCGACCCATTCGGGGGGCTCAGTCCCGCTCCCAGCTGCCTCGTCTGGCCTGGCTCAAGCCCTTATTCCCCTTATGGTTGAGGGCCATTGTGTTCAGGCCTTGGTGGACACCGGATCTACGGATAGTTTTATCGACCAGCGACTTGTGCTCAGGCATGGATGGCGGATCGGGCGGTCTACACGACGGATCTTCATGGCATCCCAGGGACTCCGGCTTAGCACAAAAGGGGAATGCCGATTGAAACTAGTGCTAAAGGGACGGGTTTTCCCTGATGTACACCTTATGGTTTTACCCGCATTATGTGCTGATGTTCTGCTAGGACACGATTTTCTTAAGCTGCATGGACGTCTGGTAATGGAGTTCGGTGGGCCTGACACTCTTGTTGTGGGGGCGGACGACGCGCTAACGGTGTGCGCCCTAGCGCAAATGGACGTCCGTCCACTTTCGCTGTTCCCCAATCTAACCTCCGACTGTACCCCTGTCGCGGTAAAATCGAGACGCTACTCCCGCGCGGACATGCAATTCATTGCGGACGAAACGACTCAGCTCTTGAAAGACGGCATCATAGAACCTAGTAGGTCACCGTGGCGTGCCCAGGTCTTAGTGGTGCGCAGTGAGGCCCATCGCAAACGCATGGTAATCGACTATTCCCAAACGATTAACCGCTTTACACAGCTGGATGCCTACCCCCTTCCGGGGATGGACGCGCTAGTGCAACAGGTGTCCCAGTATTCGGTCTATAGTACTCTCGATCTCCGTAGTGCGTACCACCAGATCCCTATCTCTAGGGCGGATCGTATCTATACCGCTTTCGAGTCGGGGCAGCGGTTGTACCAATTTACACGATTGCCCTTTGGGGTGACGAACGGGGTCGCTTGTTTCCAGAGGGCCATGGATGACCTCGTTGCGCGGGAGCACTTAACCGATGTTTTCGTCTACCTCGATAACCTTACGGTTTGTGGATATGACCAAGGGCACCATGACGCTAATCTGAAGCGCTTCCTTGAGGTCGCGCAACGGTATCACTTAACTATGAACGAGGATAAGTGCCGATACTCCCTACGCACCATAGATATTCTGGGGTACACCGTGACCCATGGCTCTGTCTCTCCGGATAAGGAACGTCTGCGACCTTTGCTCGACATGGCCCCTCCCTGCGATCGGGCTTCCCTGAAACGCGCCCTTGGGCTGTTCGCCCATTACTCCAAATGGGTGCAAAATTTCTCCGCGAAACTTCGCCCCCTTGTGGCCTGCGACACCTTTCCCCTGAGTTCGGCCGCATTGACGGCCTTTGAAGGACTTAAGACCGACATCGCCCGAGCCGCCGTAGCAACCATTGACGAGAGCGGCTCGTTCGTCCTCGAAAGTGACGCCTCGGATCAGGCCATCGCGGCGACCCTCTCCCAAGGGGGACGTCCCGTGGCTTTCTTTTCACGGACTCTTACCTCCGCTGAGCGGCGGCACTCGTCCGTTGAAAAGGAAGCGTATGCGATCGTCGAGTCTATTCGGCGATGGCGCCCGTACCTACTCGGGCGGAGCTTCCAAATCATCACGGACCAGCAAAGCGTTGCGTTCATGTACGACACCTTACACGCCCAGCGCATTAAGAACGAGAAAATCACTCGCTGGCGTATCGAACTCGCCGACTTCTGTTACACCATCAAATATCGCCCAGGGAAGGATAACCAGGCCGCCGATGCCTTATCGCGCCCCACTACATGTGCTGGTATCACCTCGTTGGAGGGCCTACGGGTGCTGCATGCTACTGCGGGCCATCCCGGCGTAACGCGTTTCGCTCATTTCGTGCGGAGTGGGAATCTCCCTTACTCGATTGACGATATCCGCCGTATCTGTCGCGACTGTGCTATCTGCGCGGAAATCAAACCGCGTTTCTATAACCCCCCTATGGGGACTCTGGTGAAGGCTACACGCCCGTGGGAACGCTTGGCGATGGATTTCAAGGGCCCTTTGCCGGTGTCGAGCGGCTCTCGCTATCTGCTCACTATCGTTGATGAGTACTCACGATTCCCCTTTGCTTATATGTGCGCGGACATGACTGCTGCCACGGTGATGCGTTGCTTACAGAACTTGTTCTCAATGTTCGGTTACCCGGCCTATGTCCATACCGACCGGGGTGCAGTCTTCTTGTCTCAGGAGGTGCGCGGCTATCTGCTCCAAAACAACGTTGCGTCTAGTTACACCACGCCGTATAGACCCCAGGCTAATGGGCAGATCGAACGCTTCAACGGGATTATCTGGAGGGCCGTCATGCTCCATCTCCGGACCCACGGCCGGGGCCTCGATAAATGGGCTTGGTCGCTACCTGCGGCGTTGAACTCAATCCGGGCACTCCTGAGTACGGCAACTAACCAAACTCCCCACGAGCGTCTTTTCCACCACCCCAGGAGCTCGGGGTGTATACGGTCTTTGCCCAGTTGGCTCGCTGGGCCCGGGCCGGCCTACCTTAAACGGGCAGTTCGCGCGAGCAAGTACGACCCCCTTGTGGACAAAGTGCAGATTCTCCAGGCTAATCCTGAGCATGCTCGTGTGATGACGTCTGATGGTCGTGAGACTACTGTCTCCGTTCGTCATCTTGCCCCTTGCGGGGTCGACGACCTTAGTAGGGAATCGGACGAACCAGTCGAACCCGTCTATGAGACTATGACCTCTCCCGACGCTCCCATCGCCGACAGTCCACCGACCCTCCCCCCGTCGAGACTGCCCGGGTCCGACGACTTGGCGTTACCCCCTTCATCACCCGACCCTGTTGACGCCTCTGACACCGGGGATACAGGGTTACGAGACGCCGTACCCGGGGAATTTCGAACGCGTGCTGGCAGAGAAATTCGCCGCCCGGCCCGCTACGGTTGGGCCGACTAATACTCCGCGCCCATGCTGACGCTCACTCGCTTTTAGCCACGCGGCCGTATAATTCTGACGGGGGGTGAATGTAGTGAAATCGTATCCGTACTGAACCCGGGTGGGGATGCTCGCTGCTCGCTGTCATTGTTGTCCCCACTAGGGGCGTGACTATAAGACCCGTTGCTGTGTCAGTGCTCCGAGACTTCTCCCTTGTGACATGTTACATCGGTAGCCTCGTTAATGGTACGCCTTTATAGAATATCTAGCTTGCTTGCATTGACTGATATGAATGGCTTTATGAGATGTCGCATCGTATGCTTATTGTGTATTTCTACTTACAGGAATGATGTGATGATCTAAATGCAATTAAACCAAACCGTTGGACTAAAAGTTGTGCGGACCTGAATGGTTTTCCACAACAATGTTATTCGCCTCATGGCCGCTACGCGACCCTTTCTCGGTTCCTATATATATATATCAGCGCGGACAGGCGATGTAGATCCGTCACCACGATGTAACCCTAGCGATGTACCTCTAGAGCTTCTCTGGGCTTCCCTTAGAAAGGTAACGTGTCTGCAATATGTATCAAAGCTTTTATAGTCATACAGCCTGTCCGCACCTGTATTCACCTGTATGTATTATTAATACCATGTTTATTGGTTTCTCTCTAGATGATGTTGAGAACGAATTACGATTAAACCTACTTTGGGGTTGCTGTTGTATCTTGATTTTCACAACACTTAATCGTAATTCCTCTCCTGACATCGCTCCTGCACTGCTCGCCTCGGAGAAGAATGCCCAGCGGAGGACCCGTCGAGCTAGCTCCAGCAACGGAGCTCCGACTACTCTCGCTGCCGGCCTGCCTCGAAAGACGGGACGTCGCAAGCCTTTTCGCGGGACCGCGTCGACAAAAAGCGACCTGCTCTCATGAGACCCGAACGCCAGAGCAGGCGTGACGGACTCCGGCTCGATGCCTGGAGCACGATGCTCGTTTGCTTTTGCACGCGGTTGAGACCGCGTCGGAACGACGGACCCGCTTGGAGCCGCCGGCCTACCCGTCCGATCGCAGCTCGGAAGCACTAACGGCTCCGTTCGAGGGATTCATCCTAGATATGCGTGCCTCGGCCCGAGTTGAGATTCCTACGCGAGTGATCACGTCTCCCATGTCGGCTATGCCTCCACACGGACGGCACACTCCGACCACTCGCTACTCAGTGGCCCATCTACTCCGAGTCACATCTCTCTCTCTCACGACCGGCTCCACTCCGACCACTCGCCTACTCTGTGGCCCATCTCCTCCGCGCGAACGCGCGCTGCTCGTCGGAATCACGCCGTGCCTCTCACGACCGGCTCCACTCCGACCACTCGCTACTCTGTGGCCCATCTCCTCCGCGCGAACGCGCGCTGCTCGTCGGAAGCACGCCGTGCCTCTCACGACCGGCTCACCCCGACCACTCGATACTCGGTGGAACCACCTCCTCCACGCGAATCGACGTGCACTGCTCCCATCGCGTGCTACTACTCTGGGAGGCCCGCGATCCCATCCTGATTCCGATCACCTCCTACACGTGGCACCCTTCGCGTGGCACCGCACCGTCGCTGGAAGGAATCACTACAAATGCACGACGCGCCAGTTGCGCGCGCCGCCTCTTCACTGGATGGACCCCTTTGCATGCGGTTCCTCTCGCGGGCACTCTGTGAGGCCGGCGATTCTGATCGCGGCTGTCGCAATCCCACCTGCATGTAGCAGCTACTCCCCGAGGCCGGCGAACTCCGCTGCCCGGAATCGCCTCCTTGGAGGCTCGCTTGGCGCCATGCGACGAGCATTCGGTGAGGCCGGCGATTCTTATCGCGGCCGTCGCAATCCCACCTGCGATAGCAGCTGCTCCCCCGAGGCCGGCGACTCCGCTGCCCGGATTCGCCTCAATGGAGGCTCGCTTGGCACCATGCGACGACTCGTCGCAGCACGGATGAGTTTCTATGGACGTCGAGCGGGACCTTCATAGCCTTTCACGACACACGGGCATATGCTTCTAATGGTTGATCGTATACCTGACTACCATGTGTATTCTATAAGTGATCGTTCTTCTTCGTCCTTTGTTTTACTTGATCAAACGGCGTATGCGTTAACCACCTGCGACCATTGTAAAAATGCTGTGCATGGAATGTATGTGGACCGAATGCTTTCATTTTTTTTTTTTACACCCCGCGTTTCACCCAATTATTTAATTCGATAAGCTGTTGGATTGTGTTATATTGCGTTTATGTAGTGTTGGTGTAGAGCAGGCTTGTCGGACTGAAAGGCCTCCTCTTCATCCTTCATGCTCGATGCACCTCATATGAGATGCTACTTCAGGGCGTTGTATGTGATCGCTCCTTAGACCCGACAGCCAGGCAGGCGGGGCGCTGCTTCGGGTCGTGCGGTCTGTCGCTGCCGGGCGTGCTCGCCCCTCGGCTCGGCGGGCTCGCCCGCTCTGGATCAACGGGCCGAGACGCGGCTTTCGGTTTCCCTCGTACGCGGTGCGCCCTAGATGATGCTTTCGCCGCCGGCCGGGTTCGTGTGCCGTGTGCCGATCTCGGGCTTGCTCGGGTGCTGCTGCGCGCGAGACGTTGGATTTCGGTGTGCTGCTTTGCTCCGTCTGGGGATGCCGCTCGGCTGGAGCTCGCCGTCAAACCCGCCCGACCTACTTGTTGACGTCATCGACTGTATCACGCGTACGCTTTACAGCATCTTAGACGCGTTCGCTTCGCGGCGTCATTTGCGTAATGGCGTGCTTCCCGCGGTCTCATCGGGGACACGTTACCTTTCGCTCCCTCAGGGTCACCGCGGTGGGAGTACACGGTGACCTCGTGACATTGAGCGTCGCGCCCGACTCCCTCGTCGCCTGCGCATGTAACGAGGACACCGTACTGCGTGCTCGTCCTTGACTCTGGGCACGTTGTTATCGGACAGAGCTCTTGCCTCGTCTGATTCCGTTTCCCTATGCCCCAGTCTGACTGTGACTCAGCCTGACCCAGACTGTGAAGGTCGTCTGTCTTCGGTATGCAGCGCACTGCAGCCACCTCTTTAACAGATGTTTTGTCTACCTCGTTATTCTTGCGGTTTGTGGATAGTATGTCCTAGGGATATGACCATGTTGCTAATCTGCCGCGCTCCCGTGAGGTCGCGCTGGTCTCACTGGGTACACCGTGACCCATGGCCCCTGCGACCTTTTGTTTTCTCGACATGGCCCATCCCTGTGATCGGGCCACCTCGACTCTTGTGGGGACCCGGGAGGTTCTTGTTGCTCGCCCGGGTGGCGACTCCCTCCTCGCCCCTTGTGGGTTAGTTATGCGATGCGCCAATTGATTATGAAAATATTTTGTGATAATCTTTTATTGATTTTAAATATACAATTAATCAATCAAATAGAGTACACCTCTCCCTCCCAATGCAGCCTCAGTGAGCTGCACTGCGGTATTGCGTCCGTGGATGGACGATCCAACCGCGGTCCGGCTGGATCCGTGCCATGCCACGATGGCGTCAACTGGATGGATCGGTCGGACATCCGGGATGGCCAATCCATCCGGGCCTTCTCTGTGCCATTGCATCCGTGGATGGTCGATCCATCCGCGGTCCGGCTGGATCCGTGCCATGCAACGATGGCGTCAACTGGATGGATCGGTCGGACATCCGGGATGGCCAATCCATCCGGGTCATCCGTGCCATGCAACGATGGCGTTAACTGGATGGATCGGTCGGACATCCGGGATGGCCAATCCATCCGGGTCATCTGGCGTGACAATCATGGCAATCAATCATAACGATCCGGGACGACGCTGGGACAAACATGGTTTGTCCAGCCGGAACTCTCTCGGTCTGCCGATCTTCTCCGATCCGCGTGACAATCATGACAATCAATCATAACGATCCGGGACGACGCTGGGACAAACATGGTTTGTCCAGCCGGGACTCTCTCGGTCTGCCGATCTTCTCCGATCCTCCCCGCGCGGTGCAGATGGACAAGCTTGCCATATGCATCCCGGCGGTCCTGCGCGCTTCGCTGGAGAGGCGCGTTTCGACCGTATGTGCGTCGTCGAAATCGGCCATGCCGGTCGTCCAGGCAGCCTTCAGAGGCCGCTCGTGACTCGTGCGATCGCTGCCAACGGTAGATTCGCGTGCCGCTACATGCGCTTGTACTGCGTATGTACCCTTGGGAGCCACGGGTACAGACCTACTGTAATGGTCTTCTTACTTACTGTTATGGATTACACATCTGCCACACCGACATCTGCCTGTAATGCGTTGCTTTGCGTCGTATGGCCAGTCGCTCTTCGTCATGGCACACCTTATGTAATGAGTTGCGAATCTCAAAGGTACACCTTACCCATCTAGCCACTGAGCCGTTTCTCACTGTTCACCGAGGTACCCTTATCTACTCAGACTACCCCACAGGAAGACTACTACTACCCACGGGCTCAACGTCTTCTCCCTGGGATGACCACTGCTTGCTCGGTCCGATATCTTTGACTGGGACTTCCTCCAGATGTAACACATCGCCATGTCATGTGACCAGATCCTCTGCCAGACCAGATCATCGCCATGTCATGTTCTGATTGGTATACGTTTGAGGGGACATACATACATACATACATACATACAGATGGACCAGCACTGTTCTTGACGGCATTGCCCAATGGGCTACGCCATAAACATTAAAGTACCATACATAATAATAGTTTTCTATTCGATTGCAGAGGAAGATGTATACATACAATTCATCCATCATCTCTAATTATCATGAGGGCTATATCTATAGCTGGAGATTGATTGCTAACCGGGCTAACTGGCTGAAATGCAGTAACCCTGCCATCGGGATTGATGGCCCCTTGGACGTTCGACCGGCAGTGACATCTTTCCAATGTATTTCGTTCTTTGCATTCCTATGTATTCCTCTGTATGTGTCTGCTGTTCTTCACCGCCGAGTTTGGATCTAAGCGCGGGGAGAATGTAATGAAATCGTCATCCAAATTACGACACTGATGTTATTCGCCTCATGGCCGCTACGCGACCCTTTCTCGGTTCCTATATATATATATCAGCGCGGACAGGCGATGTAGATCCGTCACCACGATGTAACCCTCGCGATGTACCTCTAGAGCTTCTCTGGGCTTCCCTTAGAAAGGTAACGTGTCTGCAATATGTATCAAAGCTTTTATAGTCATACAGCCTGTCCGCACCTGTATTCACCTGTATGTATTATTAATACCATGTTTATTGGTTTCTCTCTAGATGATGTTGAGAACGAATTACGATTAAACCTACTTTGGGGTTGCTGTTGTATCTTGATTTTCACAACAGGCCTATGATGACCTCAAAAATACTTGGTGGTTGAATTCAGTGACCAGATATGCAAGTCCTCTTGAAATTTCAAGTCAATCGGATGAAAATTGAGGATTTTAGAAATTTGGCCAATCTTGACCTTTTGGCCCATGTTGACCTCAAAAATACTTGGTGGTTGAACTTAGTGACCAGATATGCAAATCCTCTTCAAATTTCAAGTTAATTCCTAGTAGTACGTAGTGGTACGTAGTTAACCTTAAATTCCTAGTAGTACGTAGTGGTTGCCCCACATCGGAGAAACTGTAAGCCGTCTTACATTTTCTCCCTCTACGACAACACTGTTAACGGGTTGCAATTGAATATCCAGTCGGTCATCTTGCTCCAAATGTAAGAAAGAAATGTTATCAAAGCTATCCTGCTCGGTAGAGTGCATACCTCCGCAGAGGCTGAACAGTTTACACTTTGGATCCCACTGATAGGCCGGGTCTACATCAAGACCTCTAAAATCTAATCGCTTGTTTTTGTCACCTTCCCAACTCATCCACCAAGTTTTCTCCTATCCGTCCACGTTTTAAAATATTGTGCTATATATCGTTTTTGGCCGAAATTGGTCCATTCATCCGCCGTGAAAGATGAAAAGGTTCTGACAGTGACGTTTCAGGCCTACCCTTTGTTGAAGCAGCCTTTTTTTGCTTAGATTGGATAAATCAACGAATTTATTCTTATTTTTATTCTCTTGTGCAACTTAGTGCATGGCTCGGATGTGGCAATTCTCTTGTGCAATAAACGCTACACATGGAGACTTTCTGGTTTGTATATCTAAAGCCGCTGTCACACCTTGACGTTTTAGCCAGCGTATGCCGACGTATGAAAAATTTGGCTACGTTAAGAGCACGCTGAAGCACGCTGGCATACGTCGTAGTACGCCGAGCTCGTCGACAAATTTTGTGCATGCACAAAATTTGTCGACGTATGCCAGCGTATGACTCACACCAGCACTCAATTTTGATACGTCGGCATACGCTGGCTAAATCGTCAAGGTTTGACAGGGGCTTTAGGGTCTAAAGGAGATATTTGGCCCACCATTATTGAAGTGACAACTTATATTTTCTGCTTGGCTCGGATGTGGTTTGGTGTTGTGATGTTGTGTGAAAGTGAACAACCTTAGGTGGATTATACTTTCTCACGCTTGAACCAAAACTGTTAACGCAAATTGCATGTTTTTATTCTTTTTAAACAAATTCTTGTTCTGTGCACAGTATCTAATATATAAAGCTGATTCTAACCACTGACTCACTCACTCACTTATATTAATGTTCGGTACCTTCCGGGTGTCGTAGAAAGCTGAAATTTGGCGTGCCGCCGGACATCGAAGCCGATGCACCGGGAAAAATCACAGAACCGTCTTAAAGCACCCGAAAATGAAACGTTACGCAAAAAAACTGTAAACACCTTCTTTTTCTTTTTTTAAATCTCAATTGATATCTGGCATTTGAAAATTGTAATTTCTATAACCGTAAACTGTGAAATAAAAACGTCAATGAATATTTATATAAAAAAACGAAACTCGTCAGTGAAATTTTTTTTTTTAGGATGCTTGTCTATAAAAAATAAAAATGAAAATAAACAACAAAACAAAAAATAAAATAAAAACAATTGATAGTCGGAGGTCGGTGATGCTTGCCTATAATCACAAAGCTTCTATTTATTATGTACTTATTCTTACATTCGTTTGTTATGTAACATTCGTTATTGCTTACAATGTGTAAGCATACCCCACGAGTACTGTATGAACCTACTTTAAACTTGTTGGGCAGGGGACAACACGTTTGTTTTCTATATCTCACCTTTAAGCTCACTGTTACCAACAAATGTGTCACAGTCGAAACTTTCGATCTGGTTGTACGTGCAGTAAAACCACTGCAGGCTCGTGAGATTCCTTAGCAGGCCGGGCGGAAGTTTGTGGAGGCGGTTGTATGAGATGTCCACGTTGTTGAGGTTTTAATTAAATCTGAAGAGCAAGGGTGGAATTCGTCTGATGTTGTTGTGGGACACCGAAATTTTCTCCAGCAGGATCGACGGTTTCAATATATCTGGCTTGAGAGCCGTGAGCTGGTTTCCATTGAGGCGCAGATCCTTGAGGATGGAAAGAGGAAGACAAAGTTCTCAATATCTATATTTGGGCAATCCATATGAATTATCAGATCTGAAATGAGTACCTTAAGTGAGAGGAGCTGAGAAAGGACCACCAGAGGATCACTCTGTAAAGAGTTGTACGAGAGGTCGAGCAACTCGAGCCTCTCAAGATGGCCAAATACACTATCTGGCAAGTAGCTGATCGAATTCCTGCCGAGGTACAGAGTGTCGAGATATCGAAGACCTTGAAAAACCTTCGATGGTAACTCTTGGAGACCATTTTTTGACAGGTCGAGATAGTTGAGCTTTGGCACCAATTGGAAAAGCTCTTCTGGGACTTCAAAAAGAGCACTGGAAAACAGTGTGTGAGGCATGATATGTATGAGGTGGTATTTCTCCACATTTTGCTACAATATAAGAACCTCTCATCTGTTAAAGTACACACCTTATCGCACCTTCAAATGTTTGTTTTCGAACATTCGATGACTTTTACATGCATATTTTATTTCGTTAAAAGTAAGGCTTATCTCAATATCCCGACGGATTGTTGGCGTTGTGCTCGGGGAGGACTTTTTGGGGGGAATAGTTGAACAGATCATGACTTGTTACACAAACTTTTGTTTTTGAGACCAATCTCACATTAAATAAGTAAAGTATGGAGAAAGAGAGCAGGAGTTATACCCTCGCCTCAGCCATCGAGAGAAGAGCCTGGATTCAGATATTGCCCTCCCCCCCAAAAAAAATAAAAATAAAATATATATATATATATATATATATATATATATATATATATATATACATGTCATGGATTCAAATCTAATGCTCTACAAATGTTAAAATAAAGGGGCGCTTTGCATATATCGGTTAAAGTACATTTACGTCTTCATGCAGCTACCTGTATGAATCAAATTGGTGCCCCTTTATTTGAACATTTCTAGAGCATTACTTGGTTCCTCCTAAGAACACAAGGGCAGTCCAGCATGCACACGAGATTTTTTGAATGTCCCTTATTCTCTACTAGCAGAAGTACCCGGCATTGCCGGACGGGGGAGGGGGAAGGGGAGGGGAGGGGAACGGGGGGGGGGGGTGGGGGGGGGGGAGCGAGCCCCTTGGCAAAGCGAGCGATTTTTTTTTTCATAGCATCATAGCGTTTCATAGCGTCATAGCGATTTATTTTTTTTTCATAGCGTCATAGCGTCATAGCGTTCATAGCGTTCATAGCGTCATATCGTTCATAGC
The DNA here is from genome assembly GCF_964187855.1 of Myxine glutinosa. NCBI lineage: Eukaryota > Metazoa > Chordata > Myxini > Myxiniformes > Myxinidae > Myxine > Myxine glutinosa. The sequence continues at coordinate 68,594,057 of NC_136271.1, forward strand.
GTCATAGCGTTCATAGCGTCATAGCGTTCATAGCGTTTCATAGCGTCATAGCGATTGTTTTTTTCATAGCGTCATAGCGTCATAGCGTCATATCGTTCATAGCGTCATAGCGTTCATAGCGTCATAGCGTTTCATAGCGTCATAGCGATTTTTTTTTCCATAGCGTCATAGTGTTCATAGCGTCATAGCATTCATAGCGTTCATAGTGTCATAGCGTTCATAGCGTCATAGCATCATCACGTGATCGCTCTGAGCGAGCTCTGAGCGTCATAGCGATTTTTTTTTTCATGGCGTCATAGCGTCATAGCGTTCATAGCGTCATATCGTTCATAGCGTCATAGCGTTAATAGCGTCATAGCGTCATCACGTGATCGCTCTGAGCGAATCAGTGCCCACCTGCTCTGATTCCGTTGATTCCGTGCACTGAAATGCGCTGAGGTAAATATGAATAAAAAATATGGATCGTCAAATATTTTGAGTTCGGCCATGTTCGTCCCAGGCTCAATGGCCATGTCTATGCCAAATATCAAGCACGTAAGCCTCTCCGTTTAGGAGTCTATCGGTAACATTACACACACACACACACACACACACACACAAACTGTGTTTTATATATATAGATTGTTTGGCATTTTCCATAAGCTATGGAATGTCCCTTCTTTTCTATACTTTGCCACATGGCACATACCATATAAATGGGCCTTTTCCATGCCTCTGACATTTTCCCAAGAATGATACTACTCGCAGCTGTGTGATGCACACAAAAGAAGAAGAAGAAGGGGATATGATAAAAAATATAAAAGGAAGTGAAGGGAGAAGGATATAACAGATAAGGAGGTTGGAAAGAGATAGTTGTGAAATGAAGAGTGGGGAGGGGTGGTGGGGGCGGGGGGGGGGGTTAGGTGAGGAGGGGTTAGTGGTCACAACATCCTGCGTTCTGTGCATAAGTAATATGTAGATTCCACTTCAACAGTTTGCAGGAAATTGACCACTTTCCAGTGGACATATTGTAGTGCCATCAAGCAATGCATTCCAAAGCAATTCAAACGAAAAAGCAAACGCTGTATATATGATTAGTTGCAATTTGTGGGTTTTTGGACACTTCTTGGACCACTTACCAATTAGAGAGATCCACCCACTTCAGCAAACGGATCCCTTGAAAAACTGTAGTGGGGAGGTCAGTTGGCCTGGAACTGTCCATGTGCAGAAATTTCAGATTGGGAAGGGCCTTGAAGGCTGCAGGTGGAAGCGAGAGTTGACGAGAGAGAGGTGGAAGTGAGAGATGCCTAAGTAGGTGAGGGTTGGAATTGGGCTTGGAAAGGCCAAGCTGGATAAGGAATTTTCATCCAGTAGAAGAATGTCGGTGGAATTTGGGAGAGGCCAAGGCAAGGCATACAGGTCTTTGGTTCGACAGTCCGCCGTCTGCTGTTTCACATCACAAGAGCATTTAGGTGGACATCCATAAACAAGTGAAGGCCCAAGTAAGATGACTATAAATAATAGTTTGGCCATTGGACCAGTGGGAATGACGGTCATAGTTCTGTGGATAAACAAAGGTCATTTAATGTTTTTGTCTTTTCCATGCAACATCCTTGTGTTTTAACCGAGGTATAAAATTCAAATCTATTCCTATGGAGGATTGGTGTTCAGTGGGGGCATCTATGTATTAGATATGCACGGAGGCGGATGACAGTGATGGAACAAATCAATAGTGTTCAATTATGGTCAAGATTAAGAACATATCCACAAAGACAAATATTTGATCATTTTAGGTGATTGACAAGTCCCATGTCACGTGGGTTGTGCTCACTCACATACCTGGTCAATTTACATGGTCCCAGTCATACCAAAACAACAAGCGTTACGCCTAGGTCCCCCGTCGGTGAAGTGATGTGAGTTGACAAAGTGGAAGACGCAAGGCGGCCATCTTGAATTTTGACGTGGCGACCCAATTTTCAATAGCGTTCTCCCTTATGCGTAGATACACCCACACACCAGATTAGAAGTTAGTAGTTCGTTTATTTTTCAAGATATTTCGCTCGCAAGGTTCAGACATATACATGGCGGTGGCCATCTTGGATTTTGACGTGGCGACCCAATTTTCAATAGCGTTCTTCCTTATGCCTGGATACACCCACACACCAGATTAGAAGTTGGTACTTCGCTTATTTTTCAAGATATTCCGCTCACAAGGTTCTTGGACACTTCTTGGCGGTGGCCATCTTGAATTTTAACGTGGCGATCCAATTTTCAATAGCGTTCTCCCTTATGCCTAGATACACCCACACACCAGATTAGAAGTTAGTAGTTCGTTTATTTTTCAAGATATTTCGCTCACAAGGTTCAGACATATATATGGTGGTGGCCATCTTGGATTTTGACTTGGCGACCCAATTTTCAATAGCTTTCTTCCTTATGCCAAGATACACCCACACACCAGATTAGAAGTTGGTACTTTGCTTATTTTTCAAGATATTCCGCTCACAAGGTTCAGACATACATGGCGTCAGACATACATGGCGGCGGCCATCTTGGATTTTGACGTGGGTTGCACCCACACACCAAATTAGAATTCGGTCCTTCACTTACGCACACATGCACGGACGCATGCACACATGCACGGACGCATGCACGGACGCATGCACACACAGACGGAGGGGAAAACCATAGTCCCCCTTTCGCTATGCGGTGCGACGGGGGACAAAAATACATGGTCAATATACAAGGTCTCCCCCAAAAAATGCTTCCACAATTTTTTTTAATTTTTTTAATTTTATTTTTGTATACTGAATCGAGGCTCGTGAAAGAGCTAACATTTACTTCACAAACAAATCAACCAGACAAACAAAATACCCCAAAAGAGGGAGCGGAAGACAAGATGGGGAGAGAAGGGGAAGCACACAAACACAACATCCGAGAGCAGGGAGATGTGTGGAAGGGAGAGGGCCTGGGGGGAGGAGGCATGGGAAGGGGGGAGGGGGGGGGGAGGGAGAAGTATAAAACACAAGGACACCAAGGACTTCCTGGACAGAAGTTGGTATTTCAAAAAAGTGGAATTGGGGTGAAATTAGCGGGGGTAGAAAAGATCAAGGTTTTGGATGGGGGAAGATAAGAGATGGTGGTGAACAGCTGTTTTAAAGACTTGGAGGGTGGAGTGGGATTGAAGAGAGTGAGGGAGTTTGTTCCAGAAGCGGGAGAAAAGAGGAATGAAGGAGTGAAGGTGAGCCGAGAGTCTTGATTTTGGCAGTTTAACCATAAGAGAGTTGCAGGCAGATCTTGTGCGACCTGTAGGAATATTTGCGGGACAGAGCCCAGAGAGAGCTGGGGGGGCAAGGCCAGAGAGGAGTCGGTAGAAGACGGAAAGACCACCAACCTGCCTGCGGTGAGTGAGTGAGAGGCCCTTGGAGTTAGCTTCATCGCGGGAGATTCCAATGATTCTGAATGCTTTGGTTTCAACAGCGTGAAGGCGAGCTAGGTGTGAGGCAGGAGCACCAGCCCAGAGGGGAGAGCAGTATTCCATTGAGCTGCGGATGAAAGCCTTGTATGTGGTGAGGTGTGCCAATGAAAGCTCAGGTGTGCCAAGGAAGGACTTCGCACGACGGAGGATGCCCAGTCGGCGACTGGCTTTGGAGGCCATATTTGAAATGTGGTTTTCCCAGGAAAGATCATGGCAGATAGTGAGACCCAAAAGCTTGAGTGACAGAACTTCTTGGAGAGGATTATTCAGAAAGTGGATGGGAGGGTTGTCCAGTCGGTCTTTTCGGAGAGACATCGTAAGAGTGTGAGATTTGTCAGGATTGAAAGACATGTTCCACTTGTTTGCCCAGTCTGTGATTTTCTCAAGGTCTGCAGAGAGTGAGGAGGCTGCAGACTGCCGATCTGAGGGATGAAGAATGGAGCGACAGAGAGTAGAGTCGTCAGCAAAGAGATAGAGAGGATTTTCAAGAGAGTCAGAGAGATCATTGATGAAGACCAGAAAAAGCACAGGGCCCAGAACACTGCCTTGGGGAACTCCAGCCTGAACAGGAAGAGCAGATGAGAGAAACCCATTCAGGGCCACACGTTGACTACGACTAGAGAGGAAGTCCGCCAGCCATGCGTGGAGATTTCCATGGATACCAAAAGAGGAGAGTTTGGTGAGCAGAGCAGGGTGCCAGACCGTATCGAAGGCACGTGATATGTCAAGGGAGACTGCTCTAATTTCTTGTTTGGCATTGAGGACCTCCATCCATTGTTGAGAAAGCAGAAGCAGCATGTCCAGAGTGGAGTGTCCAGGTCTGAAACCAAATTGATGATCAGAGATCAAGCCATTGGAGAAGAGGAAAGATTTCATATCTGAAGCAATGATGGATTCCATGACTTTGCTGATAATTGGGAGAAGGCTGATTGGTCTGTAGTTGCTGGGATCTGTTTTTGCACCTTTTTTGTGTAAAGCGGTGATGTTGGCTGATTTCTAAGGAGATGGAAGATGACCTTGAGCAAAAGAGAGGGTGAAGACAACAGAGAGAGGGAGTGAAAGAGCGGAAGAACATGATTTTAGGACCCGTGGGCTGATGCCGTCAGGTCCAGTTGCAGAATCAGTCGAGGGTAGACAGAAACTTTTCCACCTTGTCAGGAGGAAAGGACACAGAGTCCAGGAGCAGCTGGGTACGACTGGGTACGGTGGGTACAGAGAGGGATGGGTTTGGGACACAAGATTTAGAGGCAAACACAGAGTTGAGGCATTCAGCTTTTTCACGTGCGGAGTCAGCCGTGTGGCCATTTGAGGTGAGGGAGGGGATGGAGGGGGAACAAACACCAGAAACAGATTTGACCAGACGCCACTAGGATTTGGAAGAGGGAGGCAGATAAGAGAGTTCGGTCCTGAGAACGGAGAGATATTGTTTCCTGGCTCTCCTGAGGGTGGACACACACTTGTTTCGGGCTTTGTGAAAGGAAATGAGATTTCCTTCCGTTGGATTTGCTTTCCAGGAGACGAAAGCAAGTTGTTTCTGGGCAATAGCCTCACCACAAGATTCCGTGTACCATGGACGGGAGGAAGGGTATGACAACTGAAGACGAGATGGGATAAATCTGTGCATGAGAGAGAGCAATTTACTTTTGAAGAATTCCCAGGATGAGTTGATGTCAGAGGCAGTAGAGATGGGCGACCAGTCCAGATGATTGATGGCTGCTTGAAGACCGTGCCAGTTGGCCTGAGTGAAATGCCAGACTCGTCGACGCTGAGGAGGCTCTCTGAGAATGGTCAGAGAGATGTCCACTTTAACAAGCACATGATCAGAAGAGCCGATTGGAGCAGAAGAAGAGCAGCAGACATTTTCAGGGAAGTTAGTCATAACCAAGTCCAGAAGAGAAGATGCTCCGTTGACTGAGATCCGGGTTGGGAAATTGACAGATTGTGTCAGTCCCAGTGAGTCACAGAAGTCCTGTGAGTCCTGACACAGAAGTCACAGAAGTCCATATTATCAGACAGCGAGATGTAGATGGAGTCATCACTGTTTGGTGGACGGTACAACACACATCTATCTATAATTCCAGTAATCTCTGTGTGTATGTATGTATGTCTGTATGTCTGTGACCGCTGTTTCTCGACAACCACGGGTCCGATATACTTTAAACTTGCCAGGTATATTGCTGGGGACCCGAGGATGTGCCTTTTCAAGGTTTCATATTAATCGGACAAGTAGTTACCGAGCTATGTCCAAAAAACGATTCAACCAATCAGAGAGCAGCGAGCTATCACGTGTGCCGAACGTGCCAAACAGACTCTGCCTCGGACGGCACATTTGAGAGCGTATTCATTTATTTCACGTTGGCAAACTATGTTGCCGCTATGTTGGCGTTAAACTATGTTTTAAAACTAATTAAAACTAATTTGCGATTCTTTCGCTTTCCTGCGCGTTTGTGCACGCTATGGCGATTTCTTTACCAAACTCCGCAAGCCGTTCGCTTTGGACCAAACCATTTCATGTAAATAGAGGGGGGGGGGATATAATTTTAGATATCTATCTATAATGCCAGTAATCTCTGTGTGTCTGTCTGTGTGTCTGTGACCGCTGTTTCTCGACAACTACCGGTCCGATATACTTGAAACTTGCCAGGTATATTGCTGGGGACCCGAGGATGTGCCTTTTCAAGGTTTGAAATTAATCGGACAAGTACTTACCGAGCTATGGCGATTTAGCCGTTCGCCGTTCGCTTTGCCGTTGCGAATGGACCAAACCATTCATGTAAATAGAGGGGGGGGGGGTTCTGTGGTCGTTCGCTTTGGCTTTGCGAATGGACCAAACCATTCATGTAAATAGAGGGGGGGTTCTGTGGTCGTTCGCTTTGGCTTTGCGAATGGACCAAACCATTCATGTAAATAGAGGGGGGGGGGTTCTGTGGTCGTTGCGAATGGACCAAACCATTGTTTTTTTTTTGCAGTTTTTTTTTTTTTGCAGTTTTTTTTTTTTTGCAAGGAACGGGCACCCACGTACGGGCACGTCCTAGCTTATATATAGTACGGGCATGCCCTAGTAGATATAGTACGGGCATGCCCTAGTATGAACAAAAGGTGGGAGCGAAGGGGAAGCTGTAGCCAAAGGTATTCCTGGGGGTGAGGTGGAGAGAGGGCAGTGCAGGGCGAGTGAGGAAGAGAGTTTTTTTAATAAAGATAGCAACCCCACCTCCAGGACGAGGCTCAGGTATATCATACCGGAGGAGGGAGTAACCTGGGAAAGATACCAAGGAATCAGAGACATCATGAAGGAGGAAAGTTTCTGTTAAGCAGATCACGTCTGGTTTGTCAGAAGCAACCTGTATGGAGAGATCAGTTACGTTTGAGCGAAGGCCCCGGATCTTTGAGGTCCATACTGTTAAGGAAGAGGAAGGGGGAGCATCGGATACAGAACGGGGGGGGGGGGGGGGGGGGAGAGCGGTAGGGTAAGATGTGGAAGAGGAGGAAGAGGTAGGGAGAGAGATGTTGAAGGTGTGTCAGAGATTACAGAATAGCTTGGAGAAAGGGAAGAATGGGGTGGACAAAAGGTTTGATGGTGATTGGGTGAGGCGCAGTGAGGTGTTATTTGAGGGGGAAGAGTGAGGCAGAAGGTTGAGGGAGAAGAAGGTGAAAGTTGGAAGGGGGAAGAAGCGGGGAGGACGCTTTGAGGAGGAGGGGTGAGAGGGGAGTCTAGGAGGGGAGGAGTGAGGGAGAGTCTCGGAGGGGAGGGGTGTGGGGGGAGTTTAGGAGGGAAGGGGCAGGGGGGGAGATTTGAAAGGGATGGGTGATGGGGAAGATTTGGGGGGGAGGGGCAAGGGGGAAGATTTGAAAGAGATGGGTGATGGGGAAGATTTGGAGGGAAGGGGTGAGATTGGATTTTGAAAAGTGTACGATTAATGGGAAACGAACATTTATTGCAAAATGAGTTTCTTGAGACATTCGAGTCAAAAATACATTTGAGGACGCTGAAGGATGGGTGGAGTTCTGGAGAGTTTAGGGAATGAATGAAAGATGCACTGTAAGAGATGGAATTTTTTTTTGGAATGAATAGATTTGGTGAGCAAGTCGAAAGCATTCTTTTATAGAAGAAGAAGAAGAAAAAGGTGTTATAGAATATGACAAAATAAAGTTCTTCAGGGGACAGATGAAACATTTTTTTAACAACGTGATCACGTGATCACGAACAACGTGGTCGAAGAACGAACGAACAAATAAGAACGAACAAACGGATAAGAACAGATAAGGAAAAAATTTATTTTATTTTATTTTTTGAGATTTTAAGACAAGGAAGTATGGGGTGAAAAGACCGTGAAAAACAGAGACCGAAAGTAATTGCAGCGCGATCGAAGAACCGCTGAGACAAAAACAAAAGCCTCAAGCCAAGGGCTGACACGGTAGCCTACTAGTACTACACTAGGCCTCAGAATACACGATACGAAAAAACCCACGATTCTGTACACAGGTATGAAAAACCAACACCGAGAAACCTATTAAAGTCACCCCAATAGGTACATACACCGAAAGAAAGATACAGATTCGACAAAAACACAATTGTGAAAAATTCCTTAACTTCGAAAGCGTGCGCGCAGGGACAGCTTTGAATAGACGTGACGACCAATCTTGCGCATGCGCAGAATGTCCAATCGCATCACATAAACATTGTGGTAACATCGTTTTGGTATATACTGCACTGTATGTTAGTGCAGAAGCTGCTGCAAAGACAAAAAGCCCCACACGAAGATGTGAGCGGTGTAACCTGGTGTCAAAGACCTTCTGAGAAGACCAGACCACTTACTATCACCGCAGTCAAGGCGGAACTTGTAATTTCTTAGAGGGACTGGTGATGACTTGCCTACTCTTAAAGGACAGTACTATGTTTAACGTCTACCAACTAATGCTGCAGCAGACGGAAAACCCAGACAATCATCCATCCGAGGGATAGTGCTCACATTGATTTGTTTGTATTGTTTGTATTGTTTGTTTGTATTGTTTGTTTGTTTGTTTGTTTTGTTTGTGTGTATTGTTTGTTTGTATTGTTTGTATTGTTTGTTTTGTATTGTTTGTTTGTATTGTTTGTTTGTATTGTTTGTATTGTTTGTTTGTATTGTTTGTATTGTTTGTTTGTGTTGTTTGTTTGTATTGTTTGTATTGTATGTTTGTTTGTTTGTATTGTATGTTTGTATTGTTTGTTTTGTTTGTTTGTATTGTTTGTTTGTATTGTTTGTATTGTTTGTATTGTTGTTTGTATTGTTTGTATAGTTTGTATTGTTTGTATTGTTTGTTTGTATTGTTTGTTTGTATTGTAGGTTTGTATTGTTTGTTTGTTTGTATTGTTTGTTTGTTTGTATTGTTTGTTTGTATTGTTGTTTGTATTGTTTGTATAGTTTGTATTGTTTGTTTGTATTGTTTGTTTGTATTGTTTGTTTGTATTGTTTGTTTGTATTGTTGTTTGTATTGTTTGTATTGTTTGTATAGTTTGTATAGTTTGTGTTGTTTGTATTGTTTGTTTGTATTGTTTGTTTGTATTGTTTCTTTGTATTGTTTGTTTGTATTGTTTGTTTGTTTGTATTGTTTGTTTGTATTGTTTGTTTGTATTGTTTGTTTGTTTTGTTTGTATTGTTTGTGCTGTTTGTTTGTATTGTTTGTATTGTATTGTTTGTTTGTATTGTTTGTTTGTATTGTTTGTATTGTTTCTTTGTATTGTTTGTATTGTTTGTTTGTATTGTTTGTTTTGTATTGTTTGTTTGTATTGTTTGTGTTGTTTGTTTGCATTGTTTGTTTGTATTGTTTGTTTGTATTGTTTGTTTGTATTGTTTGTTTGTATTGTTTGTTTGTATTGTTTGTTTTATTGTTTGTATTGTTTGTTTGTATTGTTTGTTTGTATTGTTTGTTCTGTTTGGCGTTGTTCTGTTTGGCGTTGTTCTGTTTGGCCTTGTTCTGTTTGGTGTTGTTCTGTTTGGCGTTGTTCTGTTTGTGTGTGTGTGTGTGTGTGTGTGTGTGTGTGTGTGTGTGTGTGTGTGTGTGTGTGTGTGTGTGTGTGTGTGTGTGTGTGACAGCTCCATTTGAAAACCTGCGATTTTCTGAACTGGACAAAGATGAAAGAGTCACTGATCCTCAACATATATAAAATATTGCCAAATTTCACACTCCGTATTTCAGAGTTCGTCAGAAATTGTATGAAGGATGAATGTCACTTACTCAACGAACATTTTACAAAATCAACGAACCAGCTCTGATTTAGAGCAAGTGGAGGAACATGGGTTCACTGCCATCACAAATTACTGCGACATGTTCACCTGTTCGTGTAAAAATAGCAGGTGAGCTGCATTCTTTGATCTCCATTAATATTGAATTTAACAATTTATTTTGATATGTTATCAATTTAAAAAATCTATTTTGATTTGTGCCACTCAAATACAGTTCACACAAAACCGACCAGCAAGCTATGCTTCTGGTGAACGTTGAAGATTAAACTGATGCATGCGATTTCCTCAGCTCTAAGTGGTCCAACGTCGGTTTCAAACCTCAAACGTTATCCTCGTAAAGAACAGAAACGAGGAGCGATAGAAAATCGTACTTGTTTAGGGAGAAGGGTGCCTGAGAAATCAGATCAATACAACATTATAGAGACAAATTAAATAAAGCTTGTATTATTGGCTCCCCGTACGTTTATAATGTTCTGAAACAATAACAACAACAATGTCTCATAAAATGAATTCGAGAGTATTTCAGACATCATTGTAGCCATATTACAATGGTCCCTGCTTAGGTAATGCGGGCAATGACTGTCCTGCTAACTTCCTGTTTGTTGCAATGTCAACTTCTTTATTTCCTACTTCTTCATGCAGCTGTTGATGAAACATCCTTTTGATGTATTGTCAGACTCACCACTTTATCAAATGGTATGACAATAACATCCTTGATGTTGATGAAATATCCTTTTGATGTTTTGTCAGACTCACCACTTTATCAAATGGCATTGATATGGCATTGAATGGCATTGAATGGCACTCATCATGATAATAACATCCTTGATGTTGATGAAATATACTTTTGATGTATTGTCAGAACTACCACTTTATCAAATGGCATGATAATAACATCCTTGATGTTGTTGAAACATCCTTGATGCCTTGGCAGACTCACCACTTTATCAAATGTGTTACGTGTTCCTCCCCAAACCCCAGTCATGGTGCACCTCAGAGTCTCGAGAGGGAACGCGGCAGAAAGATGTTATTTTGAGTGTTCTAATAAACCATGGTAAAACCACACCAATGCAATTGTAGAACAAAACAAGTAATTGTATTAATAACTCTCACATACACAATAATAACACTCTTAAAGAAAGTACAATGAATATATCACTTGCATAAATGAACCATACATGTGATGGTGCCATCATTCCCCCAATGCTCTCGAGCAATGAACTCACAACACGCCAAACATGAGTGGAATGTAATATTCCCCAAAGTCCGTGCACGGATCCCCATGCTGGTTGAAGCTGTGCAGAACGACGAGAACAGGCAGGTATCGGCACGTCGGTGGACGAGGAGTTACGAGGTGAGAGGTCGATATGGGAATTGAGCCGATATGTAAACCAACAGCAATCCACACGATGATGTTGATATGGGAATCCCAACGACAAAACAAGATGCACCAAGATGCACCAAACAAGATGCACCAAGATCAGTACAACCAGGTACAGTCTCTTTTTTTTTTTTTTTTTTTTTTTTTTGTATACAAGATCGAGGCTCGTGAAAGAGCGAACATTAATCACACAGAAAGACAAACAGACACATAAAACAAATAACATCGGGAGCGGTAGACAAGATGGGGAGAGAGGGGGAAGGACACAAACACAACATTTGAGAGCAGGGACCGAGAGACATGGAGACATCGAGAGATCTGTGGGAGGGAGAGGGCTTTGGGGGGGAGGCATGTGAAGGGGGGGAGGCATGTGAAGGGGGGGGGGGGTGGGAGAGGTATAAACATATGGACACTGCCAGGATTTCCAGGAAAGAAGTTGGAATTTCAAACAAGGTGGATCTGGGGTGAATTAGTGGGGGTAGAAAAGATCAAGGTTATGGATGGGGGAAGATAAGAGATGGTGGTGAACAGCTGTTTTAAAGACCTGGAGGGAGGAGAGGGATTGAAGGGAGTGTGGGAGTTTGTTCCACAGGCGGGAGAAAAGAGGAATGAAAGAGTGAAGGTGAGCAGAGAGCCGAGATTTCGGCAGTTTAACCATCAGAGGGTTGCTGGCAGATCTTGTGCGACCTGTAGGAATATTTGGGGGACAGAGCACAGAGAGAGCTGGGGGAGCAAGGCCGGAGAGGAGTCGGTAGAAGACAGAAAGGCCACCTACCTGCCTGTGGTGAGTGAGTGAAAGGCCCTCAGAGATAGCTTCATCGCGGGAGATTCCAATGATTTTGAAAGCTTTGGATTCAACAGCGTGAAGCCGAGCCAGGTGTGAAGCAGGAGCACCAGCCCATAGGGGAGAACAGTATTCCATTGAGCTGCGGATGAAAGCCTTGTATGTGGTGAGGAGCTCAGGTGTGCCGAGGAAGGACTTCGCACGACGGAGGATGCCCAGTCGGCGACTGGCTTTGGAGGCCAGCTTGGAAATGTGCTTTTCCCAAGAAAGATCATGGCAGATAGTGAGACCCAAAAGCTTGAGTGACAGAACTTCTTGGAGAGGATTGTTGAGAAAGTAGATGGGAGGGTTGTCCAGTCGATCTTTTCGGAGAGACATAGTAAGAGAGTGAGATTTGTCAGGACAAATTGTCATTTGTTTGAGATCTGTCAGAGACCTCTTCGAGGACAAAATGGCATATAGGCCTGTAATGGAGGCGCTTCCTCCCTCCAACAATAACTCACGATTGGTGATAAAACCTGATGCAGGTTTAATTGCAATTGAAATATAGGACGATGTCGCGGGCAATCCCTCCCCCAGGGAAGCCTCAACTCATTCGCGACCAATATCAAAAAAGTCTGCTCGTAGCCTCGATGCGACTCACAGCTGTATCTCTCTCATGGCTGTCTCCTCTCTGCCAATCCTCCTCTCTCCCCTCTACCGGCCTCTTTTCCGTGTCTTCCTTTTTCCTTCACAAACACTTCTTTTCACCTTTTACTAAAGTCATCTCCATTTCACGCAAAAATATTAACAACAATATTACCTGAATCTAAAAATCCTACAAGTATATAACAACACAACCGGAGGTAACGGATCCGTAGCACTCCCCGCCTTCAAGGAAGAAAGTTTGAACACAGTGAAAACTTTCCTTCCTTACAAAAGTATCTTCAACAACTAAAAGTAATACTTACCCCCAACAACTATAAATCAAAACTATGGCTGATCAAATCCCATAAACAACAACAATTCCAAACAACGCACAGGAATCCTCAAGGTTAATTCAATCTGGATGAACCTCCTGCTGGAGATATTTCATCTTAACAGGGTTCATCCAACAGGGGTGTTGTTTCATGGGAATGGCCTCCCCCACATCAATATCATGACATACCAGATCAGTACAACCAGGTACATCTGTGAACAAATGTGCAAACTCAGAAATTAGGTTGGATAATTGTCCTTGTTGTTCCCTCATCAAATGACCTAATTTCTGGTCTCGGTTCCTTAACACTTCAGTGTTCGTCAATCTGGGGCAAGCCTGGTCATCAAGGCTATCAAACTTCACACTGGCCTCAAACTATGGATTCACTTGCACACCGACTACAGGTACGACAGGTGAGACAGGAGCCATTCTCTCCACAGGCTTCCTCTCATAATATTTCATAAGTCGTTTCACGTGACACAGCTGCCGCTTTTTCTGTCGGTCGGGAGTTGTCACCACATAATCCGTTTCATTAACCCTCCTTTCGATGGCATAGGGACCAAAATATCTAGCCTGTAGCGGCTGACCTGGAACAGGAAGCAACACGAACACTCGGTCCTCAGGACTGAAATTTCTTATCTGAGAAGTCTTGTCATGTCTCACTTTCATTTTGTCCTGTGCTGCTTTAAAGTTTCTTCTTGCTACTTCACAGACTTTAGCCAATCTGTGCCTAACCGTTGTCACATACTCTGACACAGTTGAATGCAACTTCTCTTGTAGCCACTGTTCCTTCACCAGTTTCAACGCTCCTCGAACTGTCTGTCCAAACACGAGTTCAAAAGGCTGAATCCCAATGACTCCTGAACAGACTCCCTCGTAGCAAACAGCAAAAAGGGAATTCCCCACTGGTGTTAAACGAGAGGTGTTCCAGTGTTTGTGTGTCTGATCTCTTTAACCGGTGTGTATGTTCTCTTCCAGCAAATACATGTTCTCTGCCTGATACTATCTATGACTATGACTTTACTAGGAAAATCATCCTTCAAAACAACTTTAGAACACAAAACTGATAAATTTTACCAGGAAAATCATCATTCGAAACAATTTTAGAACACAAAACTGATCATTTTTCCTGTGTAAATTATCATTCAAAACAACTTTAGAAAGCAAAACTGATCATTTTTCCTGTTTAAATTATCATTCAAAACAACTTTAGAAAGCAAAACTGATCATTTTTACTGGGAAAATTATCATTCAAAACAACTTTAGAACACAAAACTGATCATTTTTTACCAGGAACATCATCATTCAAATCAACTTTAGAACACAAAACTGATCACTTTTACCAGGAACATCATCATTCAAATCAACTTTAGAACACAAAACTGATCACTTTTACCAGGAACATCATCATTCAAATCAACTTTAGAACACAAAACTGATCATTTTTACCAGGAACATCATCATTCAAATCAACTTTAGAACACAAAACTGATCATTTTTACTGGGAAAATGATCATTCAAAACAACTTTAGAACACAAAACTGATCATTACCTTCGCAAAAGCGGAAGGTTATGTTTTGATCGCTGTGTATTTATTTGTATGTCTGTGTGTGTGTGTGTGTGTATGTTATTCGCATAACTCAAAAAGTATTCAACCGAATTGCATGAAATTTGGTGGGATGACTGGTTATTATACGGGACACATTTGATTAGATTTTGGGAGCAATCGGGTCAAAGGTCAAGGTCAAGGTCACGAAAAGGTCAAAATCGTATTTTTACCATAGCGCGGTCAATTTTTATCCAATTGGCATGCAACTAATGCCAAAATGTTCAGAATTCAATGCCCGATCTTGTGATATACGACATGACCCAGTGAAGACATTACCCTTGTTAGCGGTTGGGGGTCAAAGGTCAGGGGGGTCACGACCTTGCAAAATGTGCGTTTTTTGTCATAACTCGGTCAATTCTTATCCGATTTGCATGAAATCAGCACCAAACTGTTCACTGTTCTGTTCCCTACACTCCCATGCCAAGTACAGAACAGTAGCTGCGGCGAAGGTATGCGCTCTACCGAGTGCCCGTTCTAGTTTTTACTGGGAATATCATCATTCGAAACAACTTTAGAACACAAAACTGATCACTTTTACCAGGAACATCATCATTCAAAACAACTTTAGAACACAAAACTGATCATTTTTACCAGGAACATCATCATTCAAATCAACTTTAGAACACAAAACTGATCACTTTTACCAGGAACATCATCATTCAAATCAACTTTAGAACACAAAACTGATCATTTTTACTGGGAAAATGATCATTCAAAACAACTTTAGAACACAAAACTGATCATTTTTACTGGGAATATCATCATTCGAAACAACTTTAGAACACAAAACTGATCACTTTAACCAGGAAAATTATCCTTCAAAACAACTTTAGAACACAAAACTGATACCTTTTACCAGGAAAATCATCATTCGAAACAATTTTAGAACACAAAATTGATCATTTTTCCTGTTTAAATTATCATTCAAAACACCTTTAGAAAATAAAACTGATCATTTTTCCTGTTTAAATTATCATTCAAAACAACTTTAGACAGCAAAACTGATCATTTTTACTGGGAAAATTATCATTCAAAACAACTTTAGAACACAAAACTGATCACTTTTACCAGGAACATCATCATTCAAAACAACTTTAGAACACAAAACTGATCATTTTTACCAGGAACATCATCATTCAAATCAACTTTAGAACACAAAACTGATCATTTTTTACCAGGAACATCATCATTCAAATCAACTTTAGAACACAAAACTGATCATTTTTACTGGGAATATCATCATTTGAAACAACTTTAGAACACAAAACTGATACCTTTTACCAGGAAAATCATCATTCGAAACAATTTTAGAACACAAAACTGATCATTTTTCCTGTTTAAATTATCATTCAAAACAACTTTTGAAAACAAAACTGATGATTTTTCCTGTTTAAATTATCATTCAAAACAACTTTAGAAAGCAAAACTGATCATTTTTACTGGGAAAATTATCATTCAAAACAACTTTAGAACACAAAACGGATCACTTTTACCAGGAACATCATCATTCAAATCAACTTGAGAACACAAAACTGATCATTTTTACTGGGAAAATGATCTTTCACAACAACTTTAGAACACAAAACTGATCATTTTTTACTGGGAATATCATCATTCGAAACAACTTTAGAACACAAAACTGATCACTTTAACCAGGAAAATTATCATTCAAAACAACTTTAGAACACAAAACTGATACCTTTCCCCAGGAAAATTATAATTCAAAAAACTTTAGAACACAAAACTGATACCTTTTCCCAGGAAAATTATAATTCAAAAAACTTTAGAACACAAAACTGATACCTTTTCCCAGGAAAATTCTAATTCAAAAAACTTTAGAACACAAAGCTGATAACTTTTACTGGGAATTTTTTTTATCATTCAAAACAACTTTAGAACACCAAACGGATCACTTTTACTGGGAAAAAAAATATTATCATTCAAAACAACTTTAGAACACAAAACTGATCACTTTTACTGGGAAAAATTATCGCTCAAAACAACTTTAGAACACAAAACTGATCACTTTTACTGGGAAAAATTATCATTCAAAACAACTTTAGAACACAAAACTGATCACTTTTACTGGGGGAAAAAAAATCGTCGTTCGAAACAACTTTAGAACACAAAACTGATCACTTTTACTGGGAAAAATTATCACTCAAAACAACTTTAGAACACAAAACTGATCACTTTTACTGGGAAAAATTATCATTCAAAACAACTTTAGAACACAAAACTGATCACTTTTACCAGGAACATCATCATTCAAAACAACTTTAGAACACAAAACTGATCACTTTTACCAGGAACATCATCATTCAAAATAACTTTAAAACACAAAACTGATCATTTTTACCAGGAACATCATCATTCAAATGAACTTTAGAACACAAAACTGATAACTTTTACCAGGAAAATTATCAGTCAAAAAACTTTAGAACACCAAACTGATCACTTTAACCAGGAAAAATTATCATTCAAAACAACTTTAGAACACAAAACTGATCACTTTTACCAGGAACATCATCATTCAAAACAACTTTAGAACACAAAACTGATCACTTTTACCAGGAACATCATCATTCAAAATAACTTTAAAACACAAAACTGATCACTTTTACCAGGAAAGTTATCATTCAAATAACTTTAGAACACAAAACTGATAACTTTTACCAGGAAAATTATCAGTCAAAAAACTTTAGAACACCAAACTGATCACTTAAACCAGGAAAAATTATCATTCAAAACAACTTTAGAACACAAAACTGATCACTTTTACCAGGAACATCATCATTCAAAACAACTTTAGAACACAAAACTGATCACTTTTACCAGGAACATCATCATTCAAAATAACTTTAAAACACAAAACTGATCACTTTTACCAGGAACATCATCATTCAAAATAACTTTAAAACACAAAACTGATCACTTTTACCAGGAAAGTTATCATTCAAATAACTTTAGAACACAAAACTGATAACTTTTACCAGGAACATCATCATTCAAATAACTTTAGAACACAAAACTGATAACTTTTACCAGGAAAATTATCAGTCAAAAAACTTTAGAACACCAAACTGATCACTTTAACCAGGAAAAACTATCATTCAAAACAACTTTAGAACACAAAACTGATCACTTTTACTGGGAAAAATTTTCATTCAAAACAACTTTAGAACACAAAACTGATCACTTTTACGGGGAAAAAATTATCATTCGAAACAACTTTAGAACACAAAACTGATCATTTTTACTTGAAAATTATCATTCAAAACAACTTTTTTTATGTGTGCGCCAAATTACTTTGGATGGATTTGTTTATCAGAAATGTTATGGTATTTCAGGCTATATATCTCTGCCACAATGATCGTTTGTCTAGGTGTGAAAAATGAGATGTAGCTGTTTTGAGGCAACATAACCATTAATTCATCGAATGATGGGTATTCGACGCACTTTGAGCTACAACTCTTTGTTGTTACATAATATTATGATATGATCTTCTTCAATGTTAGCAGACATTCGTGGCTGGATATATTTTAATATCTCCCACACATTTTGGTAGAGTGCTTCATTTATGCCCTTTTGTTGACTGAAGCACGATGTTGTCACCTCACGATTAACACAAAGCAACGCAGTCTTATTAGCCATGTTGCAGGGAGATTTGTCACATCATCATGCCATCGCTGGTAACCAGGTAACAGTAAGCACCTGTTCTAATGAGATGGTATTCATAGAATACTTACACCGCGTAGTCTTGAGAAGGATTTAGTGCGAGCCAACTCTTCTGTTTTTAATCTCTGGGAATTAAGCTTTGTTGAATTCACCATGTGAGGGGGTGGACATCATCCAAGTAATATGTGCCATATCAAATGGTCATGTAACATGTGATAAAGTTTCAATTTCCTCCATTTAATGATTTTCGATGTACGCTCTTAACAAAATGCAGACAGGTACATACGTACAGTCACGTGAAAAAGTAAGTACACCCCATGTAAAGTTTTAACTTTTTCAACATATTTCAACATACAGCTATTTGATCTTCATTTCAACAATATTGATAGAAAACGGTGATATAATATAACAAATATCATGAAACATTTACATTTTTTAGTCCATTGTAAAATTTAAATAAACATGAATGCAAATTTTGCATGTGGAAAAAGTAAGTACACCCTTGGCTCTAATAGGTGGTATTGCCCCCTTTAGCAGAAACAACCTCAAGCAGGCGTTTCTTATAACTGTCTACCAGTCTCTGACATCGACTGGGAGAAATTTTTGCCCACTCCTCCATGCAGAATTCTTTCAGCTGTGTGATGTTTGAGGGGTTTCTTGCATGCACAGCTCGTTTCAAATCCCCCCACATCATCTCGATGGGATTTAGATCCGGGCTTTGACTTGGCCATTCCAGAACCCTCCATTTCTTTCTTTTCAGCCATTCCTTGGTGGATTTACTGGTATGTTTAAGGTCATTGTCGTGTTGCAAGGTCCACCTTCGGTTGAGGTTAAACTTTCTGACAGATGGCCTCACATTATCCTCAAGCACCCTCTGGTACAATGAAGAATTCATAGTGGATTCTATGATGATGAGCTGCCCAGGCCCTGATGCAGCAAAGCTGCCCCAAACCATAATATTTCCACCGCCATGCTTTACAGTTGGTATCAGGTTCTTGTGCTCAAATGCTATCTTTGGTTTTTGCCAAACATGTCTTCTGGTACTGTGGCCAAATAGCTCTACCTTTGACTCATCTGTCCAGAGCACATTGTTCCAGAAGTGCTGGTCTTTGCCTCGGTGTTCATTGGCAAACTTTATTCTTGTCCTGATGTTCTTTCTGGACAGCAAAGGTTTCCTCCTGGCACACCTCCCATGGAGATCAAATTTGTGCAGCTTCTTTCTAATGGTAGACTCATGCACTTTGACATCAACAGTGGCAAGAGCTACCTGTAGGTCCCGTGATGACATTCTGGAGTTCTTCGAGACTTCTTTCAGCATCTTGCGGTCTGCTCTCAGGCTGAACTTGCTGGGGCGGCCTGGCCTGAACAAGTTGGCAGTTGTTTTGAATCTTCTCCACTTGTAGATGATCTTCCGCACAGTCGAATGATTGATTTCAAATTGTTTGGAGATCTTTTTAAATCCCTTCCCAGACTCGTAGGCATCTATAACCTTCTTTCTGAAGGCCTCAGAGAGCTCTTTTGATCTAGGCATGGTGACACCGCACACTTCAACAACAAAGAGCAAACTAAACTAAATGTCTGAGGTTTAAATAAGACAGGTTCCTCCAAGAACCTCTCTAACGATGTTCTAATCATTTGCACCTGAGCTGGTGCACCTGATTCTAATTTTAGGTATTTGAAGTAGTCATAAATGTAGGGGTGTACTTACTTTTTCCACATGCGAAATTTGCATTTATGTTTATTTAAATTATACAATGGACGACAAAATGTAAATGTTTCATGATATTTGTTATATTATATCACCTTTATCTATCAATATTGTTGAAATGAAGATCAAATAGCTGTATGTTGAAATATGTTGAAAAAGTCAAGACTTTACATGGGGTGTACTTACTTTTTCACGTGACTGTATGTACGCCACCGATTGCTTAATCTCACATTTGCTTTGTTCGCACAGGGTAAAAATCACCCATAGAGTGCCAGACCAGAATAAAGTAGAATGGCACTCGGTGGAGCGCATACCTCTGCCAGGCTGAACAGTTTACATTTTGTATCCCACTGATGGGCGGTAAGTATGTGAACCAAAATCGAATCGGCTTGTTCTTGTCACTTAACGAACTCAAATCCACATAGTTTTGTCATTACTCATCCACAACTTTTTGAGATGTAATAAGTTATTAAGTTAAGATATCATAATCTCACATCTCAAATCTCACACTCTCACTTTGTCTCTCCGAAAATACCGTCTGGACAACCCTCCCATCTACTTTCTCAACAATCCTCTCCAAGAAGTTCTGTCACTCAAGCTTTTGGGTGTCACAATCTGCCATTATCTTTCCTGGGAAAACCACATTTCAAATCTGGCCTCCAAAGCCAGTCGCCGACTGGGAATCCTCCATCGTGCGAAGTCCTTCCTTGGCACACCTGAGCTCCTCACAAGGCTTTCATCCGCAGCTCAATGGAATACTGTTCTCCCCTCTGGGCCGGTGCTCCTGCCTCACACCTAGCTCGGCTTCACGCTGTTGAAATCAAAGCTTTCAGAATCAATGGAATCTCCCGCGATGGAGTTAACTCCGAGGGCCTTTCACTCACTCACCGCAGGCAGGTTGGTGATCTTTCTGTCTTCTACCGACTCCTCTCCAGCCTTGCTCCCCCAGCTCTGTCTGTGCTCTGTCCCCCAAATGTTCCTACAGATCGCACAAGATCTGCCTGCAACCCTCTTATGGTTAAACTTCCAAAATCAAGACTCTCTGCTCACCTTCATTCTTTCATTCCTCTTTTCTCCCGCCTCTGGAACAAACTCCCTCACTCTCTTCAATCCCACTGCTCCCTCCAGGTCTTTAAAACAGCTGTTCACCACCATCTCTTATCTTCCCCCATCCAAAACCTTGATCTTTTCTTCCCTTGTTAATTCACCCCAGATCCACTTTTTTGAAATACCGACTTCTTTCCTGGAAGTCCGAGCAGTGTCCGTGTGTTTTATGCCTCTCCCACCGCCCCCTCCCCCTTTCCCATGGCACCACCCTCAAAGCCGTCTCCCTACCACAGATCTCCCAATGTCCCTGTTCTCCACTGTTGTACTTGTGTCCTTCCCTCTCTCTCCCCATCTTGTCTCCCACTCCCTTTATTATATGTTTTATGTGTTCGTTTGTATTTTTGTCATTTAATTTAGCTCTTACACGAGCCTCGATCTTGTATACAAATAAATAAATAAATAAATAAAAGTTACGTACAGCTTTTGGCCCTATCTCTCAATTTTAGAAATTAGGCTTGTGTTGAGCTTTTGACCTCAAAAATGGTTGAAATCAGTGACATAATATGTAAATTATCCTCAAATTTCAAGTCAATCAGATGAAAATTGACAACTTTCGAAATTTGGCCAATGTTGACCTAAAAAATAATTGGGTGTTTAATTAATGACCAAATTTGCAAATCCTCCTCAACTTTCAAGTCAGTCGGATGAAAATTGACAACTTTAGACATTTTGGCCTATGTTGACCTCAAAAATAGTTGGTGCTTGAATATATGACCAAATTTGCAAATGTTTTTTTTGTTTTGTTTGTTTTTGGGCACCGTGGTCCCCTTCTGAAGCAATGTTTTATGGCCGGATGCCCTTCCTGCCGCCAACACTGTTAGGCGCTTCTTGCGACACACAGTGAATTACCAGTGAACTGGTACTCAATTTGCCGACCTCAGAAGGGATGACAGGCTGAGTCAACCCCCCTGGTGTTAATTCAGCAATCAACCAGGATTCGAACCCAGGATCCTAGGATCCCAAGCTGGCACCCGAACCACTAAGCCAACACCAGGCTACCAAATTTGCAAATCCTCCTCAAATTTCAAGTCAGTCGGATGAAAATTGACAATTTTATAAATTTTGGCCTATGTTGACCTCAAAAAATAGTTGGTGGTTGAATTCACTGCCATAATATGAAAATCCTCTTCAAATATCAAGTCAATTGGATGAAAATTGAAAATTTTAGAAACTTGCCCTCTGTTGACCTATTGCCCTATGTTGACCTCAAAAATATTTCGTTTTTGATGTACGCTCAATGTGCGTTATACCAAATGATCTTGTAACATGCGGTGAAGTTTCAATTTCCTCCGTTGAACTGTTGTTTTGCTTGTTCTTCCTTGGAAAGTGTGGTTCACAGTTCACCTAAAGCAGCAGCAATCTGTAACAGTTTTATGTTTAACTCTGTTTCTATGATGCGTCTGAAATTGTGCACAGTATAGGTCATTTCAGAATTTCTGCAGAAGATAATCTTTACGAGCCAACTGTCTTGAACCTGTAATTAGCAAGAGTAGCAAATAATGTCACAGCTATGACTATGATTTTGCATTTGTAATGAGAACGATTTCTTTGTCCCCAAGAGCTGTACACGTACAAAGTTGTACGCCATTTTCCACTTGGCACAAGTAGTTGCACAGCAAAGTGTTTGTGTGTGGCATAAATGCAAGTAACTGCAAATAGTGTAAACATTCAAATGCCAAACAAATGGCAACGACCGTGGCAGGGTAGCAAATCTCTCATTGCTCTGAAAGTTTGATGGCTCCACTTTTATTGTTATTTTTGTGACTTGTCCCAACGTAACAGAATTTTGATTCAATGAGCAGTCTGTGGAACGGACTACCCAAGTGGGACTTGCTACCAATGCTCGTTATAGTGAGACTGTGCTTTATTCTCCGATATGTATGGCATTGTTAATGACAATGATTTATTATCTCCACGTTTTTTTGAAAAATCCTAAACTTTAGGACTCACTCTCTTCAATTCCACTCTCCCCTCTGGGAAACTTTAGGACTCACTCTCTTCAATTCCACTCTCCCCTCTGGGAAACTTTAGGACTCACTCTCTTCAATTCCACTCTCCCCTCTGGGAAACTTTAGGACATATCGTGACAAGCACACAGACAGACGGCGCCGATTACTTTCTTAAAAGTATTTTTGAATTATTGTTTGTTAGTTTTTTTCAAAAAAAAACAAAAAAAAACGGTTGTGCAGAAATTAACCAAACTTGGTAGTCATGATCACTACAAGGCAAGAAGGTGCAAGAGTATTGTTTTGGCCCAGCCCCATTGGGCGGGATCAAAAACTGAAAAATGTAATTGCGGGCACATTTTAAAACATTTTTTAAATGGAACGTTGTATATGCAATCAACACGTTGCATATGCATTTGAACTTCCGCTTCCGGTTTCTCGAGCGAGGTGGCGATTTTTGATCTCTCAACGGCATCAAATGTTTAAGTATTTTCCCATTCGTATGTTTGTCAAATTTTCACTCGTTATTTTATTGTGTATGTGTCATTGTGTTTTCTAGTTAGTTTTGGTTTGAAATTCATGTAACTTGCAATTAATTAATTGTTTTCTGTTCGCTCCACGTGCGCGGCCTTGTATGTCCCTGCTCTCAAATGTTGTTTGTGTCCTTCCCCTTCTCTCCCCATCTTGTCTAACGCTCCCCTTATTATATGTTTTATGTGTCTGTTTCATTTTTTGTGTGATTAATGTTAGCTCTTTCACGAGCCTCGATCTAATATACAAAAAAAAACAAAAAAAAAAACATTGGGGTATGCATGAAATATGTCACGATTTTTTGGGATTTGACCCAAGGGTGCATGCCCGAGGGGTGGGAACTTGCGGTCACAGGGGTTAAAACAAAAAAATTTAAACTCAAAATCTGATATTGGGTCATTCCTGGTGGAAACCCTTGCCATGTTTCAACTTTTCTTTAGGTGGGAAGTGTTGGCATTTGTGATGGCACGCCATCGACTTCGCTCTAGTTTCTGTTTGCATTTGCCATTTTACATCTATGTCGTCAAAAGCAGTCTTTTTACACTGGACATCACTTGTTTGTCACATGTTTATAAATATGTACTCAACGTGTTGTGCATGTCACATGTTCACACAAATGTACATATGCATTTCTCTATATCTTGCGGACAGGCTATGCACAAAAGGAGAGAAACACTGTGGGTTCCACTTCCTCCTTATTGATTGTGCCCGAAAATTGCAGTGTAGTGGTTACAAGTGCACTTAACCACTTACGTAAATCCCAAGCAATTTCAAAGTGGTAATTTCAAAATGGACACACTTTAAGCTCCAGCATTTACCCACAATTCTCATTTTCAGTCATGATTAATGTAATCCATTATGTGCACACGACATCATTGTCGTTGTAATCCATCATTGTCGTTGCTACCAGGGGATTAGTAAAACCGTTGTCATAGCATTATTTCTCTGACAAAGGCTGGACATCCAGAACGTCAGTGCCTTTGTGCCTTTTTCAGGTGGAAAGGGTTCCCCTTCTCTCCTGTTCATCAACTATTCTGTGCAGCCAACGCAGCTTGCTAGGTACCTCCGCCACCAAAGGTGGGCTGAGGTATGTTTTCATCCCTGTCTGTTTCTTTTTCTGTCTGTCTGTTTTTTATTTTTTGTATACCAAGTTGAGGGTTGTATGAGAGCTAACACATAGAACATATAGTAAAGGGAGCAGGAGACAAGAGGGAGAGAGAGGGGAGCACAATAACAATAGAGAACAGGGACATCTGTGGAAGAGAGAGGGCTGTGGTGGGGTACACAGGATAAACAAGATGGACACTGCAGGGGCTTTCAGGAAAGAAAATGGAATTTCAAGGATGTGGGTTTGGGGTGTATTAACGGGAGTAGAAAAGATCAAGGTTTTGGATGGGGGAAGATAAGAGATGGTGGTGAACAGCTGTTTTCAAGACCTGGAGGGAGGAGTGGGATTGAAGAGAGTGAGGGAGTTTGTTACAGAGGTGGGAGAAAAGGGGAATGAAAGAGTGAAGGTGACCAGAGAGTCTTGATTTTGGCAGTTTCACAAGAGTAGGGTTGCTGGCAGTTATTGTGCGACCTGGAGGAATATTTTGGGGACACAGCACAGACAGAGCTGGAGGAGCTAGGCCAGAGAGGAGTCGGTGGAAGACAGAAAGACCACCAACCTGCCTGCGGTGCGTCAGTGAAGCCCTCAGTGTCAGCTCCATCGCGGGAGAATTCAAATGATTCTGAAAGCTTTGATTTCAACAGCGTGAAGCCGAGCTAGGTGTGAGGCAGGAGCACCGGCCCAGAGGGGAGGGCAGTCTTCCATTGAGCTGAGGATGAAAGCTTTGTATGTGGTGAGGAGCTCAGAGGTGCCAAGGAAGGACCTCACACAACGGAGGATGCCCAGTCGCCGACTGGCTTTGGAGGCCAGCTTGGAAATGTGGTTTGCCCAGGAAAGATCATGGCAGATTGTGAGACCCAAGAGCTTCAGTGACAGAACTTCTTCAAGAGATTTGTTGAGAAAGTCGATGGGAGGATTGTCCAGACGGTCTTTACAGAGAGACAAAGTGAGAGTGTGAGATTTGTCAGGATTGAAAGACATGTTCCACTTGTTTGACCAGTTTGTGATTTTGTCCAGGTCTGCAGAGAGTGAAGAGGCTGCTGCCTGCCGATCTGAGGGGTGAGATATGCAGCGGCAGAGAGTGGAGTCATTAGCAAAGAGATAGAGAGGATTTTCCAGAGAGTCGGAGAGATCATTGATGAAGACCAAAAAAACCAAGGGGCCCAGAACACTGCCTTGGGGAACTTCAGCCTGAACAGGAAGGGAAGATGAGGGCATTCCATTCAGGGCCACACGTTGACTATGACAGGAGAGGAAGTCCGCAATCCATGCGTGGAGATTTCCATGGATACCAAAAGAGGAGAGTTTGGTGAGCAGAGCAGGGTGCCAGACCGCATGGAAGGCACGGGATATGTCAAGGGAGACAGCTCTGATTTCCTGTTTGGTGTTGAGGGCCTCCATCCATTGTTGAGACAGCAGAAGCAGCATGCCCAGTGTAGAATGACCAGGTCTGAATCCAAATTGATGATCCGAGATCAAGCCATCGGAGAAGGAAGAGTATTTGATATCAGAAGCAATGATGGATTCCATGACCTTGCTGATGTTTGGGAGCAGGCTGATTGGTCTATTGTTGCAAGGATCTGTTTTTGCACCTTTTTAATGTAAAGCGGTAATGTTGGCTGATTTCCAAGCAGATGGTAGATGACTTTGAGCAAAAGAGAGGCTGAAAATAACAGAGATAGGCTATGAAAGAGCGGCAGAGCAGGATTTTAGGATCCGTGGGCTGATGCCGTCTGTTCCAGTGGTAGAATCAGAGTCGAGGTTTGACAGAAACTTCTCCACATTGTCAGGAAAGAAGGACACAGAGTCCAGGAGCAGCTGCGTTTGACTGGGTAAGGTAGGTACAGAGAGAGGAGGGTTTGGGAGACAAGATTTTGAGGCAAACACAGAGTTGAGTAATTCAGATTTTTCAAGTGCGGAGTCGGCTGTGTAGCCGTTTGAGGTAAGGGAGTCGCTGAAATCTTTTGCTGAGTGCCGTGGCTGGTGAGAGAGGTACCCACACCCATCCAGCTGGCATGATGACGGTTGAAGTCGCCACATATGAGGTAGAGAGAGTTGGGATGATTGGATAGAAATTGGTCCATGTTGTCAGACAGCGAGATGTAAATGGAGTCATCACTGTTTGTTGGACGGTACAACACACACATGAACAAAAGGTGGGAGCGGAGGTGAAGTGGTAGCCAGAGGTACTCCTGGGGGTGTCGTGGAGAGAGGGCAGTGCAGGGATTTTGAAATGGAATTTGATTGGAGGGACAGCAACTTTTAAGCTTTATTCATGCAATATTGTTTTTATTGCTGTTTTATTGCATTTGTGTGGAAAAGGGGAGAGAGACAGAGACAGAGACAGAGAGAGGGAGAGGGAGAGGGAGAGGGAGAGAGACAGAGAGATAGACAGAGAGATAGAGAGAGGGAGAGGGACAGAGAGAGGGAGAGGGACAGAGAGAGGAGGAGGGACAGAGAGAGAGTGGGAGGGACAGAGAGAGGGAGATGGACAGACAGAGACAGACAGAGACAGACAGAGACGGACAGAGAGAGACAGAGAGACAGTTATTTCTGGGCTTTGCTTTTTGTCATTCCCAGATAACTCATTGCTCAGCCATATATTGCTTTGGATCATTGTGATTAATCACAGACAAGAGATGAGAGCAACTGCAAGGTTTGTACATGTCTATAGAAAAGAAAAGTGTACAGTGCTCCTTGAAATCATCTCGTAACATGTATTTTTCAAACTACATCCTTTGTTGTGCGAAATAACCGAAGCAACTTGCTCTGTGAAAAGGTCTGCATACAATGGCACCCAGGTAGTTATCTGTTACCCCCAAGATGCTATAATTTTTCACGTGGTGCTAATTTACACCTTTTGCGAGAGTACATCACAATGGATGACAAGAATGAAGAGAATGAAGTGAACCCTGTGCAGTTTCCAGCTGGATAGTGAACCCTGGACAGCTTCCAGCTGTATAATGAACCCTGGCCAGCTTCCAGCTGTATAATGAACCCTGGCCAGCTTCCAGCTGTATAATGAACCCTGGACAGCTTCCAGCTGTATAATGAACCCTGGACAGCTTCCAGCTGTATCGTGAACCCTGGATAGCTTCCAGCTGTAAAATGAACCCTGGACAGCTTCCAGCTGTATAATGAACCCTGGCCAGCTTCCAGCTGTATAATGAACCCTGGACAGCTTCCAGCTGTATAATGAACCCTGGACAGCTTCCAGCTGTATCGTGAACCCTGGATAGCTTCCAGCTGTAAAATGAACCCTGGACAGCTTCCTGCTGTATCTTGAACCCTGGCCAGCTTCCAGCTGTATAATGAACCCTGGCCAGCTTCCAGCTGTATAATGAACCCTGGCCAGCTTCCAGCTGTATAATGAACCCTGGCCAGCTTCCAGCTGTATAATGAACCCTGGCCAGCTTCCAGCTGTATAATGAACCCTGGCCAGCTTCCAGCTGTATAATGAACCCTGGCCAGCTTCCAGCTGTATAATGAACCCTGGCCAGCTTCCAGCTGTACAATGAACCCTGGCCAGCTTCCAGCTGTATAATGAACCCTGGCCAGCTTCCAGCTGTATAATGAACCCTGGCCAGCTTCCAGCTGTACAATGAACCCTGGCCAGCTTCCAGCTGTATAATGAACCCTGGCCAGCTTCCAGCTGTATAATGAACCCTGGCCAGCTTCCAGCTGTACAATGAACCCTGGCCAGCTTCCAGCTGTATAATGAACCCTGGCCAGCTTCCAGCTGTACAATGAACCCTGGCCAGCTTCCAGCTGTATAATGAACCCTGGACAGCTTCCAGCTGTATAATGAACCCTGGACAGCTTCCAGCGGTAGAGTGAACCCTGGACAGCTTCCAGCTGTATAATGAACCCTGGCCAGCTTCCAGCTGTATAATGAACCCTGGCCAGCTTCCAGCTGTATAATGAACCCTGGCCAGCTTCCAGCTGTATAATGAACCATGGCCAGCTTCCAGCTGTATAATGAACCCTGGCCAGCTTCCAGCTGTATAATGAACCCTGGCCAGCTTCCAGCTGTATAATGAACCCTGGACAGCTTCCAGCTGTATCGTGAACCCTGGACAGCTTTCAGCTGTATAGTGAACCCTGGACAGCTTCCAGCTGTATAATGAACCCTGGCCAGCTTCCAGCTGTATAATGAACCCTGGCCAGCTTCCAGCTGTATCATGAACCCTGGACAGCTTCCAGCTGTATCGTGAACCCTGGCCAGCTTCCAGCTGTAAAATGAACCCTGGACAGCTTCCTGCTGTATCTTGAACCCTGGACAGCTTCCAGCTGTATCTTGAACCCTGGACAGCTTCCAGCTGTATAAAGAACCCTGGACAGCTTCCAGCTGTATCTTGAACCCTGGACAGCTTCCAGCTGTATCTTGAACCCTGGACAGCTTCCAGCTGTATAATGAACCCTGGCCAGCTTCCAGCTGTATCGTGAACCCTGGACAGCTTCCAGCTGTATCGTGAACCCTGGACAGCTTCCAGCTGTATAGTGAACCCTGGACAGCTTCCAGCTGTACAATGAACCCTGGACAGCTTCCAGCTGTATAGTGAACCCTGGACAGCTTCCAGCTGTATAATGAACCCCGGACAGATTCCAGCTGTATAATGAACCGTGGACAGCTTCCAACTGCATGATGAACTCTGGACAGCTTCCATCTGTATGGTGATCCTTGGACAGCTTCCATCTGTATGGTGATCCTTGGACCGCTTCCATCTGTATGGTGAACCTTGGACAGCTTCCAGCTGTATGGTGAACCCTGGACAGCTTCTAGCTGTATATTGAACCCTGGACAGCTTCCAGCTGTATTGTGAACCTTGGACAGCTTCGAGCTGTATAGTGAACCGTGGACAGTTTCCAGCTGTTTAGTGAACCGTGGACAGCTTCCAGCTGTACAATGAACCGTGGACAGCTTCCAGCTGTACAATGAACCGTGGACAGCTTCCAACTATAGGGTTCCACGTGAAGTAGTGACATGGGCATTGGGGAAGTTAGGAGTGGAGGAATGGTTGATCAGAGTAGTGATGGCACTGTACAAAAGAGCGCGCACAGCTGTAAGGACGAAGGACGGGAACAGTGGTGAGTTTGAGGTGAAGGTGGGAATGCATCAGGGGTCGGTACTAAGTCCACTACTATTTGTAGCTGTGATAGAGGTGCTGGCTCAGAATGTAAAGGAGGGTTTACCGTGGGAGTTGTTGTATGCAGATGATCTGGTGTTGATTGCAGAAAGTATGGATGGACTGAAGGAGAAGATGAACAAGTGGAAGGAATGTATGGAGACAAAAGGTCTGAAGGTGAATATCGGAAAAACGAATGTGATGGCAAGTGGTAAAGCATGTGGTGAGGTGGAAAGAACTGGGAAGTGGCGGTGTGCTGTGTGCAGGAAGGGTGTCGGAGTGAATTCCATTCAATATACAATGTGCGCTGAGTGGGTTCATCAAAAATGTCGTGGTTTGAGAGGGTCATTAACCAGTGTGGCAGCTACATTCAAGTGTAAGGTGTGTACAGAGGGAGCTGCAGATGGAGGAAATGTTGAGTTGGATCTTGGAGATGGCGTGAAGCTGGAAGGTGTGAAAACATTTTGTTACCTTGGAGACATGCTGAATGGAGAGGGTGTATCAGACTCGGCAATGGTTGCTCGAGTGAGATGTGCATGGAAGAAGTTTCGGGAACTGAGTGGCATGCTGACGAGGAGGGGAGTGTCATTGAAGCTGAAGGGAAAGGTGTATGCTGCATGTGTGAGAAGTGTTATGATTTATGGGAGTGAGACATGGGTAATGAACGTAGAGCAGCAACGAAGGCTGGAAAGGGTGGAAATGCGAATGGTTCGGTGGATGTGTGGAGTATCGTTGAGAGAGAGGAAGACAAATGATGCATTGTGAAAGATGATGGGAATAGAGCCTGTGATGGATGCTGTGAAGAGAAACCGGTTGAGATGGTTTGGTCATGTGTTGAGGAAGGATGAAAGTGACTGGTTGAAAAGAGTGATGGAAATGAATGTAGAAGGAAGTAGAGGACGGGGAAGACCGAGAAAGACTTGGCTAAAGATGGTTGAAGAAGAAATGCGGGCAAGGGGGTTAACAAGGGGAGATGCAGAAAATAGGGCAAAATGGAGAACATTGTCATGGGGACCGCAAGGCTAACCCCCGCTCTTGCAGGGAAAATGGCCTTAAGATGCCTGTTGTTGTTGTTGTTGGACAGCTTCCAACTGTATGATGAACCCTGGACAGCTTCCATCTGTATGGTGATCCTTGGACAGCTTCCATCTGTATGGTGAACCTTGGACAGCTTCCATCTGTATGATGAACCTTGGACAGCTTCCATCTGTATGGTGAACCTTGGACAGCTTCCATCTGTATTAGACCGGCAGTCCAGAGACATTTGGTTAGACGAACTAGCTACCAATATCTGACTATGGGAGTGTGTAGGGGGTCACCTGAAATAAACGGAAATGGGAGTCTGCCGGGTACCACTCGCTGCGTGTAGACCTGGGGGACCCCCCCAAGGGGCCAAAAAATGGGTGCTACATAGATGAGTGAGATACCACTTAAATCCACCACCATGGTGTGCTCACTGCCACGCCTATATCAACAACACAAACGGCAGACATTTTTCCCACTGCAAAGGCCCGCCAGACCCTCACAAAGGGCCTAAAAAATTGGGCTAGCATAGACGAGCGAGGTACCACTCAAAAATAATGCCAAATGAACAAGTTGACTTCGTAGAGTACAAAATGGGTTACGCCAGACAAATATTCCGCTGCACTACTGGCACCAGACACCCCAAAAATGCACCAGATGGTATTGAGTTGAAGCCAGATCTTGGAACAGGACTTGCATGGGACAACTACGATGTCAACATGGAGACACTGGATGGAAAAGACACTCTGCACGCAACCGTTGGGATTTGCTACCAAAATGTGACAACAGAAAATGAAACACATGACAGACCAATTGCTACTCGCAGTGGGAGGAACAGGCGACAGTTCGACAGAAGAGAGCGTGAGATTGCCCCAATGCACCGCCAGCTGAGTAAAGTAACTTTTGATCTGTCGGCATCAGACAATCAACAGGAAACGATGGCAACTGGTGCTCAACGCATGATTGATTTTTATTGGTTAATGCTGTTCCAAGTTATGCCACAGCCACTGTTTGTCGGATTATTTTCACAGTTTGTCCATGACAACCTCCCAAAGCAGAAAATCTGTTACATGGATCCCATAGCTTCACCTCCAACAAGAAATGATGTCGTTCGCAAAACTATGAAGCGAAGCATGAAAGTTGCCGTAGAAGCAAATCAGGATTACGCAGTTGTTACGTACGATCTGGCAGTCGCTCTAAACCTAAAGGCATACTCCATTCAGTCCCTCGAAGCACCGTTGTATGATCGTCTGCTGATAATGATGGGTAACTTCCATCTTGAGTTGTCCTTTTACGGCGCTATAGGGACCTACATCAACTAATCTGGTGCTGACTACATCCTGACAGAAAGTGGGATATTGGCAGAGGGTTCACTCAATGGGTTCATACGAGGGAAGTACTATAATCGGTGCTCCAGAGTCCATGACATTTTGGCCGTAGCGATGGAAAGGAAGCTTTATGAGAGTTTCCTGTCAAGTCTCCTGCAGGAAAAGCGAGATGCAATGTGTACATGGCTGCAAGATGCCACTAGAGATTGTAGTGAAATGGAACAGTGCCTGGAGACAAATCAGATGTTCAAAGAGCACATGGAACAATATGAGCAGTTCTTCACCAAGGTGATGCACGGCGTGATGGGTCCAACAGCGCAGTACTGGTGTGGATATGTCAACATGATCAATCGGGTACATAGAGATCTTATGCGAGCAGTGCAAACAAATGACATCGAGAGTTACATTGCCGTACTTCCAAAAGTTATTGATGTCTTTTTTGGACTCAATCGTCCAGAAAATGCTCATTGGGGAGTGCTATATCTGGAGAAGC
This sequence comes from Myxine glutinosa, assembly GCF_964187855.1. Taxonomy (NCBI): domain Eukaryota; kingdom Metazoa; phylum Chordata; class Myxini; order Myxiniformes; family Myxinidae; genus Myxine; species Myxine glutinosa. The sequence continues at coordinate 68,626,521 of NC_136271.1, forward strand.
TCAAAACTGCCGACCCACAGATTCGCTCATTACTGGAAAAGGGAGCTTTTTCTATTCGGCGGACATTGAAAGACTTTTCTAGGACTGCGGTAGACTTGTCACTTGAGCAAACGGTAAACAGGGATCCAGCATCACCAATGAAAGGAATTGTTGGCTTCCACAACTCCACTAATGCAATCCGGCGATGGTGTATCACTTCAACCCAGCGAGGAATGTCGGTTACCGAATTGAGATGGCTGACAGGACTTTTACCAGAGGAACAACCAAGAACACATCTTCGTTCAAGCAGAATCCAGAAGGATAACCAGCACATTGAAGCTCTCCTACATGCAGTGACAGAATCTTGTGACCCATTCTCTGCACCTGCATCTACGTCCGCATGCCTGTTGAATATTGTGACAGGGAAGGGAGCCTCTGCAGCAACTCAAGAGTACCTAACAGAATCGTTGGCAGCTGGCCATGAGCTACAGAAGAAATTAAGGCAGGAGTGCGCTGAGGATAGCTCAAGATTGCTAAAACCAATCAAACGGAGAAAAGTCCAGAATTTTGCAAAGGAGAACACAAAGACCAAGCAGTCAACCACTTCTAAATACACTTCAGCAGTTAACAGTCAGAGGGACAGTTTCATCTGGATGATGGTAGTCATTTCTCAGAAAACAAACTTCTACTTGGAACATGTCTTAAGCTATCCCATCACAAATGTTCCACTATCCATTGCTCAACCTGATGGTTCACGGGTAAAGACAGGTAAAAGCAAGCTATTCAACAAGCTGGAGTCGATGCAAGAAGGAGTGAAAAGTCTGCCTCACATTGATGCAACATTGATTGATGGGGGACTGTTGCTTCACTCTTTTCTCTCAGCAATTGGCAATATCTCCTCCTATGGAAATCTTGCAAGATGTCTATTAGGCCACGTGTGCTCCAGCATTGGAAGTGAAATTCATGTCTTGTTCGACAAATACATGCCTTCGTCCCTTAAAGAGAGTGAAAGAAGATTACGTGGAGCCGAGGATCAACCATTCATCATTAGTGGTAGTGAGCAAGCACCTAAACAGAGCTGCCAAAAGTTGCTACAGAATGGCATATTCAAGGACCAACTGGCAAATTTCCTTCTCCTAGAGTGGCAGAAAGAGCAGCATCCATTGCCTTGGTCCTACCAGGCCCCCCAAATAGTCCCTTAATTGTGTCCAACTGGGGGGGGGGGGGTCTGGTAGGCCCAAGGCAGCGGATAATTGTTCTGTCATAGGTCATTTTGTATTCCCCAAGGTGTGATAGATCATTTAAACTTGGTTTCAGCTGGTACCTACAATATCTAGGCTAGCCTAGTTGGACCGCAGGGTCGAGGGGGTCCATTTTTGGGGTGTCTGGTACCGGTAGTGCAGCGGACTATTTGTCTGGTGTAACGCATTTTGTACTCTACGAACTCAACTTGTTCATTTGGCATTATTTTTGAGTGGTACCTCGCTCGTCTATGCTAGCCCAATTTTTTAGGCCCTTTGTCTGGTCTGGCGGGCCTTTGCAGTGGGAAAAAATGTCTGCCGTTTGTGTTGTTGATATAGGCGTGGCAGTGAGCACACCATGGTGGTGGATTTAAGTGGTACCTCGCTCATCGATGTAGCACCCATTTTTGGCCCCTTGCGGGGTCCCCCAGATCTACACGCAGCGGGTGGTACCCGGAAGACTCCCATTTCCGTTCATTTCAGGTGACCCCCTACACACTCCCATAGTCAGATATTGGTACCTAGTTCGTCTAACCAAATGTCTCTGGGCTGCCGGTCTATATAGTGAACCCTGGACAGCTTCCAGCTGTATAGTGAACCCTGGACAGCTTCCAGCTGTTTAGTGAACCGTGGAAAGCTTCCAGCTGTATAGTGAACCTTGGACAGCTTCCAGATGTACAGTGAACCTTGGACAGCTTCCAGCTGTATAGTGAACCTTGGACAGCTTCCAGATGTATAGTGAACCTTGGACAGCTTCCAGCTGTATAGTGAACCTTGGACAGCTTCCAGCTGTGTAGTGAACCGTGGACAGCTTCCAGCTGTATAGTGAACCTTGGACAGCTTCCAGCTGTTTAGTGAACCTTGGACAGCTTCCATCTGTATAGTGAACCCTGGACAGCTTCCAGCTGTATAATGAACCCTGGACAGCTTCCAGCTGTATGATGAACCATGGACAGATTCCAGCTGTATGGTGAACCCTGGACAGCTTCTAGGTGTATAGTGAACCGTGGACAGCTTCCAGCTGTATAGTGAACCTTGGACAGCTTCCAGCTGTTTAGTGAACCTTGGACAGCTTCCATCTGTATAGTGAACCCTGGACAGCTTCCAGCTGTATAATGAACCCTGGACAGCTTCCAGCTGTATGATGAACCATGGACAGATTCCAGCTGTATGGTGAACCCTGGACAGCTTCCAGCTGTATGATGAACCCTGGACAGCTTCCATCTGTATGGTGATCCTTGGACAGCTTCCATCTGTATGGTGAACCCTGGACAGCTTCTAGGTGTATAGTGAACCGTGGACAGCTTCTCGGTGTATAGTGAACCTTGGACAGCTTCCAACTGTATGATGATGAACCGTGGAGACCATCCAGCTGTATAGTGAACCTTGGACAGCTTCCATCTGCATGATGAACCTTGGACATCCTCCAGCATTTTAGTGGACCCTGAACAGCTTCCAACTATATGATGAACCATGGACAGCTTCCATCTGCATGGTGGACCTTGGACATATTCCAGCTGTTTAGTGGACCTTGAACAGCTTCCAACTATATGATGAACCGTGGACAGCTTCCAGCTGTTAGAAGACCGAGCAGAAAGTGTAGACCTTCTTCATTAGACTACTCTGTGGACTGCTCTTCAACACATGAGTGGATGGTAGAAAGCAAAACCTGGAAAAGTACAGAAGTAATGGACAGAGAGCAGTTAAAAAATGTATTTACTTATTTTACTCTATTTTACCAAACACTCATCACTTTGATTCTGCTTCACTCCTGGCCCGTTTGCTATTGCACTTTGAGATGTTCTCAGAACACTCACTGTTATGGGCTGTTTTATTGCTCCTTTACTCTTGCCTCTTTGTTCTTACACTTTGACAAAGATTTATAGTTTAAGAGCAACAGCCTTATGACAAACTGATGTCAGGAGCCTGAGGATTCAACCTCTCCAGATCCATTGTACCAAATTGTGGAGATTTATATTCTAATTGCATGCTGTGTCAGTGGATAAAGACTTGAAAGAGACGAATTGCAGACTGCAACTATGGCCGAAGTGACATGTCACAGAAATGGTACTTTGACGTGTGAGATGAGAATGTGTTTCGAGGTGAGTTCTTCTTGATAAATGATGTATACTGTGCTGAGCTTTTTGAACTATTTCACAGGCAGCTCAAGATGATGAAGAGTAAAATCGAGGAGGATTGTGAGTACATGGGTATGGGTACAGTGCTGATCTATTGGTGAGGACACTGGATTGGCATTCCTGAGGTTGTGGGTTCAAATCCAGCTGAAGGCAGCAGTATTAGGGATGTACATTGTACAGGTAGTGGACAATAAAAATGGAAACACCTGGGGTAAATGAGGTTCACCAAGCAACGGCTTCCACACAAAGGTGTGGCCCATGTGTTTATTAAGCAAATAGAACCCCAGCCTGCTTAGGGCCATGTATAAAAGCCCAGCATGCTTCGGGCCATGTATAAAAGCCCAGCATGCTTCGGGCCGTGTATAAAAGCCCAGCATGCTTAGGGCCATGTACAAAAGCCCTGCTAAATTCCAGACGTAGGTGGACTCCACGCCACGGCGCATACAGGCCATACTGGCTGCAGGTGGTGGCCCAACACCCTATTAAGTAACTTTACGTTGTTATTTCCACTGTTTTGTCCACTACCTGTAGATTCAATGCTTCAGTATGTCGAGTTAGTTTACTGCTATGTCATGACTGGATTGTTGGTAAAAAATACTCAGCTGAATAATTAACGACCTTCAGTGCGGAGATAATCTGTCTGCACCACCTGGTCTGGTCTTCACAGTTAAACATAATTTTTGTAGTTTAAGAAAATATGTTTTTCAATTAAGAAAAGTTTTTTGAAACAAGAAAGGTATGAGAAAATCTCTGTACATGCAAGAAAAACGTTCTCATTGTTTTCTTGTTTCAAAAAAACTTTTCTTATTTGAATAAAATATTTGCTTACTGAGAAAATTCTGTCTCTCTCTGTGTGTGTGTGTGTGTGTGTGTGTCTGTGTGTGTTTGCCTGGGGATGTGTCCGCATCTATATATTTTTTATTTTAAAATGGTTTTCTCTGCAACCGCTTGTCTGATCGATGTGAAACTTTAAGCATAGGAGAGGCTCCCCCATGGAGAATACATTTTTTTGTTAACTCTGACATCATAGGTCACATGGTATGGCAGCCATATTGGATTAAAGGAAAATATTGTTATGTCAGGTGGGGTAGCAATATGTAGAGCCAGATAGATATGTGAAGGTAGGTATTCGTCTGTCGCAGTAAGGAATCTACATTGTAATAAGTTCTGTTTAGGCGTTTTGTCGGTAAGGAGTATACTTGTGAACCTACCAGGAGGTTCGTGTGATAAATAGAGTTAGGGATTAAAGAGTAGCGCCCCTGTGTGTCTCACCTGGTCAGCCAAACCTTTGTCCCTTTTGGCACTGCAACCACTTATAGTAAGGGAAACATATGAAAATCTGTTAACTAAATTGTTACCAAAAAATTTCTTCACCAATATGTTTGTAAAGGTGTGTAATAACATGTGTTAAAATGTTGAAGGTCAACTCCCGTGGGAAACCCAGAAAAAAAGCTGTTGAATTCGGGTACCGAAAAATTATTTTCGAGAATTTTTATTTTTTTAAATCGGCCCATAAGTAACTTATGAGGGGTCAAATAAGGGTTTTTCATGATTCTGAGTTGATTGTTAACATTTATATTTCACCACAGACACTCCTTTGTGGAAAGATAATTTCTAAATATATCTCATTTTCTACTTTGCAGGACATGGAGTCTAGCAATATGGATGACGACGTTACTCCACCTGTGCTCAATTGCTTCATCTGTGCACGCTCGGATACACCAGCTGAAAGGCTCATACAGGCAACTCCAAAGGGATACTCAACTTTATTGAAACAAGCAGAAACTGTCGAAAATGTTACTGTTGTGGAACGTATGAAGGAGGCTCAAAAGGAAGGAAAACTGAGGTACCACCAGAAGTGTAAAAATGATCTGTACAACAACTTTGTTGCAACCACCAAGAAGTCAGCTCAAGCATCAAAGGCAGAGAAAGAGTCATCAAAGTTGAAGAGAAGACGCACTACTTGTGAGTTCAGTTCATCAACTGGCTGCAGTTCTAGAAGATCACAGTCAGTTGACCTCCTGTATAAGGATGTATGCATTCTTTGCAACCAACCAGCCCAGCTCTACAAAAATAATCCAGCACAAGCTAGAAAGAAATACAGAGTGTCAGATAATTTGACTGCAGATACACTGAAGGCAAGCTTGCTGAAGACAGCACGGAGTCGCGGGGATGACTGGGGCACTGAAGTCACTGGATGCCTGGAAGGGATCAACGACTTGGTAGCAGAAGAAACACTGTACCATTTGCGATGCAAACTTATGTTTGCGAGAGGTGACAGTTTGTCCAAGACTGATGAGGAAGGAAAAAGGAAGAGAGGACAGAGGAGTATTGATGAGGAGCGAGAGGCAGTTTTTATTGAATTCTGCGAATGGTTAGACTCAGAATTAGAGCATGGGGTAATGAACATGGACCAAGTCCATGAAAAGCTGCAGGAGTTTGATCAGTCACCAGAGAAGAGCCTTTCTTATTCAAAGCATTGGCTAAAGATAAAACTTCTAGAGAAATACGAAGACACCTTGTATTTCACAACACAGGAAAGAAGGGCAGATGTACTCTGTCTCAAAGATGGCACCGACAATATTCTGCGAGCGCATCATGCTAATCTTGACCATGGAGATGAGAAGACTCAGATCATAAAGACGGCACTCAAGTTCATATCCAATGATATTGCCTTGATTGATTTAGGTCCAAAGTCATACCCCACCACACACAGTATGACTGACATCGATAGTCAGCTGTGAGCTGACACTTGTTCCTGCAAGCCTTCAGATGTTCTTGAGACCGATTGTCAAGACAGACGAAAGAGTTGCCGTTTGGGGGCAGAATTTTATTAAGGCCTGTCGACCTCGGTCTGGAGTATTGCCACACCAAATGGGGCTTGCCATACAACTTGATCATAGATTTGGGTCAAAATGGATGCTCAACAAGTTCCACCGGCTGGGATACACTGAGTCTTACACGGAGACACAAAACTACAAATACTGCTTCCTTAATAGTAGGAGTGGAGATGATGTTCCAGATACTTCTGGCACTCTTGACACCATTGTGGAGGAAACCGATGAACAGATCAATGATGAGGTTGCGGTTGATGCTGCGCTTGAGGATCAATCAGTGATGACAGCCAAAGTGCCAGCCAGTGAAAGTGAATTGTCAAGTAATGATCAGGTGGTCTTTATGGAGGTTGGGGAAACAAACAATGCAGTCACTCAGTTTGTTGGAGACAATATAGATTTAAACATTGTCTCTATTCACGGAAACACTCCCTTTCACTCAATGGGTTGGATCGAAGTCACCTCTCCGGCACCACCTTTGCCAGATCCACAGACAACAGCAGCTTTCCCCCGGGTGAAGTTGAAGGCACTCGACAAAGCTAAGATCCTGAGAGGAACTGAAGTAAAGATTATTCCATTTACGAACAGGAAACAGATAGGAACGAACGCGATCATGTTTCTCCCCCTCGCTGAGCTTTCCTCCTCCCTGGCTCATGATCAGCCACTCCTCACTCCAGGTGACACACTCTGGGCAGCGGGGTGGGTGATCAAAGCCAACGATCCTGAGTTCCCACACTCCAACTGGAATGGCTGGATGAAGAGAATCCATGCTAATGATGCAAAGCAGAGCACACAGATCGAGTTCCTCCCAGTTATTGAAGGAGACCCTAATGACCTCAACACCATCTTCACCACTCTGAAAGAGTGCATACGGCGCGCTGGGGTCGCTATAGTGACCTTTGATCTTCCGATTTGGCTGAAGGCTGTGAATATAATAAAGCAGGCAAATCTTCTACAGAGCATGTCTCTGAACCCCAGTGACTATGGATGGACAATAGGTGTGCATGGGTATGAGCCAGTTCCAACACTGGACCCCACGGCTCCTGAGGAGCTATTGCAGTTCACGAGCTGTAATTGTCATGGAGATTGCAGCAACCGGCGATGCAGCTGCAAGAAGAATGGGGTCACGTGCATCTCGGCCTGTGGAGTCTGTAATGGCATTACATGCAGAAACTGCAGTCATGATGTTGTTGAGTCTGAAGAAGACATAGACAATGACTGTTGAAACTTCTGACATTGTGAATGAGAAATAACTCTTGAGTATTATATATGTATGTGAAATAAAAGCTACTTTGTGTGTAAATGTAAAAGTGAAAATATAAATGTTAACAATCAACTCAGAATCATGAAAAACCCTTATTTGACCCCTCATAAGTTACTTAAGGGCCGATTAAAAAAAATAAAAATTCTCGAAAATAATTTTTTGGTACCCGAATTCAACAGCTTTTTTCTGGGTTTCCCACGGGAGTTGAACTTCAACATTTTAACACATGTTATTACACACCTTTACAAACATATTGGTGAAGAAATTTTTTGGTAACAATTTAGTTAACAGATTTGTGAAATATCTCATAAAATGCCTTTACTATTAGACACCATAGATAGGACCCTTAGTGCAACACTAAATCCCTTCCCTGACATGACTTTGGAAGACAGGCAGGCAAAGGGGCCGGGCCGGGGCACCACCGATGATGGCCGCTGCCGGTTTCACCTCCGACGGGCCTAACCAGGTCGACTGCCACGCACTGTGGCTGTGGAGCGGGGGGTGGGTGTTGGGGTGGCGCGGTGGGAGTGGGCCTGGGCGGGCCGGCGGGTCGGTGGAGGACGCTGATTGGTTGGTGGTGCGCCAGGGCTGACATCACCGGCCAGGAGATATTAGCGAGCGCCGAACGCCATTTTAGAGAGTTGGTTCGAGAGGGAGAGCACGAGAGTTGGTTTGAGAGAGAAAGACGAGAGGGAGAGAACGAGAGTTGGTTCGAGAGCGAGAGACGAGAGGGAAAGCACGAGAGTTGGTCGAGTTGGTCTGGAAAGAGCATGAGAGTTGGAAAGAGAGAGAGAGAGAGCGAGAGAGAGAGAGAGAGAGAGAGAGAGAGAGAGAGAGAGAGAGAGAGAGAGAGAGAGAGAGAGACAGAGACAGAGACAGAGACAGAGACACAGAGACTTGAGTTGCTCTCTTGGGTTTTGGTCGTCATTTGCTCTGACAGTCTCTAGCGGTTCGTGCTCTTGTTTTGCGCAGCTCGCTATTAGGTACTCTTCTTCTTCTTGCGCAGCCCGAGTTGAGTCATAGCCCCAGTGGAGTTCGCTTGCTTTTTGACCTCGCTTGGAGCCGCTAGCCTGCGTTGGACGCGCGGTGCTTTTCCTGCTGTGGGACCTCGTGGTGCTTGGAGCGGTGCTGGTGCTTGGAGCGGTGCTCGGTGCTTTGGAGCTTGGTGCACGGACCTCGTGAGCGGCGGGAGGCTTGAAGCGAGTGGGCCTCGTGGTGTGCGGCAGAGCTTGGAGCCGTGTGGGAGACGATACCCTGAAAGACGACAAGACAGATAAGCTCGCACACCACAGACGCACATAACGAATGTATTAATTTTGTTAATCCATTCCTGTCTCTCGTATCCGAAATCTGTGTGTGGGGACGTCCCGATTAGGATATTTTATTTCCGGCGCGGGCTTTTTCCTGGCCTTGCCTTTTTCCTTTAATAAACCCTTGTATTATTTTGCATCCCCTGTTAAACCTGTGCCCGGTTGAATTAATTTCCTTGCAGGATCGAAGCTGCAGTCGGCACACAAGGTAAGCTTTTTGCGCAGCTTCCATTTTCCTTCTTCCTCCCGTGCGTGCGACATAGTAAAATCCGTATTGGTTGTTGCTTCTGAATAAACCGTTTAGGCCTATCCGCGATTTTCTGGTGTTAACCGGGAGTCGTGCAACAATATTTAGACATAGTTTTCTCCGAAACGGTTCAACGGAAAAAAATTAAACTTGGCAAATGTCATCAACTCCCATGGGGTATATAGCCATAGGGTGATAATGATGACATTGAAGCGCGATGCTGCGCGCGCTAATGCTTACGCAAGGAGCAAGCGGACAACGCGGTTCATAAAAGAGTCTTTATTGAAAGTACTCAAACTGCAGCACTGAGCTGCTCCGGGCTGCGCGCCCCGTGTATCTCTTGAGGCCACGCCTCTCTCTCGGGCGTGGCCGCCGCCCACTTGGTGCGCGGAATGATGTCACCACGCCAGTGGGCTTTCGTGTCCGCCACACGCGCCCCCCCAGAATTCCCGCGCACCTGGAGGGCCAGTTTGCGGGGCAAACGGATGACCCGGCCAAAGCGCCCCTGGCGATCGGCGGCGTCCGGGGTGCAGGGATGCCAGGTGGGATGCCTCTGGCTGCCCCTGGGATGGGTGCAGGACCGGGGGGCGGCATGGCGGCGGGGCTGGGTGGTGCCGGGGGTCCGCCCGCAGGGGGGCGGCCCCGACGCGGGGGTCGGGCCACTGGCGGTGGATGGTCCACGTCGAGGTGGGCCGGCTTGAGGCGGTCTACAGAAACGCGGTCAGGAGTACCGCCGATGTCCAGGGTGAAGTGCTTCGCCCCGGTCTCCAGCATGCGGAAAGGCCCGTCGTACAGGGGCCGCAGTGGTGTCCGGTGGGCATCGTGGCGGACGAAGATGTACTCCGCCGTGCGAAGCTCCGGGGCGACGTGCGTCGGTGGGTGCCTGTGGCATGCCGTTGGCACCGGGGCGAACCTCTGGGCGGTCTCTTGCAGAGCGGAGCGCTGCTGTGCCGCGGACCATGGTGCCGTGGAGTCGGGGAGGAACTCGCCCGGCACCCGCAGCGGTTGCCCGAAGACCAACTCCGCCGCGGATGCGCGCAGGTCCTCCTTGGGCGCCGTCCAGAGGCCCAGCAGGACCCAGGGGAGCCTGTCGACCCAGCCGCCGTCGCGGAGGGTGGCCCGGAGCGCGGCCTTCAATGAGCGGTGAAATCACTCACACAGGCCGTTCGCCTGGGGGTGGTAGGCCGTGGTTCGGTGCAGCCGGACCCCGAGCCCCTGCGCGACCGCCCCCCAGAGCTCCGAGGTGAACTGGGGGCCGTGGTCGGACGAGATATATGAGGGGGCGCCGAACCGGGCGACCCAGGTGGCGATGAAAGCCTGCGCGACGTCCGCCGCCGTCGTCGACGCCAAGGGCACGGCCTCCGGCCACCGGGTGGTGCGGTCCACCATGGTGAGGACGTGGGTGAAACCCCGCGAGGGAGGCAGAGGTCCCACCAGGTCCACGTGGACGTGGTCAAACCGGCGTTCCGGCACCATGAACGGGGCCAACGGGGCCTGGGTGTGCCGGTGCACCTTGGCGCGCTGGCATGCGAGGCACGTCCTGGCCCAGCCGCGGACGGCCTTCCGGAGGCCATGCCAGACGAACTTGTCGGCGATGAACCTTTGGGAGGCCCTCGCGCCCGGGTGGGACAGGCCGTGGATGGCGTCAAACACCTGGCGCTGCCAGCCCGCGGGCACGATGGGGCGAGGCCACCCGAGGGAGACGTCGCACAAGAGGGCCGCGCCCGCGCCATCGAACGGCACCTCGGTGACGCGGAGGCCCGTGACGGCGGTCCGCAAGGCCTGGACGTCGGGGTCAGCGGCCTGGTCCGCTGCCATCCGGGCATAGTCGATGCCGAGGTGGACTGCGTGGGCGACGGCCCGGGAAAGGCAATCCGCCACCGGGTTGTCCTTCCCCGCGACGTGCCGGATGTCCGTCGTGTACTCGGAAGGATCGCTACGGCAGATCCAACGTCGAGGTCACCATATGAAGCGCGATGCTGCGCGCGCTAATGCTTACGCAAGGAGCAAGCGGACAACGCGGTTCATAAAAGAGTCTTTATTGAAAGTACTCAAACTGCAGCACTGAGCTGCTCCGGGCTGCGCGCCCCGTGTATCTCTTGAGGCCACGCCTCTCTCTCGGGCGTGGCCGCCGCCCACTTGGTGCGCGGAATGATGTCACCATGCCAGTGGGCTTTCGTGTCCGCCCCAACATCATCAGAGAGCTGATGTTCCAGCCATAATTGGTTTGATTGAAATTCTTATCTGAAACTTCATTGATCTGATCTATGACTCGATGTGAGGGAAGATTTAAATTTATGACATACATAACCCATGCCAAAAAAGTATGTAACATCATAGGGTGCATGGATGATACGGGTGTATGGACCATAATAGTAGCGTGTTCAGTTTGCGATGGTATTTTTGTTCAGAATGAACGCGCGAGGCGAGACTATGCGCTCTATGAGTGCCGTTCTAATACCATTCTGTTATTTACAGTGGGTCATTCTTACTGACGATGGGCATTACCCTACTCCAATAGTTGTTACTCAAAAAAAAGCAAAGCAATTTTGGAGAACAGCAGATTTAGGTTCATAAGCACGAGCAGCATGCAAATATTCAGAAACTGCCCAATGATTGAGAGGAAGCTCCTGCAACACTTAAATCAGTAAAAAGTGCATTATTAGAGGGGGAAACATAAATGGAAGAAGACTAATAGTCTAACAACGGCATAGCCGGGCTTGGATCTGCTGAGTGAAGGATCTGCTGTCCCCCTGTCATGTGACCAGATCATTGGCTGTGATTGGTGGACGTTTGTGAGGGACATACATACATACATACATACATACATACACCGGACAGACAGACAAACACTGTTCCAGCCGGCATTGCCTTAAGGGTTACGGCGTAAGAAGGTTGAATGACACAATTTGTGGTGTTGATGTGGAATAGAACAAATAAGTCCTGAATAGCTTAACTGTTATGATAAGCACAATCATTGTGAGTTTGATCCGTGAAGGCCCTGCAGATATCATAACAACCTTTACAAAACCCTAATAATACTTATAAAACGTTATCAACAACATTATATTGGGCGTACAATACTGTATATCACAAGCACTGAGTGGTGCTACTGAGTGAGTGCCCTGCAATGTCGTGAGGGTCAGGAGAGGCTACAGAAAGAAAAAAATCTAAAGGTAATTTTAAAATCTATAAGAAACGGTTGTAAAACATTGCAAGGGGTTTCTGCAAATGAGACTGTGGACAGAGAAATGAGAAGTGTGTTGCAGGATGAAGGGATGAAGTGTGTTGCAGGATGAAGGGATGAAGTGTGTTGCAGGATGAAGGGATGAAGTGTGTTGCAGGATGAAGGGATGAAGTGTGTTGCGGGATGAAGGGATGAAGTGTGTTGCAGGATGAAGGGATGAAGTGTGTTGCAGGATGAAGGGATGAAGTGTGTTGCAGGATGAAGGGATGAAGTGTGTTGCAGGATGAAGGGATGAAGTGTGTTGCAGGATGAAGGGATGAAGTGTGTTGCAGGATGAAGGGATGAAGTGTGTTGCAGGATGAAGGGATGAAGTGTGTTGCAGGATGAAGGGATGAAGTGTGTTGCAGGATGAAGGGATGAAGTGTGTTGCAGGATGAAGGGATGAAGTGTGTTGCAGGATGAAGGGATGAAGTGTGTTGCAGGATGTACGTTGATATAGCAATCCTATTGTGAACGCACTTTTTTTTTTTAATGCCTCCGCCGACAAAGTCGCCAGAGGCATGTTTTCGGTTTGTCCGTCCGTCCGTACGGGCTAAACCTCGTTGTTCTCAGCAACCTCATGTCCGATTGAGATGAAACTTTCAGGGTAGGAGTGACACCCATGCAGAATGGTTTTATGATAATGGTGACGTCATAGGTCACGTGCTATGGCAGCCATATTGGATTAAAAGCAAATAATTAAAAAATAATTTCTCGGAAACCGCTGAATGGAAAAATTTGAAACCTGGCACATTGTCAAGTACTCCCAATGCGGAACAAAAGCATGATAATGATGACATCATGGGTGAAGTGGTATACCAACCAAAAATGTTTTAATGGAATTCCTTATCCTAAAAATCAGAAATTACATGCACATGATGTATGACCCATTTGTATTGAAATATTTAATTTATGACATCATAGGTGACATGGTTTGGCAGCCATATTGGATTGAAGGAAAATATTAAATAATTATGTCTCTGAAACCACTCACCCTATCGATGCGAAATTTTACAAATATCATCTAACACCACTGTTGCATATAGTTTGAAAATGATGATGTCATAGGTCACGTGGTTTTGCAGCCATCTTGGATAGAAAAACGAACCTTATCCGATCAACACGAAACTTCACAAACATGATCCCCTACCCATACATATGCAGAGTGATGGCATCTACCCGTTGTGGGACTATGTGGAGGCATATTGGTGACACAATCGCATTGTTATAGATACAGTTAATTCACTGTTAACTCAAATTACAAGCGAATAACTCATCCTTACAGAGAGGCTAAATTCCCTCAGCATTAGTATATTTTATTATGACCCCCACCAACAGCGGCACTATACGATACCAATCTAGCTAAAACCTTCCCGTACATACCTCATATACAACCACCGCTCCGTAGATAAGGTGAGTGTCCGAGAAAGGAAACATAGCGCTTGTTACGTCCACCACCACCAAAGGGATTTACGTCAACAAAGCAATCAGACTTGGTGGGAGAAATCAGAACAGAAAAAACAAACAAACCAACTCGATTGGTACTGAAAGAAGGCGGATATTCTAGAATAGAGTGCCTCCCTTGCCCTCCCCCACACTCTCACACACACACACACACACACCACACACACACACGGACATACCAACGAGCCAAACACTTAGCACAACCACTGACCTTTGGGTAAGCCTAAGTCACACATAGGCGGATATTTTGGCGACTACTGGCGACTGCCGGCGATCAAGATTTTGCGCCGACTACTGGCGATTTCGGGCGGTCAAATATGGTCAGGCGGCAGTATGGCGACTGCAGGCGGCCACATTGCAACTGCATTGCGATGACGCCCCGAGTGGGATGGCGACTGTTGAAGATCGACGACGACTGCATTGCGGATGCACGGCGGCAGCGTGGCGACAGTCTGGCGGCTAGATTACGACCGATGGCGGATCGCGGCGACTGCATTGGGGCCGGGTGGCTGTTTACTCCGACGTCCGCAAGACTGCAATAAGACCGCCGGCGATTGGAGACGATTCACACAACTTTTTAAATCTTTATTTCTCTATTTTACATTTCACTTTATTCATTTCAATGATGTATGACATGAAGCATAAAGATGTTTGATGTACAATAAGAAAGTTAATAAAGATGTATCATTGTAATGTAATAATCAAACTTTTCTGCAGGGAGAGAGAATGGAAATAAAGTCCAACAAATTATTTCCACTGGTCCCAAGTCCCAAAAATAAAGTTCCCAAAAGTCCCAAGTCCAAACAATAAAGCCATATCCTTGTCGGCACCACAGGACCTCACTCCACGGAGACCCTCACACCATCCTGTCTTGCCATGGAATCGTGGTATGTCGTAATGCAGTCGCCAGGCAGTCGTATCTCTGTCGCCAATGGCCGTAACTCGGCCGCCACTAGTCCTACTGCTGTCGTCATCAGTCTCCCATAGCCGCAGGGGAGACGTGACAGTTCTTCTGTAGTCGATATGCAGCCGCAACAGTGTCGGCCCGTAGTCGGGAAGATGCCGCAGGAAGGCCGTATGGCATTCGCATCTCTGCCGTGCTGGCTGGTGGGGCGATTGCGGAAGACTATGAGCGACTGGGTTGCGGCCGCTTTACGGTCTTATTACGGATACCGACGACAGCATGGCGGTTCTTTTTGTGAGGACGACTGAGCGCGCCGTTTTTAAACATTAAAAAAAAATATTTGGCCCCTTTGCGGCTCTAGCCGACTGCAGCCGACCTGGGGAGGATAACCACGACTACAGAAGACCGTCCATTACGGTTTCATTACGATTGTCGGCGGGTGGTGGCGATTTTTCCAGTCGCCAGTAGTCGCCAAAATATCCGCCTATGTGTGACTTAGGCGTAAGTGCCGTCACTTCCTGGGATACTCTGGGTACCAGTGACGTCATAACAATGGCGCTGCTTTTCTCACTGCACTCAGCGGGGAATTTCCTCAGGAGGTTTGCTGAATTGTTAAGGTGGCCTTGCTTAAGATCTTGAGGTCTTGAGTTTGAGCCTATGTCGTGCGATTCAAATAACACCAGGTGGGTCGCCTCAGACGGTCATCCTTCCGAGGTCTGCAAAATGAGTCCCGGTACCAGCTTACTGGTAACAGGGGGGGGGGGGGGGGGGGGGCACTGCATCAGCAGCAGAGCTGCACTCCCAAAAATGATGCAGCCAGCAACCAAAAGCTGAATACGAACCAACAACCAGATTTCATACCAATAATGACCTGAGCTTTGGGTTAGATGAACTCTATACCTGACCTGAACGGTGCAGACATTTGGAGTTTTGTTCTGGGTGCCGGAGATAACTTTCCTATTCTCCACACAAGACACCACGTGATCTTTAACGTCCACCATCGGCCAGTGCCAGCAGACGATCAAACTCGTTGAGCTCCTGGGTCATTTAATATGTTCTTGTGAAGTGTAATATTTGTCGCCAAAGGTTCGTGTGATTTTTCCGTTCAGATGGTGGAAATGAGGTGTTAATTCATGCAAAGTGAAACGTAACACGCGTGACATGGAGTGGGCCGGTAAAGCCCTGAGTAAGATGAAAAGAGACGTTTGTCAGTCGAGGAGTAGTTAGTTGTCTTTCTTTTTTTTATTCCTCGCACACCTTCCCACAGCAAAGTGTCTCTTCATCCACTCCTCTTACCTGCAAGGTTCCTTCTCTGTTGTTCCCTTTGTTCATCTGTCTTTTGTTCTGTGACTGCTCGTTCCCCACTGTCCCACTGTCAGTAATCTCCCTTGATCCTGTTTAGTACCTTTTACCTGTACCTTTTACCTGATTAATTGGACAGACAAAGGCAGTCCAATAAATTTACTGATGGTTCATACATTTATTGAGAGAAGAATCATTAGTGTGGATGTATATTGAAACGGAGTGTGTGTTATGGTTAGGGCTAGGGTTATTTTAGTGATTGGATAAGAGGATGAGGATGAGGATGAGGATGAGGAGGATGAAGAGTTAAACAATGATGTTGTGTATACAATTATTGAGCATAAGTGTTTGATAAATTGAACCGAACCATAAGGCACATGCTTGCTCATAAGTATTTGAATTTATTCCAAGCACGACATTTGCATTTATACGTTGGATTGCTGTGCTGAATTATGCCCGGTTGGGAAGGTGGGAGGCAATACCTGCTGCACAAATGTGGCAGTCTTGAGGTGGTGCATCAATCTAATAGCTGAAAAGGAACGAGGAGGTGGGGGTGGGGTTTGCGTCAGTAAGGATCTACTGAAATAGAATACTTCTTTCACATTGCTAGCTGTGCGTTATGCAGCTCTTTATTTAATATATAAAAACACACACACACACACACACACACACACACACACACACACACACACACACACACACACACACACACACACACACACACACTACGCACACACATACACATACACACACACATACACACACACACAAACATACACTCGCTTGTTAAGTGCTCTGAAAGATTATAATCAATCATGTGTGCGTTGCAGTCTAAACTCAACTTCTTTTCACAATCTACGTTATTCAGAATGTTACAGTTTTTTTCGATTGCTTAAACACGATTTTGAAAACAGGGCCCATTTTGTCAAAACACGACACACAATTCACACAACCACACACACAAGTAGCAGAACACCTCAGATCCTTTGCAAAATGAAACACTCTTGTAAAAACTATACACTAATTTATAAAAACCATATTCTGTTACCATATGAAACACACACGTTTCATATGACTTAATTCTGTTTGAACCAGTTACACACTGCTGTTGCGAACCTAAAACACTTTTAGCAATCCTACTTCTCAGCGATTAGAGTACTGCAAGGGAAGCACACAGAGAAAGCGCAAATATACAATAAATTCACCAAACACTACACAAGACCAATGCTGCAGACTGATGAAAATGTAATTTATTTCTCTCCATATACCCAAATCAGTCAACATGTCAACATGGAGAATCACAACAAAACATGTCCCAGTTTTCATGCTACTACAGTAGTGTGCATAACACTGTAAGCTCAACAAATATCAGACAAACGTAAAATACTGTATCCAGTACAGGTTACAATTACAGTAAAAAGAAAAAAAAATCTGAAAAAAACTGAAAATACAGTACAGAAAATACCAGACATGATCTCTTCGCCGAGCTGGATCTGGCCAGAGAATTTCATCAACATCACAGGCGATATCCTCATTGGCAAGACAACGTGGGAAGAACCGTCTTGAATGTCGAATCCATCCTTGCACAGCTGCGGCGTCGATTTGGTCACAGGCCTCCTCCATGGCCTGAATGAGGGGTACCTGAGCTTGGGGCCGGAGATCGTAAACCCTCCACCGCCATGCCGAGAAAACTCTTCGATTGGGTTTAGAAACGGAGAGTATGGTGGAAGGTATAGTACTGTAAACTGTGGATGGTGTTGAAACCAGTTCTGGACCAGAGCAGAGCGGTGGAACGACACATTGTCCCAGACGACAATGTATTGCATCTGGTGCACTTGGTTTACTGCTGTGACGATGTTGTGCAATCGGTCCAAAAATGTGAGAATGTGAGGTGTGTTGTAAGGGCCCATATTGGCATGACTGAGGAGGACCCCAGTCTGTGCAATGGCAGCGCAAAGGGTGATGTTACCCCCACGTTGTCCTGGGACATTGATTATAGCCCTGTGGCCAATGATATTTCTGCCTCTCCTTCTTGATTTTGTGAGGTTGAACCCTGCCTCATCTATGTATATGGAGTCATGCGGGATTTCCTCAGCATCCATCTGTAAAACGCTCTGAAATACAGTGAAAGACAAGATTGTGTAGTTCAGCATAGATCTAGTATACAGTAAATTTACATGTAAAAAGGTTACGTGTGCAGTATGCAACATCACAGTGCTAAAGTGAACAATACATACCTCCACATACTCATGCCGCAGCTGTTTGACCCTCTCTGAATTCCGCTCAAAAGGCACTCGATAAACTTGTTTCATTTGAACTTGATGTCCTTTCAGGATGCGTGCCAGTGTTGACCGAGAGACCTGATGGACATTATTGAAAATGGCATGGTCACCGATAATGTTGGCTTGAATTTCTCTGAGCCTGATAGCATTATTGGCCAAAACCATGTTTATGATCTCTCTCTCTTGTTCTTGCGTGAACATGGGCCCCCTTCCTCCTTGTCGTTCTCGACCCTCAATCCTATGTAGAAAAAAATACATGTAACCTACTGTAAATGTCACAGGAAGGGGTATCAAAAGTGCTGATATGGTGCATGCAATAAGCAGCTGATTACTGTAAACTGTCGACAGATTTTATTTTACCTGTTTTCTTGTCGAAATGTCCTAATGACAGATGCCACTGTATGTCTGCTAAGATTTGGCTGAACTCTTAGTCCAGCCTCCCTCAGCGCCAATCCGTGGTCCACGACATGGTCAACTAGTGTTGCGCGAATTTCATTTGATATATTTGGTCCTCTTCTTCTTTGAGCACGTTCTCCTCCTGCTTCAGGTCTTCCTCTTCCTCTACCGCCTTCTCCTCCTCCGTGGATTCCCCCTGGCACCCTCACTCTTCTTCTTCTGACTCCTTTCATTTTGGTTGAAGACAGGTGAACTCACCTGCCGCATTTTTATAGTGCTTAAACCTGATTGGTGTGTCTACAATTAAGCAATCGTGTGTTTGCGCACCTGCTGGCTGTGTTTAACCGATTGGCTCATAGGTGTGGTAATTTGACAGTCCGTGCTTTGGAATTGCAAGGAAGTGACATCATGATATACTTCTGTGTCTAATGTATACAGGTGTGTTTAGTGTTTTGCAAATCACTGTGTGTATTGTTTTGTAAAAGGTGTGAGGCTGACATTGTGCTTATAGTGGTGCAAATCTGGGCCGATGTTTTGCTCCTTGAGTGTAAGGTTTTGATAATTGTGTAATACTTTTGATTTTAGTGTTTATGCAATCGAAAAAAACTGTAACTCTGAAAAGAAATGTAAAAACGCTTTCATTTTCGCTTTCTTTTGTTGCAACAGAAATGATCATCACGGATGATTTATTCAACCAGACGGTGGCAATTTGGGTTTGAGCGTTTGTTCTGACTCTGCGAGGGATTGTGTTTGAACTCAAACTGAGTCATACTAAAGATTTTATAATGGTACCGGTACGTGCTGAACCCAAGCCGGGTCATACCAAAGACTTTTATAATTGTACATGCTGAACCCAAGCCGGGTCATACCAAATACTTTTATAATTGTACATGCTGAACCCAAGCCGGGTCATACCAAATACTTTTATAATTGTACGTGCCGAACCCAAGCCGGGTCATACCAAATACTTTTATAATTGTACGTGCCGAACCCAAGCCGGGTCATAACAAATACTTTTATAATTGTACGTGCCGAACCCAAGCCGGGTCATACCAAATACTTTTATAATTGTACGTGCCGAACCCAAGCCGGGTCATACCAAATACTTTTATAATTGTACGTGCCGAACCCAAGCCGGGTCATACCAAATACTTTTATAATTGTACGTGCCGAACCCAAGCCGGGTCATACCAAAGACTTTTATCATGGTACGTGCTGAACACAAGCCGGGTCATACCAAAGACTTTTATGCATGATGAATAGGCTTGAGCTTGGCATTTAAAATGGATAGAGCATGAACTGTCACAGGTTGGCAACTGTTACGTGCTCCTCCCCAACCCCCGGTCACGGTGTACCTCCGAGCCCCGAGAGGAATCACGGCAGAAAAGTGTGTTATTCTGTATGTCAAAGATCAATGGTGAAGCCACACCAATTGTTACCAACAAACAAATATTGTATTAAGATCACACAAGAATAACAGTACAACAATAATATGAATCAAAAGTACAATCAATATATATCCTATGATGGTACCATCAGTTTCGTAATATATAACTCACTGTGCTCCAAGTGAGTGAAACAAGAACATTCCCAATGTCTCTTTCCCGGCTTCAACCCAAAGTTGGTTCCGGTTTCAAGCCAAAGTCGATCCCGGCTTCAAGCCAAAGTCAATCCGCTCCAGTGATCGTCAGAACGATGTCTAATCGAGACCAGAATCCCGTTGGGTTGACAGTCACAGTCATGCGGCCAAAGCTGCGCCGCGGCGCCCTCAAGGCGACTGGGAAATCCAAAGGCGCCCTCCAGGCGACTGGGAAAATCACACCCTCGGGTATGGACGTTTCATGGCTCACAGTCGGCGAACCGCAAATTAACCTTCAAAATCCACGTTGCACACACACACGCCAGATAAACGTCTGAATGCGGTGAAAATGGCTGAAGCGAAGCAAAGAAAACTTGCGCGACGCTCAAAGCGCGCGAGTCAAAATGGCCGATGGCCCATACTCGAGACGTAACGGCCCGACGATGATTCTCTTCGGAATCGACCGCAAAAACCTGACACGCAGGTTGATCTGTCACAGCGATAACAACTCTGTCGCAGGAATCCCTTTCCTGGGAAACCCAAAGTTCACTCATGACTCTTGCTCGCCAACGTTCGCTCCAGACCGCAAAGCAACTATGCTTCTTCTCCGACTCACTCGCTCCACCTTCTTTTTTTCTCTTCCTCTTCGTCCCCCTCGTCGTCCGGTTCCCGATCCGTTTTCCTGTTTCTTTTAAAAACATTAACTTTTTACCCTCTGGAAACAGTAATCTCTATCTCACTTAAATGACAACAATAATAGTACATGGAATCAAAAATGTCTACAGTGGATGAAAACCACAACAACGGAAGTGACGAATCCGTAACACAACCATTGTGAAGGATTGATGGGCCTAATGCCCTCTTGTTGTGAAGTTCTTTGTGAGGGAAGTCATTATTATTATTATTATTATTTATTTATTTGTAAAAAGCCCGTCAAAATTGACGGGTTGGAACAGTTTATTCGATGTTACAGCCTCGTGAGCATGCCTGAGTGTCAGGTAGTGTCAGGTGTGCTTACATCTTCTTTATTTATTAGACATCCTATGGATGTAAATGAACACTTGTTTTATTTTGTACATGTTTATTATCACGTGCAGCGAATTTCACCTCTCTCCACCTTGTATGTATAGTTATTTTTATAAAACGCTTCTATACACCGCCCTTGAGGCTCAGTTTTCAAGCCACCGTTTACAACTCCAATAGAAGAGACATAATTACTCTTTTATGGAAATGTTTTTCGAGTTTGCTTTATCCTGAAAAATAGACCATAGTGAACACACATTCGTGTTAAAAGTTAAGCCTTTAAAACGTACCCTTGTAGCGGTTCCCGCTGAATGGACACAATCGCTTTGCACCTGCCAGGACGCGGCCAGGGCGCGATCGCCATGCCGGGCTCGTCCGGACGGGCCCAGACGCGCCTCTCCTGGGCATGCCCGGACTCGCTGTTCCCGGGCATGCCCGAACCTCCCGGGCACGCCCGCTCTCGCCTTTCCAGGGCTCGCCCAGAGCGCCCGGGCACGCCCAGCCTCGACTTGCCAGGCCGCGTCCAGGACGCCCGGGCATGTCCAGACGCCTTTCCAGGGCTCACCCAGAGCGTCCGGGCATGCCCGCTCTCACCTTTCCAGGGCTCGCCCAGAGCGCTCGGGCACGCCCAGCCTCGACTTGCCAGGCCGCGTCCAGGACGCCCGGGCATGTCCAGACTCGCCTTTCCAGGACTCGCCCTTGACACCCGGGCATGCCCGGTCTCGGTTTTCCCGGGTAAACGCCCCGGCATAAATGTGTATATATATTGCTGCCCGATAAACGGGCTTGTCAGAATACCTGAGCTGTTTTGTTTCAATAAAGCAACTCGGACGAATTCCGTCTTTGGTCGCGTCAATTCTTTCGACTCGCGTGGAGCGCAGCTCCTTCACTGGTGACCTACCGACATGGACACGGCAGTGACTCTTAAACTGCCTACCTTCTGGGAGGCTCACGCGGCTGTTTGGTTCGCCCAGGCGGACTCCCAGTTCGCCCTGCGAGGCATCACCGCGGACGACACCCACTTCCACCACGTCGTGGCAGTGCTCGGTTCTGCCACCGCGGCCCACGCCCTGAGCCTCCTCGAGCACCCGCCGGCTGCTGACAAGTATGACGCGCTGATGACGCTCCTCCTCGACGCTTTCGCCCTCTCACCGGCGGCACGTGCACGGCGCCTGCTCGACCTGCCCGAGCTCAGCGACACGCGCCCGTCCGAGCGCATGGACTATAAATGCTCTCATTGCTCGGTGAGCACTCTCCGGATTTTCTGTTCTGCGAGCTGTTCCTTCGCCAGCTGCCTCACCCGGTACGCCTCGCCCTGGCTGGCACGTCGATCACCGATCCCCGCGCCCTCGCCAGGGAAGCCGATAAGATCTCCTCGGCGGGCCAACACATCGGCGCGGCTACCTGGAGCCTGCTGCCGTCCAAGGCGACGCCCGAGCGCCCTGTGCGGTTGGAGGCCGAACTGCCGGTGCAACTGGCGGCCGCCACGTCGCGCCGTCCGCTTCCATCACGATGGCCGGGGCCTCCACCTGACCAGGCGTGGTGTTATTACCACACCAGGTTCGGACACAAGGCTCGGACGTGCCGACCCCCGTGCACTTTCGGCAAGTCGGGAAACGGCCGGGCCGGCGTTCATTCCCAGCCATGAGCACCGGCCACTCGGGCAACTTGCTTTTTATTCAGGACAAAGCGTCCGGGCGGCGTTTCCTTTGTGACACCGGCGCCCAACTGAGTGTCATACCCGCCTCCGAGCAGGACAGGCGGGACGCCGTTTGCGGCCCCTCTTTGGTCGCTGCTAATGGCTCGGCCATACGCACTTTCGGCCCGCGCGACGTCACCCTCTGCTTCGGCAGCCAGCGCTTTCAGTGGACCTTTGTGACCGCCTGCGTCCCCATGGCTTTGCTGGGCGCCGACTTCCTCTGCACGCACGGGCTGCTGGTCGACGTCAAACGACGTCGCCTTGTCAACGCCGAGACCTTCAGCTCCCTGGCGTGCACGATGAGCAGCTCCGCGCCGACCGAACTAGCGTGCGCCCTCCCGACGGCGAACGAGTTTGCTCGCCTGCTCGCGGAATTCCCGGCCCTCATGCGGCCGACGTTTTCGGCCGTCGCAGTGCGGCATGGGATCGAGCACCACATACCCACTACGGGCCCGCCGGTCTACGCCAGGGCCCGCGACCTCGACCCGGCCAAGCTCGCCATGGCAAAGGCCGAGTTTGACGCGTTGGAGCACCTCGGCATCGTGCGGCGCTCCAATAGCGCGTGGGCCTCACCACTGCACATCGTGCCAAAGCCGGGGGGCGGATGGCGCCCGTGTGGCGACTACCGCCGCCTCAACGACGCTACCACCCCCGACAGGTACCCGATCCCGCACATCCAGGACTTTTCCGCCCGTTTGGCGGGACGGGTCATATTTTCCAAAATTGACCTGATACGGGGATACCACCAGGTACCTGGCTGGGCGGCCGACGTCCCGAAGACGGCCGTCATCACGCCGTTCGGCCTGTTCGAATTTTTGAGGATGCCGTTTGGCCTCAAGAACGCGGCCCAGGCGTTCCAGCGCTTAATGGACGGCGTGCTGCGCGACCTGCCATTTCTTTTCGTCTATCTGGAACGCGATAACCTCCTGGCGTTATCGTCTATATTTAATCCCTGGTGTTGGGCTAGCAGCTAGGGTGCCGGCTTAGGATCCAAGGATCCTGGGTTCGAATCCCGGTCGATCGCTGAATTAACGCCAGGGGGGTTGACTCAGCCTGTCATCCTTCCGAGGTCGGCTAATTGAGTACCAGTTCACTGGTAATTCCCTGTTTGTCGTTAAAGGCGGCAAAAAGGGTTGGCGTCAGGAAGGGCATCCGGCCGTAAAACATTGCTTCAAATAGGGGACCGAAAAACAACAACAACCACGGTTCCCGAAAAAGGCCAACCCCCGCTTTGCGGGGAAAAATGGCCTCTAAAGGTGGGTTTTTTTTTTTTTAATTATCTGGACGACATCCTCGTCGCCAGCACGTCCCGCGCCGAGCACCTCCTCCACCTCCGAACACTGTTCGGTCACCTCAGCGAGCACGGCTTAATTGTCAACCCGGCCAAATGCCACTTCGGCACGACGACCATTGACTTTTTGGGCCACCGCATCACCAAGACCGGGGCCGTGCCCTGCCGACCAAGGTCGAGGCCATCACCACGTTCCCGCGTCCCCGTTCCATCAAGGCCCTACAAGAGTTCCTCGGCATGGTGAATTTTTATCACCGATTCGTGCCCCACGCTGCTCGGCTCATGCGGCCCCTTTACGAGGCCCTCCGGGGCAAGCCAGCCAAGCATGACATCGTTTGGTCCGCGGCCATGGACGCGGCCTTCGCGAGCGCAAAACGGGCTCTCGCCGACGCAACGCTGCTGGCTCACCCGGTGCTCAACGCGCCCATCGCCCTCACTACGGACGCCTCCAACTACGCGGTGGGCGCCGTCCATGAACAATGGGTGGACGGGGTTTGGCAGCCACTCGCTTTTTTCAGCCGGCAACTCCGGCCGAACGAGTTAAAATACAGCACGTTCGACCGCGAGCTGCTCGGTCTATTGCTGGCCGTTCGCCATTTCCGACACCGCCTGGAGGGCCGCCGGTTCACGGCTTTCGTCGATCACAAGCCGTTGGTCTACGCGATGGCCAAAGTCACGGAGCCGTGGTCGGCCCGCCAGCAGCGCCACCTCTCCGCCGTGTCGGAATTCACCACGGACATCCGGGCACGTCGCCGGCAAAGACAACGCCGTGGCCGACTGTCTTTCTCGGGCCAGCGCGAACGCGGTCCACCTCGGCGTGGACTTCGCGCTCATGGCGGCCGACCAGACCACCGACACCTCGGTGCAGGCCCTCCGGGCGGCGGACACGGGCCTCCGCCTGGCCGACATCCCCTTCGCGGGCACCGTCCTGCTCTGCGACGTGTCCCCGGGCCAGCCTCGCCCCATCGTGCCCGTTTCCTGGCAGCGCCGCATCTTCGCCTCCATCCACGGCCTTTCTCACCCGGGCCGGAAAGCTTCTCAGAAGCTGCTGTCGGCGCGTTTCGTCTGGCACGGCCTTCGACGGAACGTCCGCGACTGGGCCAACGCCTGCACGGCCTGCCAGCGGGCCAAGGTCCACCGCCACACCCAGGCCTCGCTAGCACCTTTCACCGTGCCGGCACGGCGTTTCGACCACGTCCACGTGGACCTGGTGGGTCCCTTGCCCCCATCGCGGGGGTTCACCCACCTGCTCACCATGGTGGACAGGACCACCAGGTGGCCGGAGGCCGGGCCCCTCACCTCCACCACCACCGCCGACGTCGCGCAGGCGTTCATCGCCACCTGGGTCGTGCGCTTCGGCGCACCGGCGGACATCTCGTCCAACCGCGGCCCACAGTTCACGTCCGAACTTTGGGGCGCGGTCGCCCGCTCGTTGGGGGTCACGCTGCACCGCACCACGGCCTACCACCCCCAAGCCAACGGGTTGTGCGAGCGGTTTCACCGCTCCATGAAGGCCGCACTCATGGCCGGCCTTCAGGACGACGGTTGGACCGACCGGCTGCCGTGGGTCCTTCTGGGCCTCCACACGGCCCCCAAGGAGGACCTCCGGGCGTCCGCCACCGAGCTCGTCTACGGCCAGCCGCTCCGCATCCCGGGCGAGTTCGTGCCCGACGCTACCAGTCCCTGGTCCGCCGCACACCAGCGCTCGGACCTCCAGGAGGCCGCCCGACGATTTGCCCCCGTGCCGACGTCCTGCCACGGTGGCCCCCAGTCCTACATCCCCCCGGCGCTTCGCACAGTGGAGTACGTCTTTGTGCGTCATGACGCGCACCGGAGGCCACTCCGGCCGCCATACGACGGGCCCTTCCGGGTCCTGCGACGGGGCGACAAGTCCTTCGTCGTCGACGTCGGCGGCCGGTCGGACCGGATCTCTGTGGACCGCCTCAAACCGGTGCACGTGGACGTCGACCGACCACCACGGTTGGCCCTTCCTCCGCGGCGAGGCCGCCCCCCGTCCACAGCTCCCCCCGCTCGACCACCCACCACCGGATCGGACCCCCCCCCCACGACCCTCCAGGGGTCGCTTCGGCCGGGTCATCCGGACCCCCCTTAAATTGACCCTGCCGGTGCAGGTCGATTCTGGAGGGGCGTGTGTAGCGGTTCCCGCTGAATGTACACAATCGCCTTGCACCTGCCAGGACACGGCCAGGGCACGATCGCCATGCCGGGCTCGTCCGGACGGGCCCAGATGCACCTCTCCTGGGCATGCCCGGACTCGCTGTTCCCGGGCACGCCCGAACCTCCCGGGCACGCCCGGTCTCGTCCTTCCCGGGCATGCCCGCTCTCGCCTTTCCAGGGCTCGCCCAGAGCGCCCGGGCACGCCCAGCCTCGACTTGCCAGGCCACGTCCAGGACGCCCGGGCATGTCCAGACTCGCCTTTCCAGGGCTCGCCCAGAGCGTCCGGGCATGCCCGCTCTCGCCTTTCCAGGGCTCGCCCAGAGCGCTCGGGCATGCCCAGCCTCGACTTGCCAGGCCGCGTCCAGGACGCCCGGGCATGTCCAGACTCGCCTTTCCAGGACTCGCCCTTGACACCCGGGCATGCCCGGTCTCGGTTTTCCCGGTTAAACGCCCTGGCATAAATGTGTATATATGTTGCTGCCCGATAAACGGGCTTGTCAGAATACCTGAGCTGTTTTGTTTCAATAAAGCAACTCGGACGAATTCCGTCTTTGGTCGCGTCAATTCTTTCGACTCGCGTTGGAGCGCAGCTCCTTCACCCTTAGAAAAGGGGACAGACAAACACACAAACTGACATTGTGTTTTATATGATAGATTAAATTGTGGTTATCATTATTACATGATGATGAATTACATGAAAGACAAATGATGAATTGCGAAAGATGATGGGAATATTGCCTGTGATTGATGCTGTGAAGAGGAACAGGTTGAGATGGTTTGGTCATGTATTGAGGAAGGATGAAAGTGACTGGTTGAGAAGAGTGATGGAAGTTAATGTAGAAGGAAGTAGAGGACGGGGAAGACCGAGAAAGACTTGGCTAAAGATGGTGGAAGAAGAAATGCGGGCAAGGGGGTTAACAAGGAGAGATGCAGAAAATAGGACAAAATGGAGAAGATTGTCATGGGGACCGCAAGGCTAACCCCCGCTCTAGCAGGGAACATGGCCTTAAAATGCATGTTGTTGTTGTTGTATTATTACATGCTGGACACTTGTTTTGAAAGACAATTATTTCAAGGATGCCAGTTCTAATTTGCAATGAAAGTAGTTTTGCTTTGTCATTGGTAGATTACTATAAGAGAGACATTTGATAGAGATTGCCTTCGACACTGAAGGTGAATGGAGGTTATGTCTTCACCCCTGTTTGTCTGGCTGCTTGTTTGTTTGTGAGCAGGATGTCTCAAAAGGTTATGGATGGATTCGGACAAAATCTGGTGGAGAGGTGGCAGCTGCCCAAGCCCCTTTAAGGACAACACCCTTTAGAACCACAAGACCCTTCAGTCCCTTCATAACCCATAGACCCTTCAAGATCCCTAAGACTCTTTAGACCCACAAGACTCTTTAGACCCTTAAGACCCATGAAAACCTGAAGACACTTTACATCCTTTAGACCCTTAAGACCCCCAATATGATTAAAACGCCTAAGACCATTTCAACCCCTAAGACCTTTTAGACCTGTAAGACCCCTAAAGCCCACAAGACCCTTTAGACCCTAAAGACCACTAGGACCCCTTCGGACCCGACCCTTAAGACACCGAAGACCCTTTTATAACCATAAAACCCTTTTAGACCCATAAGACCCTTTCGACCCAAAATATCCTTTAGACCCCTAAGTCTGCTACGAACCTTTAAGACCCCATAAGACCATTTAAGATCCATAAGAACCTTTAGACCTGTAAGATCCTCTTAGACCCTTAAGACCCCTTATACCTTTAAGACCCATAAAGACACTTTTAAACCCTAATACCCTCTAAAACCCTAAGACCCCCAAAGATTTGAAGATTCTGTAGACACTATGAAACTCTGTCGACCCCGAAGACCCTTTGGAACCCTGTAGACCATGAAGTCCCTATAGACCCTATTACACCCTTTGACCTCTAAGACCCTTTAGATCCTCTTCGACTCTTTAGCACCACGAAGACCATTAAACTCCTTTCTCCTCTTTAGACCGTAGAACTTCACACCTTTCAGACCTTTTAATACCCTGAAGATCCCTTTGACCTCTAGATGCATTTTAGACATTTTAAGACCCTTTAGACATTTCCACCTTTGGACCTTTAGACCTTTAGATCATTTGACCTTTACAATTTTTCAGACTATTGACTTTAACACATTTACAACTAGACCATTTTGACCTTTAATTTGCAACCAACGACCTTTTATTGATTGCCACACAAATGGTCCTTCCATTTATTTGCCACACAAAACAAGTCCTGGTGAAGCTCTGTAATCCCTGATTGCTCTTTCTAGTTTTGTCTGTGTTTTGGTATTGCGTGTATGTTACAAGTTGACTTGTAAAACAATACAGTATTCATGGAATACGAGGCTTCCATGTTCGAATATTATTTTGCTCAAATCATACCTTCAATGACAAATACCATAAAGTATGCCATTGTACATTGGTGGGTTAAGTACGACTTGTTGCTTGGATATAAGGGTCGTTCCAAAAAGATGGAGGAAATACCAAGAGTTGCAAATGTTTTTGCTTGTTAAAAACTTCCAAGTGTTCTTGCCATATGCCAGTGGTTTGATTAATTTGACATTTTGTTGTTTTCAGAGCTTAATCCAAAAGTTTGCTTCTTCATACAATTAAGAATCGAACTCAAGTTGGACATTGAGCTTTCATCTAATATTTATGCAAAGAAGGAGGCAGCTCCAAATAAATCCATAAACGCATGTTGACTGTGTACGGCGAAGGTGTATCCTCATTATTTATTAGCCAAATGGACGCATGGTCCTGACACTTGGTGCTGTGCATGTCTCAGCAAAATGGGCCCTAAAAAATCTTCAGTGGTCACAATTGGCAGCTGTGGCTGCCATCATGTCACGAGCTTCTCGGACTGTTCATTACAGACACAGCCGACTTCGTTTCGCATCTGGCAAATGGTGGGGACATATATAACATGGCTTCCCCACCGGGATCCTGAAAGCAAATTGGAGTCCATGCGATGGAGCCACAAGTGATCACCTCCACCTAAGAAATGTTGCACCCTTTAACCCCCTCGCCCAACAAGATCACGGCCTCTTTTTATGGGATGCCAAGAGAATTTCGCGTGACTTGACGCCGTGCTTCTCAAAACTGCAAGCACAAGGGAATATCCTTGAGACTTGTACAGAAATTGGAGCACGCCGTCGAGGGATGTGAGCTCTTCCATGATAACTTGCATCTGCACAAGGCCTACGCTGTGCAGAATGACATTTGTGATGTGGCTTTGAGTGGCCGTATCACCCCCAATGCACTCCCCACCCTGGACCTGCCCCCTGGTCACTATTATCTGCTTCAACATTTCAAGTCCTTATTGCACGGTCACTGATTCTCCGACAAAGAGGAAATTAATGAAACAATTGAGTTGAAGGGAAAATCGGAAACTTCTGTTTTACTGGCATCGACAGTTTGGGGGGTTGTGACTTTTATCCCAAAACAACACTTGGAAATAATGGTGAATTGCCAGTCTGTCCATTTGTTGCGTCTCTCTTTCATTATGCGCTCGTAAAACCTCGGCTTCGCTTAGGATAAACTGGCAGTGGATTTGGAATTCAGTGTTTTGATTATTTTTTGCATCGTTTGTGTGGGGATTTTATTTATATCTTGCTGTCGGTCTATGCTCGCTCGATTTTAATACCCTCTTGGAATTTGTCGGTGTATCGTTCATCTGAGAAAAACTTGGGATGGAGGGATACCACCACTCGCCCTCCCAATCCAAGAATGCATTTTTGGCCACCTACATATACGTACATGCAATTTTGGGCTAAGTTGGGAAAATAGGGAAAATTTAGGGGGAGAACAGGGGAAAAATGAGGGCCAAAGCTAATGCCGAGATTGAAAGAGAGGTGAAGGGATTGGGGGATTGAGTGGAGGTGAGCATTGAATCTGGATTTAGGTCGTTTCTCCAGAGGACTCAGGAAGCCAACTCTGCTCAGTCATTGTACTCCAGTGCATTTTTCAATTTAATCTTTCCATATGATCTTTGGTCTACCTCTGCCTCTTCCAGGGCCTTCTCTACAGATTGCCAATTTATCCCATCAGTGTGGACTACATTGAATATATTTGAAACATCCAGTGGATTTATTGTGTAACATCATCTGCTATCGTAGCGCATCTTTCTGAACATAATTTCACATCCATGCCTTTATTGTTTCCAATGTCAAGATCTTCAGCGTTTTGGCACTTCAACAATGCTATACTCAAGAATTGCATCTTTGTACAACTGTTTTATCGAGTTTTTGGGGTTTTCTGGAGGAGATGGAAGGAGGTGGCGGCAGAAAAGGAGATTCTCTGATTCTTCTCGCTCCAGCAATGGTAGGATGCTGCAAAGGCTTACTATCAGAATTTTGTTGTGACTTTACTTGATGCTATATGAAAGAATGAGATGACCTTATAAAAAACAAACAACTGAAATTGTAGAAGTATTTGCCATGGAGGCACAAGTTATCTCAAATTATCTCTTCTACTGTGGCTGTTGAATTATATAAAATGGCAGGCAAATTGAAGAAAGGAGCTTTTGTGCATTCACGGATACTTTTTTGCAGGAATGGGAGCGTGGATCTAATTTCTTCTTAAATTTGGAGAAAAGTTAAGTTACTATAAACCTGATCACTTGCCTTCTAGATAACATTTAATATCAATAGTAAGATTATTGATGTCATAAGTGATTACTATATTGACCTCGTTGACAAGGATCCAATTGATCTCATTGCTTAAGCAACGCTCTAAGAATGGGTTTCTATAGGATTCTCAGCAAAAATGAGAACAAGTACAGATACATTCAAAGTGCACCGCCCCTATGCCAAATAATTAAATATCCTCCAGCGCGGCATTGCCGGGGAGCCTCTGGCACCCTGCAATACCGCCGGGCAGCTCATAGAGACTGTATTTGGAGGGAGAGGTGCACAATAATTGATTGATTAATTGCATAATTAAAATCAATAAAAGATTGTCATAAAATATTTTCTTAATCAATTGGCTAATAGCATAACTAAACCACTAGTGCTTCATCCGAAGATGTAACTTTTAGAAATTTAATTAAATAAGTCATGAATAAAAACATTAAATAATTAATCAAAAAATAATTGATCGATTAATTGATTAATCAATAAATCAAAAATACCCTTTACAGCCAAATAATTTGGTCATTGTCAAGTCCAAATATTAGCTTCCTAGCTCAAAAGGTGCCTGAGATATTAGTGGGGTGGCTAAAGTCCAAATTTAAGTGATATCGTCACACTGGCCCAAAGGACCAAGTTTGGCACAGTTCTACTTTAGGACCATACAAAACTTTTGAGAGGGGGCTGCCCGATTTTAGAGGCCCAGGTCAAGGTCAGGTCAAGGTCAAAGGTCAAATTATGTGTGTCATGTTTTTGCAATATCCAGCTTATATATAACCTAAAAAACTTGGTCTTAGTCACATAACCAACATATTTAGTCAATGAATCCATTACTATTATGGGAAGTTCCACCAGGTGACGGCCATATAGGCAGTGGCGGCGCCAGGCTTGGAAGGCATGGAAAGCTTACCTGACAGCCACAGAAGGATTCACCATTACGTCCCTGACTGCGTTTGTTCCACAGGTGATTACATCTCCAGCATTCAATGTGATCGAGCGGTTTACCTGTATCATGTACGACAACACAACCCCACATGTCAATGTGAATGACCTTCGACAGGAGCTATTCCCAAGGAGAGTGAAGATGATGGAGAAGCTTCCTCCAACTCAGAACGCACAGCTCCAGCATGTAAATCGATGCCTGTACCAAGCCAGCATTTGGAGAGAGAGTCTGAAACCATCCTAGCTGCACCAAATCCAGATGGCTTTGGGTGGACCAAAGCAGATACCGGGTGGCGTCCAACCTGGACAACCCTGTCAGCTGCTGCTCTTAGTTGTAGAGAACTACTCAAGTGCGGATGTAAGGCGACACCCACTTGTTCAAAGAATTGCACGTGCAGGAACGCAGGACTGCCATGCACAGGACTGTGTCTCTGTCGCGGAAATTGTGAAGCATAAGTCATGCAGGCCGCAACCTCCTCTGTACTGGCCAATCCAGTATCCTCCCTCAGCGTATCGATGTACGTCAAAAACACCGATGCAAAAATGACCAACACATAATTTGACCTTTGACCTTCACCTGACCTTGAAATACAATATGGCAGCACCTGAGGATATTTTCCATAATACAAATGGATTCCTTGTCCTTAAAAATGATTATTTAGACACTGAGATAATGTTTCTATGACAGCTATGAGCTGGATATGGCAAAAACATGACAAACACATAATTTGACCTTTGACCTTGACCTGACCTTGACCTGGGCCTCGAAAATCGGGCAGCCCCCTCAAAAGTTTTGTATGGTCCTAAAGTATAACTGTGCCAAATTTAGTGCTTTGGGCCAGTGTGTCACGATCATTTCCATAAGCCACTCCACTATATTGCCCAGATGAGAAAGAAAAGAAATAAATGATTAATAATGAAAATAAAGAAATAATAATCATGAAAAAATAATTAATCAATTGGCTAATAGAACACTTAAACCACCACCATTTCATCCGAATCTGTAACTTAGTTTAAAAAAAAAATTTAGACATTCATCGAATAATTAAATAATTAATTGATTAATCAATAAATCAAAAATATCCTTTGCAGCCAAATCACTTGGTCATTGTCATGTCCAAGTATCAGCTTCCTAGCTCAAAAAGTGCCTGAGATATTGCCCAGAAGAGAAAGGAAATGTACAAGTCCTTAATTAATCGATAATGATTAAATAACTAATTAATTAAATTGATTAATCAAAAAACCAAAAATTCCGTTTTTATCAAAGGACTTGCTCACTATTGTGCCGAAATTTCAGCTTTCTTGTGGAAAGGATGGCTGAGATATTGCCTGGACAAGCAAACAAACAAACAAATGAAAAATCGGTCAGAGACCGAGGACTTGCCGCAATGTACTTTTTTATCGGCTATTTTGAATCATTAAAAGTAAATAATGACCACTGCCAAAGTTCAAACGACGTGGGTTTAATCTCTACATGAGAGAATTCCACATAGCTATTTGGGTGGTGTATAAGCTAACAGATCGCTGTCTCCATCGATCTTGCCAATGCCGTAATAATAATATCGGCTCAAAATCATTTTAACTGTTGACTTGGTAGTTTTTACAATGAAGGAAACACGTATCGGGAGTACATATGACATAGCGATTGTGAATGTGACAGCTCTGAGGCATCTTTCGCTTCACATTGCAGTGACGGCGAGCACCAACATGGCGGCTGTAAGATTAAAATCTTGGCTTCAAGCCCCCTAACCACCCAAAGCCTTCAACCAGACATATTAACACGCTCCTCCCCCTTCATTCCCGTTCTTCAAAGCAAAGCGGTAAAAATTGTTGTATCGCCATTATATATTACCTACTAGCAACGGTACCCGCCCTAAGGGCGGGGCTTCAATTTGGAGGCGCAAATGATTGGGTGACCATCGTTTTGGGTGACCTTGAGCTTGACCTTGGGCTGAGAGAGTTAAAAATTGGGCACAGTCTATTCCAGGGCAAGGCAAATATGTGTGTAAAGTATGGCGATGCTATGTCCAACAATGTAGACATAGTACTGCGCACAAACAGACAGACAGACAAACAGACAGACAGACAAACCAACCAACCAACATACTTGCCGGAATCTATTCTGGCAAGTAACAAACAAACAAACAACCAGAGTGAAAACTGAGTACTCCCTTTCAGCGTGCGTCATTGCCGAGCCCCCTTCGGTGCCCGGCAATGACGTTATGCAGCTCCTGGAGATGGCATATGAAAGGAGCCATGTAAAATTAGAGGGGCTTTCATCACTTGATTCAGACTTAGAGGTCTTGAAATCCCTGTGCAATAAGGATGCAGCTGGAATTGAATGGTTGACTACGGAGTTTTACCAGCACATTGTTCGTCTGGATCTTTATGCTGTCGTGACCGGAGCTTTCGTCACCGAGGCATTTCCCCATATCCTCATGACAAAGTTTTCTTTTATTACTCTTCTCCTCAAATCCTGTGGTCTTATAAGCCTTACACATGACCATTCTATTTCTCTATTGCGTATCGATTACAAATTTGTGACTAAAGCTTTGTTACACCTTCTGAAGGTATATCAAGAGTTCATCAGTTGTGACCACTGACCAGTCATTCTATTATATAGGTAGATCCATCTTTGACTGTATTTTCTCGGTGCAAAAGAGGATTTTCTGGACCGGCCCTTCCCTTTTGTCTCGTCTCTCTCTCTCTGACTCTGTCGTGGCCCTGATTTCGTGAAGGTGGGGGTACATAATCCTGGATGTGGGGGATCTCTGTGTCGCTCCTGGGAGTTCAATCGGCTCTATCCATGCTTGATCTCTGTGTCGGCTTGTTCGAGAGAACTGTCCGGGGCTAAACAACAACAACAACAACAGCTGCTAAATGCCTTATTAAAATTACCCTGTCTTTCTTGCAGCATCTATTGCCTTTGGGAAAGGAATTTGACATGGCTGCTCATTGTCTAATAACATGTACTTGCTTTATTTTGAGCCTTTGTCTTACTTGTTGAAAATAAGGATGGTTGTTGTTCTAACAATGTAACAGTCCCCCTTGAAAGTTTTCTAATCAGCTTATGCTGATGACTTTTTGCTTTGTACACAGTGTCCATCTGACCTTGTGCTGTTGAAAGATTGTGAAGACATCTAGCTTGCTGCTTCTTCACCGAGAGGTAATTGGGTTTTAAAAATCAGGTTTGTGGGGTGGAGCACGTGAGGGTGGACAATCCTCCTCCACCTTTCAGTAATTTTAGATGAAGTCATGAAACAATGAGGCACCTGGGGATTTATGTGTGTATGGAGAATGCCTCATTCCCAGAATATTGGATTGAGCTTGGGGTGAAAAGATCCTCATGTTTGTGAGGGTGGATAGGAGTCTGGAAGTTTATTTCACTGAGAAGCAGAACAATGGTGCTGAGTCACCGAGTCGTTCCAGTTTTTCATTCATATATTTAGACTGTATGAGTATGTTGGCTGAGATTCTGTCCAAATTTCAGAAATAAATGCTTAACTTATTCTGGGAAAGGAATCACTGAGTTCTCAATCTATGGTTGGTTCTTTCATTTGAGGAGGCTCAGTTTATTCCATGCCATAAACCATGTTTAAAGCATGACCTTTCCAAACTCTTCCAAGATGTATGTTCGCTGTCCTCTCTCTGAGGTGGAGGTTTCTAGCCATTTTTCTTTCAACAAGTAGGCAACCCTAGAGTATCATCAGCAGCTCTTCTCAATCAATCTTCATGAGCTTTACAGGATATTTATAAGGAGCTTTTGATGGCCTAGTCCATGGGTTCCCAATCAGTGGGCCATGGCCCACAGGTGGGCCACAGCACGTTTTCCAGGTGGGCCACAGAGACTGCCCAATATTTGCCCAAATAATATAATCTTTTCACACAGAAGGCCTAAAACAAGACTTCAATTCTGTGTGTGTTGGTGGTGGCCAGTGGTAGCCCGCACTATTCCCTGCATATTTTTTTAGTCTTGTTTTTAAAATATTTTTCCTTTTTTTTCTTTTTTTCCCAGAAACCCTTCTGAAATAACAAAACGAGGATATGATGAGCAATACATAAAGTTGGATTCACATCCTTACATGATCGTGGAGAATTAAAGGGACAATGCGTCCTGTGCGAGAAAGTTCTCGGAAATCAATCTTTCCGGCCATCGAAGTTGAAGCTCCATTTGGAGAAGATTCATCCACATCATCAACATCAGGATGTGGACTTCTTCAAGCGAATGGAAGAGAACATGAAGCGCCAGCACTTAGATCAAAGTGGAACATTATTTCAGCAAAACAAGCGTCTTACGGAGGCTTCTTATGCCGTCAGCCTCCTCATTGCGCAACAGAAGAAACCTCACACAGTCGGAGAGACTCTGATCAAGCCATGTGCTCTGAAGATGGCTAGGATTCTGCTTGGAGAAGAAGCTGAAAAATAAGTTCAAAAAACTTCTCTGTCAAATAATGCGGTTCAAAGGAGGATTTCTGACTTGTCCAGCGACATAAAATAACAGGTGATTGCTGAAATCAAAGACGCTGCATTTGGATTGTTCTCAATTCAGTTGGATGAATCCACAGATGTTTCATCCTGTTCCCAGCTTCTTGCCTTCGTTTGGTATGTGAAGGGTGATTCCATCAAGGAAGAATTCTTATTCTGCCGTTCTCTCAAAAGAAATGCCAGAGCTGTGGATGTGATGGAAAAATTAACAGAGTTATTTGACCATGAGGAACTGAACTCACACAATCTTTGTGGAGTGTGCACCGATGGCGCCCCAGCTATGCTAGGAGCAAAAAGTGGCTTGCAAGCGCTTGTTCGAAATCTATCTCCAGGCATCATTTCTGTTCATTGTCTGATTCATCGACAAGCTCTTGCTTCAAAAACCCTTCCATCTCATCTTCAGGATGTTCTTGAACAAGTCATCAAAATTGTGAACTACGTGAAAAGCAGTGCTTTGAATTCCCGACTCTTATGGATTCAGAGCATAAGAACATGCTTTACTACACCAAGGTGCGTTGGTTTGAACTCCGAGAAGAGATGCAGAGTTTCCCACAGATGCAAGAAAAACACAAACTTTAAGTTTCTTTCCATGAAAAGCTGTGGGTCTTTCGCCTCGCATACCTTGTGGATATTTTTGATCAACTGAACAGACTGAATCTAAAGCTGCAAGGAAAGGGAACAACTATCATTCAGTTCATTGACACTCTCAGTGCATTTATACAGAAGCTTGAAAACTGGAAACGAAAGGCTGAGGAAGGGAACTTTACCATGTTCGAATCTCGTTCAGAAGTCACTATTAATGAGCCGTTGGATCCTGGCATTGCAAAGGATGTTGTGACATACCTCAGCTGTCTCCGAGAAGAATTTCTGCAGTACTTTCCAGAAATTTGGAGAGAAGGACTGGTGCTCATGAGGAATCCTTTTCTTGTTAAAGTCAGTGACGTCCAGGATGACCTGCAAGATGAACTGATTGAATTTCAAAATGATTCTGGATGCAGAGATGTCTTTGAAGCTTCCTCTATCTCTGAGTTTTGGCCAAAAATGATGGGAAGCTACCTCAACATTGAAAAGGAATGCCTTCGGAAACTCCTGCCCTTTGCAACAACTTATCTTTGTGAATCAGGCTTCTCAACGTTGGTGCAGCTGAAGACAAAGGCTCGGAACTGCCTTGAACGTGAGGCAGATCTTAGATGTGCGCTTTCTACAACAGAACCTAGGATTTGGAAACTGGTGCAGAAAATTCAGGAGAACATCTCTCATTAAAGTAGCTTTAGATTCAACTGGTTTGAGTTTTTTTTTCAATTGGCAGGTACTGCAATGTTTTGTGTTACAGCACACAAGCAAAGCACCCTGGAGATGAGTTTTCAATTATATTTTTATTTTACTGGTTAT
The DNA here is from genome assembly GCF_964187855.1 of Myxine glutinosa. Classification (NCBI taxonomy): domain Eukaryota; kingdom Metazoa; phylum Chordata; class Myxini; order Myxiniformes; family Myxinidae; genus Myxine; species Myxine glutinosa. The sequence goes on from NC_136271.1 coordinate 68,664,360, forward strand.
TATTGCAATGTGTTAATAGAGTTTCATTTCTTAATTTAAAATAAATATTTGTTTTTTATGGAAAAGCCTTGAAGTCTGAAGTGTTTATTTGCCTTTTCAATTGATTTTCTTGATATTCTGTTCTAAAAATTTCTCGCAAGACCCTTTGTTACAAATAAATTTGCTTTACTTCACTCGCATTAATTCATTTCACAAAGAAATTGTTCAAATGAGAAATATTGTTCCATTAAATACTCTAAAAGTCTAAATTGAATTAAGTTGTGGTTCTTATTGACATTTCTTTGGTTTCAAAAAATTGCTATGATCCCCACTGGGCCATGACATGTCAGGTCAAAAGCCAGTTGGGCCACGTAGCGAAAAAGGTTGTTAAACACTGGTCTAGTCAAATGTTTCCACTGTAGAAAAGGGATAACTTTTAAAGCCAGAAAAAGAACTGGAGACAGAAATGTGTTAAATATATTATTACGCTGCGCTCGCGAAGCAAATAGAAGGTTTAGGCATTCGGTTGTGTCCGTAAGTGTCTGCATTTTAAAAATTCATATTCTTGGCTCCCGTTGGTCCGATTGACACTAAATTTTACCACAGGAGTGCCTCCGCCTGTCAATTTTTTTTGTTCATAATGATGACGTCATAGGTCTGATCAGTATGAAAAAAATTTTCCTCTGCAACTGTAAGTCCGATGGACACAAAATTTTCAGAATATGAACGGCTCCTCATGTGGAATTTTTTTAAATGATAATTATGACACCATCGGTCACGTGGTACAGGCGCCATTTTGGAAAAATCGAAAAAAGTTGCACCTCGAAATCTCCAAAACCGCTATGGAAAAAATTGAAACGTGGCTCATTGTAAAGAACTCCATATGGGGAATAGGTGTTGTTAACGATGACATCATTGGTGCCAAAATTATGACGTCATAATTTGACAGGGACAATGCCTAGTCTGATCAGTTTGAAATTTATTGAGCATGATCTATGCAATAATTATATTGGAGGATACAAATTAATGATGTCATCGCTCACGTGGTCTGGCAGCCATATTGGATCAAAGAGAAAAAAAAAAACGTTCAAAAGCAGAAGAGTTGGCTCGCACCAACCAACTTGACTACGCAGGGTAAGGATTCTATGAATACCATCTAGTTCTTTAATGTTAGCCCTTTTCTGCTGTTCATTGACCATTCTGTTTCGCCAACACCGCTTGCTAATTTTTGCTGGAACTGGCATTCTTTTCTACTAAACTTTTTACAGTCAGAAGTAGAGCGAAGTCAATGGCATGCCATCGCAAATCCCCCATGCTTCCCACCTTAAGCAAAATTGGAATGCAAAAAATATGGTGAAAAGTTCCACCAGAAATGACTCGATATAAAAATTTTGAGGTTTTTTTGACCCTGTGACCAATGGAGTGTCCAGATACTTCCCTATCCCCTGGGGCATGAACCGGATGTCGAATCCAAAAAATCGTTAAATATTTCCTGTGATTGCATCTACAAAGTTTCATTCAAAATGTTTAAAAGTGTGCCCATAATTGCATTTTCTGATATTTGACATTTTGACCTCGCCCCATGGCCCAGGTGGCAGGGAAAAAACGACCCATGCACCGATGAAAAACTACCCATACTTCCCATGTACCTTTTTGCCATGTGGTGATCATAATATTACCATGTTTGGTGAATTTATGCGCAACTGTATAGGAGGAGATAGCATGACGGATGGCTGGACGGACGAACAGACAGACAGAGCCGATTAAAATACCCCCCAGTTTTTTTTTAAAGGATGGGGAAAATAATGCAGGAACTGAACTTTTTTTTTTGAACCTCTCTTGCACAAACCACTTTTCAAATCTCCCTTACTGACATCTCCCACTCTTTGTAGGGAAATGGCTGCTACCCAGCTACAAAAATCGGAGTAATGGGTACTTAAATATGTGTGACAGGGAGTCCTTATTGGTCAGAACCTTTGCAGCAATTTCTGGAATGTGACAAGCGGTCAGGTCACCATTCCAGTGAATAAGCACTATTTAACACATACCGTATATATCAAGAAGTCGGCATACCTCTTATAAAGATGTGGGTAAACTTCTTATGTAGTGATGGCCCGGACACTCCATTGGCTCAATACAACATAAATTCTCAAAAAATCCACCGAGATAAAACTTAAAGAAAGGTTCATATAAAGTGGCACCCTACATCTGGCAAATAAAATACATTTCCTTCTTCATGCAGAGCCTGGTGTTGGCTTAGCGGTTAGGGTGCCGGCTTGGGATCCTAGGATCCTGGGTTCGAATCTCGGTCGATCACTGAATTAACACCAGGGGGGTTGACTCAGCCTATCATCCTTCCAAGGTCGGCAAATTGAGTACCAATTCACTGGTAATTCCCTTAGTGTCACAAGAGGCGACGAAGCGTTGGTGGCAGGAAGGGCATCCGGCCACAAAACATTGCTTCAAAAATGGGACCGCTGAGCCCAAAAAAAGGCCAACCCCCGCTCTGTGGGGAAAAATGGCCTCTAAAGGCGGTTCCTTCTTCATGTGTGAATCAAATTGGCACCCCTTTATATGATTTTTTCGAGAGCATTACTTTGTTCCGCCTAAGAACACAAGGGAAGTACAGCATGCACATGAGATTTTTTGAATGTCCCTTCTTTTTTATTGTTCGACATTTTCTATAAGCTCTGGAATGTCCCTTCTTTTCTCTACTTTGCCACATGGCAAATATCCTTATATAAAGGGGCCATTTCTATGCACCTGACATTTTACCCAAGAATATATATATATATATATATATATATATATATATATATATATATATATATATATATATATATATATATATGTATATATATATATATATGTATATATATATATATATATATATATATACATATATATATATATATATATATATATATCTATAATTCCAGTAATCTCTGTCTGTCTGTCTGTACGTTTGTTTGTTTGTCTGTGACCGCTGTTTCTCGACAACCACGGGTCCGATATACTTTTAACTTGCCAGGTATATTGCTGGGGACCCGAGGATGTGCCTTTTCAAGGTTTCATATTAATCGGACAATTACTTACCGAGCTATGTCCAAAAAACGATTCAACCAATCAGAGAGCAGCGAACGATCGCGTGTGCCGAACGTGGCGGGCACACTCTGCCTCGGATGGCACATTTGAGAGCGTATTCATTTATTTCACGTTTGCAAACTATGTTGGCGTTAAACTATGTTTTACAACTAATAAAAACGAATTTGCGATTCATTCGCTTTCCTGCGCGTTTGTGCACGCGATGGCGATTTCTTTACCAAACTCCGGAAGCCGTTCGCTTTGGACCAAACCATTGCATGTAAATAGAGGGGGGGGATTGTCACCACTCGCAAGCCGTTCGCTTTGGACCAAACCATTTCATGTAAATAGAGGGGGGGGGATATAATTTTAGATATAGATATAGTACGGGCATGCCCTAGTATATATAATGGTATCTGTAATCTGGTTCTCCAACCTAATGAGCGGACAACATGACGTCATCGCCATGCACGTCCGCCTTGCCTGCAAAGTTCCAGAGGAACCATCTAGCAGTGCGTCATTACGGATTATAAATACAGATACTGTCACAAGTGCATGCAAAACTCACAGTTACCGACCTGGTTTCGCCCTTGTTGGGGCTTCATCAGGGCAACGCAGTGAGGCTTTCCATACACTTGTAACTCTGTGACCCTTTCGGTTTTTATATCAGTCACTATGCGACCTTCATATCATCAGTGGAGAACCGCCAGCAAGGTGCCCCATACAGCTGCTGCTGCACCTTGCTGGGAGCGATAAGCACCGCCTTATCGCTTGCGGCACTTGCTGGCGGTTCTCCACTGATGATATGAAGGTCGCATAGTGACTGATATAAAAACCGAAAGGGTCACAGAGTTACAAGTGTATGGAAAGCCTCACTGCGTTGCCCTGATGAAGCCCCAACAAGGGCGAAACCAGGTCGGTAACTGTGAGTTTTGCATGCAATTGTGACAGTATCTGTATTTATAATCCGTAATGACGCACTGCTAGATGGTTCCTCTGGAACTTTGCAGGCAAGGCGGACGTGCATGGCGATGACGTCATGTTGTCCGCTCATTAGGTTGGAGAACCAGATTACAGATACCATTATTAGTAACTCCCAACCGCAACCAGGTCGACTCCATATGATGAGTGGATACCAGAGATAACGTTACCACGTGGCAGGCGGTGCTTATCGCTCCCAGCAAGGTGCAGCAGCAGCTGTATGGGACACCTTGCTGGCGGTTCTCCACTGATGATATGAAGGTCGCATAGTGACTGATATATATATATATATATATATATATATATATGTATGTATATGTATATATATGTATATATATGTATATATGTATATATGTGTATGTATATATATGTATATATGTATATATGTGTATGTATATATATGTATATATATGTATATATGTATATATGTATATATATATATATATTGTTACTGACACGGCTTAAGATGTTGCTTGACCGAGCGGAATGGCCGCCGTGTTCGCACAGTTTACCCGATTACCCCCAACTCACCCGATTCCACTCGAACGTTGGCCAATTTGCGCTACGCTAAATCAATGATGGAAAGGACACAACGACTGGGATAAATGAAACGACGCAAGGGGTACAGTTCTCAAGACCTCCGGAGGAGGATATAATTAGTGGTGGAGAAAAGGGGTAGATTACAAGGTAATAAGGTAAAGACACAGAAGAGATAGGCACTTAGACACAATCTTATCTAACCCAGACAGACCACAGACAAACGGAACAAGACTGACTTACACAGGGATTGATGGCAGGGAAGGACAGGCAGTCGATAGCACAAGGTGCACCTTGGCTCAGGGACAGGATAAAGCACGGTCCAGTCCAGAGATGCGGGGAGGTGTCACAGCGCTCGGAGGTGGCGTCCTTCTCTCTCCAAGCTCAGCGCGCATCTGACGTCACCTCCCTCTTCCTGCGCATACTCAGCGGGGAGTCACACGCCCTCGGCTCGTTGGCTCCGCCCCAGATGGGACCGGTCCGCCGCTTCTATTGGGTGCGGGGGTTACCGGGCTCCGCCCTTGACGAGGAGCTGACAGCGAGCCCCTACTTGGTAACCCCGTCGAGCACATGCTCGATGGCGGCTCGTTGGAAAGGCCTGGTGCACTCCCAACACCCCCTACCAACCAAGCCAGAGTGAGGACGCACACTCCCCGCGCCGCCGCCGTTGTTGTTGTTGTTGAACCGTGAGGAAGAGCTGCGGGGAGGTATTGGGAGGTCCTAAACTTCCTAACGGTGCCATACAATCACATTCTGGTGCAACGAAGAGTCAGAATTAATGGAAACGAGTCCTTAACTGACATAGACTAAGAATAACTAGCAAGATGTCCTATAGTTGTCTACGTGAGATGCGGTGGACCTGGATGCGACATTTAATGGGGGAAATAGGGGGAGGTCGGGTCTACAGAGTGTTGTTTACAGAAAATGGGACTAGGGAATGGGGGATTGGGGATAGTTGGGAAGTATGGAGGAAATAGGGGAATATTTACAAGCGGATATGGATGGATGCCAATCCCATATCCGCAACATTGCACCCTTCTCTACCTCGGGGCTTCCCGACCCGATAAATTTTTACTTACTTTAGTGTGGCACTCAGATGTAGTTCTCTCTACTATTAACTCAACCCTGAGTGCGACAGTTTTACAGATGTTCACAAATGAGTAAATATGTCCCCCTGCGACGTTGCACCCTTCTCCTAACAGAAACACACCCACAGGATAACCGAATCGCGGAAAGAATCCTCAAACTAAACATACAGCCGGTAGGGAGCATCATTTATACAAGACTACACTGATATTTACACTATGATCCAGGACCTGTTCTTTGAGGAACACATGCAGATGTTATGCATAGAGAGAGCACGCATGCCAGCATCGATACACCAACCCACGAGTGCCCTGTGGCCCTACGGCCTTTAATAATGTGCAGAGCACCCCGTCCAAGCACCAAAAGCACCACCCCATACGCACAGTCAGCACCATCCGGTGCACCAATAAAGTGTTCAGTAACAATGCACAATTAAGTGTCCATGGTCACCGGTGGTGTCGCAGCCGGCCGATGTTCTGCCGCTGGTCTTGCCTTCTTGGAGTGCACTTGGCCTTCTGGCTTCTTTAGAAATAAAGAAAGGCGCCAACCGCGTCCATTTCTAAATTGTGGCCGTCAGGGGGGCCAACTAAAAGTGGTTCACCTGTATGGCATAGGTGCCACGTTGACCCAGAGGTCCATCAACGGGTGGTGCTTGCCCGCAAAAGAACTGCGGTCCATTGTGGGCGGCCACAAAATTGCGGTCCATATGGTGTATCGATCCAGGCAGCAAGCAGCGGAAGTACAGGCCCACAACTGCGGAGCCAGCACCTCTCTCTCCTCTCTCTCTGCCCCAAAGCCAGATCCTCGGAGGTGGGAGACAAAATAAGACAAGTGAGCAAGGTGGTAAGGGCGCAAAAGTGCACGCAATACAAGGTAATGCACACTGGGGGCACATGGGAACCAGGTGAGACAGGTACGTTCCTACCGTACGCCCCCCCCCCCACCAGGTAACCTACATTGCCCCTCCCTTACCCCTTACGGTATCCACAAAACACAACACTACCCATAAACATCTACTTTACACATCAACAACCGTCCCTACTGTCTTCCCCGTTCCTCCCATAAACCAAATTCGTCTTCTCTCCCTCCTAACCAATCAAATTTGCCATTTCCAACTCTCATCAAAATTTGCCATCACCAATTCATCATCAGTCCCTCCTAAGGAGGGAGAGATGGAATCACCCCAATGTCTCATCCACGTCGTGATGCGTCTCACAAATCCACACAGCAATTCTCCTTTCCTGCAACACAGAACAAAGGAACACAGGTGTGGAGTCATCATCATCACCTCAGGTAAGTGGCTGCGTATGGTGCGACAGGTTCATCAATCCTAACTATTTCCTAAATGACTTTAACAACTTTACATTACCCGGGGTCTTTCCCTGCCAATCCATTGGCCAACTTACACTATGGGTTCTAAAAACCAATTCCCATTGACCAAACTGTGGTGCTTCTCAAGTTGGGGTCTCACTCCCCCGATTCATCACTCGGTGCCCCCCGCACAATTTCGGTGGCTGGGTCGTGTGACGCTCCCAGCTGGTCCGTCCACCTGCACACCTCCACCACTGTTGTTGCCTACCGAGCTCACCTGCTCCTCACCCTAACCTAACTAACTGGGGAAGGCCCTCTCGCACTCTCACCCCATCAGTGCCCTCTCTGGCACGGGCTGCCCGATCCACACCCGGGATCCTCAGGCACCCACTGACACTAACGGCTCCCAGAGCCCACCTGCCGCCTCACCTGGCCGACATCTAACAGTGGTGGAGTGCCCAACCATTCACACTCATACTAACAGGCCACACGACCAGCCAATTTCACCACACCAATGCACCCATCCACAATACCATTCTGCATCCGCACCACAAATGCCAATATCCAACCACAATTTACCTATACCCTCTACCTAACACTTACACTACCCGCCCCGGGTACTCGTGAAAGGGGTCCACTCTTCCCCCATCCACACCTTCGCACCATGCACACCACTCCGTACCACTTACTCCAACTCTCTCCACACCACTCATTCTCCGCTCCATATATTCCACACACTTGTGCTCTCATACTTGGTGCCGCCTGCACCCTTCTCTCCCCCAAGCGCATTCGCGCTGATCCACAACACTCACTACTCTTACACTGCTCCACACACCTGTCCAGTTCTCACACAGCATCATCTCATCTAACTACTCCCATCTGAAACTTGCGCTTCCCAGTCGTCCCTTTAAACTATTGCGCTCCCACGTCATTATCATCCACACTAAACTACCTGCGTCCCCACTACAGGTATCCTTGTCACTAACTAACCTTAACGTTACCTAATGTCATCTTCGCTAGATCCCTACACACAATATCCTAACCCACCCGGGCTAGTTTTCACTGCCATACACCCCATAATCTATAGCGCATTTGCCCCCCTTCATGGGAAGGGTGGCAGGGATGCCACCCTTACCCACCGTCATACGGCGCGAGTGGGACCTTGTGGGACCACCTCGTATGTGAGTCGTTGCCCGCCTGCCGGACCCCGTGCGTCGCCCCTTGCGGGGTCAGCGCGGGGCCGAACCGGCCAGGCCCCCACAGTACATTACCCCCAAGGGGCTCCCGTGCCTCCCCTGTCCCTCTAAAAACTACCCCTGTTGGTGTCGATGCATGGGTCACACTTCCGCAACCCGCTACCCATTCCATACCACCACAACCTTGCTCACTCACACCTCGCACCTCTCCCATCACCGGACCCTCTCGCTCGCACCCTCGTTCCATCCCCTCCGGACCAGCCATACACCTCACTCTTGGCCTCTCACGAACATCCGGGTCTATCTCGACCCCCAAGCTTATTAAATCACCTGGCGCATCATACGCACGACCATATTGGTCACCACTTACACCGGGTCCTCTTTCTCTTCGCTTCTCCTCCATCACCTGCGAATCCCTCATCCGGTTAATGAGCACATCATCACGATCCGAACACAGACTTTGGACCAATTCTTTTACTTCCTCCTTTATCTCTTTCTTATCCTCTCTCCGTCGCTTCTTAATTTCGCTCACCCCTTCTTCCACTTCTTCTAATTTCTGCTTCACCTCCTTCATCTCCTCGTGCGCCCCCTTAAGTTCTTCCTCTAACTCCACCTTATTTTTTTCTATGTGCTCCCGCACCTCCCGCTCTTTAACCTCCATCACCTCTACCACCTTGTTCATTTTCCTCGTCAGGTCCTCATGTACCATCTGACAGTCTTTTTTAATTACCCCCACATCCTTTTTCATCTCCTTCTGTGTCGATTTTAAACCCTCTATTACCGCTGTGTTCTTCTTTACCTGGTCCCCCAACTCCTTTTGTCCCACTGTCAGTTGTTCTACTCCCAGCGTCAACTCCTCTATACCACCTTGCAATTTTACAGTCCCCTTTCTCACCTCCTTCCCCATGCACTTCTTACAGTGCCTCACCTCCTCGCGCACTCCTCCGACCTCCTCACTCACACCTCTTCTGATCTCTTCTCCCATCACTTGCATCTCCTGCCCAGATGCCACCCTCATCTGCTCCATTTCCTCCCTGTGAGCATCCAATTTAGTTTCTACCCCCATTCTGACCCCCTCTATCTGCTGCCCCATTTTTTAAACTTCCCTTTCCGCTTGGTCCCTCATGTCCCTCAATTTGCCTTCCATACTGTTTTCTAACCCCTCTAACCCCTTTTGCATCCCTTCCATTTGATTCTCTTGAGCGGCCATTCTGTTTTCTACCCCCGTTAACCCATGTTTCACCCCTTCTATTTGATTCTCTTGAGCGGCCATTCTGTTTTCTACCCCCATTAACCCATGTTTCACCCCTTCTATCCCATTGTCTAACCCCTCTAATTTCTTGTCTAATCCCTCACCGGTACCCCTCGCTTCGTCCCTCATTACCCGCAATTGCTCACTCTGAGCCCTCATCTCGTCCTTCTGCAGGTTGAGGGACGCCTGCATTTGTACCATAAATTGCTCCATGAGGGCCTGCATTTGGGCCATCCCTCCCACTTGTGCAGCGGGTGCGGCCGCCGTAGCCATGTGCGAGGCGCCATTTTGCGCGCCCGCAACCTCGTGCGCGAGGACGCCATTTTGCGACCATGCCGCCCTCACTGCTTCGCTCTCCTCTTGTCCCTCAAAGTGGTCCTGGATCGACCCTGCCTCACTCTCCTCTACCGGAACCCAGCCGTCTTGATCTGCCATAGCGTGACTTTCGAAATTCGGGTTTTTATTTTAAAACAAAACAAATTTCACCGTTAATAATTTCGAGCGCGTGAAGCGCGCTTCGGGTCCAATCCCACTTCCCGACACCAATTGTTACGGACACGGCTTAAGATGTCGCTTGACCGAGCGGAATGGCCGCCGTGTTCGCACAGTTTACCCGATTACCCCCAACTCACCCGATTCCACTCGAACGTTGGCCAATTTGCGCTACGCTAAATCAATGATGGAAAGGACACAACGACTGGGATAAATGAAACGACGCAAGGGGTACAGTTCTCAAGACCTCCGGAGGAGGATATAATTAGTGGTGGAGAAAAGGGGTAGATTACAAGGTAATGAGGTAAAGACACAGAAGAGATAGGCACTTAGACACAATCTTATCTAACCCAGACAGACCACAGACAAACGGAACAAGACTGACTTACACAGGGATTGATGGCAGGGAAGGACAGGCAGTCGATAGCACAAGGTGCACCTTGGCTCAGGGACAGGATAAAGCACGGTCCAGTCCAGAGATGCGGGGAGGTGTCACAGCGCTCGGAGGTGGCGTCCTTCTCTCTCCAAGCTCAGCGCGCATCTGACGTCACCTCCCTCTTCCTGCGCATGCTCAGCGGGGAGTCACACGCCCTCGGCTCGTTGGCTCCGCCCCAGATGGGACCGGTCCGCCGCTTCTATTGGGTGCGGGGGTTACCGGGCTCCGCCCTTGACGAGGAGCTGACAGCGAGCCCCTACTTGGTAACCCCGTCGAGCACATGCTCGATGGCGGCTCGTTGGAAAGGCCTGGTGCACTCCCAACACCCCCTACCAACCAAGCCGGAGTGAGGACGCACACTCCCCGCGCCGCCGCCGTTGTTGTTGTTGTTGAACCGTGAGGAAGAGCTGCGGGGAGGTATTGGGAGGTCCTAAACTTCCTAACGGTGCCATACAATCACATTCTGGTGCAACGAAGAGTCAGAATTAATGGAAACGAGTCCTTAACTGACATAGACTAAGAATAACTAGCAAGATGTCCTATAGTTGTCTACGTGAGATGCGGTGGACCTGGATGCGACATTTAATGGGGGAAATAGGGGGAGGTCGGGTCTACAGAGTGTTGTTTACAGAAAATGGGACTAGGGAATGGGGGATTGGGGATAGTTGGGAAGTATGGAGGAAATAGGGGAATATTTACAAGCGGATATGGATGGATGCCAATCCCATATCCGCAACAATATATATATATATATATATATATATATATATATATATATATATATATATATATATACATATATATATATATATATATATACATATATATATATATATATTGTTGCGAATATGGAATTTGGCCTCCATATCCGCTTGTAAATATTCCCCTATTTCCCCAATACTCCCCAACTATCCCCAATCCCCCATTCCCTAGTCCCATTGTCTGTAAACAACACTCTGTAGAACCGACCTTCCCCTTTTTCCCCCATTAAATGTCGTGCCCAGGTCCACCGCATCTCACGTAGACAACTTTCGGACATCTTGCTAGTTATTCTTAGTCTATGTCAGTTAAGGACTCGTTTCCATTAATTCTGACTCTTCGTTGCACCAGAATGTGATTATATGGCACCAGTAGTGAGTTTAGGACCTTCCCATACCTCCTCCCATCTTCCCCATGAAACAACAACAACAACTACAACAACGGCGCGCGGGGGGAGTGTGCGTCCTCACACCGGCTCGGTTAGCCGCCATGACCATGCGCTCCGACGGGGTTACCACGAAGGGGCTCCTTGTCAGCCCCTCGTCAAGGGTGGAGCCGGTAACCCCCCCGCACGCACCCAATGAGAAGCAACGTGCCGATTCCATCTGGGGCGGAGCTAACGAGCCGAGGGCGTGTCACTCCCCGCCGGATATACGCGGCGACTTACCGGATGTGAGGTCAGATGCGCCTGAACTACGGAGAGCAGAGGAAGCCACCGCCACCCCCAGCGCGACGATACCTCCCCGCATCTTTGGACCGGACCGAACCGGGTCGATTCTGCCCTGAGCCCAGGTGCACCTGGAGCCATCGATCCTGCCTTTCCTTGCCATCAATCCCCGTGTGAGTCAGTTTTGTCCCGTTTATCTGTCGTCTGTTGGGGTTAATATAAGAGTGTGTCTAAGTGCTTGTCTTTCTATGCTGTCCCTCTTGTAGTTGTAATCTAACCTTCCGAACGAATATAACCTCCTCCGGAGGTCTTGAGAACTGAACCCTTGGTGTCGTGTCATTTGAATCCAGCCGTTGTGTCCTTTTCCTTCATTGATCTAGCGTAGCGCGACTAGTCAACGTTCGAGCATAATCGGGTAAACTGTGCAGACGTGGTCATACCAAACCGCTCGGTAAACTAACATCCACCACCGCGTCTGTAACAATTGGTGTCGAGGAGTGGAATTCGGACCCGGGACTAAATTTGTTAGGCCCAAACTTTGGGAGGTAGAATCGATCCGGAGCGCGTTTACTGCGCTCGACGAAATTATAACGGCGAAATTTGATTTTGTTATACGGAAATAAAAACCCGAATTTTGAAAGTCGCGCTATGGCAGACCAAGTCGGCTGGGGTCCGGTAGTGGAGAGTGAGGCAGGGTCGGTCCAGGACCAAATTGAGGGACGTGAGGAGAGCGAAGCAGCGAGGGTAGCAGACGCACAAAATGGCGCCTCGCTGGTCACCGCGCCCGCGACCGTGGCAGCGCCCCTGGTGGATTCGAACCTTTTCCTCCTGCAAATGAGGGCCCTTATGGAACAAATGGTGGGAATGAGGGCTGATAGTGAGCGGTTGGGAAACCAAATGGGGGTAATGGGAAACGAAATGGGGGTAATGAGGGACGAAGCGAGGGGTACCGGAGAGGGGTTAGACAATAATTTTAAGGGTTTAGACAAGAAATTTGAGAAGTTAGACGACAAATTTGAGGGGTTAGACAACGGGATAAAAGAGGTGAAAAAGGGGTTAATGGGGGTAGAAAACAGAATGGCCGCTCAAGAGAATCAAATGGAAGGGATGCAAAAGGGGTTAGAGGGGGTAGAAAATAGAATGGCTGCCCAGGAGAATCAGATAGAGGGAGTGAAAAATGGGTTAGAGGGGTTAGAAAACAGGATGGAAGGCAAATTGAGGGACATGAGGGACCAAGCGGAAAGGGAAGTTAACCAAATGGGGCAGCAGATAGAGGGGGTCAGAATGGGGGTAGAAACCAAACTGGATGCTCACAGGGAGGAAATGGAGCAGATGAGGGTGGCATCTGGGCAGGAGATGCAAGTGATGGGAGAGGAGATCAGAAGAGGGGTGAGTGAGGAGGTCGGAGGAGTGCGCGAGGAGGTGAGGCACTGTAAGGAGCGCATGGAGAAGGAGGTGAGAAAGGGGACTGTAAAATTGCAAGGGGGTATAGAGGAGTTGACGCTGGGAGTAGAACAACTGACAGTGGGACAAAAGGAGTTGGGGGAACAGGTAAAGAAGAACACAGCGGTAATAGAGGGGTTAAAATCGACGCAGAAGGAGATGAAAAAGGACGTAGGGGTAATTAAAAAAGAGTGTCAGACGGTACATGAGGACTTGACGAAAAAAAATGAACAAAGTGGTAGAGGTGATGGAGGTTAAAGAGCGGGAGGTGCGGGAGCACATAGAAAAAAATAAAGTGGAGTTAGAGGAAGAACTTAAAGGGGCGCACGAGGAGATGAAGGAGGTGAAGCAGAAATTAGAAGAAGTGGAAGAAGGGGTGAGCGAAATTAAAAAGCGACGGAGAGAGGATAAGAAAGAGATAAAGGAGGAAGTAAAAGAATTGGTCCAAAGTCTGTGTTCGGATCGTGATGATGTGCTCATTAACCGGATGAGGGATTCGCAGGTGATGGAGGAGAAGCGAAGAGAAAGAGGACCCGGTGTAAGTGGTGACCAATATGGTCGTGCGTATGATGCGCCAGGTGATTTAATAAGCTTGGGGGTCGAGATAGACCCGGATGTTCGTGAGAGGCCACGAGTGAGGTGTATGGCTGGTCCGGAGGGTATGGAACGAGAGGTGCGAGGTGTGGGTGAGCAAGGTTGTGGTGGTATGGAATGGGTAGCGGGTTGCGGAGGTGTGACCCATGCATCGACACCAACAGGGGTAGTTGTTGGAGGGACCGGGGAGGCACGAGAGCCCCTTGGGGGTAATGTACTGTGGGGGCCCGGCCGGTTCGGCCCCGCGCTGACCCCGCAAGGGGCGACGCACGGGGTCCGGCAGGCGGGCAACGACTCGCATACGAGGTGGTCCCACAAGGTCCCACTCGCGCCGTATGACGGCAAGAGTGATCTACGCGCGTACCTGGCGCAGTTTGACTGTGTGTGTAAGGGCAACGGTTGGGGTGAGGACGAAGGTGGAGTACACCTGGTGGCCGCATTGCGCGGCGCGGCGGCGGAGGTGCTGACGGCATTACCAGCGGGTGCTCTCACCCTGCCAGCCCTCCGCGACGCCCTAATTAATCGATTCGGCATTGAACAGCAGAGCGAGCTTGTTAAAGCTCAGCTCGCGCTGCGAAAGCGCAAGCCCCAGGAAGCCATCGGGGAACTTGCCCACGACATTCGCCGCGCAGTGGGGATCGCACATGCTAGCATGGCAGCGGATTCCCGGGAAAGCCTGGCGCTGGACCATTTTATCCAGGCCCTCCCGGATATTGAGCTCCGGCAACAGCTCGCCATGTGGCGCCCGCAGACTCTGAGCCAGGCGGCTGACGCTGCGGCCCGTTGGGAAGCAGCGAGGCCCCTGGCCCGGGGGGGCGAGCGTCTCGCAATGGCGGTCCGCCAGGTAGGACCCCCGATGGAGGGCGGACCCCTTAGGGGGCCCACTCCCGACGTGGGTCCTGACCTGGCGGGCATGGTCCGGAGGCTGGTGGACCAGCGCCTGGCGGGACCTGGACCATGGCAGGCGGCCCCGGAGGTGGCCCGCGGTGGACCACGAGCGGGTAATCCAATTCGGACCTACAGGGGGGGAAATTTGGAATTCCGGAGGCAAGCACCTTATCAGGTGAGGTGCTATACCTGCAACCGTCTGGGTCACCTGGCGCGGCACTGTCGAGCCGCGCGCCGGGATGATCCCCGGCGGTTGAGGTCCTCAACTCCGCCAAGGGGGGAGCGGGTTAGCCGACCCCAGACACCCCCCCGCCAGACCCCGGGAAACTAGAAGGTGTCGGGCACGTAGGGCGGTGTTCGGCAGAAGAGGATGGAGGAGAGCCCTCATTGACGCGACAGGTCATTTATTGTGGCCAAATTGGAACCGGTAGCCTGACAATTCGATGCAAAATTGCCGGCGTGGGGGTAGACGCCGTAGTGGACACAGGAGCTAGCGCCACGATCATCAGCCCTGTGGTCCTTGATTCGAGCGCAGGTGGCTGGGATAAGATCCAGCGCCTGCAAAATTATAGTTTGCAGCTTGCTACCGGGGTAACGGCCCCGATCATAGGGCGTGGTTCTGTGACCCTCAAGTTAGGGTCGGTAAGGAGGGAGATAGATGTTTGGGTGGCGGAGGTGTGCGACCCATGTTTAATAGGGTTGGACCTGTTGACTGCCAGCGGTTGTAAAATCGACTTGTGCCGGGGGATCCTGCAGGTGGGAGTAGAAGAGCTACCGTTAGGGGGAGTGAGCACGGCCGAGAGAGCGGAGCTGGAGGCTTCCGAGGCCGTGACCATCCCCCCAAGGGCCGAGGCGATAGTGCCGGCCCGGTGGGCAGCTCGCCCAACATGGCAGGAGTCCTGCGGCCTGGTCGAACCGGTGGCAGCGCAGTCCATACCGGGTTTAATCGTGGGCCGCACCCTTGTAAAAACGGACGGACCGGTAGTGGCCGTCCGAGTAATAAATATGAGTACAGAACCACGCACTATAGTAAGGGGCACGAGGGTAGCTGGCTGCACCCCAGTTGAGGAAGTCGCGACAGTGAGGGGCGAGAACGTCCAGCCGAGCCGACCCCGGGGGGAGCCTTCAATAACAAGTAGGAATTGGCCCGATCCCATTTGCGAGATGGTAAATCGTAGTAGCGTAGAGTTGGGAGGTACCCAGAGGGAGGCCTTACACAAACTGGTTGGGTCCCATTTGGACCTCTTCTCCCTGTCCACCGAGGATATTGGACGTACGGGCCTGGTGAAACATCAGATCCACACCGGTGAGGCCCGGCCTATTCGTCAGGCCGCCCGACGGCTCCCTTGGAGCAAGAGGGCGGAAGCTGACGAGCAGGTTGAAAAAATGCTCGACGCAGGTGTGATCGAGCCCTCGGGAAGTCCTTGGATGTCACCTGTTGTGCTGGTCAAAAAGAAGGATGGGACCACGCGGTTCTGCGTGGACTATCGCCAGCTAAACAACGTGACACTCAAGGACTCATATCCCCTGCCAAGGATTGATGACACCCTCGATGCCGTTGCGGGCTCAAATTGGTTCACAACTTTGGACCTCAAGAGTGGGTATTGGCAGGTGGAGATGGATAGGGCAGGGAAGGAGAAAACGGCATTTTCCACAGGTAAGGGACTGTATCAGTTTACTGTGATGCCGTTTGGTTTGTGTAACGCCCCCGCCACCTTTGAAAGATTGATGGAGCATGTACTAGGCGGCATGCCATGGCAATCATGCCTGGTGTACCTGGATGACGTCCTGGTACATGCCCAAACGTTCCCCCAGGCAGTAGCTAATTTGGACCAGGTGTTCGGGTGCCTCAGACAGGCAGGGTTGAAGCTGAACCCGAGTAAGTGCACTTTGTTTGCAAGAGAGGTGGCCTATCTAGGTCACGTGATCGGCCGCGAGGGGGTAAAAACGGACCCAGACAAAATTAAAGCGGTAGAGGAGTGGCCCGCGCCACGTACCATCAAAGAGGTGCGGGGATTTTTGGGACTCTGCTCCTACTACCGGCGCTTTGTGGCGAAATTTGCGGAGTTGGCCCGTCCCCTCCACCGGCTTACGGAGAAGGGGACGCGATTTAATTGGACACGGGAGTGCCACGAGGCCTTCCAAAAATTGAAGGGGTGTCTAACATCCGCACCCCTTCTAGCTTACCCCACTAGTGACGGGACATTTACCCTGGACACGGATGCGAGCCAGGAAGGATTGGGCGCAGTTTTGTCTCAGACACAGGAGGGCGTGGAGAGAGTGATTGGTTATTATAGTCGGGCCTTAAGTAGGCCCGAGAGAAATTATTGCGTCACTCGCAAAGAGTTATTGGCTATGCTGGCTGCCATGAACCATTTCCACCCGTACTTGTACGGGCGGAAATTTTTGGTTAGAACTGACCATTCCTCCTTGCAATGGCTCCTTCGGTTCAAGGAACCGGAGGGCCAAATTGCAAGGTGGTTGGAAAAGTTGCAGCAGTACGATTTTGATGTGGCCCATAGGGCCGGGAAGGCCCATGGTAATGCGGACGCACTCTCTCGGCGTCCTTGTCTGGGGGAAAACTGCAAATTTTGTGCGAGACACGAGGAGAGGGAACAATTGGGCGATTCGGACCCGACCCTCGTTGTCCGGGCAACCCGGGTGAGAGGGCCAATTTTGCCACTAACCGCGGACGAAGAATTTGGAGAGTTGGCTTGGAGCACGGCCCAGCAGGAGGATCCTGTTCTGGGGCCGGTGTTCCAATGGGTCAAATTGGGGCAAAGACCAAAGGGGGAAGAGGTCACCCCCCTCGGGGCACAAACAAAGGCATATTGGGCTCAGTGGCAGACCCTGGAATTGAAAGGCAACATCTTGTATCGCAAGTGGGTGGAGGTTCCCTCTGATAGAACTTCCTGGCTGGTGATAGTCCCTGACAAATTCAAGAACGTCATATTGCAACAGGTGCATGGTAACCGCTCCGGCGGCCATTTGGGCAGGACAAAGACAATATCTCGGGTCCGCCGGAGGTTCTATTGGGTGAATATGGGGCGCGACATACAGGACTGGTGTCGGAGATGCGACGCCTGTTCTGCCAAAAAGGGACCAGCACGGAGGATGAGGGCCCCCCTTCAATTACATCAGGTGGGGGCCCCCCTTGAGCGGGTGGCTATGGATATTCTAGGACCGCTGCCCCGCACCCGCCAAGGTAATAAGTATATCCTCGTTGTAATGGACTATTTCACCAAGTGGCCGGAGGCCTACGCCCTCCCCAACCAAGAAGCAGGGGTGGTAGCGCAGGCCTTCGTGGAAGGATTTGTGTGCCGGCATGGGATTCCACAGGAGTTGCACACCAACCAGGGACGAAATTTTGAGAGCAAATTGCTAAAAGATGTGTGCAGTCTCCTGTCAATTCGGAAAACAAGAACCACGCCCTTGCGGCCACAATCTGACGGGATGGTGGAACGGTTCAACAGAACATTGATACAACAACTGGCACTGTCCACCGCCACCCGTCAGGATGACTGGGACGAACATAGTAATGGGAACTTGGGAAACTTGGGAACTTGGGAACTTGGGAACACCAAGGCAGTGTTCTGGGCCCCGTGCTTTTTCTGGTCTTCATCAATGATCTCTCTGACTCTCTCGAAAATCCTCTCTATCTCTTTGCTGATGACTCCACTCTCTGCCGCTCCATTCCTCTTCCCTCAGATCGGCAGTCTGCTGCCTCCTCACTCTCTGAAGACCTGGACAAAATCACAGACTGGTCAAACAAGTGGAACATGTCTTTCAATCCTGACAAATCTCACACTCTTACTATGTCTCTCCGAAAAGATCGACTGGACAACCCTCCCATCTACTTTCTCAACAATCCTCTCCAAGAAGTTCTGTCGCTCAAGATTTTGGGTCTCACTATCTGCCATGATCTTTCTTGGGAAAACCACATTTCCAAGCTGGCCTCCAAAGCCAGTCGCCGACTGGGCATCCTCCGTCGTGCGAAGTCCTTCCTCGGCACACCTGAGCTCCTCACCACATACAAGGCTTTCATCCGCAGCTCAATGGAATACTGTTCTCCCCTATGGGCCGGTGCTCCTGCCTCACACCTAGCTCGGCTTCACGCTGTTGAAACCAAAGCTTTCAGAATTATTGGAATCTCCCGCGATGAAGCTATCTCTGAGGGCCTTTCACTCACTCACCGCAGGCAGGTAGGTGGTCTTTCTGTCTTCTACCGACTCCTCTCCGGCCTTGCACCCCCAGCTCTCTCTGTGCTCTGTCCCCCAAATATTCCTACAGGTCGCACAAGATCTGCCAGCAACCCTCTGATGGTTAAACTGCCGAAATCTCGGCTCTCTGCTCACCTTCACTCTTTCATTCCTCTTTTCTCCCGCCTCTGGAACAAACTCCCTCGCTCCCTTCAATCCCACTCCTCCCTCCAGGTCTTTAAAACAGCTGTTCACCACCATCTCTTATCTTCCCCCATCCAAAACCTTGATCTTTTCTACCCCCGCTAATTCACCCCAGATCCACCTTGTTTGAAATTCCAACTTCTTTCCTGGAAGTCCTGGCAGTGTCCATATGTTTTATACCTCTCCCACCGCCCCCTTCCCATGCCCCCCCCCCCCAAAGCCCTCGCCCTCTCTCAGATCTCTCGATGTCTCCATGTCTCTCGGTCCCTGCTCTCAAATGTTGTGTTTGTGTCCTTCCCCCTCTCTCCCCATCTTGTCTACCGCTCCCGATGTTATATGTTTTATGTGTCGGTTTGTCTTTCTGTGTGATTAATGTTCGCTCTTTCACGAGCCTCGATCTTGTATACAAAAAAAAAAAAAAAAAAAAAAAAAAAAAAAAAAAAAAAAAAAAAAAAAAAAAATCTCCCTTATTTGCTTATGGCCTACCGAACCAGCCAGCATGGGGCCACCGCATGCAGTCCAGCGTTGCTTATGTATGGGCGGGAGTTACGGGCTCCCGCCGACTTGCTATGCGGTCCCGTGCCAGACACAGTGGTTAACCCGCCGAGGGAGGGGTACGCACGTCACCTAGAGGAAGGCATGGAGCTAGTCCATGCCTTCGCCCGCCGCCAACTCCATCTGGCGGGGGAAAAGATGAAGCGCAGGTACGACGACCGGAGCCAGGGGAGTCAATACGCTCCGGGGATGAAGATTTGGTTCTTTAATCCCCGGAGGCGGAAGGGAAGGTGCCCAAAACTCACCTCCCCCTGGCAAGGCCCAGGAGTCGTCCTGTCGCAAATCTGTGACGTGGTCATTAAGATCAAAATGGGGCCACGAGCCCTCCCTCGGATCGTCCACGCCGACCGGATAAGACCTTACACCGGCGAGCAGGCGCCCCCGTGGATTGCCTCGGCTTTAGATGCCGTTACCTCTGAATAAGGGGGGCTTATTAGTGCCAGAGGACTGGGGGATTGAGGAGCGATAGGCCCGGTGGGTAAGGGTGGCATCCCTGCCACCCTTCCCATGGTGGGGGCAAAGGAGCAATAGCTTATGGGGTGTATGGCAGTGAAAACTAGCCCGGGTGGGTTAGGTTATATTGATAGGGATCTAGCGAAGATGACATTAGGTGACGTTAAGTTTAGTTAGTGACTGATACCTGTAGTGCGGACGCAGGTAGATTAGTGTGGATTATAATGACGTGGGAGCGCAATAGTTTAAAGGGACGACTGGGAAGCGCAAGTTTCAGAGGGGAGTAGTTAGATGAGATGATGCTGTGTGAGGATTGAACAGGTGTGATTGCACAGGTGTGCAACTGGACAGGTGTGTGGAGCAGTGTGTGAGTAATGAGTGTTGTGGATCAGCGCGAATGCGCTTGGGGAGAGAAGGGTGCAGGTGGCACCAGGTGTGAGAGCACAGGTGTGCAAGTACAGGTGTGTGGAGAGAGTTGGAGTAAGTGGTACGGAGTGGTGTGCATGGTGCGAAGGTGTGGATGGGGGAAGAGTGGACCCCTTTCACGAGTACCCGGGGCGGGTAGTGTAAGTGTTAGGTAGAGGGTATAGGTAAATTGTGGTTGGAAATTGGCATTTGTGGTGCGGTTGCAGAATGGTGTTGTGAATGGGTGCATTAGTGTTGTGGAAATGGCTGGGCGTGTAGCCTGTTAGTGTGTGTAGTTGGTTGGGCACTCCACCACTGTGAGGATGTCGGCCAGGTGAGGCCGCAGGTGGGCTCTGGGAGCCGGTAGTTGTGAGTGGGTGCCTTAGGATCCCGGGTGTGGATTGGGCAGCCCAGTGCCAGAGAGGGCACCGAGTGGGGAGAGCGCCAGAGGGCCTTCCCCAGGTAGTTAGGTTAGGGTAAGGAGCAGGTAAGCTCGGAGGCAACTGCAGTGGTGGAGGTGTGCAGGTGGGTAGACCCGCTGGGAGAGGTACACGCCACAGCCCAGAAATTGTGCGAGGGCACCGGGAGATGAATCGGGGGAGTGAGACCCCAAATTGAAAAGCACCACAGTTTGGCCAATGGGAATTGGTTTTTAGAACCCATAGTGTAAGAGGGCCAATGGTTTGGCCGGAGAAAGACCCCGGGTAGTGTAAAGTTGTTAAAGTCATTTAGGAAATAGTTAGGATTGATGAACCTGTCGCACCATACGCAGCCACTTACCTGTGGTGATGATGATGACTCCACACCTGTGTTTTCTTTGTTTTGGTGCAGGAAATGAGAATTGCTGTTGGATTTGTGAGACGCATCACGACGTGGATGAGACATTGGGGTGATTCCATCTCTCCCTCCCTAGGAGGGACTGATGATGAATTGGTGATGGCAAATTTTGATGAAAGTTGAAAATGGCAAATTTGATTGGTTAGGAGGGAGAGAAGACGAATTTGGTTTATGGGAGGAACGGGGAAGACAGTAGGGACGTTTGTTGATTGGTAAAGTAGATGTTTATGGGTAGTGTTGTGTTTTGTGGATACAGTAAGGGGTAAGGGAGGGGCCATGTAGGTTACCTGGTGGGGGGGGGGGGGGGCGTACGGTAGGAACGTACCTGTTTCACCTGGTTCCCATGTGCCCCTAGTGTGCATTACCTAATGTTGCGTGCACTTTTGCGCCCTTACCACCTTACTCACTTGTCTTCTTCTTTTGTCTCCCACCTCCGAGGATCTGGCTTTGGGGCAGAGAGAGAGGAGAGAGAGGTGCTGGCTCCGCAGTTGTGGGCCTGCACTTTCGCTGCTTGCTGTCTGGATCGATACACCATATGGACCGCAATTTTGGTGGCCACCCACAATGGACCGCAGTTTTTTTTCGGCCAAGCACCACCCATTGATGGACCTCTGGGTCAACGTGGCACCTATGCCAAACAGGTGAACCACTAATAGTTGGCCCCCTGACGGCCACAATTTAGAAATGGACGCGGTTGGCGCCTTTCTTTATTTCTAAGGAAGCCAGAACACCAAGTGGGCTCCAAGGCAAGACCAGCGGCAGAACATCGGCCGGCTGCGACACCACCGGTGATTTATAGACACTTTATTGGTGCACCGGATGGTGCTGACTGTGTGATGGGGTGGTGCTTTTGATGCTTGGAAGGGGTGCTCTGCACATTATTAAAGGCCATAAGGCCACAGAGCACTCGTGGGTTGGTGTATCGATGCTGGCATGCGTGCTCTCTCTATGCATAACATCTGCATGTGTCCCTCCAAAAACAGGTCCTGGATCGTAGTGTAAATAGCAGCGTAGTCTTGTAAATAATGCTCCCTACCGGCTGTATGTTTAGTTTGCGAATTCTTTCCGGATTCGGTTATCCTGTGGGTGTGTTTCTGTGAGGAGAAGGGTGCAACGTCGCAGGGGGACATATTTACTCATTTGTGAATATCTGTAAAACTGTCGCACTCAGGGTAGAGTTAATAGTAGAGGGAACTACATCTGAGTGCCACACTAAAATAGGTAAAAATTTATCGGGTCGGGACGCCCCGAGGGTAGAGAAGGGTGCAATGTTGCGAATATGGAATTTGGCCTCCATATCCGCTTGTAAATATTCCCCTATTTCCCCAATACTCCCCAACTATCCCCAATCCCCCATTCCCTAGTCCCATTGTCTGTAAACAACACTCTGTAGAACCGACCTTCCCCTTTTTCCCCCATTAAATGTCGTGCCCAGGTCCACCGCATCTCACGTAGACAACTTTCGGACATCTTGCTAGTTATTCTTAGTCTATGTCAGTTAAGGACTCGTTTCCATTAATTCTGACTCTTCGTTGCACCAGAATGTGATTATATGGCACCAGTAGTGAGTTTAGGACCTTCCCATACCTCCTCCCATCTTCCCCATGAAACAACAACAACAACTACAACAACGGCGCGCGGGGGGAGTGTGCGTCCTCACACCGGCTCGGTTAGCCGCCATGACCATGCGCTCCGACGGGGTTACCACGAAGGGGCTCCTTGTCAGCCCCTCGTCAAGGGTGGAGCCGGTAACCCCCCCGCACGCACCCAATGAGAAGCAACGTGCCGATTCCATCTGGGGCGGAGCTAACGAGCCGAGGGCGTGTCACTCCCCGCCGGATATACGCGGCGACTTACCGGATGTGAGGTCAGATGCGCCTGAACTACGGAGAGCAGAGGAAGCCACCGCCACCCCCAGCGCGACGATACCTCCCCGCATCTTTGGACCGGACCGAACCGGGTCGATTCTGCCCTGAGCCCAGGTGCACCTGGAGCCATCGATCCTGCCTTTCCTTGCCATCAATCCCCGTGTGAGTCAGTTTTGTCCCGTTTATCTGTCGTCTGTTGGGGTTAATATAAGAGTGTGTCTAAGTGCTTGTCTTTCTATGCTGTCCCTCTTGTAGTTGTAATCTAACCTTCCGAACGAATATAACCTCCTCCGGAGGTCTTGAGAACTGAACCCTTGGTGTCGTGTCATTTGAATCCAGCCGTTGTGTCCTTTTCCTTCATTGATCTAGCGTAGCGCGACTAGTCAACGTTCGAGCATAATCGGGTAAACTGTGCAGACGTGGTCATACCAAACCGCTCGGTAAACTAACATCCACCACCGCGTCTGTAACAATATATATATAATATTGTTACGGACCGCGGATTAGGATGTTATTTACCGAGCGGTGGTATTACCGCGGCCGAACAGTTGCTCCCCTTTTCTTCCCTTACACTCACCCGATTCACCCAGACGTTGGCCAAATCGCGCTATGCTAAATCAATGATGGAAAGGACACGACGACTGGGATAGATGAAACGACGCAAGGGGTACAGTTCTCAAGACCTCCGGAGGAGGGTACAATTACAGTGGTGGAGAAAAGGGGGTAGATTACAAGGCAGAGTGAGGTAAAGACACAGAAGAGATGGGCACTTAAATACCGTCTTATCTTATCCCAGGCAGACCACGGACAAACGGACAAGGTAGACTTACACAGGGATTGATGGCAGGAAGGGACAGGTAGGTCGATAGCACAAGGTGCACCTTGGCTCGGGGACAGGATAAAGCACGGTCCAAAAGATGCAGGGAGGCCTCACAGCGCTCGGAGGTGGTCTTGCTTGCTCCAAGCTCAGTGCGCATCTGACGTCACCTCCCTCTCACTGCGCATGCTCAGCGGGGAGTGACACGCCCTCGGCTGGTTGGTTCCGCCCCACTGGGGCCGGTCCGCCGCTTCCATTGGGTGCGGGGGTTACCGGGCTCCGCCCTTGACGAGGAGCTGACAGGGAGCCCCTGTTTGGTAACCCCGTCGAGCACATGTTCCATGGCGGCTCGTTGGGAAGGCCTGGTGCCCTCCCATCGCCCCTACCAACCAAGCCGGAGTGAGGACGCGCACTCCCTTCGCTCGTTGTTGTTGTTGTTGCTGAACTGTGAGGAAGAGCTGCGGGGAGGTATTGGGAGGTCCTAAACTTCCTAACGGTGCCATACAATCACATTCTGGTGCAACGAAGGGTCAGAATTAATGGAAACGAATCCTTAACTGACATAGACTAAGAATAACTAGCAAGATGTCCTATAGTTGTCTTACATGAGATGCGGTGAACCTGGGTGCGACATTTAATGGGGGAAATAGGGGGAGGTCGGGTCTACAGAGTGTTGTTTACAGAAAATGGGACTAGGGAATGGGGGATTGGGGAGAGTTGGGAAGTATTGAGGAAATAGGGGAATATTTACAAGCGGATATGGATGGATGCAAATCCCATATCCGCAACACTGCACCCTTCTCGACCTCGGGGCGGCCCGACCCGATAAATTTTTACTTACTTTAGTGTGGCACTCAGATGTAGTTCCCTCTACTATTAACTCAACCCTGAGTGCGACAGTTTTACAGATGTTCACAAATGAGTAAATATGTCCCCCTGCGACGTTGCACCCTTCTCCTAACAGAAACACACCCACAGGATAACCGAATCGCGGAAAGCATCCTCAAACTAAACATACAGCCGGTAGGAAGCTTCATTTACAGTTGACGCTACTTTTATTTACAAGACTAACCCAGGACCTGTGATTGTTCTTTCTGGGGGGGGGGGGGGGGAGACAGTCTGCTCTGCATCAATGCACCATGAAAGCACCCAAAACGCACCAATACACCCTCAGGCACCAATCGGTGCCCAGTCATCATAGTTCGTCAATATATATAAATATATAACCACATTTAGAGGCCATTTTTCCCCGCAAAGCGGGGGTTGGCCTTTTTCGGGAACCGTGGTTGTTGTTGTTTTTTTGGTCCCCATTTTGAAGCAATGTTTTACGGCCGGATGCCCTTCCTGACGCCAACTCTTTTTGCCGCCTTTAACGACAAACAGGGAATTACCAGTGAACTGGTACTCAATTAGCCGACCTCGGAAGGATGACAGGCTGAGTCAACCCCCCTGGCGTTAATTCAGCGATCGACTGGGATTCGAACCCAGGATCCTAGGATCCTAGGATCCTAAGCCGGCACCCTAGCCGCTAGCCCAACACCAGGATCTAGTTCGTCAATGTTCAATAATAAAAATAAACCAACAACCCCTAACCCTGCAGGTGGTCTCTTGCTCTTCGGCTCCCTCTGCTGGCTATTTACTTTCTTCCAGATGTTGTCATTTCCTTTCATTTTCTTACTGGCGGCCTATTTGAGCATAAAATGAAATGCACCCAACGTGTCCATTTTTATTTATTTATGGCCCACAGGGCCGACTAGTGTGGTTCACCTGTGGGGCATCGGTGCCCTGTGGCCAAGGTCCGCCAGCAAGATTTCGGGCCCTCATGGCCGGTTCCAGCAGAGGGGCCATGCCCCAACCCATGGGGTCCATCAGTGGGGCTCGGCCACAGACATGTGGTCCATAATGTGGTGCATCGATGCAGACAGCTGGTTCTGGGAGTTCCGGGCGCACAATGGCCGACTCACGCACGCTCCCCTCGGCGCCCAATGGCGCACAGGTCATGTGGGAGACAAAAGGGGAACAAGACAAATGAGCGACGGGTAAGGTCACAAGGGTACACGTCAATAAGGCAATGCAAGGCGAAATGCGTACGGAGAGCGAAATGAGAAAGCTCGTCCCTACCGTACGTCACCCCCCCCTGTCACCTACACTACCCTTGCCCTTACCCCATATTTACAAAATCTACACATTTACAAATTCGTCGCTACTGTCACGTCTTCCCCACATTTCCCTTACACCAAATTCGTCACCACAATCCCTCTAGCCAAAATTTGCCATCACCCAATTCGTCATCAATCCTCATAAGGAGGAAGAGATGGAACATCAAGCACAATGTCACACCCACGTCATGATGCGTCTCACATTCCAAACATCTGCACAATAAAATAACAAAACATGGCATGGTGTGGAGGTACGTCATCTCAGGTGAGTGCATGTAGATGGTGCGAGGAGACTTCAATCCTAACTATCCTCTAAATGACATTAACACACTTTACACTACCCGGGGTCTTTCCCTGCCAATCCATTGGCCAACTTACTCTATGGGTTCTAAAAACCAATTCCCATTGACCAAACTGTGGTCCTTCTCAATTTGGGGTCTCACTCCCCCGATTCATCTCCCGGTGCCCTTGCACAATTTCTGGGCTGTGACGTGTAGCTCTCCCAGCAGGTCTACCCACCTGCACACCTCCACCACTGTAGTTGCCACCCGAGCTTACCTGCTCCTTACCTAACCTATCTAATTGGGGAAGGCCCCTCCTGGCTCTGTCACCCCACTCGGTGCCCTCTGGCACTGGGCTACCCGGGTCCGTCCTCCGGATCCTCGGGCCCCATCCACAACAACTACTACCGGCTCCCAGAGCCCACCTGCGGCCTCACCTGGCCGACATCCTCACAGTGGTGGAGTGCCCAAACCAACTGCACACACTAACAGGCTACACGCCCAGCCATTTCCACAACACTAATGCACCCATCCAATCATCATTCTTCCACCCGCACCACAGATGCCAATATCCAACCACAATTTACCTATACCCTCTACCTAACACTTACACTACCCGCCCCAGGTATTCGTGATGGGGGTCCACTCTTCCCCCATTCACACCTCCGCACCATCCACTCCACTCCACAGTTCCCATCCTACTCACTCCACGACCATCCATTCCAATACTCTAGATATTCCACACTACCATTTATTCCATACACCTGTTCCTCATACCTGTTGTTGCACACCTGTGCACTCACACCTGGTGCCACCTGCACCCTCCTTCTCCCTGGACCATTTGGTCAACACAACACACATCACCATCACCATCACTCAAACACTGCTCCACACACCTGTCCAGTTGCACACCTGTGCAATCACACCTGTTCAATCTCACCTGTTCAATCCTCAAACACACGGCATCATCTCAGCTAACTACTCCCCTCTGAAACTTGCGCTTCCCAGTCGTCCCTTTAAACTATTGTGCTCCCACGTTATTATCATCCTCTCTAATTAATCTACCTGCGTCCCCACTACAGGTATCAGTCACTAACTAATCTTAACGTTACCTAATGTCATCTTCGCTAGATCCCTACACACAATATCCTAACCCTCCCGGGCTAGTTTTCACTGCCATCAACCCCATAACTCTAGTGCTCCTTTGCCCCCCACTGTGAGGGATGGTGGATTGGCCATCCCATCACATCGGGGAGGTCCCACTATCAATTTTGCTCGTCCAAATTCCAACCAATCAAAAATTTTCTATTTACTGCCAATTCTATTCACTTTTCTAAATTTTGGATCAAAACCACTATCACTATTATCATCATCACCGTCCGCTATATCCTAGCCTCGGTGCGTCATGACATCATTAATCTCGGCTTCGTAAAGCCGAGCAATGAATTCGGGTGGTTTGGTCGCCTGCAGGTTGAATCCGTCCGGCTTTCAGTTCAAGGGAGGTGGTTTGGTTGGGCCGAGGTTCCAAGCACCATCTCGGCGCGGCACCTTGCAGTCCCGGGCCCGATGGCTCAATCTCCCTCGGTCGGAACCCCCGTCCCCCGCGAGGGGGCACCATTCTGCTTCCTCCCACTCGCCCTTGAACCTTGAACCGGACCGGTCGCCTGGCCCGACAAGGCCCGGACTCGACCGTGCGGGGCGGGGCCAAGCCCGAATCGGCAACGACGCTTCGAAGAGAAACGACGCAGCTTCGATCCGCGCCGGGCCTCGCATCCAACAAAGGGCTCCTCGCACCGAGTGCTCGCATCGGCTATCCGTCGCTCTAACCGCTAACCCGGTTACCGTCGATGCTTCACCGGCATGCTCACACGCATACGCTACCCCTTTCACCCTCACAAAACCCGGCATTCCAACGCCGTCTGTACATTCCACCAACGCTCTCCCTGTTACACACCACTCCTCTCGCGCACACTCTTGCGCACACCTCGGTCCACACCTCTCCTCCGTTACGTCCTCCGTAACACTCACCATGGGCGTGCACTCTGGCATCCACCCACTAACACGCTCACATGGGCTCTCCCACACTCACGCTTCCACCAACTCAGGTGTGCTTCCTCGCACACGTTCCACCACCACCTTACTCTCCGTGTCACACTCACCCTCGCACGTACACTCCGTATTGCTCTCACTCCCTGTGTCACACCCCGTACACCCCGACGTGCATTCTCGCTCGCACTCGGTATCACACTCGTGCTTCGTAACACGCTCACCCTTTGACGCACACTTTTTCCTCACACGCGTGCCATTTTTACTCACACGGGACCCTTCACCAACGCCCGGATGCCTCCTCGATCCCAAGCGCGTGAAAATTCTTTTGTCGCCAAACATCCTCTTACAAAATCTCCCCGCACAATACACAGCACGTCTCACCTTCGGGGTTCTTCTTCCTCCCTGCACCAAAACCTGCAAACTCTTTATTTGGTTAGTGAGCACACCATTATGATTTGAGCAGGGACTTTGTACATATTCCATTTCTCCCTGCAATTCCCGGGCTACCTCCGTCATCTCTTCAATTTTAATTGCACCCACTACTGCTTTGTCTTTGTTCCCCTCGACGACCGTTGGTTTTAATAAAATTCCCTCTACCTCATCGGTCGCCGGCTTTTCCAAACCCCGTGTCGCGATTTCTACCCCCGTCATTGTACCCGCGCTTTCCTCCGCTTCGCTCAACCAGTGCTTCTCGACCCGCGTTACCTCGTCATGCACCCTTGGGACTCTCTCGCCCACCCTGCGGTCTCTGTCCCTCTCCGCTTCCCTTACCTCATATGCGACTCTGTCCCTCGCCATTTTATCAATCAATTTCTCCCCCTCTATTCTCAGCATCTCGGTGAATTGCGCCAGGAAGTCCCCCACATCAAAGCCCGCTGCTACAGTCACGGGCGCGGCAAAATTTGGTGCCGCTGTAACCACGTGCGCGAGGGCGCCATTTTGTGCACCTGATACCCCCTCAACCACACCTTCTTTACTCTCCTCCACCATTTTCCCCACTTCTTCCCTGGGGTCCTGGGTCGATTCTACCCCACTCTCCTCTACTGGAACCCAGCCGTCTTAATCTGCCATAGCGCGACTTTCAAAATTCGGGTTTTTGTAAAACAAAAGCAAATTTCGGTACTTTATAATTTTGACCAAATTTTTTTTTTTTTAGCTGTTTTAAAAATTTGGTTCGGGCCTCGTATCTCACTCCTCGACACCAGTTGTTACGGACCGCGGATTAGGATGTTATTTACCGAGCGGTGGTATTACCGCGGTCGAACAGTTGCTCCCCTTTTCTTCCCTTACACTCACCCGATTCACCCAGACGTTGGCCAAATCGCGCTATGCTAAATCAATGATGGAAAGGACACGACGACTGGGATAGATGAAACGACGCAAGGGGTACAGTTCTCAAGACCTCCGGAGGAGGGTATAATTACAGTGGTGGAGAAAAGGGGGTAGATTACAAGGCAGAGTGAGGTAAAGACACAGAAGAGATGGGCACTTAAATACCATCTTATCTTATCCCAGACAGACCACGGACAAACGGACAAGGTAGACTTACACAGGGACTGATGGCAGGAAGGGACAGGTAGGTCGATAGCACAAGGTGCACCTTGGCTCGGGGACAGGATAAAGCACGGTCCAAAAGATGCAGGGAGGCCTCACAGCGCTCGGAGGTGGTCTTGCTTGCTCCAAGCTCAGCGCGCATCTGACGTCACCTCCCTCTCACTGCGCATGCTCAGCGGGGAGTGACACGCCCTCGGCTGGTTGGTTCCGCCCCACTGGGGCCGGTCCGCCGCTTCCATTGGGTGCGGGGGTTACCGGGCTCCGCCCTTGACGAGGAGCTGACAGGGAGCCCCTGTTTGGTAACCCCGTCGAGCACATGTTCCATGGCGGCTCGTTGGGAAGGCCTGGTGCCCTCCCATCGCCCCTACCAACCAAGCCGGAGTGAGGACGCGCACTCCCTTCGCTCGTTGTTGTTGTTGTTGTTGTTGTTGTTGCTGAACTGTGAGGAAGAGCTGCGGGGAGGTATTGGGAGGTCCTAAACTTCCTAACGGTGCCATACAATCACATTCTGGTGCAACGAAGGGTCAGAATTAATGGAAACGAATCCTTAACTGACATAGACTAAGAATAACTAGCAAGATGTCCTATAGTTGTCTTACATGAGATGCGGTGAACCTGGGTGCGACATTTAATGGGGGAAATAGAGGGAGGTCGGGTCTACAGAGTGTTGTTTACAGAAATGGGACTAGGGAATGGGGGATTGGGGAGAGTTGGGAAGTATGAGGAAATAGGGGAATATTTACAAGTGGATATGGATGGATGCAAATCCCATATCCGCAACAATATATATATATATATATATATATATTATATATAATATATATATATATATATATATATATATATATATATATATATATATATATATATAATATACATATATATATATATATATATATATATATATGTATATATATATATATATATATATATATATATATATATATATATATATATATATATATATATATATATATATATATATTGTTACGGATCTCTCCGTCGGCCTTTTTCCCCTTAAGAAGGGGGGATCAATCCCCTTGTTCGCGACTGACCGACGTGAGTCCTGGGGGTCCAACGCTCCTCCCAGTCGGGAGCAGCCAGGGTATTTGGTCTACAAAAAGTCCCAAGGACCTGAGTGCCACTCCTGACCGCGAGCAGGGAGACTCTCCCGCTCGAACCCCGGTTTTAGATGTTATAATTGCCGAGCGGTGTTAGCAACACGACGTTCGAGCCATTACCAGAGACTAAACCCGATCCTGAAACGTTGGCCAAATCGCGCCAACAGGTTTTCAATGGGGAAAATCATTAAAGCGACCGGACGAGCATGAAGAAGAACGAAGGTAGGAAATACAAATATAATTTATTACCAACTATTATTTACACCATCAAAAGAACCAAGGAGAAGGAAGGCTAAGAAAATAAAGACAGAAAGAAGCCAGGAGACACAGTGCAAATATTAGCTTACCTATTGCAGTCTTACTTAAACCCAGGGACAAGACAAAAGACAGACTACAAGCACACTTACACGGGGGATGATGACAGGAATGGCAGGAGGTGGATGGCTGGAGGGAGAGGAAGGTTCAGCTGGAACCGGAGCACGGTCAGGCCGGGAATGAGCAGCCGCCGCCCTTTCTCGATCGGCGCGTTCAGCAGCCGCCGTTCCTTCGCGGCCACGGTCGAAACTGCCATCAAAGCCCCGAAGCTGCGGTGGTTCAAGCTGCGATCGTTCAAAGCTGCGATGGTTCCAAAGTTCCTGCGTGCTGGTGCGTCGCGTGCTCTCCAAGGACTCCTCTCAAAATCGTCTCCCGCAGCTCGTCTCGTCTCATCTCTTCTGGGGGCGTCCCGCCGCGGGTTTTATGCCACGCCTTACCAAGCCATACCCACAACTATATATATATATATATATATATATATATATATATATATATATATATATATATACATATATAAATAATATAGTGGTCCAGAAACCCTGTGCACACTTTGAAGAATGATACCTGCAACAAACAACTAAGTTTATTATTGGTCTTTGATGCAAAATAAAACATGATTACTCGTTAAACAGTCCAATCCGTCTAATACACATGAAACAGATCAGTTCAAATGTTCAAACTGTACTCTGACACACTCTAACATGCAGTTCTGCATGTTTCAGTCGTTAAGGTAGCAGTCTCATTACAGATTAATTGTTTCAAGTCTTTTTGGGTCATAGGATTCCTTGCATACACTTTGTGTTTGAGGAAACCCCAAAGGAAGAAATCACACGGTGTTGTTAAATCACAAGACCGTGACGGCCATTCAACCGGACCACGACGGCCAATCCATTTGTCTCTAAAGTTCAAATCAAGGGCCTGGCGTACACTGGCAGCATAATGAGCAGGCGCACCATCATGCATGAACCACATTTGGCCATCATTGAGTGGAAATGCATGCTGCTCCAACATTAGAAGGTAATTTGCAGCATTCACATTTTCTTTAAAAAATATTGGTCCAACAATGCTTCCAGAAGAAATGCCGGCCCAGACGGACACAATAGCTTGATACTGGACATTGTGCTCAACAGTAAATCGTGGGTTGTCTACTGTCCATATCACGCTGTTATGATGATTCACAGAACCAGATAAAGTAAAGTTGGATTCATCTGACCACAAGATCCTGTTCTGCAAATCATTGTCCATATCCATTAACACAAGTAATGTCTCACATGCCTCAACGTGCCTGTCAAAATCATCCTCAGATAGTTGGTGAATTAATCTGGGTATGTGTAGTTTCGCAGTAAGGTCTTTTCGTATTCTTCAAATCGATGATCGGCTTATGTTGGTGACATTTGATAAACGACGAGTTGATAATGGTGTGTTACTGTTGAGTTGTTGTTGAATGACCGCTCTGCTTTCCTCAGTTTGAACAGTACGAGGCCTTCCTGGTGACTGTTTTGAAAGAATGCTGCCGGTTTCATCAAACTGCTTGTTTATTCTGCCGATGGTTCTTCTGTTAATTGCGTCAGCGCCACATTCTTTGACAAGTAGTCTGTGAACTTCAGCCAAATTTCCAGATACAGAATAAAAGTGTACAGCGCGAATTTTCTGTCTCACGGTATCCTCCGTCATATTAGGGCGTCTAATTCACAATGAACTGAACTAATGCAAAGACAAACACGTGCAGCACAGTGAGTGAAGCTCACCCCGATCCATATCACGTGTTGCACCTCACCCTGTTGCGTATCACGTGATGCCTGTGCGTGTTGAAGCGGTAACATTCATTTACGAGTAATCATGCTGTGTTTTGTACCAAAGAACAATAATCGCGGTCTTGTGATTTAACAACACCCTGTGATTTCTTCCTGCGAGGAATCCTATGACCCAAAGAGACTTGAAACAATTCATCCGTAATGAGACTGCTACCTTAACGACTGAAACATGCAGAACTGCATGTTAGAGTGTGTCAGAGTACAGTTTGAACATTTGAACTGATCTGTTTCATGTATATTAGACGGATTGGACTGTTTAACGAGTAATCATATTTTATTTTGCATCAAAGAACAATAATAAACTTAGTTGTTTGTTGCAGGTATCGTTCTTCAAAATGTGCCCATGGTTTCTGGACCACCCTATATATCTATCTATAATTCCAGTAATCTCTGTACGTTTGTACGTTTGTACGTTTGTCTGTCTGTGACCGCTGTTTCTCGACAACCACGGGTCCGATATACTTTTAACTTGCCAGGTATATTGCTGGGGACCCGAGGATGTGCCTTTTCAAGGTTTCATATTAATCGGACAATTACTTACCGAGCTATGTACAAAAAACGATTCAACCAATCAGAGAGCAGCGAACGATCGCGTGTGCCGGCGTTGCGAATGGACCAAACCATTCCATGTAAATAGAGGGGGGGGTTCTGTGGTCGTTGCGAATGGACGAAACCATTTCATGTAAATAGAGGGGGGGGGATTGTCACTGTACTCGCAAGCCGTTCGCCGTTCGCTTTGGCGTTGCGAATGGACCAAACCATTTCATGTAAATAGAGGGGGGGGATATAATTTTAGATAGATATATAGTACGGGCATATATATAGTACGGGCATGCCCTAGTATATATAATTCTAAAATCTTAATTGTAAACTAATGAAAAAAACAAAGGTAGGGGCATTGCCCCACCTGCCCCCCCCCCCCCCGCAAAACTCCGCAGGTGGATGCACAATATACCAAATCGAGCAATGCATGTGAGGGAGAGGATGGAGCAAGCGCGCATGACTTTAAAAACAAAGATTTATTTAATAATAGGGATTCAGGCCAGAGAATAGAGAAGGCGGATCCTAGTAGCTGATCCCTAACTGTTGGGATTGCGGCTTAAGATGGAGCGAGTATTACATTTTGGCAGGGCAGCCAGAGTAATACGCTTTGCAAAGTTTCACTTTGCACCACACTTCTGGTCCTCCCTGACTGTATAAGGTTTTGAAGGATGTTCAAGCCAAATCCATAATTTTTTGGAATCCACAGTCCACACCATACTTCAGCTCTTATTATCATGCCAAACAATATTCTTTATTCACTGCTTACATTGTGGTTACTAGGAGCAGATGTTTTCCAGGTTAACAGGATTCCATAATGTCTTTCAGCTGGCTATTGATTTGAGAAAGCTAGTCACATAGTTATTGCTTAGCCTGCCTGGCACATCTCGGAGGAAGCCCAGGCATGCATGCGAGCCACCTTGTTTGACCGATGTGAGGAGTGTGGCATGTTGAGAATACCAATTGGTGCGTCGGGCTTTGGAAAGGAGCGAGGCATATGGAACGAGGCGCACAGAGCAGAGCCCTCGAGTAAATCCTTCCTTTAATCACAGTGGCAAGCAATCTCGTGCGGCGTCTTGTTGCAAGTTAATATGAGAGGCTTTGCAAAATGTCATCATTTACATCTGAGCGCATTTGACAACTCGAGTCCCTTTCAGAAATAGTTTGCTCACGAGTGTTGCCTCTCGTCCCAAAGCTCCCCTATATGGGGTACATGAGTACACATCTATTTTAAAATATTTCTAACACTATGGCTTGTTTAATAATTAACACCTGTGCTTTCAATGCACCAGAGTATGTTATGGTTGCTGTTGCTGTTGTTGTTGTTTGTAAAGCCCCAGACCATTCTCCCAAACAAGCCCGTGGCACGGAAACAGCCGATTGATCTCGCAGAAGCGACCCAGAGATTCCCCACATCCAGGATGGTGTATGCCCCCTTCAGGAAGTCAGGGCCACGGCGTTAGAGTGAAAGAGGGAGGGAGAGAAAGAGAGAAAGACTTTTGTATCTTTTTATTATAAAAATAGAAAAGAAAACTCCCAAATAGGGGTCACATTCTCAGTTGAAGGAGGAAAAACAGAAAACAAAAAGTTGATACAGTGAAATTATGTGCTAAACATTTCACAAAACAATAAACGTTTCTCCAGGATTTTACAAATAACTTCTTTCACGCATCATTTGGTGCCAAACTGTGGCAGCCTTCCTATTATTGAGAAAAAAGCAAAGTCCAACTTTACACGGCTCATCACAAGATTTTTAAACAAGACCAAGGCATTTTCCTCATTAGCTCCGAGATCATCAATTTTTCTTTTTCTTGATTTACATACTGCCATTTTTGCCTGAGCAAGCAGGAAATTAGCTAACACATCATTCAAATTTTTTGTGTGAGATGTCCAAGCCATAGATGAAAACACAAGTGTTGAAAACCAAACCAATCCTAACAAAACAATTCTGAAGAAAAATAAATAAAGGAGCCAACCGTTGACATTCAACATAGATATGGAAGAGATTTTCAAACCTTTTACAAAAAGGACATTCATCTGCCAGGAGATTTGAAAAGTGGTGCAGCAAGTGGTTAGAAGGGAGGATCCAATGTGCAAGTCTCCATTGGAGGTCACCATGTCGTGGCGGTACTGGAGGATGATAGAAACCTTTCCAATTAGGAAAATATGGGGGGGAACAAGGTAAGAGGTCTCTCCATCGAACCCTCTGCTGTGTCATTTGCCCTTGTAAAAGAAATCTTATGCTACCCAAATAGAGGTCTTTTTGTTTTCAGGAAACCCATTGAAGCCTATGCTAAAAGGGGTACAAGGAGGAGAGTTAGCAAGAGAAAACTTGCAAATGAGTTCAGGAAAGGTAGAAGCAGAAGCACCTTGTTCATTGTCTGCTTGGCCTCGCTCCCAATTAGGTGCAAGCTGTGCATAGGTACGAGGCACACTACGTAACATGCGTGCCACAACTCTGGAGGATCGCACGCCAACCAGGCTTGCCAGTGCATCAGCTCCAATCCAACTGCCATTTGGGCTTAAAATATCGGCAACCGATTTTATGTTCTTCCCGACAAAGCGTTGGACGAGACACCTATCAGCAGGCATATCGTGGAAATTGGAATTGTAAAACAAAGGCTCTATCAGGAACATTTGCTTTGTGTACGAATGCGTGGCTCTTGTTCTCGTTAGGGCTCGCCATGCGTTTAGTACACTCGGATAGAAACTAGAGAGGGGAGACATATCAAGATGGGAAAGATCCATCAAGAATAGAGCGAGGTCATAGCCTAGTCTCCCCACCTGCTGCAAAAGGCGACGAGCAACGCTAACCCATGGTGGAGAGGGGTGCGTGTACAGCATGCGAAGAACAACCAAAAGTCGAAAGGCCATTAACCGGCTCTTCATGTCAACCAGGCCTTGGCCTCCATTGGTCAGTGGCAAACTGAGGACCTCAGGTCGCAACCAGTGCTTTCCATCCCAGAAGAAAAACACAAAGCACTTCTGGAGCTGTTGAAGCAACACTACCGGAGGGTGCAGCACAAAGAACCTGTGCCATAGGGTAGAGGCCACCAAACTGTTGATCACCAAGACCCTTCCATGATAAGACAGTTGTGCGATAAGACCTTTCCATTTTTGCAGTTTTCCTTCAACAAAATCCGACAGACCAGCCCAATTCTTTGCTACTGTGGCGTCATTACCCAAGAACACTCCAAGGTATTTCACGCCATCAATGGCCATGAGAGAGGAGCAGGAAGTCTTGGTGCCAAGTGACACGACAGACCAAGCCAAAAGGCGCTCGTTTTGTCCTAATTCACTTTGGCTGAAGAAGCCTTTTTGAACATGGATAGACAATAACGGACAACGTTAATGTCATTGAGGTTCCGCACAAAGACACACACATCATCAGCATATGCCAGCACATTAATGGGTCGTTCAAGATGAGAAGCTCCAACCCCGGTTAGTCTAGCACACAAATAAACCAGTAAAGGTTCGATTGAGAGAGCATAGAGCAACACAGAGAGAGGGCAACCTTGTCGAATTACCCTGTTAACAGGCAAGGGTGTAACAAGTTCATTGTTTATTTTAAGCACACTAGAAATATTATTGTACAGCATCTTAATATAAGAAATGAAGTTCGGACCAAGTCCAAACCGTTCAAGCACTTTGAAGAGGTACCGATGATCAACGCGATCAAAGGCCTTCTCCTGATCAAGAAGAAGAAGTTCCAAATCTGTGGGGTTTTCTTTGCACAGTTCGATCATGTCTCTTACAAGGGAGATGTTGTCAGAGATGGAGCGTTTGGGTACACAATAGCATTGGTCTTCTTTCAACAATGATGAGAGATGAGGAGTAAGTCGCGATGCCAGGGCTTTCGAGAATAACTTACAGTCTGTGCATAACAAAGAGATTGGGCACCAGTTTTGAATATAGAGCCAGTCTCCTTTCTTTGGGATGAGGGTGAGAATAGCCCTTCGGCAACTCTGAGGGAGCTCTCCAAGCTGGCAGCTTGCATTCAAGGTGTTGAGGAGTTCAGGACCCAATAGATGCCAAAATTTCTTATAAAATTCAGTTGTAAGTCCATCCAATCCAGACGCTTTTCCAGCAGCAAGGCTGTGCAGAGCAGTGCCAAGTTCGTCCAAGGTAATGGGCCCCTCCAGGTGGGAACGTCCACCTTCACACAACACTGGCAGGCCTACGGATATAGAGGCGACACTGACAGGATTTATTTGTTCCATCGAATATATTTTAGAGAAATATTATTTTGTGAAAAGTTTGATAACTGATTGGTTGAAAATGATGGATGAGTCTGCCAATTGCAGTTGAGAGAGCTGTTTGTTCGGAAGGCGTTTCTCTAAAGAAAAAGAAAAAACTTAGTTTGTATGTCTGTCTCGTTAAGGTGCTGCACCCTCATCTGAACTAAGGCACCATGTGCATTCCTCTCAGTTATTTATTTCAATAAAGACTGTTTTTCGGTTAAGGCTCTTGCACATTATTATTTTGTCCTGTGACACTCTGAAGATGTAAAATCTCCGATTGCAATAATTTCCTCGCTTCATAATCGGCCCTTTTTGAGAAGCTCTGATATTGTTGGGAGAAACCTTTGATTTGGGCTTTTACTAAATCCCACCACACCAGTGGGTTAACAGAACAGCTTAACTTCCGTTCCAAGAGATCTGTCCAGAAAGATTCAAAAGCCTGAATGAAATTGAAGTCTTCTATTAAACTATTGTTGAATTTCCAGTGAGAACTCCATGGACACGGTTTAGAGAGTTGAACGAATGCTCGAGCTGGGGAGTAATCGGAGAAACCGGAGGGCACGATATCAGATTTGCAAACTCCATGTAACAGGTGAGAATTTACATGAATGCGATCAAACCTCGCAAGTGAGATGTGGTTGTTGGAACAACGCTACCATGTGTAGGATTGTTCAGAAGGGTGCTGCAAGCGCCAGACATTATGGAGATTATATTTCGCAATGATATTCGCAAAAGGTTTTGCGGTACATGGTTGGGGTTCTGGCCCGTTTCGGTCACATGAGGCATTAACAGTACAGTTAAAGTCGCCACCAATAATTAGACAAGTCTGCAAATCCAGTGTTTGGAGCAACTTTCTCAGTTCAGCGAAAAAGGAGATCCGCTCCCCATCCTTGCTTGGAGCGTACACATTAAGGATTGTAAACTTGACCTGATTGATATAGAAGGTCACAGAGGCAAGAGGCAAGATGACCATCAATGATATTCGTAAATTGGAGGGAGGGCGTTTGGAAATGCTTCCCTAAGACGAACATGATTCCTGCCTTAGACGAGGAGCTGTTACTAAAGAAACACTCCTTATCCATAATGAGTCGCCACTGGGCCTGAACAGATCTGACGACATGGGTCTCCTGCACCAAAGCTATGTCGAGACCGTTAGCATCTATCAGCTGGTTGGTCTGGATCTGGCGGAGTAAACTTCCACCACCATTGACATTTACTGTTCCAATCTTGAAACTCACCATGAGTTAACTTAGAGTCTTTTTCGCCTTGGCGATCAATTTTTCTTAAACGGTGACAATGTGTCTGATGAAAGTTGAATGAGTCAGGCTTGCATACAATAGCCTGAGCACACTCAAGGAAGGACGGTAAATCTGGAAAGTATTCTGTTCGGTTTACAATGCGTTTCCTGTACGTATTTTGCAAGAAAAGTCTTATTTATTCAGGGGAAGTAGGACCTTGACTGGTAAGCTTCTCCATTGCTTCCACCTGGCTGTTTGCTTCCTCCAGGTCAGATTCGTCAGAGTCAGTTTTAATTTCCGAATCACACAAGCTTGTATAGTCCTGCATGTCAATACTGTCATCAATATCGACACACGGATCTGCACTAGTTGTAACATCTGTGTGCCCTCCCACCGTGGGAACATTGCTTTGTGGAATAACAGCAATAATCTGTGGATTTGGTGAAACAGAAACAGCATCAGCAGATAAAGCGATGTTGCTTCTCTCGACTGCAACAACCTCTGATGGCGTGGCGGTATCTAGCACAATATGAGTCTCTTGCAAAACATTGATTTCTGCGATTTCAGCTTCACCAGGTGATGGACTGGAAGCAGTAACTGGGACAGTTTCGCTATTTTCTGCTGACAGGGAAGGGACGATGGTGGGGGGGGGGGGGGAAGGGACTAGGGTGGGGGGGAGGGGGAAGGGACTAGGGTGGGGGGGAGGGGGAAGGGACTAGGGTGGGGGAGGGACAAGGGACGAGGGTGGGGGGTCGAGGACCAGGGTGGGGGGGGGGAGGGGGAAGGGACAAGGGACGAGGGTGGGGAGAGGGGAAAGGGACAAGGGACGAGGGTGGGGAGGGGGGGGAAGGGACGTGGGCGGGGGGGGGGGGGATGTGGGGGGGGGGGGAAGGGATGTGGGAGGTGGGGGGAAGGGACGAGGGAGGGGATGGGAGGAGGGTGAATATTGCTCTCGAACAGTGATTAATTAATTACGAGCCGAGACAGATTTTCAAAGGCGAAAACAAACACAGCTGGTGGAGAAAAAAAACGATCAGCCGGAGGACGGGATAGGCCGGCGATTAATGCAAAAGTTATCCACAAACAACTGTGGGCTATCTTTCTCTCTCTCTCTCAGAAAAGGAAGGGAAACAAAGGGCAGGAAGGAGTGAATAGAAATAAAAAACGAGATAAGAAAAACAAAGAAACCGAGGAGGGAAAAAGGAGGCAGAGGGGGTGGGAAGGCCGAAGCCCCGAAGTGTTGGGTCTGATCAAAGAGGAGGGTTTGGGGCACAAATACAGAGTATAGATGTGAAGATAAACAAACAGGGGGAAGGAAAAAGGTGAAATACGACGTGGAAAGGGACAAAAGAATAGAACAGCAGAGCAGCTCGTACCTCACCACACATGCACAGCCGCCATCTTGCCATGCCCAAACACACCGATGGCCAGCAAGGGGCAAGAGAGGGAGAGGAGGAGGGTTAGAGGGGGAAAGGGAGAGAGGAGGAGAGGGGTGAGAGGGCGAGGAGTGAGAGGGAGAGGGAGAGGAAGAGGGAG
The DNA here is from genome assembly GCF_964187855.1 of Myxine glutinosa. Taxonomy (NCBI): domain Eukaryota; kingdom Metazoa; phylum Chordata; class Myxini; order Myxiniformes; family Myxinidae; genus Myxine; species Myxine glutinosa. The sequence goes on from NC_136271.1 coordinate 68,705,251, forward strand.
AGGGAGAGGAAGAGGGAGAGGGAGAGGGCGAGAGAGAGAAGAGAAGAGAAGAGAAGAGAAGAGAAGAGAAGAGAGACCTTGACTTTTGTATACCTTTATTTAAACAAGGTTAGAAAATCATAAAAGAAAGGTAAAAGCTTAAAAAATAATATAGTACAAGTGCACCTTTAAAATGAAAAGGTGAGATCGTTATAGAGTACTTTACACAGTAACTTCTTGTAACACCATTTTTGCTTTAAAAGGTCTAAATTATTTAAGTTTTGATGAAAATAAAATTCTGCACGTAGTCTGGCCATGGTAAGGGCCTTAAAAACTGTTAAAACATTGTAGTCAGCATCAGGGTTTGCAATAAGTTTAGCTTTCCTTGTTTTATACATTGCAAGCTTCCCTTTGGATATTAATAAAACCAAAAGTCTAACAGCGGCGTAACCGGGCTTGTAAAATATTATAAACCACAAATACACGTGATTTACTTTTTAAACAGTCACTAATAGTCAGGGCCCTTAGGGATATTTTGGGGCCGTTTGGTTCAAATTCTTCCAAAAGCACCAAATTTGGCCCAGATGTTGCCCATGCCATACTCTTTCGATTTTTGACGGGCGCCAAGACGGGCGCCCCCCCCCCCCCCGGGGGCCCCATATTGGCGAAATACGAAATGGCCGCCACCCGGATTAGAGGAAAATCAGTTAAATAACCAAAAGGGTTGGAATCATGTATGATACCACTTTTCAGGGGTTTTCGAGGTCGAGGAATCCAATTATGATGTTATTTTGATGATTCTAGGTCAAGGTCAACCCTCAAGGTCATCTTAAAGGTCATTTTTGAGTCAAACATGTCGGTTTTTGAGTTTTTTGTCAGGATTTACGCGAGGTTCACCATTTTATGTTTCTGGGTTGGGTAATCGAACTCTGACCTTATTTTTGACAATTAGAGGAAATATTTACATGTCTATTTCTTTACATGAATCTGTCTATTACATGAATAAGCGTCTTTGGGCTTCCTGAAAAGCGCTATATAAAATAAATGCATCATCATTATTATTATTATTATTATTATTATTTCCTAATTTTCAGGCATATGCAGTTCATCAGTCTAATTACAAAGGTACGGATTTTGATGTTTTATGAACTGTATGCCATATCCTTGTGTTTAATTTTTGTGCGATCATGATCCGGGTTCATGTCTACATGATTGTATACATGTCATAAATATGACGTCATAGGTCATGTGACCTGGCGGCCATATTGGATTTTATGAAAACCTTAAAAATGGATCCCTGCCTTCATTTTTCGATCGATTCATTTTGAACTTTGACCACTTATAGTATGCCATGTGATTGGATGCATATCCTAATTATGACGTCATTGGTCAGGTGACGGCAGGATGGACCGGTATGGTCCCCGGATCATACCGCCCTTGGCGCCGGTCAAAAATCGAAAGAGTATGGCATGGGCAACATCTGCGCCAAATTTGATGCTTTTGGAAGAATTTGAACCAAAATATCCTTAAGGGCCCTGACTATAATGCTGCTTATAACATTAAACAAAGAAATATTGAGGAATCCAGATGTCCGTGAGGTAAGTTTTATGAACAGAACTGAGGGAAGATCAACTGTAATCTAGATTATACCCCACAACGGTTGAGTATGTACCGTATTGTTGGGAGAGACGTAACGCCGATGCTTTCGATATTTGATGATCATTTTAACAATCGGTTTGTTTGTGTTTCACACTGAATGAAAAATGTAAAGGTCGAGCATGGTGATTGTGATATATGACAGGTTCGACGATATGTTCAGCTGGAACGAAATTGGAATCAAAATGGCGGTTTGTGAAAAACCAGCTGCCGTACCGCCGTAATGACAGACGTAATAACATCACCCTGTCATGTGACCAGATCCTCAGCTCTGATTGGTATACAATAGAGGGAACATACATACAGATTACAGATGGACAAACACTGTTATAGACGGCTTTGCCCTATGGCCTGCGCTGTAAAAAATTGGTGAGTACAGATACGACAGCATTTTTGGGATTTAACGGCAAATGGGATTTTGGGATTTAATGGCGATTTTATAAATTTGACCTCCAGATGCCCTTTGACCTCAAAATCAATAGGCTTCTCAATTGTGACGACCTCTACAACTTGGTGAGGTTTCGTGACGATCGGTTTGGAATTGTGACTTGTAGGCCGGTGACAAACAAACAAACAGACAGAGAGAATAACAAGAAAACGTCATGCGTAGCACGATACTTGCAAAATACGCCCTCCCCCAAAAGTTTTCAATGTGACATGATGGCCTATGGTGACCTCAAAAATACTTGGTGGTTGAATTCAGTGACCAGATATGCAAGTCCTCTTCAAATTTCATGTCAATTGGATGAAAATTGAGGATTTTAGAAATTTGGTCTATGTTGACCTTTTGGCCTATGTTGACCTCAAAGATACTTGGTGGTTGAATTCAGTGACCAGATATGCAAGTCCTCTTCAAATTTCAAGTCAATTGGATGAAAATTGAGGATTTTAGAAATTTGGCCTATGTTGACCTTTTGACCTATGTTCACCTAAAATATAATTTGTGGTTGAATTCAGTGACGAGATATGCAAGTCCTTTTCAAATTTCAAGTCAATTGGATGAAAATTGAGGATTTTAGAAATTTGGCCTATGTTGACCATTTGGCCTATGTTGACCTCAAGAATACTTGGTGGTTGAATTCAATGCAAGTCCTCTCCAAATTTAAAGTCAATTGGATGAAAATTGAGAATTTTAGAAATTTGGCCTATGTTGACCATTTGGCCTATGTTGACCTCAAAATTACTTAGTGGTTGAATTCAGTGACCAGATATGCAAGTGGTCTTCAAATGTCAAGTCAATTGGATGAAAATTGGGGATTTTAGAAATTTAGCAAATTTGGTGACCTTTGGCCTATGTTGACCTTTTGACCTATTGACCCTAAAACAATAGGCTTCTGACATTTGACCAACTCTACCATTTGGTGAAGTTTGGTGAAGATCGGTTGAAAATTGTGACCTGTAGGCCGGTGACAAACAAACAAACAAGCAAACAAGAAAACGTCATGCGTAGCATGATACTTGCAAAATACGCCCTCCCCCAAAAGTTTTCAATGTGACATGATGGCCTATGGTGACCTCAAAAATACTTGGTGGTTGAATTCAGTGACCAGATATGCAAGTCCTCTTCAAATTTCATGTCAATTGGATGAAAATTGAGGATTTTAGAAATTTGACCTTTTGGCCTATGTTGACCTCAAAGATACTTGGTGGTTGAATTCACTAACCAGATATGCAAGTCCTCTTCAAATTTCAAGTCAATTGGATGAAAATTGAGGATTTTAGAAATTTGGCCTATGTTGACCTTTTGACCTATGTTCACCTAAAATATAATGTGTGGTTGAATTCAGTGACGAGATATGCAAGTCCTTTTCAAATTTCAAGTCAATTGGATGAAAATTGAGGATTTTAGAAATTTGGCCTATGTTGACCATTTGGCCTATGTTGACCTCAAGAATACTTGGTGGTTGAATTCAATGCAAGTCCTCTCCAAATTTCAAGTCAATTGGATGAAAATTGAGGATTTTAGAAATTTGTCCTATGTTGACCATTTGGCCTATGTTGACCTCAAAAATTATTGGTGGTTGAATTCAATGACCAGATATGCAAGTGGTCTTCAAATTTCAAGTCAATCGGATGAAAATTGAGGATTTTAGAAATTTAGCAAAGTTGGTGACCTTTGGCCTATGTTGACCTTTTGACCTATTGACCCCAAAAACAATAGGCTTCTGGCATTTGACTAACTCTACCACTTGGTGAAGTTTGGTGAAGATCGGCTGAAAATTGTGACCTGTAGGCCGGTGACAAACAAACAAACAAACAAGAAAACGTCATGCGTAGCACGATACTTGCAAAATACGCCCTCCCCCAAAAGTTTTCAATGTGACATGATGGCCTATGGTGACCTCAAAAATACTTGGTGGTTGAATTCAGTGACCAGATATGCAAGTCCTCTTCAAATTTCATGTCAATTGGATGAAAATTGAGGATTTTAGAAATTTGGCCTATGTTGACCTTTTGGCCTATGTTGACCTCAAAGATACTTGGTGGTTGAATTCACTGACCAGATATGCAAGTCCTCTTCAAATTTCAAGTCAATTGGATGAAAATTGAGGATTTTAGAAATTTGGCCTATGTTGACCTTTTGACCTATGTTCACCTAAAATATAATTTGTGGTTGAATTCACTGACGAGATATGCAAGTCCTTTTCAAATTTCAAGTCAATTGGATGAAAATTGAGGATTTTAGAAATTTGGCCTATGTTGACCATTTGGCCTATGTTGACCTCAAGAATACTTGGTGGTTGAATTCAATGCAAGTCCTCTCCAAATTTCAAGTCAATTGGATGAAAATTGAGGATTTTAGAAATTTGGCCTATGTTGACCATTTGGCCTATGTTGACCTCAAAAATTCTTGGTGGTTGAATTCAATGACCAGATATGCAAGTGGTCTTCAAATTTCAAGTCAATCGGATGAAAATTGAGGATTTTAGAAATTTAGCAAAATTGGTGACCTTTGGCCTATGTTGACCTTTTGACCTATTGACCCCAAAAACAATAGGCTTCTGGCATTTGACCAACTCTACCACTTGGTGAAGTTTGGTGAAGATCGGTTGAAAATTGTGACCTGTAGGCCGGTGACAAACAAACAAACAAACAAGCAAACAAACAAACAGACAGAGTCACAAACACAACCGACCAATATACTTGTAAAATCTTCGATTTTGCAAGTAACAAGCAAACAAACAAACAGACAGACAGTCACAAACACAACCGACCAATATCTATCTATAATTCCAGTAATCTCTGTACGTTTGTACGTTTGTACGTCTGTACGTCTGTACGTTTGTCTGTGACCGCTGTTTCTCGACAACTACCGGTCCGATATACTTGAAACTTGCCAGGTATATTGCTGGGGACCCGAGGATGTGCCTTTTCAAGGTTTGAAATTAATCGGACAAGTACTTACCGAGCTATGGCGATTTAGCCGTTCGCCGTTCGCTTTGGCGTTGCGAATGGACCAAACCATTCATGTAAATAGAGGGGGGGGGGGGGGGGTTCTGTGGTCGTTCGCTTTGGCTTTGCGAATGGACCAAACCATTCATGTAAATAGAGGGGGGGGGGGTTCTGTGGTCGTTCGCTTTGGCTTTGCGAATGGACCAAACCATTCATGTAAATAGAGGGGGGGGGGGGGGTTCTGTGGTCGTTGCGAATGGACCAAACCATTCACATCGAATCATCGAATCACATCGAATGGACCAAACCGTTCGCTTTGGACCAAACCATTGCATGTAAATAGAGGGGGGGGGGTTCTGTGGTCGTTGCGAATGGACCAAACCATTCATGTAAATAGAGGGGGGGATATAATTTTAGATATAGATATAGTACGGGCATGCCCTAGTACTTGTAAAATCTTCGATTTTGCAAGTAACAAACAAACAAGAAAACGTCATGCGTAGCACGATACTTGCAAAATACGCCCTCCCCCAAAAGTTTTCAATGTGACATGATGGCCTATGGTGACCTCAAAAATACTTGGTGGTTGAATTCAGTGACCAGATATGCAAGTCCTCTTCAAATTTCATGTCAATTGGATGAAAATTGAGGATTTTAGAAATTTGGCCTATGTTGACCTTTTGGCCTATGTTGACCTCAAAGATACTTGGTGGTTGAATTCACTGACCAGATATGCAAGTCCTCTTCAAATTTCAAGTCAATTGGATGAAAATTGAGGATTTTAGAAATTTGGCCTATGTTGACCTTTTGACCTATGTTCACCTAAAATATAATTTGTGGTTGAATTCAGTGACGAGATATGCAAGTCCTTTTCAAATTTCAAGTCAATTGGATGAAAATTGAGGATTTTAGAAATTTGGCCTATGTTGACCATTTGGCCTATGTTGACCTCAAGAATACTTGGTGGTTGAATTCAATGCAAGTCCTCTCCAAATTTCAAGTCAATTGGATGAAAATTGAGGATTTTAGAAATTTGGCCTATGTTGACCATTTGGCCTATGTTGACCTCAAAAATTCTTGGTGGTTGAATTCAATGACCAGATATGCAAGTGGTCTTCAAATTTCAAGTCAATCGGATGAAAATTGAGGATTTTAGAAATTTAGCAAAGTTGGTGACCTTTGGCCTATGTTGACCTTTTGACCTATTGACCCCAAAAACAATAGGCTTCTGGCATTTGACTAACTCTACCACTTGGTGAAGTTTGGTGAAGATCGGTTGAAAATTGTGACCTGTAGGCCGGTGACAAACAAACAAACAAGCAAGCAAACAAATAAACAGACAGACAGAGTCACAAACACAACCGACCAATATACTTGTAAAGTCTTCGATTTTGCAAGTAACAAACAAGCAAACAAACAAACAGAGTCACAAACACAACCGACCAATATACTTGAAAAATCTTCGATTTTGCAAGTAACAAACGCAACCGACCAATATACTTGAAAAACCTTCGATTTTGCAAGTAACAAGAAGACGTCATGCGTAGCACGATACTTGCAAAATCCACCTACCCTCCCCCCACCCCTCCCAAAAAAGGATTCCATTGATCCATCAAATTGTCCATTTCATCCAGATTAAAATTGGCGATCTTGGTCTAAGCTTGGCTGTTGGGGTGACGATTTTTCAAATGAAAATTGATGATTTCAGCAGTTTCACCTTGAGTTGACATTTGACCTTTTGACTTCAAAAATAGTCCTCCAAATGACCTTTGACCTCAAAATCAATAGGCTTCTCAACGATGATGACCTCTACAACTTGATGAAGTTTTGTGAAGATAGGTTTAGAATTGTGAAGGCCGGTGACAAACAAACAGACAGACAGAACAAGCATTCTGAGTATTGCGCTGCAATACATGTCCCCTACCGGCAGTCTGTCGTCCGGAAAACTGTTGGGGAAATTACCAAAGTTCAAAGTGCCATAACTTTGTCAAAAATGATCGAAACGTCGTGAAGTTCGAACTTGATCTGTAACTTATCATGAGGAAACCATGTACCAAGTTTGAAATCATTGGCATTAAGAGTTTAGAAAAAAAGTCCGGAAAACTGTTCTTTGCGTGACGGACTGACCGTCGGACAGACTGACAGACGAAGGGACGGAGTGCAAACCTACAGTCCCCTCCGGTGTACACCGGTAGGGGACTAATAACAAACGCAACTGACCAATATACTTGAAAAATCTTCGATTTTGCAAGTAACAAACATACAGACAGACAGGGGTGAAAACATAACCTCATCCACCTTTGGTGGCAGAGATAAAGATGGGCTTGTCGAGGAAGTTGTTGGTGTTGTAATGAGCCATATCTCGGTGCACCACAATAGGCTACCATGCTTGCAGCAGGTCTTGGCAGAACAGAGGCAATGGGGAGAGTCAACATGTTGCAGGTCCATGAGAAAAAGTTCCTTGTTAACATCAAGCATGCCAGCCATTTTCAACAGATAGTTGGCAGTGAGCCGCCATGGCAGCAATGTGGAAAAAAAGAAAGAAACCGATGAACAGTGGTGACTCAAAAAGCCAATAGTCGGCTGACAATGTCAATGAGACCATTGCCACCTTCTGCCCCAATGGAAGATAAAGAACTTCAGGCTTGACCCAATGCTTGCCGCCCCAGAAGAAATCAAGCAGATGTTTCTGGATTGTCAGCAACGGTGCTTCAGGAGGGTGCAAAGCAATCATTTTGTGCCACAAGGAAGCCGCTACATTATTAATTACTAAGGCACGACCTCTGTACGACAATATAGATAATATTCCTCTCCACTTCTATACTCTGTTATCAATTTTATTAACGACGTTAACACAGTTCTTTGCCATCAAAGCTGGAGTGCCCATGTACACACCTAGATAATGGATGCCTTCCTTCTCCCACTGCAAGCCTCTGGGAAGAGAAGGCAAACCAACAGCGGGGGGATGGCCAATCCATAAAGCTTTACATTTGTTCCAATTTATTACAGTTGTGCATGCTGAATAAAATTTTTCCAAGTCATTTAGTAGCATGGTGACATCATCACTGCTATGCACCACAACACACACATCATCATCATATGCTGAGGTGACAATTGGCCTTTCGGTGGGCATCACAGGAAAACCTGGTAAGCTAGCACGAAGTCTAATTAGTAGAGGTTCAATACAGAGAGAGAGTCGAGAATGTCCGATAAAGGACACGCTTGGCGGACTCCTCTTTCAACCGTTAGTGGTGCACATAAACTGTTATTGACTTTAATTATGCTAAAAACATGATTGTGCAGCAATGAGACATTTGGAAATAAAGGTTGCCCCAAATCCAAACTGTTTTAAGGTATGGAATACATATTCATGGCGAATAATGTCAAATGCTTTCTCTTGGTCAAGTAAAAACAGGCCAGCATTCTGTTTTTGTGCAGCACAGACATCCCACAAGTCCTGAATTTTAAAAAATATTATCAGGAATAGACCGATTTAAAATACAAAAAGATTGATCAAAGTGTATTAAAAAAAACTAAGAAAGGGCTTTTTGCGGTTTACAAGGACTTTGGAAAGATTTTGTAATCCGCACAAAGCTGAGAGATAGGTCGCCAATTTTGTAAAGACGCTAAGTCTCCTTTCTTCAGGATAAGGCACACTTTTGCACGGTGACAACTTAGAGGTAAAATACCCTCTGGTGAACTATACTTAAAAACATCTAAAAGTGTCGGACCGAGCAAGTCCCAGAATGTTTTGTAAAATTTCACAGGTAAACCATCAAAGCCAGGTGCTTTATGATCATTAAAGCTATTCAGAGCTATTAAAAGTTCATCTACTGTAAAATCTTATTCTGGAGAGCACTGCTGTGATTCTTCGATTTGAGTTGATTATGTGTAAAATCAAACATTTCTTGTTCATTACGTTTAATTGCGGTAAACACATTCTTAAACTATAACAATGCGACTGTCGTCAATATGCCTCAGCATAGTCCCACAATGGGTAGATGCCATCGTTCACTGTCCTAAAAAGAAACAAGTTTGATTTAAATCCCTTCAGCTGTTTTCATTTATCACATTTTCACCAGCCATGACAGGTTTCACATCGATCGGTGAAGCGGTTTCAGAGAAGGAATTTTTAAAACATTGGCTTTCAAGCTAATATGGCTGCCATACCACATGACATACTGTATGACCTTAAAAATGTACATTCTCCATATATATATATATATATATATATATATATATATATATATATATATATATATATATATATATATATATATATATATATATATATTGTAACGGTTTTGAGAAGTGGGTAACGAATTTGAGAAGTGTAACGGTTTTTGAGGAGTGTAACAATTTTGGAGGAAGTGTAACGAATGTAAAAAGTATGGTTTTGGTATGTGTAACACCCTCGTAATGTAAATAATGGTCGCAGCCGTCCTCCTAGTTAATTCCATGAAACTTACACGCAGGCCACGATATATCTTTTTAAATAGTGTATTTCCTTATTCTATGTAGGCTAAATATGTGTTTCCCACTAGATTGACTTTGCATTGTATCAAACAAAATAAGCGTAGGCCCTTGCAATTTCCCCAAACATCTCCGCTCTCCAAAGTTCCTTTCAAAAGGGGTGCGAGTGGTGTTCAATCCCGCAAGCCGCCATTGCCCATGTGCTAATCTCGGAGAAGAAAGGCGTGTCTCCACCTCGTCATAGAGGGGAGGAGTGAGCCAAGCCCACTTGGCCAACCAGCACCGCGGTTAGCGACCCGGTAGGCGTGCCCTCGCAGCCGGCGGCTTGATTCCGCCCCGAGTGATAAAAGCGACTGTAAGGGACTGCTTCACGAGATGACCTGGGCGATGAGCGAAGAGGCGACACCAAGAGGAGCTTTTACCGGCAGACGAAAGGGAGTCCAAGCCAAAGAGGAGAGGTACTCGGAAAGGAAACCAGCTTTGGAGAGACGCGCTGAAAGGAGGGAGATGGCTCCACCAGAAGGAGAGGAGCAGGTGTGCCCGAGCCAGCGCGTGACGTCTAAAGCATCGGCAGCGGATACGCGACGAAGGGTTTTCCCGCCAAAAACCGCGAGGAATTGAGAGCGGCTGCCTCCGACCCTGCCTCCCTCTCCAGCAATCCACCTCAAGCCCTACCTGCCTGCAATATCCCCCATGTAAGTGTGAACGTCGTCTGTCCTACTCGTTGTCTTGGGGTTAAGTAAAATGAATAGTTTAAGCTAACGATGCACTGTGTGACTGCTTCTTCCATCCATTGCTGTAAATAATTTTGGTCGCTCTTTCTTTTTGCTTGTGTGTGTATAATAAATCTGTTCTTCCTCCGTACTCTGTCTTCTTCTCTTTTCCTTCTCTTTCGGTCGCTTTAGAGGTTTCCCGATTGAATATCTGCGGTGCGATCTGGTCAACGTCGGGTGGAATCGGGTTCTTATTGGGGAGTAACTGTTCGGACGCGGTAATACCAACCGCTCGGTAAAATAACATCTTTTAACCGCGTCTGTAACAATTGGTGTCAGGAGTGGGATTCGGACCTGGGACTAAATTTGTTAGGCCCAAATTTTGGAACACCAATTGTACTATTAGAGTAACAATTGGTGTCTGGGAGTGGGATTCGAAGCCCGAACCAAATTTCTAAAAGGTGTAAAAAAAAAAAAAAAATTGGTCAAAATTACGAGCTGCCGAAATTGTTTTGTTTTATAAAACCCGAATTTTGAGATCGCGCCATGGACAATCAAGGCGATCGGATGTCGGTGGGGAGATAGACGGGTTAGGGGTAACCCAGGACTTAGGGGAAGAAAGGGAGGAGGAGAGCAATGAGGTGGTTGAGGGTGTATCAGACGCACAAAATGGCGCTCTCGCGCACGAGGTTTCAGGCGCGCAAAAAGGCGCCTCGCACGAGCGCGCGGTAGCCGAGCCCGCTGTATCAGCGGGCTTTAACATGCAGCCGTTTGACATGCAGCAGTTCATGGCACGGTTTAGCAAATACTTGGCAGAGTCGAAGTGCGACAACGAAAAAAGAGCCAGGGAAATGGAGGAAATGGAAGACAGAAGGAGGGCTGATAGTGAGAAAATGGAAAACAGAATGGGGGAGCGACTAGGAAATCAAATCGGGGAATTAGACAAGAAATTTGGGAAGTTAGACAATAATTTTGAGGGGTTAGACAACGGGATAAAAGAGGTGAAAAATGGGTTAATGGGGTTAGAAAATAGGATGGAGGGCAAATTGCGGGAAATAGGGGAACAATCTGCCCGGGAAATCAAACGAATGGGAGAGCAGATAGAGGAGGTAAAAATCGGGGTAGAAACCAAATTGGATGCTCAGAGGGATGAATTGGGACAGATGAGGGTGGCATCTACAAAAGAGATGGAGGAGATACGACGAGGTGTGAGTGAGGAGGTCTCGGGGCTACGCGAGGAGGTAAAGCGAGGTGAGAAGCGTATGGAGAAAGAGGTGAGAAATGGGGCGGCAAAGTTACAAGGGGGAATAGAAGATCTGACGGAGGAGGTGGAACAGCTGACAGAGGGACAAACGGAGTTAGTGGAGCAGGTTCAAAGGAACACTGCAGTACTCGGAGGGTTAAAGGCGACACAAAAAGAAATTAAAAATGACTTAATAGCGACACAGAGGCAATGTCAGATGGTACGTGAGGATCTGACAATGAGGGTGGACGAGGTGACAGATAATGGAGACAAAGGACCGGCAGGTAAGGATGCACATAGAGACGGTCACGGTAGCCTTAGAGGACGAACTTGAGGAAACGCACCGAGAAATAAAAGAGGTTAAACAAAAATTAGAGGAAGTGGAAGAAGAGGTGAGTGAAATTAAGAAGAGATGGACAGAAACTAAGAGAGAAATCCAGGAGGAGGTAATGGAATTGGTACAAGGTCGGTGCTCAACTCGTAATGTGCTGCTCACTAACCAAATAAAGAGTTTGCAGGTGGCAAAGGAGGTGCGGAGACGAGGTGCCAAGGTGAGTGGCGATATAATCGGAAATGTACATGATGTGAGGAAAGCTTCAGTCGGCTTGGGGATTGGTTTGGATCCGGGTGTTCGTGAGAGGCCGTTGGTGAAGTGTGTGACAGGTCTGGTGTGCGAAAAAAGAGGTGTGCGAGAATGTCCGACCATGGGGTGTGTGAGGAAAAAGTGCACGCCGAGGAGTGAGAGTGCCGTCAAGAGTGAGTCGGTCGTAGCGCGTGTGCGAGGGGGTACATGGAAGCGCGGTGTGGTAAGTGTTACAGAGGATGTAACGGGAGAGTGTGCGCAAGAGTGTGTGCAAGAAAGGTGTGTAACGGACGGGTGCATGGGGAAAGAGTGCGCTGTCAAGAGTAAGGGGGAATGCACGCCTGTGGTGAGTGTTACAGAGGATGTAACGAGAAAGTGCACGCCTGTGGTGAGTGTTACAGAGGATGTAACGGGAGAGTGTGCGGAAGAGTGTGCGCGAGAAAGGTGTGTAACGGACGGGTGCATGAGGAAAGAGTGTGCTGTCGAGAGTAAGGGTGAGTGCGCGACCGAGAGTGGAGGTGAAAGTAGTGAGAGTGACAAGGAGCGTGAGTTGGTTGTGACAGGTGAGCGAGGATGTACACCTGGAATGGAAGGATGCACACCTGGAATGGTAGAGCGTGTGTGGGAATGCACACTTGAGTTGGTCGTGAGGCACGTGGTTGGGTGTGCGAGTGAAAGCACACCTGTGATTGTCACAGGGGAGGTGACCGAGGAAGGGGCGCGAAGAGGTGTGTTGGTGAGGTGTGCGAGCGACGAATGTGTGCCAAGGTGTTCGGTGGTCAGGTGTGTGACCAAGGCTGTGAGTGGAATGAGTGTACCGAGGTGTGTGAGGAAAGGTACGAGGAGCATGGGAACGGCTGGAGGTATGAGCAAGAAAGGGGTAGCGTATGCATGTAAGCATGCAGGTGAAGCATCGACGGTAACCGGGTTAGAGGTTAGAACGACTTATAGCCGAATCGGGCCCTCGGTGCGTGCCGGGCTTCGCGTGCCGCGAGAACCAGCGGGGATCCGAGCCACGGCGGGTTCGAAAGGACCGCCGTGTGGTCCACGCTGGGCCTCGCGTGGAACGGCCGCGTCCGGGCTCCACTAGGCGGAGCGGGCAGCCCGATAGGAAGGGTCGTCATGGCGACCACTTTCTATTGAGATGTGCCGGCAGGTCGAGATCGGGACATTGGATGGCTCCACGCCGAGGTGGTGCGTGGGATCTCGGCCCGGGTAAGCCCCCGTCCCTGCCCCGGATGCGGGACGTATCCAGCCGCTGGCACAAAACGACCCGCGTTCATTGCTCGGCTGTACGAAGCCGGGCTGTAGACGTGAATTGGCGCACCGAGAGGATGTAATAAGTAGACGGGTGATGAGGTTAGTGTTTTGGACCCAAAATTAGAAAAAGGCGAAATTTGATGATTGGCAGTAATGATTGGCAGATGATGGGTAGAATTGGCAGTAAATGGAACATTTTTGAATTGGCTGAAATTTGGTGTGCCAAATTGATAGTGGGACCTCCCCGATGTGGTGGGATGGCAAATCCACCATCCCTCACAGGGTGGGGGCAAATGCGCTATAGCTTATGGGGTTGATGGCAGTGAAAACTAGCCCGGGTGGGTTAGGATATATCGTGTGTAGGGATCTAGCGAAGATGGACATTAGATAACGTTAAGGTTAGTTAGTGACAAGGATACCTGTAGTGGGGACGCAGGTAGTTTAGTGTGGATGATAATGACGTGGGAGCGCAATAGTTTAAAGGGGCGACTGGGAAGCGCAAGTTTCAGAGGGGAGTAGTTAGATGAGATGATGCCGTGTGTGTGAGGATTGAACAGGTGTGATTGCACAGGTGTGCACCTGAACAGGTGAATGGAGCAGTGTATGAGGGAGTAGTGGTGATTGCGTGTTGTGTTGACCAAATGGTCCAGGAAGAAAGGAGGGTGCAGGTGGCACCAGGTGTGAGGTGATTGCACAGGTGTGCAACAACAGGTGTATGTGGCTATGTGGAATAAATGGTATGGAGTATTGGAATGGATGGTCGTGGAGTGAGTATGGTGGAAATTGTGGAGTGGAGTGGATGGTGCGAAGGTGTGAATGGGGGAAGAGTGGACCCCCATCATGGATACCCGGGGCGGGTAGTGTAAGTGTTAGGTAGAGGGTACAGGTAAATTGTGGTTGGATATTGGCATCTGTGGTGCGGGTGAAAGAATGGTCTTTGGATGGGTGCATTAGTGTTGTGGAAATGGCTGGGCGTGTAGCCTGTTAGTGTGTGTAGTTGGTTGGGCGCTCCACCACTGTGAGGATGTCGGCCAGGTGAGGCCGCAGGTGGGCTCTGGGAGCCGGTAGTTGTAGTGGATGGGGCCCGAGGATCCGGAGGACGGACCCGGGTAGCCCAGTGCCAGAGGGCACCAAGGGGTGACAGAGCCAGGAGAGGGCCTTCCCCAGTTAGTTAGGTTAGGGTGAGGAGCTAGGTAAGCTCGGGTGGCAACTGCAGTGGTGGAGGTGTGCAGGTGGGTAGACCTGCTGGGAGAGCTACACGTCGCAGCCCAGAAATTGTGCGAGGGCACCGGGAGATGAATCGGGGGAGTGAGACCCCAAATTGATAAGCACCACAGTTTGGTCAATGGGAATTGGTTTTTAGAACCCATAGTGTAAGTTGGCCAATGGATTGGCAGGGAGAGACCCCGGGTAGTGTAAAGTGTGTTAATGTCATTTAGAAAGTAGTTAGGATGAAGTCTCCTCGCACCATCTGCATCCACTCACCTGAGGTGACAGGTACTCCACACCATGCCATGGTTTGATTATTTTTTATGATGCAAATGTTTGGATTGTGAGACGCATCATGACGTGGGTGTGACATTGTGCTTTGTTGTTCCATCTCTTCCTCCTTATGAGGATTGATGATGAATTGGGTGATGGCAAATTTTGGTTAGAGGGATTGTGGAGACGAATTTGGTATAGGAGAAATATGGGGAAGACGTGACAGTAGTGACGAATTCGTAAATGGATAGATTTTTGTACATATAGGGTAAGGGCAAGGGTAGTGTAGGTGACAGGGGGGTGACGTACGGTAGGGACGAGCTTTCTCACTTCGCCCTACGTACGCATTTCGCCTTGCATTGCCTTATTGATGTGTACCCTTGTGACCTTACCCCTCGCTCAATTGTCTTTCTTTTGTCTCCCACATGACCTGTGCACCATTGGGTGCCGAGGGGAGCGTGCGTGAGGTGGCCATTGTGCGCCCGAGATTCCCAGAACCAGCATGCATTGCGTTGATGTACCACTTTATGGACCGCTGTTCTGCGGCCAAGTACCACTTGATGGACCCCAGGTTCTGGGGCAGGGCACCTCTGTTGGAGACCGGCCATAGTGGCCAGGGAATCTTGCTTGCGGACCTCGGTAAGGTGGCACCTATGCCAAACAGGTGGACCACCCTTAGTTGGCCCCTGAGGCCCTAAATAAAAACGAACACAAGTTGTGCTTTATTATTATTTCCAAGTAGGCCGCATGAAGCCAGAAGACGTCGGGAGGAACATCGGCCCAGCAGAGAAAGAGAAGACCACCACCAGTTGTTTTGTTGTGTTTATTATGAACCGTGGTGACTGCGCACCGAGTGGTGCTTTTGGTGCTTTGTGGTGCTTGTGGTGCTTTTGGTGCTTTTGGGTGCTTTCGTGGTATTGGTACTGGTGCATCGATGCAATGCGTGCTGTCTCCTCCCTCCCAACAGGAATTTCTTTTTTTCTTGTTCCCTAAAAAGAAAAAAGAAAAAAAAACACAGGTCCTGGGTTGCGTTGTAAATAAGAAATCACGTCATTGTAAATAATGCTCCCCACCGTAAATGTATAGTTTGAGAATAATTCCGTAATTCGGTTAGCTGTGGGCTTGAGTCTGTTAGACAGGGTGCAATGCAATAGGGGGACATACTTAGTTGTGTTTTAAGATTGTCACACTCAGGGTCAGGTTAATTGTAGAGGGAATTACACCTACGTGTCACACTAAGTTAAAGTTTTGTAGGCCCGAGATCGGGCCTGAAGAAAGGAGGGTGCAGTGTAACGGTTTTGAGAAGTGGGTAACGAATTTGAGAAGTGTAACGGTTTTTGAGGAGTGTAACAATTTTGGAGGAAGTGTAACGAATGTAAAAAGTATGGTTTTGGTATGTGTAACACCCTCGTAATCTATCTATAATTCCAGCAATCTCTGTGTGTCTGTGTGTCTGTGTGTCTGTGTGTCTGTGTGTCTGTGTGTCTGTGTGTCTGTGTGTCTGTGTGTCTGTGTGTTTGTCTGTGACCGCTGTTTCTCGACAACCACGGGTCCGATATACTTGAAACTTGCCAGGTATATTGCTGGGGACCCGAGGATGTGCCTTTTCAAGGTTTGTAATTAATCGGACAAGTACCTACCGAGCTATGTCCAAAAAACGCTTCAACCAATCAGAGAGCAGCGAGCTATCACGTGTGCCGAACCGTTAATGCAATGCAAGCGTTAATGCGTTAATGCAAGGCTTTTCTTTTTTTCCCTCTTCTCTTTCTACTTTTCCTTGCGATTAAATTGCAAACAGCCAAAATACGTTGGCGCTAATTGAATAATTGGCCATTAACACTAAAATAATCGTAACTGCGATATGCCAACTTCCGGACAGTGCAGCCTTCCATGTTGTTGTTGTTTGCAGCAGCTGTTTGCAGCAAGGCAAGGCTTTTCTTTTTTTCCCTCTTCTCTTTCTACTTTTCCTTGCGATTAAATTGCAAAAAGCCAAAATACGTTGGCGATAATTGAATAATTGGGCATTAATAGATAGATAGATAGATATGCGATATGCGAACTTCCGGACAGTGTAGACTTCACTTCCGGCCTTACGAAAGTGCTCTATACTTACCGGCTATATACTTATTACTTACTGTCTATCTTATAGATAGATTGTAGATAAAGACAATGCCCCAATCGAGTCGTCGTTTACGAGAACGAAGGAACGAAGCTGCACGTAGTGCACGCGCAATGGAATCTGACGAGGAACGAGCTGCTCGCCTGGCACGCGACGTTACGCGCGTGACACATGCGTCATGTTCTATATCCAGATGTATTCCAGCACTTCACCTACTTGAGGAAAAGGTTTCAATTGCGGAAGAGAAGGCTGAGTTTCCAGGATAACCGTAAGGCTGATACGGTTGGGCGGCTCCCCATTATTCCCGTCAACTCCCATACTGCCGAGTTGTACTATCTCCGCATGCTACTGTACCGCGTGCCTGGCCCCACATGCTTTCTGGATCTCCGTCGTGTTGGTGGTAGGGTCATGGAGACCTATCTGGCAGCCTGCATTGCATATGGCATCGTTGACAATGACCAGGAGGTGGATTCTGTTATGGAAGAGGCTGCAAATATTGCTTTTGGCCCTGCAGTCCGCGAAGTATTTGCCAACATGCTCATATTCGTTCTCAGAGGCAACCACGTGCAGTTCTGGGAAAGGCACAAGTATGTGCTGTGCGAGGACTTCATGCGTGCTGCAGGTGTGAATGTTCCAAATGGACGCATTGTGAGTGCAGTGCTACTAGAGCTGAGGAACAAAGTTGAGTGCCACGGCTTTTCGCTCAGTAGGACCTTTGGCCTTCCTGAGCCTGACCCAGTTCATTTCCAGTCTCGCATTCCGCGCGTCATCGAGCACGAAACAGTGCACAGTATAGGAGAACTTGAGGCTCACATCGCTCAAACAGAGTGCCTTCTTAATGACGAGCAGCGCGTTGTTGTCGATACAGTGATGTGGAGTGTGGAACACGGACATGGCTGCATGCTTGCTGTTGATGCAAGTGGTGGGACTGGGAAAACCTTCACATTGTCTCATATACTCAACAAAGTGCGCGCAATGGGCAAAGTGGCTCTTGCAACTGCTGCAAGTGGTATTGCAGCTACGCTGCTGCCTAAAGGGGCCACCTTCCATAGTAGGACCAAGTGTCCTCTCATTCTCACTGATGAGTCCACTTGCAACATCAGTGAAAATGACACCACTGCAGCACTCATACGCATGACTAATCTGATGGTGGTGGATGAGGTTTCAATGATGGATCGTCGCGCATTGGAGGCAGCAGATCGAACATTCCAGTGGCTTCGGGGCTCCGAGGAACCATTTGGCGGCATCGCAATGGTTTTCAGTGGTGACTGGAGGCAAATCCTTACTGTTGTGCCACACGGTAGCCGTATTGACATAGTTGGAAGGTGCTTCAAGAGCTCATACCTGTGGAGAAAAGTGCAGATTCTTCGTCTCAGAGTAAACATGAGGATCATGCAGGGTGCTGGAGAACAACAGGACGAATCTGCTTTTGCAAAATTCCTGCTGGATCTGGGTGAAGGGAAGATTCCTGTCAATCCAGAAGAGGGTGAATTTGCTATTGAGCTCAGGGAACCGCTCATTCTTCCTGGTGAAAAACTTCAGGATATTGTCACTTGGGTGTACGAAGACTTGCATAACAACATTAGCAACCCCAAGTGGCTTTGCGAGCGTGTTATACTATGTCCGACCAATTCTGAAGTCGATCAGGTAAATGCCTACATGACGACCATATTTCCAGGGGAGGAACATGTTTGCTGTAGCGTCGATACAGCGGAATCTGAGGGTGATCATTTGTATCCGCCTGAGTTCCTGAACACCCTCTGTCCATCTGGTATGCCGCCACATCGTATCTCTCTCAAGGTGGGTATGGTCATCATGCTGCTGCGAAACTTCGACCAGCAGAGCGGGCACTGCAATGGCTCAAGGTACATCATACTTCAGATCCTTCCAAATCTGTTGGTTGCACAATCTGTGATGGGTGTCAATTCTGGACGCACATTGCTCATTCCACGCATAACCTTGAGTCCATCTGACAACATGTTCCCGTTCACTCTGCGGCGTCGGCAGTTTCCGGTACGACCCTGCTTTGCCATGACTGTGAATAAATCCCAAGGACAGTCGCTACACCATGTTGGGATCTTCTGCTCACGAGACTTCTTCAGCCATGGTCAGTTCTACGTGGCGGCCAGTAGGGTTGGCAGATCCAGCAGCCTCCGCATTCTTGCCCTGGACGAGGAAACAAAGAAGAAGCGCCGTTTCCTCAGCAACGTTGTTTATGAAGAGGTGCTAACGAGATAAAGGTGTGTACAATGGACATGTAGGCAATTTTTATTATTATTTATTTATTGAAGAACAATTGTTTCGAACGAATTCTTCAAAAATAGTGCACAACTTCTTTTGGCAGTCGTACACCATGTTGGGATCTCCTGGAGAGGTGCCGTTTCCTCACCAATGTTGTTTATGAAGAGCTGCTAACGACATACAGGTGTGTACATGTGGACAATTCTTATTATTTATTTATTGATTGAAGAAACATTGTTTCGCAAAGAATTCATCAAAATAAGTGCACAACTTCTTTTGGCAGTTGTACACCATGTGAGGATCTCCTGGAGAAGTGCCGTTTCCTCAGCAATGTTGTTTATGAAGAGCTGCTAACGACATACAGGTGTGTACATGTGGACAATTCTTATTATTTATTTTTTGCTTGAGGAAAAATTGTTACGAAAAGATTTCATCAAAATAAGTGCACTACTTCTTTTGCCAGTTGTACACCATGTGAGGATCTCCTGGAGAAGTGCCGTTTCCTCAGCAATGTTGTTTATGAAGAGCTGCTAACGACATACAGGTGTGTACATGTGGACAATTCTTATTATTTATTTATTACTTGAAGAAAAATTGTTACGAAAAGATTTCATCAAAATACATGCACAACTTCTTTTGGCAGTCGCTACACCATGTTGGGATCTTCTGCCCAAGAGCCTTCTTCAGCCATTGCCAGTTCTACGTGGCGACCTCTAGGGTTGGCAGTTCCAGCAGCCTCCGCATTCTTGCCCAGGACGAGGAAACAAAGAAGAAGCCCGTACGTGGTGCCTTATGAAGTGGTGCTAACGACATAAAGGTGTGTACAATGTACATGTAGACAATTTTTATTATTCTTTGTTTGGGAGGGAGATGGGAGGGTGATGGGGCAGGGTGATGGGAGGATGATGGCAGGGTGATGGGAGGGTGATGGCAGGGTGATGGGAGGGTGATGGCAGAGGGTGATGGCAGAGGGTGATGGGAGAGTGATGGGAGGGTGATGGGGGGAAGATGGGAGGGTGATGTGGCAGGGTGATGGCAGGGTGATGGCAGAGGGTGGTGGCAGAGGGTGGTGGGAGGGAGATGGCAGGGTGATGGGAGGGTGATGGCAGGGTGATGGGAGGGTGATGGCTGGGTGATGGGACGGTGATGGCAGAGGGTGATAGCAGAGGGTGATTGCAGAGGGTGATGGCAGAGGGTGATGGCAAAGGGTGGTGGCAGAGGGTGGTGGGAGGGAGATGGCAGGGTGATGGGAGGGTGATGGGAGGGTGATGGGGGGGAGATGGGGCAGGGTGATGGGGCAGGGTGATGGGGCTGGGTGATGGCAGGGTGATGGCAGGGTGATGGGAGGGTGATGGCAGGGTGATGGAAGGGTGATGGCAGAGGGTGATGGCAGAGGGTGATGGCAGAGGGTGATGGCAGAGGGTGATGGCAGAGGGTGATGGCAGAGGGTGATGGCAGAGGGTGATGGCAGAGGGTGATGGCAGAGGGTGATGGCAGAGGGTGATGGCAGAGGGTGATGGCAGAGGGTGATGGCAGAGGGTGATGGCAGAGGGTGATGGCAGAGGGTGATGGCAGGGAATTAACATTAACGAATAACATTTGTAATGTAATAATTTGTAATAATTTGTAGTAATAGATATAATAATAATAACGAATTCTGCTCTGTTTCAATTCTGTTTCAATTTGCTGATATGCTTTGCAAACCTTTTTTTTTTTAGGCCTGAGTTCCTGAACACCCTCTGTCCATCTGGTATGCCGCCACATCGTATCTCTCTCAAGGTGGGTATGGTCATCATGCTGCTGCGAAACTTCGACCAGCAGAGCGGGCACTGCAATGGCTCAAGGTACATCATACTTCAGATCCTTCCAAATCTGTTGGTTGCACAATCTGTGATGGGTGTCAATTCTGGACGCACATTGCTCATTCCACGCATAACCTTGAGTCCATCTGACAACATGTTCCCGTTCACTCTGCGGCGTCGGCAGTTTCCGGTACGACCCTGCTTTGCCATGACTGTGAATAAATCCCAAGGACAGTCGCTACACCATGTTGGGATCTTCTGCTCACGAGACTTCTTCAGCCATGGTCAGTTCTACGTGGCGGCCAGTAGGGTTGGCAGATCCAGCAGCCTCCGCATTCTTGCCCTGGACGAGGAAACAAAGAAGAAGCGCCGTTTCCTCAGCAACGTTGTTTATGAAGAGGTGCTAACGAGATAAAGGTGTGTACAATGGACATGTAGGCAATTTTTATTATTATTTATTTATTGAAGAACAATTGTTTCGAACGAATTCTTCAAAAATAGTGCACAACTTCTTTTGGCAGTCGTACACCATGTTGGGATCTCCTGGAGAGGTGCCGTTTCCTCACCAATGTTGTTTATGAAGAGCTGCTAACGACATACAGGTGTGTACATGTGGACAATTCTTATTATTTATTTATTGATTGAAGAAACATTGTTTCGCAAAGAATTCATCAAAATAAGTGCACAACTTCTTTTGGCAGTTGTACACCATGTGAGGATCTCCTGGAGAAGTGCCGTTTCCTCAGCAATGTTGTTTATGAAGAGCTGCTAACGACATACAGGTGTGTACATGTGGACAATTCTTATTATTTATTTTTTGCTTGAGGAAAAATTGTTACGAAAAGATTTCATCAAAATAAGTGCACTACTTCTTTTGCCAGTTGTACACCATGTGAGGATCTCCTGGAGAAGTGCCGTTTCCTCAGCAATGTTGTTTATGAAGAGCTGCTAACGACATACAGGTGTGTACATGTGGACAATTCTTATTATTTATTTATTACTTGAAGAAAAATTGTTACGAAAAGATTTCATCAAAATACATGCACAACTTCTTTTGGCAGTCGCTACACCATGTTGGGATCTTCTGCCCAAGAGCCTTCTTCAGCCATTGCCAGTTCTACGTGGCGACCTCTAGGGTTGGCAGTTCCAGCAGCCTCCGCATTCTTGCCCAGGACGAGGAAACAAAGAAGAAGCCCGTACGTGGTGCCTTATGAAGTGGTGCTAACGACATAAAGGTGTGTACAATGTACATGTAGACAATTTTTATTATTCTTTGTTTGGGAGGGAGATGGGAGGGTGATGGGGCAGGGTGATGGGAGGATGATGGCAGGGTGATGGGAGGGTGATGGCAGGGTGATGGGAGGGTGATGGCAGAGGGTGATGGGAGAGTGATGGGAGGGTGATGGGGGGAAGATGGGAGGGTGATGTGGCAGGGTGCTGTGGCAGGGTGATGGCAGGGTGATGGCAGAGGGTGGTGGCAGAGGGTGGTGGGAGGGAGATGGCAGGGTGATGGGAGGGTGATGGCAGGGTGATGGGAGGGTGATGGCTGGGTGATGGGACGGTGATGGCAGAGGGTGATAGCAGAGGGTGATTGCAGAGGGTGATGGCAGAGGGTGATGGCAAAGGGTGGTGGCAGAGGGTGGTGGGAGGGAGATGGCAGGGTGATGGGAGGGTGATGGGAGGGTGATGGGGGGGAGATGGGAGGGTGATGGGGCAGGGTGATGGGGCAGGGTGATGGGGCTGGGTGATGGCAGGGTGATGGGAGGGTGATGGCAGGGTGATGGAAGGGTGATGGCAGAGGGTGATGGCAGAGGGTGATGGCAGAGGGTGATGGCAGAGGGTGATGGCAGAGGGTGATGGCAGAGGGTGATGGCAGAGGGTGATGGCAGGGAATTAACATTAACGAATAACATTTGTAATGTAATAATTTGTAATAATTTGTAGTAATAGATATAATAATAATAACGAATTCTGCTCTGTTTCAATTCTGTTTCAATTTGCTGATATGCTTTGCAAACCTTTTTTTTTTTAAACTATTTTAAAACTAATACAATTCGAACATGGAATACATACTGACACTGCACTTTCAGGTCTCCTACAAATCCTACCCTGTCGCCTCACCGTGGCGTAGGAGTGGCAATGGTCAATGGCATCGAATGTCATGGCTAGCAAAGACAGGGAGGTACACTTGATTTAAATTTGGAAATTTTTTTTTTTTTTTTTTTGGCCACGGAACGGGCACCCACGTACGGGCACGTCCTAGTGTAAATAATGGTCGCAGCCGTCCTCCTAGTTAATTCCATGAAACTTACACGCAGGCCACGATATATCTTTTTAAATAGTGTATTTCCTTATTCTATGTAGGCTAAATATGTGTTTCCCACTAGATTGACTTTGCATTGTATCAAACAAAATAAGCGTAGGCCCTTGCAATTTCCCCAAACATCTCCGCTCTCCAAAGTTCCTTTCAAAAGGGGTGCGAGTGGTGTTCAATCCCGCAAGCCGCCATTGCCCATGTGCTAATCTCGGAGAAGAAAGGCGTGTCTCCACCTCGTCATAGAGGGGAGGAGTGAGCCAAGCCCACTTGGCCAACCAGCACCGCGGTTCGCGACCCGGTAGGCGTGCCCTCGCAGCCGGCGGCTTGATTCCGCCCCGAGTGATAAAAGCGACTGTAAGGGACTGCTTCACGAGATGACCTGGGAGATGAGCGAAGAGGCGACACCAAGAGGAGCTTTTACCGGCAGACGAAAGGGAGTCCAAGCCAAAGAGGAGAGGTACTCGGCAAGGAAACCAGCTTTGGAGAGACGCGCTGAAAGGAGGGAGACGGCTCCACCAGAAGGAGAGGAGCAGGTGTGCCCGAGCCAGCGCGTGACGTCTAAAGCATCGGCAGCGGATACGTGACGAAGGGTTTTCCCGCCAAAAACCGCGAGGAATTGAGAGCGGCTGCCTCCGACCCTGCCTCCCTCTCCAGCAATCCACCTCAAGCCCTACCTGCCTGCAATATCCCCCGTGTAAGTGTGAACGTCGTCTGTCCTACTCGTTGTCTTGGGGTTAAGTAAAATGAATAGTTTAAGCTAACGATGCACTGTGTGACTGCTTCTTCCATCCATTGCTGTAAATAATTTTGGTCGCTCTTTCTTTTTGCTTGTGTGTGTATAATAAATCTGTTCTTCCTCCGTACTCTGTCTTCTTCTCTTTTCCTTCTCTTTTGGTCGCTTTAGAGGTTTCCCGATTGAATATCTGCGGTGCGATCTGGTCAACGTTGGGTGGAATCGGGTTCTAATCGGGGAGTAACTGTTCGGACGCGGTAATACCAACCGCTCGGTAAAATAACATCTTTTAACCGCGTCTGTAACAATATATATATATATATATATATATATATATATATATATATATATATATATATATATATATATATATATACTGTTGCGCGGACCCTTCAGGTTAAGACCAGGGACCGCGGATGGACCAGAACGGATTTACTGGAGGCGACGACCAACTCGGATTGTGCTATCAAATGCGGGAAGAAGAAGGGAAGTGGAAGCTGTGGCAAAAGCGCTTACCTTCAGCGAACCGACGGCAGCTGCAGGGAAATTGATGTACTCGAACAAACAAGATTTAATGTACAAAAATAGAGATTTATTCCACAGAACCCGATAACAAGAAACGCGACGGTAATCAAATAAACTAAATAGGGTTAGGGCGAGATCTTTTCAGGGCGGTCACGGTTTTTCGAAGCTGTTCCACGATCCTCACTCACGCTCGAAGTTAAGTAATTGTCACATTTGTATTTTTGTCGAAACTGTATTTATCTTACGTGTGTGTACCTTTTGCGTGTCCCCCGGAGGATTTATCGGTGTTAATCTTTCATACCTGTAAAAAATAGTCGAGTATTTCGTGCCACGCGGCCTAGTTGTTGAAGCTTCCGACCTTGAGGCTTGGTTCTCTCCGGGCATCCAAAGCGGTTATTTTTTCATTCGTGTGTTTGTCAAATTTCAACTCGTTATTTTATCGTCCATGCATTATTGTTTGTTTATAGTTAGTTTTGGTTTGAATTTCCTGTAACTCGTAATTAATTAATCGTGTTCTGCTCCTCGTGTGCGGCCTTGTACCTCCGTCGGTGTTTGTTAACTTAAGTCCCCTACATCGTGTTTTGCTTGGCTCTTAGTTTTTTCCCTTCTACCCCGAACATAATACTCTTTGTCTAACGTTTTAAATCCGTTTATTTAAAATACCCCCACCCCCCCAAAAAACAAACAGAAAAAATAATAACCAAAAACATTTATTTTCCTTTCTCCACGTGTGCTTTGTCTCATCCTGTACTTTCTGTGCAGGTGTGCTGTTCGCCCCGCCCCCATTATCTCCTTGCCATCCACCTTTTGCCCTGTTCATGGGACTCGTGGTGGTCCCTCTCGGCTCTCCCCCTGTTGGTATTTTGTGCATATAAGATTGTTTACGGTTCTGTTTCAATATTATTTAAATATGTTTAACCTTTCCCCTTCAGTGTTTTATTCAGTGGTATATTACAACACGCTGTTTTTCTTCCTAATTAAAAGGCTTTTCTCAATTTCCTCTCCATCTCATTCCACGTCAAAAAAAAGAAATTCAATATCTTATACGTCTCCCTCACTACATGGTCTAAATTCACATTCATTCCATCCCTCCTCCATCGTTCTGAATCGGATTGCTAACTTGAAAATCACAACAAACCCAATTTGTTATCAATGTTCGTCTTTCATTAATCATCCACTTTCGAAACTCCCCTCTTGCCCCTCCCCTCCAAATCCCCCCTTGCACCTACACTCCTAAACTCCCCCCTTGCCCCTCCACTCCTAAACTCCCCCCTTGCCCCTACACTCCTTAACTCCCTCCTTGCCCTTCCCCTCCTAAACTCCCCCCTTGCCCCTCCCCTCTTAAACTCCCCCCTCACTCCTCCCCTTCAAAACTCCCCCCCAACCCCTCCCATTCAAGTCTCCCGCCATACCATTCCTCTCCAATTCTCCCTCCTCCCCCCTCCTCCTCAAAGCTGCCTCCTCCCCACTTCGTCTCCCTTCTATCTCATACCTCCACCCCCCCCCCAACCTTCTACTTTCCTCTGCCCCCCCTCAAACAACCCCTCACTGTGCCTCATCCCTTCACTATCAAACCTTTCATCCTCCTCATCCTTCCCTTTCTTGGAACTCTTCTGTAATCTCTGACACACTATCAACTGCTCTTCCTACCTCCCCCTCTCATCCTTCATCTTACCCTACTCCTCCCCTCCCCTGTCCTGTACCCGATGCTCCCCCTCTCTCTTCATTAACGGTATGGACCTCAAACATCCGGGGCCTTCACTCAAACCTGACTGATCTCTCCATACAGGTTTCTTCTGACAATCCAGACTTGATCTGCTTAACAGAGACTTTCCTCCTTCAAGATGTCTCTGATTCCTTAATATCTCTTCCTGGTTACTCCCTCCTCCGGTATGATAGACCTGAGCCTCGTCCTGGTGGTGGGGTGGCTATCTTTATCAAAAACTCTCTTCGTCACTCTCCTTGCACTGCCCTCTCTCCTCCTCACCCCCAGGAGTACCTCTGGCTACGGCTTCCTCTCCGCTCCCACCTTTTGTTCATATGTGTTCTGTACCGTCTTCCAAACAGTGATGACTCCATTTACATTTCACTGTCTAACAACATGGACCAACTTCTATCCACTCATCCCAACTCACTCTTCCTCATATGTGGTGACTTCAACTGTCATCATGCCAGCTGGTTGGGTGTGGGTTCCTCTCTCACCAGTCATGGCACCTCAGCAAAGGACTTCTGTGACTCACTGGGATTGACACAATCTGTCAATTTCCCGACCCGGATCTCAGCCAATGGAGTATCTTCTCTTCTAGACTTGGTTATGACAAACTTCCCTGCTAATGTCTGCTGCTCTTCTTCTGCTCCAATCGGTTCTTCTGATCATGTGCTTGTCAAAGTGGACATCTCTCTGGCCATTCTCAGAGAGCCTCCTCAGCGTCGACGAGTCTGGCATTTCACTCAGGCTGACTGGGACGGTCTTCAAGCAGCCATCAATCGTCTGGATTGGTCTCCCATCTCCACTGCCTCTGACATCAATTCTTCCTGGGAATTCTTCCAAAGCAAACTGCTCTCTCTCATGCACAGATTTATCCCATCTCGTCTTCAGTTGTCTTACCCTTCCTCCCGTCCATGGTACACTGAATCTTGTGGTGAGGCAGTTGCCCTGAAACAACTTGCCTTTGCCTCTTGGAAGGCTAATCCAACTGAAGGCAATCTCAGCTCCTTCCACCAAGCTCGGAACAAGTGTGTGTCTACCCTCAGGAGTGCCACTAAGCACTATCTCTCCACACTCAAGAATGAACTCTCAAACCTGTCTCCTTCCTCCAAATCCTGGTGGCATCTGGTCAAATCCGTTTCTGGTGTTTGTTCCCCCTCCATCACCTCCCTTACCTCAAATGGCCACACAGTTGACATCGCACGTGACAAAGCCGAATGCCTCAACTCTGAGTTTGCCTCAAAATCGTTAGTCCCAAACCCATCTCTCTCTGTTCCCACCTTTCCCAGTCGAACCCAGCTCCTGGACTCTGTGTCCTTCTCTCCTGACAAGGTGGAGGAGTTTTTGTCTAACCTCGACTCTGATTCTGCAACTGGACCAGACGGCATCAGCCCACGGGTCCTAAAATCCTGCTCTGCCGCTCTATCTCACCCTCTCTCTGTTCTTTTCACCCTCTCTTTTGCTCAAGGTCATCTGCCAGCATCCTGGAAATCAGCAAACATTACCGCTTTACACAAAAAGGTGCAAAAACAGATCCTTGCAACTACAGACCTATCAGCCTGCTCCCAATTATCAGCAAAGTCATGGAATCCATCATTGCTTCGGATATGAAATCTTTCCTCTTCTCCAATGGCTTGATCTCTGATCATCAATTTGGTTTCAGACCAGGTCACTCTACTCTGGACATGCTGCTTCTGCTTTCTCAACAATGGATGGAGGTCCTCAATGCCAAACAGGAAATCAGAGTTGTCTCCCTTGACATATCACGTGCCTTCGATACGGTCTGGCACCCAGTTCTGCTCACCAAACTCTCCTCCTATGGTATCCATGGAAATCTCCATGCATGGCTTGCGGACTTCCTCTCTTGTCAGTCAACGTGTGGCCCCGAATGGATTTCTCTCATCTCCCCTTCCTGTTCAGGCTGGAGTTCCCCAAGGCAGTGTTCTGAGCCCTGTGCTTTTTCTGGTCTTAATCAATGATCTCTCCGACTCTCTGGAAAATCCTCTCTATCTCTTTGCTGATGACTCCACTCTCTGCCGCTCCATTCCTCTTCCCTCAGATCGGCAGTCTGCAGCCTCATCACTCTCTGAAGACTTGGACAAAATCACAGACTGGTCAAACAAGTGGAACATGTCTTTCAATCCTGACAAATCTCACACTCTTACTATGTCTCTCCGAAAAGATCGACTGGACAACCCTCCCATCTACTTTCTCAACAATCTTCTCCAAGAAGTTCTGTCGCTCAAGCTTTTGGGTCTCACTATCTGCCATGATCTTTCTTGGGAAAACCACATTTCCAAGCTGGCCTCCAAAGCCAGTCGCCGACTGGGCATCCTCCATCGTGCGAAGTCCTTCCTCGGCACACCTGAGCTCCTCACCACATACAAGGCTTTCATCCGCAGCTCAATGGAATACTGTTCTCCCCTATGGGCCGGTGCTCCTGCCTCACACCTAGCTCGGCTTCACGCTGTTGAAACCAAAGCTTTCAGAATTATTGGAATCTCCCGCGATGAAGCTATCTCTGAGGGCCTTTCACTCACTCACCGCAGGCAGGTAGGTGGTCTTTCTGTCTTCTACCGACTCCTCTCCGGCCTTGCTCGCCCAGCTCTCTCTGTGCTCTGTCCCCCAAATATTCCGACAGGTCGCACAAGATCTGCCTGCAACCCTCTGATGGTTAAACTGCCGAAATCTCGGCTCTCTGCTCACCTTCACTCTTTCATTCCTCTTTTCTCCCGCCTCTGGAACAAACTCCCACACTCCCTTCAATCCCACTCCTCCCTCCAGGTCTTTAAAACAGCTGTTCACCACCATCTCTTATCTTCCCCCATCCAAAACCTTGATCTTTTCTACCCCCACGAATTCACCCCAGATCCACCTTGTTTGAAATTCCAACTTCTTTCCTGGAAGTCCTGGCAGTGTCCATATGTTTTATACCGAGTTTCATGAAATTACCGAGAGATATTTCTTCGTTTTTATTTTATTCGTTACCAGCAGAAGTACCCAGCATTGCCGGGAGGGGGTGCGGGGGAGGGCACGTACACTGGAATGCAGAGATATATCTATCTATAATTCCAGTAATCTCTGTGTGTGTGTGTGTGTGTATGTGTGTATGTCTGTGTGTTTGTCTGTGACCGCTGTTTCTCGACAACCACGGGTCCGATATACTTGAAACTTGCCAGGTATATTGCTGGGGACCCGAGGATGTGCCTTTTCAAGGTTTCATATTAATCGGACAAGTAGTTACCGAGCTATGTCCAAAAAACGATTCAACCAATCAGAGAGCAGCGAGCTATCACGTGTGCCGAACGTGCCGAACAGACTCTGCCTCGGACGGCACATTTGAGAGCGTATTCATTTATTTCACGTTGGCAAACTATGTTGGCGTTAAACTATGTTTTAAAACTAATTAAAACTAATTTGCGATTCTTTCGCTTTCCTGCGCGTTTGTGCACGCTATGGCGATTTCTTTACCAAACTCCGCAAGCCGTTCGCTTTGGACCAAACCATTTCATGTAAATAGAGGGGGGGGGGGGGGGGATTGTCACCGTATTCGCAAGCCGTTCGCTTTGGACCAAACCATTTCATGTAAATAGAGGGGGGGGATTGTCACCGTACTCGCAAGCCGTTCGCTTTGGACCAAACCATTTCATGTAAATAGAGGGGGGGGGGATATAATTTTAGATATATATATATAGTACGGGCATGCCCTAGTCTATCTATAATTCCAGTAATCTCTGTGTGTATGTATGTATGTATGTATGTCTGTATGTCTGTGACCGCTGTTTCTCGACAACCACGGGTCTGATATACTTTAAACTTGCCAGGTATATTGCTGGGGACCCGAGGATGTGCCTTTTCAAGGTTTCATATTAATCGGACAAGTAGTTACCGAGCTATGTCCAAAAAACGATTCAACCAATCAGAGAGCAGCGAGCTATCACGTGTGCCGAACGTGCCGAACAGACTCTGCCTCGGACGGCACATTTGAGAGCGTATTCATTTATTTCACGTTGGCAAACTATGTTGGCGTTCAACTATGTTTTAAAACTAATTAAAACTAATTTGCGATTCTTTCGCTTTCCTGCGCGTTTGTGCACGCTATGGCGATTTCTTTACCAAACTCCGCAAGCCGTTCGCTTTGGACCAAACCATTTCATGTAAATAGAGGGGGGGGGGGGGGATTGTCACCGTACTCGCAAGCCGTTCGCTTTGGACCAAACCATTTCATGTAAATAGAGGGGGGGGATTGTCACCGTACTCGCAAGCCGTTCGCTTTGGACCAAACCATTTCATGTAAATAGAGGGGGGGGGATATAATTTTAGATATAGATATAGTACGGGCATGCCCTAGTATTTAAAAATACACCATAACACCGCCCAACCGCCAATAAACGCCTAACATGTATCATACACCGCCCAACATGACACAGACGGCAACATGTCGACATTATCGCTTTTTCTTTAAACCGAGTGAACCGAGCCGAACCGAATAAACCGAGTGAATTCACCGTTTACTTTTGATGACAGTCGTCACAAAACGACATATATTTCTTCGTTTTTATTTCATTCAACATTATTAGCCGGAAGTAAAATATGGTTCAGGAAATTAGCAATAGATATTTCTTCGTTTTTTTATTTATTAGTTATTTGCGCATACAATTTAAATAGGTTTATTTGAAATGTTAAATTTTCACAATGTAATTTATTTGTCATTTGATGATGACGAGACACTTCCTCTTGACACGTGACAATTCATGCGTTGCGTGGAAACTTCCATTTCCAAAATGAATGACACAGTCGATGAAGAACACAGACTTGAACAGGATGCAGCAAGAAAACGAATGAGAAGGGCGAACAAGTCCGTCGTGGAACGTCAATGCAGACTTGAACAGGATGCAGCAAGAAAACGAATGAGAAGGGCGAACTAGTTCGTCGTGGAACGTCAATGCAGACTTGAACAGGATGCAGCAAGAAAACGAATGAGATGGGAGAACGAGTCCGTCGACAAACGTCAATGCAGACTTGAACAGGTTGCAGCAAGAAAACGAATGAGACGGGAGAACGAGACAGTTGAGGAACGTGAACACAGACTCGCACAGGATGCTGCTGCAACAACGATGAGGAGGGAGAACGAGACAGTCGAGGAACGTGAACACAGACTCACACAGGATGCTGCTGCAACAACGATGAGGAGGGAGAACGAGACCCTCGACGAACGTGAACACAGACTCGCACAGGATGCTGCTGCAACAACGATGAGGAGGGAGAACGAGACAGTCGAGGAACGTGAACACAGACTCGCACAGGATGCTGCTGCAACAACGATGAGGAGGGAGAACGAGACAGTCGAGGAACGTGAACACAGACTCGCACAGGATGCTGCTGCAACAACGATGAGGTGTGAGAACGAGACCATCGATGAACGCCAACACAGACTCGCACAGCATGCTCAGCAACAAAGACGTTGGAGTGCTCAGCAAACATATACAACCGCAGCCATAATGAATCCGGCCGAAGTATCCGATAATATTGTTCAAGAGCATAATTGCGGTCCAATGACGTCACCATGTGTGTACTATTCTGCACACCATTTCACAAATGAATCAACAGGACAAGGGGATGGATTTACACTGTGTTGTTCCAAGGGAAAAGTTAAATTGCCTCCACTATTTGCCGTACCTGCTCGACTGCAACAACTTTATCAGGGTGACGATGGAAAATGTCGCAACTTCCGAGACAATATCCGGAATTACAATTCAGCATTAGCTTTTGCATCAATGGGTGCTCAGATCTCATCTCCTCCAGGAAATGGACCGTACTGTTTCAAAATCCACGGTCAAATTTACCATCGCTGTGGTCCATTACATCCATCACATGTACATGAACAAGCACAATTTGCACAATTATTTATTTTGGATACAGCTCAAGCTACAAAGGAACGTATGAATCGACCTGAGAATCACAGATGTTGGCAAGAATTGATGGCAGAACTGCACAACATACTATCTGACGTTAATCCTTATGTCACATGTTACAAGACTATGTTCGAGCGTGAACAGGAAGAAATCAGGAAAGCTGTCCTTGAATCGCCTCCCTTCTACCTTGGAAATGCATTTTCGTTGACTGTGTGCAGACGACCAAAGACGTTACAACATACCAACTGCTGATGAAATTGCTGCTGTCTTCGTTAGTGGACAAGATGGTGAACCACCTGCAAACAGGGATTTCCAGGTTCATTTGCATGACCAGGGCTTACACAATCTCTCTCCACTTTCCTCTCACATTGATCCCATGACATATCCCATTCTCTTTCCACATGGCGAGCCTGGAAGGATGATAAACATGCCTCACCAGCGACAAACTGCGGTTCGAAACAAGGTAACTCATCGTGAATTCTATGCCTACCGACTGGCTATTCAAAATGAATTCAGCACTATCCATTCTTCGGGGAAATTGTTCCAGCAGTATGTTGTCGACGGATATTGCAAGGCAGAAGCAAATCGACTGCAATACTTCAAACAAAATCAGGAAACCCTTAGAACCATGGAATACAGAGGACTACTGGACCACGTCCAGAACGTTGCTGCTGATAACCAACGTCCTGTCGGTCGTATCGTCATTTTGCCGTCAAGTTTTTCAGGGTGTCCAAGTGCTATGCAGCAGAACTACCAAGATGCTATGGCCATTGTTCGCAAATTCGGAAAACCAGATCTTTCCATCACGTTCACGTGTAATCCAAAATGGACAGAGATACAAGAAAACATTGGACAACACCAACGAGCTGAAAGCAGACCAGATTTAGTGGCACGCGTGTTTCATCTGAAATTAAAAGAGTTAATCGATGATATAACAAAGAAGCACGTGTTGGGCAAAGTACGTGCATTTCTCTACGTCGTCGAGTATCAGAAGCGTGGCCTACCGCATGCCCACATATTACTCATGCTGTGCCAAGAAGATAAAATTTGTACCGCCGAAGACATTGACAGAATTGTTTCCGCACAAATTCCTAATTCAAATGAGTCACCAGAGATCCATTCCTTGGTGAAGTCTCACATGATACATGGTCCGTGTGGCACTTTAAATCGCCATTCGATTTGTGTGAAAGATGGAGTGTGCAGTAAAGGCTTTCCAAAAGCGTATGCTGCAGAGACACTTGCGAGCATAGATGGCTATGCCCTTTACAAGCGTCCCCCAAATGGACCCACCATAACCGTTCATGGAACCGATGTTGATTGCCAATTCGTGGTCCCATTCAATAGTTATTTACTGAAGGTACAGAGCACACATCAACATTGAGGTTTGCGCAAGCATAAAGAGTATAAAGTACTTATTTAAATATGTGTACAAGGGACATGACTGTGCCGGCATCGAAATTCGAGAGCGCGGGGGAGTGGAGGTGGACGAAATAAAGACATATTTGGACTGCAGATATGTCAGTGCCCCAGAGGCAGCATGGAGATTGATGGAATTTGAAATGCACAAACAGTCCCATTCCATCACCAGACTTGCGGTACACTTACCTGAATTGCAGACTGTTGTGTTCAGGGATGGTAACGAGGAAGAAGCCATTGTACGACATAGGGGTACAACACTTACAGCTTGGTTTCAGTTAAACCAGAGAGACCCTGAGGCACGAAGTTATCTGTACCATGACATTCCAAAATATTACGTATTTGAAGATGGACGAAAGACATGGAAACTTCGACGCCGGGGCGGCAACAAGGTTATCGGACGCATGGTTTCGGCAAGCCCTATGGACATTGAGCGCTTTCATCTTCGTGTACTCCTGCTGCACTGCCCTGGTAAAACATCATTTGAAGATCTCAGAACCGTAGATGGAGCAGTTTGTGAAACATACAAGGATGCAGCCAGGAAATTACATTTAACAGAAGATGATACAGAATGGGACAGGTCCTTAGCTGATGGAGTTATCTTTGCCATGCCACAACAATTGAGATCTCTTTTTGCAACCCTATGCATATTCTGCACACCAACAGACACGTCGGCACTGTGGGAAAAATATAAAAACGACCTTTGCGAAGATTTTGTGCACAGCGGCCATATCTTGGAACAGAGTATTTTCATGGCATTGCGAGAAATACAGTCCTTCCTCCTGAGACATGGACAGACCTTGGAAGCATTTCAGTTACCAGTACCCCCAGACACTGTTGAAGATCTTTTGAGCGATGATTATCAGTATGTACCGGGAGATGAACATGAAAAAGGTGAAAACAACAGACAACTACTAAATGATGACCAAATCCAAATTGTAGATGAGGTCCTACAGGCCGTTCATTGTAGGGACCAGTACACAGGCAACCGGTTGTTTTTCGTTGATGGACCGAGCGGAAGTGGCCAGACCTTTCTCTATAATACGCTTCTGCACATCTTGCGAGGCCAGTGTCGTTTGGTTCTTCCAATGGCGTACTCGGGCATTGCAGCAACATTGCTAGCAGGGGGCCGTACATCGCACCATCGATTTATATTGCCAGTGCCCATTTTGGAAAACTCCACATGCAACATATCACCTACGAGTAAAGATGCAGATGCTCTAAGGAAGGCCAACCTATTCATTTGGGATGAAGCACCTATGGCTCCATCATATGCTTTAGCGGCTGTTGATTGATGTCTCCGGGATGTAACCAGCAACAACATTCCTTTTGGTGGAAAGGTCTTACTTCTTGGTGGGGACTTCAGGCAGGTTTTGCCCATTGTACCTCGCGCTGCACCTGCAGCAATCATCGCCACATGCATCAAGCGTAGCAAGTTGTGGCCAAAGTTCAAACAGCTGAACTTAACATCAAACATGAGAGCTAATGATGACGAAGAATTCTCAAAATGGTTACTGTCGGTTGGAAATGGGACTGTGGAAACAATTCCTGACTCAGATTTAATACGACTGCCTGATCGTATCTGTGTAGAAGACAACATTTCTTTAGCAGAGGCTGTTTTCGGTCATTTGAACGAAATCCATTCAAACTATGATGTGCTGGCACAACGAGCCGTGTTGTGTCCAAAGAATGAATCCACATTTGTGATCAACGATGAGATACTGGATGCATTTCCTGGGGAAGAAAAGACGTACTTCAGCACTGATTGCATTGTCTGTGATGACCCTGAAGAGGCACTAAATTATCCTATGGAATTCCTAAATCAATTAACTCCTTCTGGAATGCCATTGCACAAACTTCGTCTCAAAGATGGTGCTGTCATCATGTTACTCCGTAACTTTGATCCGAAACAGGGACTGTGCAATGGTGCAAGATTGGTTGTTAAAAGCTTGTTGCCAAACATAATAGATGGAGAAATAATTTCTGGCAGTCACAAAGGAACACGCACATTTATACCCAGGATTAGTATTGCACCTTCTGATACAACACTACCATTCGTACTCAAACGCCATCAATTTCCAGTTCGTGAGGCATTCTCTTTCTCAATAAACAAGAGTCAAGGTCAAACATTACACAAAGTTGGGATTTACTTACCAGAACCCATCTTCAGCCATGGCCAATTATATGTTGCATTGTCGCATGCTAAACGATTTGAGGATGTCAAGGTAAAGGTAGTCAGTAATGGCCAACAGGGAAAAATTGATGGCCACAGTGGAATCTTCACCCGTAATGTTGTTTACCCGGAGGTCCTGCAGTGACACCATTCAGGCAACAAAAGGAGGGCATGAAGGAAAATAGTTAATTACTCCGACACATTTAGTTGCGGTGATTGAAAAATCACCGGACCATTGTTGCTGTTTTGATGCTTTTTACTGCTGTTTTGATGCTTTTTCACTGCTGTTTTGATGCTTGTTCACTGCTGTTTTTTCACTGCTGTTCTGATGCTTTTTCACTGCTATTTTGATGCTTTTTCACTGCTGTTTTGATGCTTTTTCACTGCTGTTTTGATGCTTTTTCATTGCTGTTTTGACGCTTTCCACTGTTGTTTTGATAGTGTTTTGATGCTTTTTCACTGCTGTTTTTGGCGTTTTCCACTGTTGTTTTGATAGTGTTTTGATGCTTTTTCACTGTTGTTTTGATTTTGTTTCGCAGCTGTTCTGATGCTTTTTTGCTGTTTTTTTTAATATAAAAATCTCATTTCAAAAAAAAAAATTCCAAAAAAATCTCACAATGATGACATATAATTCACCGAAAACGTTGAAGCAACCGCATAATATTATGGTGATTAACTCTGAGTGAGAATAGTTCTAAATTTTTAAAACTTTCTTCTGATATTTGTGATTTATTTCAAACAAACTGTATTTCCCATCTACACGAGCATGTATTCCTATTAACGTTATGTAAAGTACATAAATTGTGTGGATTACATCATTTGTGGATGTGATCAATTGCCAGTAACCATTTTATATAACTGAATGTGCAGGTGCAGCATCCAACTCAATATGTCGAAATGTCACACACATCCATGCCCGTGGGATTCCCACGGGTGACCCCGCTAGTTTACATATAATATTTTACAATAATAACAATAAAACAATAAAAATAAAATATTTTAGTTTACAATAACATTTACAATAATATTTACAAAAGAATAATATTTACAAACAAGTTTATAACAAAACGAAAGGGTTTATTTATTTTGTACTTTTGTTTGTCACAGCAGGAGCAGGTGCTTCATTTGAAGCTGCTGGCTCTGCATTGGTAGTGTTACCTGAGGGAGGGAGTTGTTGGGTTGAGGGACCTTTATTAACAGTTTGATTCGGCATGTCTATGGGACACGATCTTTTTACATGGCCGAATTCACCACAACCAAAACACACAATGGTTTCTGTATTGACATATTACCCCATGTAAATTTGCCCATCGAATTTGAAGGGAAGCATCACCTGAAACGCTGAAACACCCGCAGGTAAAATCATGTATAGAATTTGACGAAACGACATAATGTGCTTGAGTTTGTCGTTTTGACTACGAAACGGAATCATTGTTGTTGGAGACACAACCGTTCCATATTTTTTCAATTGGGATACGATTTCTTCGCCTTTAACAAATGGGGGTAAATTTGAAATCAAAACTTTTTTGCGGGCGTATCCAGGGGGGGAAATTGAACGTAAATATCGGGGTCAAAAAAACCCCAAGGTCCACGACTTGAGCGACCATCCAGACTTGGGAAACCAAAAAAACAATAAGTTTGTTCATACGAGAAACCGCTTTAACATTCTCGATGCTGACGATCTCACCGACAGCAAAGATTAACTTCTCCATGTCGATCTCTGACGGAGGAACACACACCAATATTAGCCCAGGAGCATTAGCCAAAAATGAAGGGGAAGCCTATAGCCCAGGAGCATTAGCCAAAAATGAAGGGGAAGCCTAGAAGAAATTAGTAGAAAGCTGATTTTTTGCACAGAGCTCCAGAATGTCATGTGGATACCCACAGTACAAAGTCCCACGAGTCCCACCTTGTGGCATTTTCAGAATTCAAGATGTCCGCCGGTTAGACGGAAAATGCATAAATTGCGATAACTTCAGCCTAGAACCTCATAAAAGTATACTTTTTATGTCTAAATATATATTTTAGCATCCTAGGATTTCAATAGAATATCTTTCAGTGACCTCAGATAATGATATCAGACATCAGCTGATATTCTGTTTGAGCTGGAAATGAAAACCACCACAAGAAAAAACAGCATTTTTGGGTAATGGCAAGAACAAGGATCGACTGATTAAAAAGATGATGGAAAAATTTGCAGCCAAATAGCCCAGGAGCATTAGCCAAAAATGAAGGGGAAGCCTAGAAGAAATTAGTAGAAAGCTGATTTTTTGCACAGAGCTCCAGAATGTCATGTGGATACCCACAGTACAAATAATGGCAATGGCAAGAACAAGGATCGACTGATTAAAAAGATGATGGAAAAATTTGCAGCCAAATAGCCCAGGAGCATTAGCCAAAAATGAAGGGGAAGCCTAGAAGAAATTAGTAGAAAGCTGATTTTTTGCACAGAGCTCCAGAATGTCATGTGGATACCCACAGTACAAATAATGGCAATGGCAAGAACAAGGATCGACTGATTAAAAAGATGATGGAAAAATATGCAGCCAAAGGTGTGAATGTCAAGCAGAGCACTGCAGATGCAGATTGCCTGATTGTATCAACGGCCATGGACACTACCAAAGCAGTTACAGCACCTGTTGTTGTTGTGGGGACCGATACCGATTTGCTTGTGATGCTGGTAGCACAAGCTACCACAGACATGGACCTCCATATGCTCTTTGGATGGAACCCATTGCAAGTGTACTCTATAGGGGAAATTCAGGCAGCCTTCCAGAACATCAAGCAACACCTGATGTTTGTGCATTCAATAACAGGATGTGATACCGTCTCTGCCCTCTACAATCAAGGGAAGAAGAAGGCTCTTGCAGTGTTGGATAATGGTGACAACTGGGATTGCCTGAGTGTTTTCTCTCGATCTAAAAGCACTCAACAAGAAATAGCGAGAGTGGGAGAGCTGTTTCTGCTGAAGCTGTATGGAGCAGCTCGATCGAAGTCACTGGACAAACACCGATATCTCATGTACTTCCGATCAATCCATAGAACATCTTTGACGTCATCTGGTTTCAAGCTGGAATCACTCCCACCTACTTCGGCAGCTACCAAATTCCACAGCTACAGAGCATACCATGCTGCTCAGCAGTGGCAGGGGAATGAACTGCTGCCAACTGAGTGGGGGTGGCAGTACAGAGAGGGACTACTTGTTCCAATCGAGACTGATAGGCCTGTCGCCCCTGAGAAAGTGCTGAAAATGATATCTTGTGGATGCAAGGCGGGGTGTGGAAAACGATGCACTTGCTACAAGTCTGGTCTGGAGTGTACCCTCTTGTGTACTGTTTGTAATGGCCATAATTGCAAAAACTCTCGGGACATTGATTTAGAGGGTGATAACAGTGTTTAAGTGAGGAATAAGAAAAGTGACATTCAGTTAACACGGTACTGTCCAAAACACTAGAATCAGGTTGGGATGACTGGGATCAAAGAGTTGGTCTGCTTTTGTGTCGTATTGTAATTAAATGTCAAATCCCCATGTGTTGTTTACCTCTAGCAGGCCTTGTGGTCACAATGTGAAACATTTTGCATTAAATAAAATAATAGCAAATTAAACTTATCATGCTTTTGATGTTTTTTTGCATTACAGCAGTGGCAATTTTGTCAGCCATCTTGGATTATATCTACATGTCATTATCTGAGGTCACTGAAATATATTCTATTAAAATCCTAGTGTGCTAAAACATATATTTAGCCACGAAAAGTACACTTTTATGAGGTTCTAGGCAGAAGTTATCCATATTTATGTATTTTCCATCCAACCGGCGGCCATCTTGAATTTTGAAAATGCCACAAGGTGGGACTCGTGGGACTTTATATTGTGGGCATCCACATGGTATTCTGAAGCTCTGTGCGAAAAATCAGCTTTCTACTAATTTCTTCTTGGTCCTAACCTAATGCTCCTGGGCTATATGGAAAACCACGACATACTACAATCCAATATGGAAAACCACGATCCATCATGAAGAGGAGTCCCCGATAGTTGTAGTATGTCGTGGTTTTACAATTGATGCACTGAAGAGTCCAGTGATCCATTATGGAGATTTCATGTAGACCTAAATCATCATCTGACTTTGTTCATTGCTTGATTATTAATTCCAAAGTCATATATCTCACCTGCTAAGTCGTGAAATGCTCACGGTTTATTGTATACGCAAAGCAAGTTGCAGGAAGCAACTGTGCCAGAAACAGTTTCATGACCAAATCTTGAAATTCCGAAGCCACACATCCCCACTGGTTTCAAGCAGCTCTTACGTGATCTTGCATAACTAACATGTCAGTTGCAGAGATGTGAACACCACATCAACCTGATATTGCTGTTGTAGAATACAGGATCGGGATTATTAGGCACCAGACATTTATTCCTCGGGCTACGAGACCTCGCAGGGGGGGGGGGGGGGGGGGAAACCAGGATCAAGTGAAGACTCCTCACTGTGAGCCCACATAATGAGTGAACTTTGTCTTACAGAGGAGCATTGTCTGTTCACTTTCCCTTAGGATTAATCCATGTTTCATAACTATAGCTTGTTGTGGGCTTATATAAGCGGAATGAATGAATGAATGAATGAATGTTCATATATAAGTGGGCTCTGTCCAATTTCCAAATTCCAGCCTGACTCCTCAGGGGGCTTTAGATTGATCTTTGATGCCTAGCAACAGGTAACTAGCTGGCCAAGAGCAAATGTGCTACAGTGCTTTGTCTCGGATTGTCTATTTCTCTGTACCTGAATAACCTGCCTGCGGCAGACACTTTGTTAAAAAGGTGGTATTGTATGCAGAATCGAGGCTCGTGTAAGAGCAAACATTAATCGCACAAAAAAACAAACGGACACATAAAACATATAATAAAGGCAGCGGGAGACAAGAAGGGGAGAGAGAGGGAAGCACAGAAGGACAACAACAGTAGAGAACAGGGACATCGGGAGATCTGTGGGAGGGAGAGGGCTTGGGGGAGGAGGCATGGGAAAGGGGAGGTGGGGGGGGGGGGGGGGGGGGTTGGAGAGGTATAAAACACATGGACACTGCTAGGACTTCCAGGAAGTCAGGAACGTCAGTTTAGACGTTTCTGTTTCGTCGTACTAAAGGATGAGGTGAAACAGCTGAACATATCTATAATGTTTAAAATAGGAGATCATGATTACCGGATCTTCGCAGCTACTGAGACCTTGATTTGTTATACATGTGGGGCATACGGACACACTCGGCAGTATTGTCCTGATGTGAGGAAGAGTTACGCCACAGCAGCTGGGGCACCTCCCTCTGTAAATGGCTTGAACGACCCTGTAGATGAGCCAGGTGTAGAAAAAAGGTCAACACCGGAACACCAGGGTGCGGGTAATAGTGGTGCTGGTGGCAAGGCCCATACGGTAGTGGAGCAACCATATGTGGAGGAGAGGCCGCAACCTCAAGAACAAAGGGACTATGAGGAGGTGCAGCTGATGGAGACCTAGTCGAGGAGAAACTTGAAACGCTCTTTTGCGAATGATGAGAATGGAGGAAAAGGAAACAAAATGTTTATTGTGCAGGCAGATGGTAATACAGACCAACCTGATGATCATGAGCAAAATGGTGATGCAATAGGTAGAGATGGGAATCTGCCCATTTCACAGGATGAAGATAATCGAAGCATTACCGAGTGTGTCACCGGGTGTAATGGTGGACACCCTGCACCTTGCGACGAGCAGTTAAGGACCCTCATCTCAACGGAAGATGATGAGAAAGAGATTGATACGTCTGTGGTAGACAACAACCATGGGGTAGTTGGTGCCATGCAGATGCAACAAAAAGATCATGGTGATAATGACACAGATGAGGTGCCAGTACCTGACACACTACTAGGTGAGAGTAGGGTCGAGGCTGATGAGGAAGGATGTAGTCTTGCTGCCCTGAGTGAGTCTCAGAAGGAGCAGGTGAGGCAAGCAAAGGTGACAAAAGGGAAGGTCATCGATTTGTTAAACGAAACGTTTAGACAACGTCATGTTGTAATTAGAGATCATTTCCCTGATGTTCAAGCTTTCATTAAGGCTTCAAAACCTCTTTTACAAAAAAATGACCCCATGCTCTCGGAGCCTCAATTTGAACGTCTTCGAAAAGCAGTAACAAAGGCGAATAAGGAATTGAAGGTGGAGGGTGAGCTACTGTAAGGTATCTCGACAAACTACGATTGATTATAGCACACGTTTATTGACTCTCCCGATACAGGCCCGATTTACTGCAGCGCCATCCGAGCTGGGGCGTAGGGATACAATGCGGTCACGGTGTAGGGATACAACGGTGAATGTTTGCAGCTTCATACATGACATCCTCCCCTTTAATTCCAAAATTACCAAGAGCAATACGTGCTAGATTTCCAGAATTGACATTTCAAAAGCAACATTTCCAAAACATGTGAAAATATGTGTGCAAACGATTATGAGAATAATGAAAATACGTGAAAATAGAACATGTGTCAACGTGAAAATAGAACGTGTGTCAACGTGAAAATAGAACATGCGTCAACGTGAAAATACAACATGTGTCAACGTGAAAATAGAACATGTGTCAACGTGAAAATAGAACATGTGTCAACGTGAAAATAGAACATGTGTCAACATGAAAATAGAACATGTGTCAACGTGAAAATAGAACATGTGTCAACGTGAAAATAGAGCATGTGTCAACGTGAAAATAGAACATGTGTCAATGTTAAAATAGAACATGTGTCAACGTGAAAATAGAACATGTGTCAACGTGAAAATAGAACATGTGTCAACGTGAAAATAGAACATGTGTCAATGTTAAAATAGCACATGTGTCAACGTGAAAATAGAACATGTGTCAACGTGAAAATAGAACGTGTGTCAACGTGAAAATATAACATGCGTCAACGTGAAAATACAACATGTGTCAACATGAAAATAGAACATGTGTCAACGTGAAAATAGAAATAGAACATGTGTCAACGTGAAAATAGAACATGTGTCAACGTGAAAATAGAACATGTGTCAACGTGAAAATAGAACATGTGTCAACGTGAAAATAGAACATGTGTCAACGTGAAAATAGAACATGTGTCAACGTGAAAATAGAACATGTGTCAACGTGAAAATAGAACATGTGTCAACGTGAAAATAGAACATGTGTCAATGTTAAAATAGAACATGTGTCAACGTGAAAATAGAACATGTATCAACGTGAAAATAGAACATGTGTCAACGTGAAAATAGAACATGTGTCAACGTGAAAATAGAACATGTGTCAATGTTAAAATAGAACATGTGTCAACGTGAAAATAGAACATGTGTCAACGTGAAAATAGAACGTGTGTCAACGTGAAAATATAACATGCGTCAACGTGAAAATACAACATGTG
Source organism: Myxine glutinosa (assembly GCF_964187855.1). Lineage (NCBI taxonomy): Eukaryota > Metazoa > Chordata > Myxini > Myxiniformes > Myxinidae > Myxine > Myxine glutinosa. Next base: position 68,748,384 of record NC_136271.1, read on the forward strand.
TCAACGTGAAAATAGAACATGTGTCAACGTGAAAATAGAAATAGAACATGTGTCAACGTGAAAATAGAACATGTGTCAACGTGAAAATAGAACATGTGTCAACGTGAAAATAGAACATGTGTCAACGTGAAAATAGAACATGTGTCAACGTGAAAATCGAACATGTGTCAACGTGAAAATAGAACATGTGTCAACGTGAAAATAGAACATGTGTCAATGTTAAAATAGAACATGTGTCAACGTGAAAATAGAACATGTGTCAATGTGAAAATAGAACATGTGTCAACGTGAAAATAGAACATGTGTCAACGTGAAAATAGAACATGTGTCAACGTGAAAATAGAACATGTGTCAACGTGAAAATAGAATATGTGTCAACGTGAAAATAGAACATGTGTCAACGTGAAAATAGAACATATGTCAACGTGAAAATAGAACATGTTCAAAGATTCAACCGGTCGGGTGATTTTCTCTCACATTGAGCGTCGCGGGGTACCAGTGGATACAGAGTCCGAGGTGATCCCATTGGGTCGTGGTGTACCAGTGGATACAGAGTCCGAGGTGATCCCTTTGGGTGGCGGTGTACCAGTGGATACAGAGTCCGAGGTGATCCCTTTGGGTGGCGGTGTACCAGTGGATACAGAGTCCGAGGTGATCCCTTTGGGTGGCGGTGTACCAGTGGATACAGAGTCCGAGGTGATCCCTTTGGGTCGTGGTGTACCAGTGGATACAGAGTCCGAGGTGATCCCTTTGGGTGGCGGTGTACCAGTGGATACAGAGTCCGAGGTGATCCCTTTGGGTCGTGGTGTACCAGTGGATACAGAGTCCGAGGTGATTCCTTTGGTCTCCACGAAGGGTGTAGCGTTCGCAGAGGTTTTCGGGGCATCCGAGCCAGCTGGAGCGGCCACGACGATCTCCGGCAGTGGCGGGTCGAACTGTTGTCCTGACTGTGACGATGCTGCAGGCTCTATCGACTCACAGTGACGGTAGGTTATGTGGTCCTGATGTCGACGAATTTCGCGGCCGTCCTGCAGGCGAATCATGCAGGACAGTGGACCTGGCTTCTCGATGATGTCCCCCGGTAGCCACGTCACACCTGCACCAAAATTTCGGGCAAACACTGGATCTCCGATGTTGATACAGCGACTGTTGGACGTCTTATCGTGCACCAACTTTTGATTAAGCTGGCTCTGATAAACATTTGATGATATGTCTGGTTTGAGATTGTCAAGTGTCGATCTCAAGTGTCGTTTCATCAATAACTCAGACGGAGCTGCACCGGTTGTTGATTGTGGCGTGATTTGGTATTTGAACTGGAGACGAGACAGCTTTGTTTCCAGGGTTCCCTCCTGAAGTTTCCGCAATCCGGATTTGATGATTCCCACGGATCGTTCGGCCAAGCCATTTGAAGCCTGGTGATGTGGGCTGACAAACTTATGTTTGATGCCGTTCCGACGTGTGAACTCGGCAAACTCGGACCTGGAAAAACACGAACCGTTATCACTCACGATCATCCTGGGCAGACCATGAGTGGTGAAACAGCGTCTGAGTCTTTCGATGACAATGGCTGACGTAGTACCACGCGTCACATAGGCATTGATCCATTTTGTGTGCGCGTCCGTAATTATTAGAATCATGCTGCCGTTGATAGGCCCGATTTACTGCAGCGCCATCCGAGCTCGGTCGTAGGGATACAACGCGGTCACGGTGTAGGGATACAACGGTGAATGTTTGCAGCTTCATACATGACATCTACCACCTTAGAATGACAATGCGAGAAATACATATTGCCTCCCTGAACATTAATGAAGGATGTGCCCCCTTACGAAAAATTCAAGCAATCCACGCAATGGAGAGAGTAAAAGCAGATGTCATTCTATTGCAAGAGACCCATGCCACAAACAATTTGGCAGTTGAATGGTGTAAACTTTTTAAAGGGCAATTATGTCATTATGTCATGTAGAAGGGCAGTCACATGCCTTTTGCCAAAGGCTGGGAACATTCAACTCATTGAGAACTGGCGACCTGTTTCCTTACTGTGTACTGACTACAAAATCTTGTTTAAAGTGTTAGCAAACCGGCTGAAAGAGGTGATCAGCTCTGTCATACAGCCGGATCAGACCTACTGTGTTCCTGGACGGTCCATGCATGATAATCTGTTTCTGGTAAGAGATATTATTTCCTGTAAAAAGTATGTGCCTGCCAGTTTTGGGTTATTGTTTCTGGATCAAACAAAGGCTTTTGATTGTGTTGATCATGCATACTTGTTTTCGGTTCTTTAGGGGATTGGTTTTGGTGAAACCTTCATATCATATGTTAAACTTTTATGTACAAACACTTTTTGAATGATGAAAGTAAATAATAACTTATGTTCCCCCTTTCCCTTTCGACGGGGTATCCGCCAAGGCTGTCGTCTCTCGGGACTGTTATATACAATTGCCCTTGAACCACTTTTGGCATCTTTCAGGAAACGATTGCCTCAGGATATGGGAGTAGAGGGGTCAAAATTTGTCGTAACAGCTTATGCTGATGACGTTTGTGTTTTAATTAAAGGCCCGAGCAGTGTGGCTGCAGTACAGCAGTGCTTAAAGGACTTCTCTGCAGCCTCTTCTGGTGAAGTAAACTGGAGTAAAAGTGTAGCCTTGTGGTGTAGGTCAGGTAACCCTTCAGTCGCATCGCCACCATCACTCCCACAAAATCTGGTATGGAAAACAGACGGAGTCAAATATATTGGAGTTTATCTTGGAAACCATGAAATGGAAATGAGGAATTGGGAAGGAGGTGTGGAACAAATTGCATTCCGTTTAAAATCATGGAAAGGACTACTGCTGTCTCTTTCATATAGAGGCTGCACTCTTGTTATCAATAACCTGATTGCAGTGATATTGTGGCATAAAATCATTCACCTGCAGCCACCCACATACAAGGCTTTCATCCGCAGCTCAATGGAATACTGCTCTCCCCTCTGGGCTGGTGCTCCTGCCTCAAACCTAGCTCATCTTCACGCTGTTGAAACCAAAGCGTTCAGAATCATTGGAATCTCCCGCGATGAAGCTAACTCCAAGGGCCTCTCACTCACTCACCGCAGGCAGGTTGGTGGTCTTTCCGTCTTCTACCGACACCTCTCTGGCCTTGCCCCCCAGCTCTCTCTCGGCTCTGTCCCCCAAATATTCCTACAGGTCACACAAGTTCTGCCTGCAACCCTCTTTTGTTAAACTGCCAAAATCAAGACTCTCTGCTCACCTTCACTCCTTCATTCCTCTTTTCTCCCGCCTCTGGAACAAACTCCCTCACTCTCTTCAATCCCACTCCACCCTCCAGGTCTTTAAAACAGCTGTTCACCACCATCTCTTACCTTCCCCCATCCAAAACCTTGATCTTTTCTACCCCCGCTAATTTCACCCCAATTCCACTTTTTTGAAATACCAACTTCTGTCCTGGAAGTCCTTGGTGTCCTTGTGTTCTATACTTCTCCCACCCCCCCCCCCTTCCCACGCCTCCTCCCCCCAAGCCCTCTCCCTCCCACACATCTCCCTACTCTCAAATGTTGTGTTTGTGTGCTTCCCCTTCTCTCCCCATCTTGTCTTCCACTCCCTCTTTTTATATATTTTGTTTGTCTGTTTGATTTGTTTGTGAAATAAATGTTAGCTCTTTCACGAGCCTCGATTCTGTATCCAAAAAAAACAAACCCCAAGGAGCTGATCCCTGCCATCTAGAGGAAGTTGATCGACTTTTTTTGGAGTGGCTACCACTGGCTGCGGCCCAGTATACTGTACCACCCTCGAAAGGAGGGGGACCATGGAGTCATTGATGTCTCTGGTCGGCTTATGGCTTTTCGCCTTCAGTCTGTGCAGAGACTACTGTATGCGGAGGAGCTGCCCTGGCGCCCATTTGCACATTTTATATTACAACAGGCTGGTGAACTGAACTATGATCGGCACCTTTTCCTGGTGGACCTTGATGGTGTCAGCAGTGTTTCACTTCCGGGTTTTTATCGGAGTTTGCTGGATGCATGGAAAGGCCTTGAGGTTAAACGTTGTCTTGAGGCATATAACTGTCATAATTTCCTGCAAGAACCTCTGTTCTATAACAGCTTTTTCCCATGCATTCCTTGTAGCCATGCCTTAATTCAAAAATCCATTCAAGGAGGCGTAAGCAAAGTGAGTGACCTAAGGGATGCATCTGGAACCAAGTGGAGGTCTGCTGGGGTGGTGGCGACAAGTGTATGTGTAGCGTCTGTTCGAGTTGTTCATCAAATCAAACGTGCAGTTGTAAAAAAAAATCAGGCAGCTAAACATTGGCTGGGAAGGTGCCGGAATTGTCGAAGATTTTCGGCTATCTTTCCCCAAAATCAAGGTGCTGCCCTCTGTCCAGTCCAATGATGATGGGTTTCCCTCTCCCTTTCACTTAGTAACTAAGGCTGATGTCCTTAAACTCGTGAGGGGGAAAGAAGTCTCATCCCTGTCTGGAGCGACGCGTGTGGCCTTGTGGTCAGAACGGTTAGGGCCGGGGTCTCCCTCTACTCCACTGTGGCGTAATATGTTTGTTTCACCCATCTATGGGTTCCTAGCAGATATCTAATGGAGGCTAACACATTGGGCTCTCCCGTCCAACACTTTTATTCACTATCTTAATGTCTCGGTGCCTGTAAATTGTCCCTTCTGCGAGCAGGAGGATCTTTTTCACGCATATGTCCAGTGTAGGAGGTCAGCACCTCTATTTTCTGTGATTGCACACCTTTCTTATAAATTATCTTTCATTTTTACCTTGCATATGTTTATTTTTGGTGTACCCTTTACCTCTTCTTGTAAAAATGCTGGATTTCTTGATTGCCATTGCAAAATATGCAATTTATAAATCAAGGAAAATTAAGATTGATAAATGTTATGGTCATGACGTCATTCCCATGTTTAAAGGGCAGGTGTCAGCAAGAATAAGGCTGGAATTTGATTACCATATGAGCAACGAGAATGTTGAACTTTTTGAATGGAAATGGTGCATTAACGCGGCCTTGTGTGTGGTTCAGGACTCGAAACTCGTCGTAATGTTTTAAGAATTACATCAAGAGTGTGATGCTTTGTTTTTGTTTTACCTTGTTTTTTTTTCTCTTTCCCATTCTTGTAAATACTTCTGCTTTCCCTCTGCTGTATGGATTGACCTGCTTGTGCATTTTATGGAAATAAACGGTGTTCAAATTCAAAAAAATTATCTCTCTCTCTCTCTCTGTCGCCACCTGCTGGCCGTTTGTATGCTGGTTGTACTGTCATGGCGTCTGCTTGTGGAGGCCTGTGAGTGCTCTGTGTTGTTGCTCCATTCCCCCCCCCCGTTTTCCCCCCTCCGTGTCCTTGTGCCTGTTCGTGGAGTCTTCCTGGTGATTCCCATATATGTTGAGACGGGAGAGAGAGCCGGAGAGCACAGGGTGATCGCTGGTAAGGGTTCGCCGTTTTTGGGCGTCGCCCGATCGGTGTTTGCTCCTTCATCTTAAACCTCTATTTCCTTTTTTTCCTTTCGTTTATCTTTCCTTCAGTTTGTTTTGTTGCCTCCCTTTTCCGAAGTTAGGGAAATCGGAGAGGTCTGATTACTTCCCATTCCCAGAGTTCGGGTAGGGAAGATTATATTATATATTCACCCTCCCCGAGTTGGGGAGGGGTTGTAAGTGCAGCTGTTCCAGCATGGCAGCTGCACTATCTCGATTTATGGCCTTTCAGAGCCTGACCCGTAAGCACGGGTTCTTTTGTGTACCTCCGGAACGTGAGGTTAGTGTCGAGGACGTTGTCCTCGCGACCGGTCGTGTTGTCGGGATCGACAAGGTTGTTGCCGCTTCGCGGATGAACAAGCGGATCGTTATTTTTTTGTCCGACGTGGATTGTGTCCCACAAATTGTCGAACAGGGTTTGACAATCGATCCAGATTTATTTGTTATGATTTCCCCACTAGATAGCCCAGCGATAAAAGTCGTGATATCCAATTGCCCCCCATTTGTATCCGACGATGTACTAATTAAAGAGTTGTCCCGATACGGTACCATCGTGTCTCGTATCTCCATGATTCCCTTTGGGTCACGAAACAACGATTTAAGGCACGTGGTTTCATTCCGGCGGCAAGTGTTTATGATTTTAAAAGATTCCCAGAAGGATTTAAACCTTATAATAAAATTAAAACATCAACAGAACGAATATACAGTGTACGTGTCCACTAACGTTCTAAAATGTTTTGGCTGCGGACAATTTGGGCATGTTAAGCATGACTGCCCCCGAAAAGCGAATTCTCCACAAGTACAACCTCCCCTCCGAACCGGGAATAAGCAACCCCCCCACCTTCCCACCACCGATCCAATCCCTTCCACCACCGACCCAAGCCTTCCCACCACCGACCCAAGCCTTCCCACCACCGAACCAAACCCTCCCACCACCGAACCAAGCCTTCCCGCCGCCGAACCAAGCCCTCCCACGACTGACCCGAACCTTCCCACCATCGACCCAAGCCTTACCACCACTGATCCCAATCTGTCTACCACCGACCCAAGCCCTCCTACCACCGATCCAAACCCCCCCGCCGTACCCCCTTCCCCTCCCCTTGAAACAGGGGCCCCTCCCTCTACTGAAGGATCTAATTGCAGCCATCTCCTGTTAACGATAGACCTCACCCCCCAGGCGACATCGTCCAATCACAGCTTGTTGCCTGCTATAACTGATCCTACCTCTCTCGCCGTGGTAGCCGATGGGAATCCCCTCCCGATGATCACGTCCTCCCCCCCCCCCTCCCCCCAAACCCTTGCAATCTCTTCCCACTAACCAGGACGAGTTTCAATTAGTCTGCCCAAAAGGAAAAAGACATCTACAAACAACAGATGAAAACGGTCATCTCTTTAAAAAACCTACAACTGAAAACCGACAGCCCCTCCTCTCTGCCCTAGATTTGTCCCTCGTCACAGAAAATCGTTTCTCGGTATTGGAGGACATAGATGTGGATGAATCCTCGCCCTTATCTACTGACCTAGAAACTGATATGGTTGAACCGCAAAAATTAGTACCCCCCCCTCCCCCCCCTCCCCTGAAGATGGCTCATTTCTCTCCCTCCCCGTCCCCTCCCTCTATGGACTATGCCCCATCCGATAACGTGGAGGGATGTGATGACGGTGAGGAGATAAATGATGAAAACCAGTGTGACACACCATCTGAGCCATCTGATATAGATGACTCTGTTAGTGAATGTGGTAGCCTTAAGGAAGAAGAAACCCCTCCAATCCCTCCCTCCGAGATAAAAAGGTTTCTTAAGGACACATTCCGAAAAAGGAATGTTGTTTTAGAAACCTTTTTTCCGGAGCTACCTGATTTTATACATTCCGCTAGACTGATGGTAAAACGGCCCCACGTTTTTAATTTCAATTCCTCCCAACGTCACCGTTTAAAGAAGTGGTTGCAAAAAGCTAAGAATGAACTGCTATCAAAAAATTGAGTGGTGGTCACTCCTCCTTGTAGCTGTGATGAGTTTTTCCATTTGTAGCCTGAATATTAACGGAGGATGTAGCTCTGTCCGTAAAGTTCAAGTAAGGGATTTTTTATTACAGAAGAAAGTTGACATTGCCCTCTTACAAGAGACCCATGCCAACGACTGCTGTGTCGCAGAGTGGTGTAGGCTCTTCCCCGGCCTGTCCTTTTTTAGTAACGGTGACTCCCGCAAAGGCGGTGTCGCAATAATTCTTAGCCCCTCCTTTTCGCCTTCATCGCTTAAATTCGACGAAATACACAAGGGATCCCTAGCATCCCTAGAATTCCACTACTGTGGAAAATTCTATACTATTTTTAATATCTATGCCCCAAGTACGCCTGTAGCTCGGCGAGTTTTTTTTAATGCCCTTGGGACACACCTAACGTCCCTCGACAGCCAAAACGCCCTAAAAACCCAAGACAATCATGTTTGTATTGGTGGAGATTTTAATTGCACCCGCCAACCCCAACTAGACAGGAACAGTGCAGAGCCCCATCCTGCCTCCACAATCCCTCTCACCAAATTTTTAAAACAAATGAATTTGACAGATATATGGCGGGTACAGCACCCATCAATCAGGCAATACACATGGTGTCGATGCATTCAGGGTAATATTGTACTTGCTCGCTTGGACAAGTTTTATATTAATCCTCCACTTGAACGCCTCGTTCTGTCATCCAAAATTTGCCCATCAGGATTCTCGGACCACAGCGCAACATTTCTCCAAATTTCTGCCCCCTGCCCGAAACACAAGAGTGCTTTTTGGAAATTTAATAACAACTTACTTGATGATAGTACCTTTAAGGACATTTTTCCGGAAATTTGGAATATTCTAGTTGCCTCCCAAGGGAATTTCTCAAACCTCAGACAATGGTGGGATAATGCCAAAACGCACATCAGACTGTTCTGCCAACAATATCGTGCATATGGTGTTCAAGAGGAAAGAAAAACCACAACCTTACTTGAAGATGAAATCCTGGAATTACAGGAACAGCTTCAGGGAACTGCAAGTGTGAGCTACCAGGGAATGAGGCAACAAATTCATGGAAAAACGGCCTTACTGAATTCCATATCCGAAAGGCGAGCACAAAATGCTTTATTGCGCCTGAAGATGAGGTACATACACGACCTTGATGCTCCAACCAAATTCTTCTTCAGCCTTAAAAGGGGGGCCTCTTCGTCAATGATTACACGCTTGCTCCATGATGGGGAACTCCTTTATGAAGATGGCAGAATCAGGGAATGTGCCCGGAAACATTTTAAACAACGGTTTATGCGGCATGACATTAACCAGGATGCAATATCGGAACTTGTTTCTAACCTTCCAACATTGGCAGAGGATCAGAAGCAGCAGTTGGAGGATCCTCTTAGGTTACGTGAGCTGGACAACTGCTGCTGCCTTGAAGGCCTTGGAACCTGATAAAGCCCCTGGACTGGATGGGCTGACTAGTGAATTTTTCCAGTTTTTTTGGGACGCCATTGGACCTCACCTACTGCGGGTATTGAATGAATGTTTAGAGGATGGACAACTGCCGTGGAGTTGCCGGAGAGCAGTCACCACCTTAATTCCTAAGAAAGCGGACACTCAACTTATAGAGAACTGGCGTCCTATTTCTGTTTTATGTACGGATTATAAAATTTTAGCCAAAGCCTTGTCTAATCGAATGAAACCTTTTATGAATGTACTAATAGGAGAACATCAATCCTTTTGTATTCCTGGACGTACTATTTTTAATAATATCTTTCTTATCCGTGATACCATTCGGTTTTGTAACAATTTTAATATGAATGTTGGTCTGTTTTTTATTGACCAAGGAAAAGCCTTTGACTGTATTGACCACATGTACCTTTTTAGAGTTTTAGAGAATTTTGGGTTTGGACCTATTTTTATCTCGTACGTTAAACTTTTGTATTGTAATATATCCAGTGTTCTTAAAATTAATCGAGTATTGTGTAGCCCCATTGCTGTACAACGGGGAGTACGGCAAGGTTGCCCGCTATCTGGACTTTTATACTCTCTTGCCATCGAACCTCTTCTGCTCCAATTACGTACGCACATTTCTGGCTTCACTGGATCAATTCTTACCACACCGCTAAAAGTCTCTGCCTATGCAGATGATGTCTGTATTTATATAAAAAATAGTGCTGACGTCACTGCGGTGGCTCAGGCACTAAAGACATATTGTCAGGCTTGTTCAGGCCAGGTAAACTGGAAGAAGAGTGAAGCCCTTTGGATAGGACCTGGAGATTGCCCGCCAATTGTCCTACCAGGAGGAGTGAACTGGCAGAAAAGTGGCATTAAATACCTCGGTATTTTCCTAGGAGACAACATCTTTGAGCAGCAGAACTGGGTGGGATTACCGGACAAGGTAATGGCAAAACTGGCCCGCTGGAAAGGACTTCTTTCTCAACTTTCGTACCGCGGAAGAACTCTCGTCATTAACAATCTTGTCGCCTCTATGCTATGGCATAAGATGATATGCCTACAACCGCCCGGGAGCCTTCTTATTACACTGCAAAAGAGCATTGTCGACTTTTTCTGGAGCGGGAAACACTGGCTCCAACCCCCCGTGGCATACTTACCACTCACTGAAGGTGGCCAAGGTCTTATTGATATCCGCAGCCGGATTATGGTCTTCCGGCTTCATATCGTGCGCCAACTTGTATATGGAGATGAAGCCCTACTCTGGAGGCCTCTGGCTAACTGCATATTGCAATTTACATGCAAGCTGGGTTACGACCGATAACTTTTCTTGATGAACCCTCATCAAATCGATTCATCCTTGCTGCCCACCTTTTACCAAGGGGTGATGAACGCCTGGCAAGCCCTGCCCTTTTCCCGTGAAATGGCAACATACAACATGGAAATGTTGTTGAATGAGCCCCTATGCTACAACCCCTTCCTGGAAAACAGCTTGAATAATAGGGGACTTGTTCAACGTTTTGTTGATGCCAAGCTGCTGCGAGTGAAAGACCTCATGACAGAGTCTGGGAGCTGCCGGCTGAGTGCTGCCGCTGTGGCACAAAAAACCGGAATAAAATCTGTCAGGATCATCTCTCGGTTCCTTCAAGGGATATCCACAACGTATCGTAATACCTGCGAGGAACTTGGCCCTTCCCCCGAGGAAACAGCGGGTGACTTCCCCAAACTCCTAGTCTTCAGCCCGCCACTTAATCTGTCCCCTGGCCTGAACAGCCCTGATGATACTGCATTATCCCTTCCCGCCTTTCCAAAGAAAACTTTGTACAACGCGTACGTTAAAATTTTATACGCAAAAACATTTTCTGAGCACCCGAGGCTTCGATGGCGGGATGTTTTACCCCCAATACCCCCCAATTGCCCCAATTGGCGAAGTTTTTATCTCTTGCCTACTCCAAAGTATGTTGGAAATATTCAATGGAAACTTGTACACTGGATTTTACCTTATAATGTTTTACTGAACCGGTTTTCTACTGCTAACTCTAATCTATGCCCTTTCTGTGCATCCATTGAAACCCTACCGCATATATACCTTGAGTGTGAACGATTGCAACCTCTTTTTACATTCCTTCAGGAACGCTTTGTGAAGCTTGGTTCCCTCTTCAATCACAATGTTTTTATTTATGGTGTTTTAGGACCGTCTTCCCTTAGAAATGTGGTTTTAATGAATTTTTTAATTGGCCAGGCCAAGTTTGCAATTTATAAATCCAGGAAGAAAAAAATGGGAAACGCTTCTGACTCGTCAGATGATGTACTGCTCACCTTTAAGGCTCTTGTAAATGCAAGACTAAAACTAGAGTACCGGTTTTTTTAAATGAACAATAATTTAACATGTTTTAAAGAAAAGTGGGTTTTTAATGATGTCATATGCACACTTGATGATGATGATTTGATAATAACTTTTCCTTGAGACCATTTTTATTGTGTTTTGTTTCTTTATGACTGAACATAACTGATTTTTTGTACTCTTGTAATAAAAGGAAGAAACAGTCAGTCTCTCTCTCTCTCTCTCTAATTGTCGAGACCCTGACTTTGTGAAGGCGGGGATACCCCATCCTGGATGTGGTGCATCTCTGGGTCGCTCCTCGGTGATCGATCAGCTGTTTTCCTGCCGCTGGCTTGTTCAAGAGAATTGTTTGGGCCTATACAACAAAAACAACAAATTTCTGGATAATCTATTGCGGGTGAGAGGCCATGATTTTTTTTATGGGTAATGGGCGTTTCCTTAATTTGGATCTCCAGGTAAAAGCGGTTCTACAGTAGTTTGGAAATGGATAATAATTTCAGATGTCTTTTGATGTCGATTATTTCATTGATTGTGTCTGATTTGGATGTTAGTCTTTTTCATGGTGGTTGATTGCACATGTTATAGTCCTTGAGCCAGACCAAAAGTAATGCTCCGGCGGGGGGAGTAATTCTCATTATGATTTTCCATTAGACCAATGTCTCAAGTGTCAGAAAAGGTGTGATGGACATCTGAGAACGGTAGCTTAGTGCCCGGATGGACGCCATCTTTGAAACCACCCAGCTCGAAAATGCCCATTTGGTGGGGTACATTGTTGCACGTGTATCTGGACTTCTATACTAGCTATCGATGTGCGGTTGACGACTAAATATACGTCCGATGTGTACCGTCTAAATAAAAAATAATATGAAGCATTTTGTTTTAGATTAATTATTATAAAAATCAATTATCGAAAAAAAATCATATATTTTTCAATATTTTATTATTAGACTAGTACTTTTTTTAGTGAAACAACACTGGTATGATTTTCCAAATTATGCATTGTGCTACACCGTTTATCTGTCTATAAAAATAACTCAAAAACTAAAACATATCATCCACCACGAGTTTACAACAAATAAATGTAAAGAGGCATAAAATGACTTAGGCCGCCGCTGGCATTATCTATTCTGACGATAACGCAAGTTAGGAATGTCGTACGGAGAGGATTTTAACACCATACGATATCTAATAAGCAGGCGGAAATTGTTACATAGGAAATCTGCACTTTGGTGGCCATCTTGGATTTCAAAATGGCCGCCAATTATATTAATTATTCATTACTAGAGTTTGGAAAGACGTATGGAGCTGATTTTAACACCATACGATGTATATTCCTAATAAGCAAGCGGAGGTATCATTGAACATGTCATGTTTTAGTCAAATAACACCGGTATGATCTTCCAAATTATACATTTTGCTAAACCGTTTATCTGTCTATAAAGATTTTCAGGCAATTTGGCCTGCATTATAATAGAGAACAACATATGCTATACAATATACAGTGCACACAAAGTTAATCATCAGAGTCGCCATCAGAGTCATTGGCATCCTGAGCCACGATAGCATCATCCTGCACCATGTTGGAGCATCCCTGCAGCTTACACACAACAGTGCACTTCAACCCATTCAGTATGCAGGAGCAATCTGACGGTCGACACGTCCTTCTGCATGTGCATGAGATGAGATTCAAGACGACATCTGGAGCTGGTAGACCCGCCATCCATCGGATTGTGAGCGAACCGCCATCATCGAGTTCCCAACCATGTCCTGCTGATGGTGTTGGGACGTCTGGTAGGTTTTCAAGGCTGCGTCGCCAGATAGCCGCCTGATAGTTGGCCCTAAGCGTATGCTGCATCAAGGAGTCTTCACAAGGCGGCAATTGTCCAGATTCGATCTGGCCCTTCTTTGCACAGAACATGTGATAACGGAGCGAATTAACACCGACGATCTTCGTGTTCTTGGCGTACAGCTGACACGTGAAGGCCTGAATGCTATTGAAGACGTCTGTTGGTACATTCCACGAAGATCCCAGATCTGTGAATGCTTGAAGATACAGCTCATTCGCTTGCACAAGCTTCAAAGCCTTTATCTTTCCTTGGCTAGCCAGAGCACTCACAGTGTCACACCCGCTCCATGCATGAAGCCCTGGCAATGCACTGCAAACTCCAGACCCCAATACCGCAGCCAACTTTCCAACGTCGATCATTCTGACTCGAACCTTTGTTCCTCCTCGTCTGATGAAGAGCTGACTATCGATGGTTCTGCTGAGATGAAGACTGATGATCAGAACGTCGGTGTCATCTGCCACTAAGATGATCGTCTTGTAGTGGGTAGCGGCGTGCTTTGCGTGGAGAAACATACGCGTGTCTGCTTCCTCGTGGCTACATTCGAGTGCTTGCACCAACTTCCACCTATCGCGGGTCAGTACCAGACATTTTTCACCACAGGTGACATACAGTGTTCTGTTGCCTAGCTTTTCGCGATTTGTTTCATGTTTCCACGACTCCGCCAGAAACACAACCAGTTTCTCCTTTGTCTGGATGCAAGCAAGGAGACGCCGCCAGTTCATGATTTTGTGTGCGGGTCTGATCTCGCTGAAACTGATGCCTTCATTTGAACCGCGGTTCACACGCTCAGCTGCTTTGATGGATTCTTCTGTGTATGTGTCAAAGACAACATCGATGCGCTCACTGCCTTGACCAGCGTGAAGCGCTGCAGCAAGGATGCGGTCAGATAGTTCTTCGAACGTGTCGTTCTCGCCATGCATCTTTTGTATGAGAGCCATCGCATCAATTATTGTTGCACTTCGCTTGTCAACGTTCTCGGCTGGTTCCACAAGACCTTCCATGTGTTTCGCAAGTGCAGCTTTGTTCGTTTTTTTCATTGACCCATCAACGTTTGCCAAAGACCATGGTAACGGCCCTAGTGGGTGACAAAGGACAAGTTGCATGTCGAGGTTCCTTGTCTTGGCGATGAGTATCATGGTGGCAAACAGTTGTCTGTCAGCTCTCAGGACGATCTCCTTGTTTGTGCCCTTCACAACTTTCTGCTTGATCTTACCAAAGGTCTTCAAGTTTAGCTTGTTCAATGTGTCATGAAAGCCTGTTCCCTCTTCAAGACGTTTCTGGAAGCTTTGATACGCCGCTTCCCCCTTTTGCAGGGTGTTGAGTAGGTCATTAGAAACGTCCTCCCTCGCAGCCGCTCCGGTAGATATACTGAGAAGACATGACGGATCATCGGCGAATGGATTGGTCCAGTCATTTTCCAGTAGATCACAGATAGCTGTGACGCCAGACTCATCACGTTTGATGCGAGAAGTAGACAAGTCAGGGTGCTTGGCGTGAGATGTGTCGCTGCCATTCACAAGGATAGTTTCTCGTAGTTGCCTCAGTGCAGTAGCCCGATTTTCTGCAGTTAGATAGTATCGTGACACAGCCCCTTGTCGAAGACTAAAACCTCGTGTTCCTCCAGCTGTTTGCGTATCTTTGTTTACTGTTTCTTCTGTTGTCTGATCAACAGCGATTCTGGCAAATGGATTCCCTGGTCTAAGCTGTACGGAGAAGTAGCCTTGATTGAAATGCCTGTACAACTCGGGGCATGTTTCGTGGAGTTGCGTCATCTGTGCATAGTACACTGGTAGATATCTAGCATAGTTCACCTTGTTCATTGCGAAACACCAAGGGATCACTCTTCTGACACAAGCCAAGTGAAGCATCCAGTCGCCTTCTCTATCCGCACGAATCAACCCCAGCAGGGTCTCTACCATATCAATATACATCATCCAGAAGCGAGCCAGGTCTCCATGTTTGGTTCGCAGAAAATGTAGGTATTTCGCGAACATGTCAAAGCTCTGTACACATGAATCATCATCGAGAGCAGCAGCGAGAGTCTCGTGGCAAACATCCTCCTTGATGCTGCGAATTTTGAGGTCAGTGCTTCGAATCTGGGGTTCCTTGTCAGGATGATTGCTTTCTATCCACACCTGGAAGCCCTTCCAAATGATGCGCATTAGTGCCTCGTACATCAACTTGTGGAGTCGCACAGCACGGTTGTATTTCTTGCCTTCCAGAACCCTGTTGATGGAACCTTCAGCGATTACTCCTGACTCAACAGCTACATCCCGAAGGCCTGCATCTCCAAACATTTTCCCAATGCTCGACATGAAGTTACAGATGGTATGGAAGTTCCCCATCATGAGCACGATTCTTCCATATCGATCGACATCTTTCCATGCTATTTCGGTCGCCTTAGCAAATAGTGCCTGGTCTAGCACCACCGGTATACGCTCAAGCTGAAGTGATGACATGATGTTCAGAGCTTCTCTGAGGATTTCTTGCACTGTTGCCATATCTGTGGCAGGCGCGTTTATAGTCGGCAGGTAGCCAACTACATCTTCCGTCACCTGAACACGATCTCTAGTCATGATGTTGAAACCAGTCCACGAACTGATTGTCTGGTCGCATGGTTCCAGCATGCGAGTCATAATCCATACGTGATTTCGGCGCTGCGCAAGGGATGTTGCGCCTGCAAGAGTGTCAGAAAGATCTGCAGGCTTGATTGCAGGTGGGCCCTCTCGTTTCCCACCGCTGTATATTGGAACTAAATCGCTGGATGACGGGATAGATCGCTTCTTATCTGCTTTGGATACTGCCGATGGAGGTTGGGGCGGCAAACACGACTGCGACTTCGGTTGGACGATGATACCGTTGACACGATGCGATGTTCCGCCACCACTCAGCGATTCCTCTAGCCTGTCGATGTTATCGAATGCTAATACAGTCGGGACCGAAGGGTGCACATGTGACGGAAGTGGTACTGTATCTTTCTCCACACTTGCTAATTTGTCTATGCATAGCGCTGTCTCGATTTCTTCCAGAACTGTGTACGAACATCCGTGCCCGAGTCGATTCAATATTCTGATGACCTCTGTATTACCGGTGAGCGTTTTCATGACCCACGGAAGTAGGACATGCTTCGATGTTCTGATGGTACCCCGGTGTACAGCATTGATGATATCTTGAGCCATCGACCATACCAGTGTGTCGGCACGCGCAGAGCTACCCCCACTCCCGCAAATCAAAGTATGCAGAAATACACGAAGAGAATCTGGTATCTTCACGTAATCTGAAGTGAGTTCTGCTGGCTGAGGCGGCCAACGTTCATTGTAATGAGCATCTTTGATCTGGTGTCGCAGTGAAGTAGCTGCACGCACAATGTTACTTTCACCGTCCGTTCGTTCAAATGCTTTCACTTCTGCTTTCAGGTTTACGCACTCTGCAGCAATCTCTCGCTTTGTCAGATTATCGGGCATCAAGTATACACGGTGTTTCACATTGAAGAAGATGAGCGATTCTCCAAACTCTCTTTGTAATGTGCGCTGCAGATTCTTCTTGATGGAGTCACGAACATCAACTGAAAATGTATCTGAAGACAGGATATCTGTTGCAACATCAACTATTGGAACAATCCTCGGGTTCAAGAACAAGTCAGTGCGAATGAAATTGAATATACATCGTATCATTTCTTTTTTCTCGATATTATCTTCAATGTCAGTTTCTACTTGAGGTTTTTGGGGCCGTGTGTAGTTTCTATAGCAGGAGAAGTGGTAGTGAGCCTCAGCTGCAACCATATCTCGTGTAGTCAATGCCAAAACTCTCTCATCATTGCGAGCTGTCGCAGCATCTCTTATTGTCTTATCTGCTCGAAGTTCAACAGCCAAGACAACTGTTTCACGGGTACGACTGCCTTTTATGAATTTTGAAGCACGCTGGCAAAAAATGCATTTATCATCGTAGACCGTTGAAGTTGATCCTGTCTCTTCCCGTGATGATCGCCGTCGCACCGCATCGCCAGTATCAACTGAAGAACTTCTAGCTGCATTGGTCAAAGTAGCTAGGTGGTTTTTGTGAGTGAAGTCTGATCTACAAGCCCTATGGTATAATATTGGAATATTAGGAAGTTCAACTGCGCCTTCTTGGACTAGCTTTAGAATTGGATAAAAGTTTCTAACTGCGGCTGCGTCACACAATGTCTTCCAAGAACTGTTGCCCGCTGCCTTGCTTAGTTCAGAGAGTGGCGACTTCTTGCTGCACAGGATGCACGTTCCGGACTCAGGTTCAATCTTCGCCCGTTTCGCCTCGACACCGGCCATCTCAGCTGAAAGAACAAAAAGACTGACGTTAGATTACTCCGATATCCGAAAAGCTCGCCAGCTTACATAGACATACTCATCCAAGTCAGTGAACATGTTAGATGGCGCCACAATACAACTCTATAATAGAGTTGTATGTGGCGCCATCTAACATGTTCACTTTTAGTTCTTAAGCCACCCACCCCCCCCCCCCCCCCCCTCAGAAATTAATCAGGTCACCGCAACAAATCTCAGACTGAGATATAGAATATAGAATATAGATATAGAATAGACTGACGTCACTTTCGGCACTGGGTTCTGTGGGTTGATTATCGGCGGGAAATTCCAACTGACATAGTTTCGGTTTGTGGAAAGTGCATGCCTTTTCATATATTTTTTGTGTACACTCGTGGTGGATGATATGTTTTAGTTTTTGAGTTATTTTTATAGACAGATAAACGGTGTAGCACAATGCATAATTTGGAAAATCATACCAGTGTTGTTTCACTAAAAAAAGTACAAGTCTAATAATAAAATATTGAAAAATATATGATTTTTTTTCGATAATTGATTTTTATAATAATTAATCTAAAACAAAATGCTTCATATTATTTTTTATTTAGACGGTACACATCGGACGTATATTTAGTCGTCAACCGCACATCGATAGCTAGTATAGAAGTCCAGATACACGTGCAACAATGTACCCCACCAAATGGGCATTTTCGAGCTGGGTGGTTTCAAAGATGGCGTCCATCCGGGCACTAAGCTACCGTTCTCAGATGTCCATCACACCTTTTCTGACACTTGAGACATTGGTCTAATGGAAAATCATAATGAGAATTACTCCCCCCCCCCCGGAGCATTCACTTCAAAAAATGGCCGGTTGGCTCAAGGACTATTATGTGGTATTGAACTGCATGCGCCATTGTGATGTAAAATAAGATAAATGATTCTCCTGATTGCATCTTGTGGAACCTTGTACCTCAATTAATTTGCCATCTGAGCTCTTTCCAGGAACAAGATCATTTTCTGTTTTGTTTTGTGAACATGTGCCACGTGTGCTCATTGGGTGAGAGGTCAAACGACCACGACTACTGCTTGACAAAATGACAAAAAGACAAAAGACAAAATGCAGGCCAAGCTGCTTGGTAAAAGGACTCATTTCAGCCAGATTAATGAATTAAGGATGTCTTTGTTTCTCTCTCCCATTTAACATTTAAATCGTTTTAAAGGCCTTTTTTTGGAGCTGGCAGGGTGGCATAGAGGTACGCACACCCACCTCTAAGCTGCTAGCCTGGCTTTGAATCCTGACCCAGCTCTAAACTGCCATCGTACTGTTTCACAGGCATGGTGATTCATCAATGTGTGTGGTTCGTTGGATGGATGTTAAAACTGGGCATCCCGTCTGCCGGCATTAGTTGGTGGATGTTAAAGTCCCACGGTGTCCTTCGCGAAGAGTAGGTGAGCTATTGCCGACCCCCTCCCCACAAAGAAATTACAAATTCCTGCTCCAACTAGTTGGTTGAGCGTCAGTCCTAGCCAGCTGATTCGTGAAAGCCCCTTGCACCAAAATTTTTCCCTGGCCAACCACAAAACATTGGAATAATTGTGGCGGTAAAATAAGCTGTGTATATGTGTACATCTCATCAGCAGGTAATGGGGCACTTGTCAGGATAGAAGGGAAAATGGATGGAGCAAAATTCTGAAAAATCCTCGAGGAAAACCTGCTGCCCTGTGCAAGAAAGCTGAAATTGGGATGGAAGTTCACCTTTGACAATGACCCAAAGCACACAGCCCAAGCTGCACTGGAGTGGCGAAGGAACAAAATGATAAATGTCCTTGAGTGGCTCAGTCAGAGCCCCGACCTGTAATCCAATCGAAATCTGTGGCATGACTTGAAGATTGCTGTCCATCAACGGTCCACACACAACTTCACTGAGCTTGAACATTTTTGTACAGAAGAATGGGCAAATATTGCCCAATCAAGGTGTGCAAAGTTGGTGGAGACCTATCCAAACAGACTCACAGCTGTAATTGCTGTCAAAGGTGCTTTCATCAAGTACTAACTCAGTGGGGTGGACACTTATCCAACCAAGATATTCTAGTTTTGTATTTTGAATTAATTTTCTGAAATTTGTAGAGTTTGTTTATCACTTGGAAGTTGTGGGTTACGATGTGTAAATAAAGGTGGAAAAAGACTGGTTTAATGCATTTTAATTCCAGGCTATAATATGTATATATCATCATCATCATCATCGGGTCGATCTCGATCAGACAGATGTGTGTATATATATATATATATATAATTATATATATATATATATATGTATGTATGTATATATGTATGTATATATGTATGTATGTATGTATGTATGTATGTACATATGTATGTATGTATGTATGTATATATGTATCCCACTCCCGGACACCAAATGTTACTGTTTCGTGTGGATTCCATTGCCTTCTCCCGTGATTCACTTTCCCACTTGTTACGGATTCGACACTTATTATTATTGTTGTTGTTATTATTATTATTGTTGGTTCTAAGTATTATGGTTATTGTTGTTTAAGGGAAATGGTTATTGTGGTTAAAAGGTTAAAAACACCCATGGAAAAGAGACAGGAAGCCGGAAGACGACGACCGAGAGAGAAGAGGAAGAAGACGTGAGGTGATAGGAAAAAGACGTGTCTTGAAGCTCCGTACTGAGCGTGGTCGAGCGTACATCGCGAGTGAACTTTGAGTCCTTGAAAGGAATTTCGTGCGATATCTGTTCTCGCTGGAGTATTGAGAAGCCTGCATAGTCAGGTATAGGCAAAGAGGTTCCGGAGAATCCTCGCCTAGAGGCTGCGGCTCGAGTAAGAGCCGTCCGCCATTTTGCACCGCGCGTTGCGTTCACCGAAAACGGATTTTGGAACATGTCAACTTTTCTCGCCCTCTGGCCGTCTGCCGGGGATGTGTGTGCGCGACAGCGGCGTTTGAAGATTAACCTGCGGTTCGCTGATTGAATGGTGAATGTGCACGTCTGGATCACGCCTTTGGGATTTCCCTGTCCGCCGCCAGTGTGCTGTTGGTTTGGACCACGTGATGGTCCACGCCTTGCCTACACCTCCTTCCTCGCCTCATCGCCTCATCACCTCTTCGCCAGGGTCCCCGTTGAGTTATAGAGACATTGAGGAGTGTTCTGTTTCCTTCACTGGGAACGCCGTGAGTGAGATTACCTTAGAGGATGGTACCATCTTAAGAGATATTGGTGCACTTTGATTGCTATTGGTTATACCTTTATTATTGTGTGTGATTTTTAATACAACATCTGGTCGATGAACAAAATCATCTGGTCCTTGGTGTGGTTTCACTGTTGATTATGGACACCGAATTATATATTTTTCTGCCGTGGCTCCTCTCGGGGTTCGGAGGTATACCGAGACCAGGAGGTCAGGGAGGAACACGTAACACACTCCTGATATAATCATTATCCCACTCTTGACACCAGAGCACAAAATGGTGTGCAAGATATTTGGTGTGTGAAAGTAGTAGTGTGAATTGACTTGCATGGTGTGCAAGATGGATGGTGTGGAATAAGTGGTGTGGAATGCTTGGTGTGGGAATAAAAGGTGTGGAATGCATGGTGCGAAGGATTGAATGGGGGAAGAGTGGAACCCATTCGCGAAAGCCCGGGGGAGGGGGGGGGGTAGTGTAAAGCCAGGTAGAGGGCGTAGGCAAAATTTGTATGGCTATTGACACCTGTGGTGCAGGTTGTAGAACGAAGTGTTTTGTTGGGTGCTTGAGTATGTGGAATAGCTGGGCGTGTGGCTTAATTGGTGCGTATGGTTATTGGGGCACTCCGCCACTGGTAGTTTGTCGGCCAGGTGAGGCCGCAGGTAGGCTCTGGGAGCCGGTTAGGTTAGTTGTGATTCGGGCCCGAGGATCCAAGGGAAGGACCCGGGTTGCCCAATGCCAAGGTGGGCATCAGGGGGTAAAGTGCCAGGAGGGGCCTTCCCCAGTTAGGGTCGTTGTGAGTGGGGCCCAAGGATCCCAGGAGAGGACCCGTGTTGCCCAATGCCAAGGTGGGCATCAGGGGGTAAAGTGCCAGGAGGGGCCTTCCCCAGTTTAGGTAGTCGCAGGAGCAGGTAAGCTCAAGTGGCGACTTCAGTGGCAGAGGTGTGCAGGTAGGTAGACCTGCTGGTAGAGCCACATGACGCAGCCCCGAAATTGTGCAAGGGCACAGAGTGAAAATTCGTGGGAGTGAGACCAAAATTTCGGAGCACACCACAGAGTGGGCAATGGGAATTCGGGTTCTTAGAACCACATAGTTTAAAGAGGCCAATTGGCAGGGTACGACCCTGGGTAGGTTAAAAGTAAATGTCAGTAGTGTAGTTAGGAGATGAGAAATCCCTTCGCACTATCCACAACCAGTCACCAAGGAGGATGAAGCGCCACACCAAGGCTTTGTGAACTGTTGGAATAGTAAAGACGCATCACGACGTAATGGGACATTGTGTTTGTTTCATTCCTTCCTTCCTGGGAGGGATTGGGAGACAAATTTGGTTTAGAGGGGGGTATGGGAGACAAGACCTAGAGACGAATTGTAAATACAAGGCTGGGCTTGGGTAGTGTAAGCCGACGGTGGGGGGTACGGACGGATAGGGACGAGCCTGCTCTGCTCGCTCTTCTGCACCCCTCGCATTGCATTACCTTGTTTTTCTGTGTGCCGTTGCGTCCTTTCCGCTTTGCTGGTCGTGCTTTGTCTCTCCCCCCACCCCAGGACCATTTTGGAGGTGGAACTGTGCAGCACCATCGACCTGTGCTGCATCCCTGCTGCACCTTGCTACATCTGTGCAGCCAAACAGCGCAGCATTTTGCTGCCGTATCGTTTGGCTGTAACTTTGCTGCACCTGTGCAGCACTTAGCTGCCACAAACCCTTTGCTGCACCTTATACACTTATGGACCACAAGCTTTGTGGTCTTGCACCTCTGCTGTGCAGCACCTTGCTGCAAAATCATCTTGCATCTTCGGACCACTTGTTGAGTGGCATTAATGTCATGCAGTCGGACCACATGAGGTTGGCCCTGCCTGGCAAAGAAATGAAATAAAAGCATTTTTTGTGCATTATTTTTATTATGGTGTGCTAGTGATGAGAATATGTGTAAGTTTAGGTATCCCTGAAGATCAAAAATGGCCTGTATGCCGGTCCGGGGGCTAGCCAGTTTGATATATACACACAGAAGAAGCAAGAAGCAAGATGCAAGAAGCAAGCAGCAAATGTCATGAATTTTTGAGTGTGTGTTTTTGCTGTGCTTTCTCTCCCCTCCAATCTTCTCTTCCAAAAAGGACAGGTCCTGGGTCATAGAATTGTAAATAAATTAAGTTTCTGTGCTTGTAAATATAAAAACGCTGCCCACCGGCTATGTGTTTAGTTTGACAAATTCCGGAATTCGGTTAATTGTGGGCGTGAATCTGATATGTAGCGACTCAACGCAATGGGAGGGACATATCTAGTGTTTTAAAACTGTCGCACACACGGGTCAGAGTAAATGTTAGGGGGAACCACATCTATATGTCACATGTAAAAGTAAAGTTAATTTTGCATGTCATTCTCTAACCGGTCGTTTCAGTTGTTGGGTTCGAATCGGGGACGAGTCTGACGAGGGAGGGGGGTAGTGTTGCGGTTTTGTGTTTTACAAATAAAGGTTAATTTCCCCTCATAGTTTAGTCACACTACAACACGTAGCTTCGCGATAGTTCAGTTATTTCTTAGTAAGTGTAAGCGTAGACCTTTCCTATGTTAGTTTTGCGTTGAGTAGAGTAATGAGAGTTAGGTTTCCTTCCAATGCTTATGCCGCCTCAATACTTTGAGTTTTGGTGCAAATCACCACGAGGCCGGCCTGACAAGTCGATCCAGGCCGAAGGAAGGTGGGGCAGGAGAAGTGGGAGTGACCGGTAAGCATGAGCCGCCAATCAGGGCTCGAGGGGAGTGGCTTAGCACTGCGGCAAAAGGCGTGGTTTGGAACATTCGAGGCAGGCCAGGGCATTGCAATATAACCCTGTGCCCGAAGCCCCCACCTCAGTTAAGAGTTCTGAGAGTGCGCGGTGTTGATTAAGTTATGGAGAGAGGCGCTTGTGAGTTCTGAGAGTGCGCAGTGTTGAACAAGTTGTAAGAGTCGGTTCGGAGCGCCAAGTTGTGGGAAGGGAGGCAGACGATTTACAAGTTGAGTTCGCGGTTGAGCTTGAGTCAGGTCCTCCATTGAGTTACGAGAGTGAAAGCGCGCCGTGGTATAAATCGCGCTGTGAAGGACAGCTGTGTCGGGTTACAGAGATGTGCATATATTTTCCCGCCTGCCTGCCTTTGTCAAGATACGCGCTGCGAGGATCCCTCCCGCCTGCCTGGCTGCCTTTGTCAGGGGATGTGCTGTGACCGGCAGAGGGCCACGCCAGGTGAGCTGTTCCTGAATGATCAAGCCGGCGCGTTCAGCGCATGAACAATCCTTTCTTCATCCCCCCCTGTGTGTGTGAATGGGCCCATTGTCTGGGCGATAAGTTAAGACTGACTAAGCTCTGCCCTGTGTCTCTGTTCTTCTACCGATCATTGTAAATAATAATTAAACGTGTTATTTCTTTGATTCGACCATTTCGTCCCTTCCATTATTGACTGAGCGTGGTACGAATTATATCGTTCTAATCGGGTTCCAATAACAAGGTAATAGCACGGACCACGTGGTGCGCCATCCGCTCGGGTGCACTCCAATTACCGTGGTTCGTACGAGACTTGATCCCCGCTTCCGCGGCGGCGTGGGGTCTTAGGTACATGCGAACATTGTACCGAAACACTGTCCCGCGTCCGACCGAAAGTGGCGACTCAAGTCTCGCAGTTGCGAAGACCCAAGGAGAACAAGGGGCTTAATCTCCCCTTGGTAAGGGAATGGGGGTCGCGCAAAACCGTAAACAAACAGTTCAATCAAGGTTTCATCAGACCACAGAATCTTGTTTCTCACAGTCTGAGAGTCCTTTAGGTTGCTTTTTTTTAAACTCCAAGCGGGCTTTCATGTGTCTTTCACTGAGGAGAGGCTTCCGTCTGGCCACTCTGCCACTAAGCCCAGATCGGTGGAGTGTTGCAGTGATGGTTGTCCTTCTGGAAGTTTCTCCCATCTCCACACAGGATCTCTGGAGCTCAGCCAGAGTGACCATCGGCTTCTTGTTCACCTCTCTTACCAAGGCCCTTCTCCCCCGATTGCTCAGTTTGGCCGGGCGGGCAGCTCGAGGAAGAGTCCTGGTTGTTCCAAACTTCTTTCATTTAAGAATTACTAGGGCATGCCCGTACTATATATATATCTAAAATTATATCCCCCCCCCTCTATTTACATGAAATGGTTTGGTCCAAAGCGAACGGCTTGCGAGTACGGTGACAATCCCCCCCCTCTATTTACATGAAATGGTTTGGTCCAAAGCGAACGGCTTGCGAGTACGGTGACAATCCCCCCCCTCTATTTACATGAAATGGTTTGGTCCAAAGCGAACGGCTTGCGGAGTTTGGTAAAGAAATCGCCATAGCGTGCACAAACGCGCAGGAAAGCGAAAGAATCGCAAATTAGTTTTAAAACATAGTTTAACGCCAACATAGTTTGCCAACGTGAAATAAATGAATACGCTCTCAAATGTGCCGTCCGAGGCAGAGTCTGTTCGGCACGTTCGGCACACGTGATAGCTCGCTGCTCTCTGATTGGTTGAATCGTTTTTTGGACATAGCTCGGTAACTACTTGTCCGATTAATATGAAACCTTGAAAAGGCACATCCTCGGGTCCCCAGCAATATACCTGGCAAGTTTCAAGTATATCGGACCCGTGGTTGTCGAGAAACAGCGGTCACAGACATACATACATACATACATACATACATACATACACACACACACAGATTACTGGAATTATAGATAGACTAGGGCATGCCCGTACTATATATATATCTAAAATTATATCCCCCCCTCTATTTACATTAAATGGTTTGGTCCAAAGCGAACGGCTTGCGAGTACGGTGACAATCCCCCCCCTCTATTTACATGAAATGGTTTGGTCCAAAGCGAACGGCTTGCGAGTACGGTGACAATCCCCCCCCTCTATTTACATGAAATGGTTTGGTCCAAAGCGAACGGCTTGCGGAGTTTGGTAAAGAAATCGCCATAGCGTGCACGTAATTAGTTTTAAAACATAGTTTAACGGCAACATAGTTTGCCAACGTGAAATAAATGAATACGCTCTCAAATGTGCCGTCCGAGGCAGAGTCTGTTCGCCACGTTCGGCACACGTGATAGCTCGCTGCTCTCTGATTGGTTGAATCGTTTTTTGGACATAGCTCGGTAACTACTTCTCCGATTAATATGAAACCTTGAAAAGGCACATCCTCGAGTCCCCAGCAATATACCTGGCAAGTTTAAAGTATATCGGACCCGTGGTTGTCGAGAAACAGCAGTCACAGACATACAAACATACAAACATACAAACATACAAACATACACACAGAGATTACTGGAATTATAGATAGATAGAGGCCACTGTGCTCTTTGGAACCTTCAATGCACAGAGGTTTTTGTTGTAGGCTTCCCCAGATCTGTGCCTCGACACAATCCTGTCTCTGAGCTCTGCAGGCAGTTCCTTTGACCTCATGGCTTGGTTTTTGCTCTGATATGCATTGTCAGCTGTGAGACCTTATATAGACAGGTGTGTGCCTTTCCAAATCATGTCCAATCAATTGAATTTACCACAGGTGGGCTCCAATCAAGGTGTAGAAACATCTCGAAGATGATCAAGAGAAATGGGAGGTACCTGAGCTAAATTTCAAGTGTCATAGCAAAGGGTATGAATGCTTATGTCCATGTGATATTTCAGTTTTTTCTTTTTAATAAATTTGCAAAACTTTCTAAAATCCTGTTTTCTCTTTGTCATTATGGGGTATTGAGTGTAGATTGATGAGGGAAAAAAATGAATTTAAACGATTTCAGCAAAAGGCTGCAACATAACAAAATGTGAAAAAAGTGAAGGGGTCTGAATACTTTCTGAATGCACTGTATATGCTGGTGGGTGAATGTGGCGTTTATTATATCACGTTTCTGAGTAAACTATAATGCCGAACAGGAAGCAGAAGAAGACGTACTACAACTTCGTACACTTCCGGAATTGTTTGATTTATTTGTATTGGTACTGGTGATTGTTTTGTATTTATTTATGCGAATGTGTACTTGTATATAACTGTCATTAATTTAAAAAGGCTTAGGCACTATCTCGCGATTTTTATTTTTTATTTTTTTTTAACTCCAAAAAAAACCGATCTTTTTTCTTTTTCATAATTATTTTTTTTGCCTAAAACACTCCCAGGCACTCACTGATGAACCTCTGAAAGTTTGACGAAGATCCGTTCAGCCATCTCTGAGAAAAATGGCGACACAGACACACAGACAGACATCTCTTTTATATAGTGGAGAAGAGAAGATATATCTATCTATAATTCCAGTAATCTCTGTGTGTGTGTATGTGTGTGTGTATGTGTGTGTGTATGTCTGTGTGTCTGTGACCGCTGTTTCTCGACAACCACGGGTCCGATATACTTGAAACTTGCCAGGTATATTGCTGGGGACCTGAGGATGTGCCTTTTCAAGGTTTCATATTAATCGGACAAGTAGTTACCGAGCTATGTCCAAAAAACGATTCAACCAATCAGAGAGCAGCGAGCTATCACGTGTGCCGAACGTGGCGAACAGACTCTGCCTCGGACGGCACATTTGAGAGCGTATTCATTTATTTCACGTTGGCAAACTATGTTGGCGTTAAACTATGTTTTAAAACTAATTAAACGGCACATTCGCTCGTGCTCGGCCTCGGACGGCACATTTGAGAGCGTATTCATTTATTTCACGTTGGCAAACTATGTTGGCGTTAAACTATGTTTTAAAACTAATTAAAACTAATTTGCGATTCATCGTAACTGCGATATGCGACCTTCCGGACAGTCAAATGAGGACGTCACTTCCGGACTTATGGATAGTCATAGTGACGCTGAACGTGGCGAGCAGACGCTGCCTCGGACGGCACATTTGAGAGCGTATTCATTTATTTGACGTTGCAATCTGTGTTGATTGTTGTAAGGTACGATCGATTGTAGTACATACATATTTATATTTTGTACATATTCATTACGGGCACGTCACGGGTACGGGTACGGTACGGGTACGGTACGGGTACGGTACGGGTACGGTTCCGGGTACGGTTCCGGGTACGGTACGGTTACGGTACGGTTACGGTACGGTTACGGGTACGCCACGTACGGGCACGTCCTAGTCTATCTATAATTCCAGTAATCTCTGTGTGTGTGTATGTGTGTGTGTATGTGTGTGTGTGTATGTCTGTGTGTCTGTGACCGCTGTTTCTCGACAACCACGGGTCCGATATACTTGAAACTTGCCAGGTATATTGCTGGGGACCCGAGGATGTGCCTTTTCAAGGTTTCATATTAATCGGAGAAGTAGTTACCGAGCTATGTCCAAAAAACGATTCAACCAATCAGAGAGCAGCGAGCTATCACGTGTGCCGAACGTGGCGAACAGACTCTGCCTCGGACGGCACATTTGAGAGCGTATTCATTTATTTCACGTTGGCAAACTATGTTGGCGTTAAACTATGTTTTAAAACTAATTAAAACTAATTTGCGATTCATCGTAACTGCGATATGCGACCTTCCGGACAGTCAAATGAGGACGTCACTTCCGGACTTACGGATAGTCATAGTGACGACGTGAACGTGGCGAGCAGACGCTGTAAGGTACGATCGATTGTAGTACACGTTTATAATAACTCTGCCGATACAGGCCCGATTAACTGCAGCGCCATCCGAGCTGCGGCGTCGGGACGATACATTCATTGTACGGTCACATCACGCACTTACGGGCACGCCCATGGGCCCATGGGCACGCCCATGCATGCATGGGCGAAGACATTTTTTTTTTTTTTTTTGGCAAGGAACGGGCACCCACGTACGGGCACGTCCTAGTATATGTAATGTATAATTGTAATGTACATATAATGTATATATAATGTGTATGTATGTGTGTTGTACTGCCTACTTTGAGCTCTACAACCTAAAACTTTTCGTTTCCATGCATATATTTGTTTTGGAAGCATGTTTAAAAGTTTATTGCTTTTATTGCAACGTAATCTGTATAAATTGTACTGTTGCAAAAAGGCTTATTTGTAACTCTGTATAAATATATGATTGTTGACGTATGCAAATATCTCATAACTCTGTTTATATTTGAATTAATGATTATGATTGCACTCCATTCACTTCATACCTTGTTTTATCCACCAAATCTCGATGTGTAATTCTCATCGATTTCATTGCTTATGGATCAGGGAGGGGAGAGGGAGTTGGGAAAGGAGGAATTTGTATTATATTCTTTGAATTTGTATTCTCTTCTTTGCGAACAATTTGAACCTTTACTTTCTTGTTCTCTGTGCTGAAGAATTTAATTACATGTTGTGAAGAGTAAATAACTGGAGTTCTCTTTGCCTAATGTTCTGAGCCCCACTCCCAAAATGTTCAAATACACCACTCTGTTTATTCATGATGCGAACCATATTTTATGTGTGGAGGTTTTGCGAATGCTGAAAAATCGCAATTATTCTTACAATTATCACTGTACTTGGTGTTTATAAATTTAATGAAAACTACAACGGCATTTGATAGACAGCATACCTCCAACAGGCTGAACACTTTGCGTTTTGTATCCCAATGATAGGCTGGATCAGGATTCGGACCTGAACCAAAATCTAATCGGCTTGTTCTTGTCACCTAACAAACTCATCCACCTTGTTTTGTTAAAATCCGTCCATAACATTCCGAAATATCTTGCTATATGTCGTTTTCGGCCCTATCTTTCAATGGTGAAGAATCACTGTAAAAAAATCTAAGATCTGGATTTTCAATAAAATCAAATAAATTCGTCCTTGTCGTCATCTGTCTCCAGATCCTGGTGGAGTGGTGCAGTATAATTATCCACGAGGTGTTTTTATTCGGATGGAGGGGCTTTGTGGCTGGAGTTTGAACTCTGCTTGCCACCCCCTCGGGATTGTGGACTTCAATGGTTGTTGGTCTGGTCCAGCCACCCCTCCTCCCTACCTCTCCGGCTCAGTCACTGCCCCCACCCCACCCCGTATGTTCCCCTGCCCTCCACTGCCCCCATTGGCTCTCAGCGGTTCTCTTGCCCCCCTTCTCATTTTCCCTGCCCCCATGGTACGGCGGTTCTCCTGCCCCCTTCTCAGCTCCTCAGCCCCTCCCCCTTCCCAAGCAATGCCTGGTAGCCCTGCTAGAAACAAAATCCAACCCCACAATAACGTGGGAATAATTGGGGCTATTAAAGATGAAGAGAATAATTAATAATAAAATGTAAAAAAAAAACAGCTGTTTTTAAGACCTGGAGGGAGGAGTGGGATTGAAGACAGTGAGGGAGTTTGTTCCAGAGGCGAGAGAAAAGAGGAATGAAGGAGTGAAGATGAGCAGAGAGTCTTGATTTTGGCAGTTTAACCATAAGAGGGTTGCAGGCAGATCTTGTGCGACCTGTAGGAATATTTGGGGGACAGGGCCCAGAGAGAGCTGGGGGAGCAAGGCTGGAGAGGAGTCCGTAGAAGACAGAAAGACCACCAACCTGCCTGTGGTGAGTATGTGAAAGGCCCTCAGAGTTAGCTTTGTCGCGGGAGATTCCAATGATTCTGAAAGCTTTGGTTTCAACAGCATGAAGCTGAGCTAGGTGTGAGGCAGGAGCACTGGCCCAGAGGGGAGAACAGTATTCCATTGAGCTGCGGATGAAAGACTTGTATGTGGTGAGGACCTCAGGTGTGCAAAGGAAGGGCTTCACACGACGGAGGATGCCCAGTCAGCGACTGGCTTTGGAGACCAGATTGAAAATGTGGTCTTCCCAGGAAAGATTCTGGCAGATAGTGAGGCCCAAAACCTTGAGTGACAGAACTTCTTGGAGAGTATTGTTCAGAAAGTAGATGGGAGGGTTGTCCAGTCAGTCTTTTCGGGGAGACATCGTAAGAGTGTGAGATTTGTCAGGATTGAAAGACATGTTCCACTTGTTTGACCAGTCTGTGATTTTGTCCAAGTCTGCAGAGAGTGAGGAGGCTGCAGACTGCCAATTTGAGGGATGAGGAATGGAGCGGCAGACAGTGGAGTCATCAGCAAAGAGATAGAGAGGATTTTCAAGAGAGTCGGAGAGATCATTGATGAAGACCAGAAAAAGCACAGGGCCCAGAACACTGCCTTGGGGAACTCCAGCCTGAACAGGAAGGGGAGATGAGAGACACCCATTTAGGGCCACACGTTGACTGCGACTAGAGAGGAAGTCCGCCAGCCATGCGTGGAGATTTCCATGGATACCATAGGAGGAGAGTTTGGTGAGCACAGCGAGGTGCCAGACCGTATCGAAGGCACGTGATATGTTAAGGGAGACAGCTCTAATTTCCTGTTTGGCATTGAGGACCTCCATCCATTGTTGAGACAGCAGAAGCAGCATGTCCAGAGTAGAGTGACCTGGTCTGAATCCAAATTGATGATCGGAGATCAAGCCATTGGAGAAGAGGAAAGATTTGATATCCGAAGCAATAATGGAATCCATGACTTTGCTGATGATTGGGAGAAGGCTGATTGGTCTGTAGTTGCAAGGATCTGTTTTTGTACCTTTTTGTGTAAAGCGGTGATGTTGGCTGATTTCTAAGCTGATGGCAGATGACATTGAGCAAAAGAGAGGGTGAAGAGAACAGAGAGGGGGAGTGAAAGAGCGGCAGAGCAGGATTTTAGGAGCTGTGGGCTGATGCCGTCTGGTCCAGTTGCAGAATCAAAGTCGAGGATTGACTGATTGATTGTCGAGGATTTTTACGAGATATGTGGTTGAGAAATGAATGGCAGTGGAGGAGGAAATGTTTTTGTGGATTTTGTGGGTGGGGAAGGTGTGTGTGTCTGCAGGTACGGATCAAGGTCTGGAGGAGCGGTGACTGCACCCCCCCCCCCCTGCGGTAATTGCCCCAGGCTAGTGGTGTCTGGAAATTGGGAGCCCGTCGGTGGTGGGGGTCTGTTTGGGAGCCTTGCGGCATGGAGGCCCTTGGCGACCCGTGAGGCTGTGTGGAAGCCTGAGGTGATGGAGCCTGGTGTGGAGACCTCCCCGGCGGGACAACAGTGTAAGGAGCTGTTTGGCTGCCTGGGGGGCAAGAGGTAAAGGTGGTCGGTTGGTTTGGTGTGTGTTTTTTTTTGTTACATATTTTTTGTGTGTGAGTGAGTTGGTGAGGGTGTGTTTTTGCATGAGTGGGTGTGTTTGTGCATGAATGAATTTTTACAGGAGTGTGTGTGTGTTTTTGTATGTTGAGTGGTGTATGTTGTAAAGGTAGGTGATTGGTTGGTGTTGTGTTTTTTGTGTGAGTGGGTGGGTGAGTGTGTATGTGTGTGTGTGTGTGTGTGTGTGAGAGATCTGGTGTGTGGTTTGTTTGTGAGTTCCCTTGCCCCTTCCCTAGTTCCCTAGCCCCTTCGTGGATTCCCTAGTTCTGGAATAAGCACCTCAACTCGGACACTGCACAAGGGGTTTATTGAGGGATAAGGATAACATGCATGGGAGATAGATATGGGCTCAGAAGCTGGTAGCACCTTTTGGTCCTCACACAGCCAGCAACCAACAACATCTCAAGGAATCACAATCTGCTTCATATATTTTTCTTCAAAGGACAAGGGAGTCAAAACATTTCCCCAGTTTCCCAAGCTGGTTTTCAGCGAAAGGCAAGGGCAGGTGGGGATCTGCTCATAAGGAAAGAATGTTGATGCAAGGTCAAACAAAGATTTTGTCAACAGTTTCCCAAAACCACACAGTTAGACGCTGGGGAACCAAATGGGTCATATCGCCCCCTCGCCCCCCCTCCCCCCCCATCAGCCTGAGATTCGAACGAAATCCCTTACATATGCATCCTGGTGTAGCTGCTGCATGTGGAGGCGTATGTGCCCCTGCTGGCCCACCTTAGCTGACCGTATCGAGGTTGAAGGGCTGTAACTGGATGATGCTGAGGACCTCGACTGAGGATCCGGTCAGTGAAGCACACTTGTGACCAGGCGTGTTTTGAAATTATATATTTATATATGGTTTTTTTTCACCTCCTCTGTCCACTTTTGCCTCCTCGATCATTCAGGGTATGGGACCTCCATTAAGCGTGAGTGAATTGGCTTAAAAATGCAGTAACGGACTGATTGGGAAATGTGTATTTAATGCACTATTAAAATATTAACTCGACACCTCTTATCAATGACAGCTTCCGCCACGATTATATCAGACCAAGCGGATTCATCTCACACGACGGTCATGGATTGTTTAACCCCAATAGGGGGCTGTTCAAAAATTAGGTAATGCTATTATTTGTTAAAAATCTGACACCCGCCACCCACCTTTAATGTCCCGTACCGATACATCAGATACCCCCTAAGATATTAAATAATACTTGAAGATACCCTCTCCCCCTTCCAATCAACATTCGACCCAAACACAACCAATGGAAATGTGACGCAACAAACCCGGGCAGTGTATAACCAGCAGAGGCCTACATGCCTAATGTCTTAGCCACACCAGAAATTAACCAAGATGGCGGCCATATTATTTCATCTGGGTGCCATGGTGGGTGGAGTCAAGTGACAAATGTGGGTGGGGTCCGGTAGCTTTCCGACCAATGGGTGCACATTTCAAAAATCGACCCCACCAATAAACACAACAACGTGGTTCAAAAACCACCATGCGGAGCTCTTATGAGACCTGTGACACGTCGCAGGTAAAAAAATAAGAAAGATTGGTTTAAAACGATTTCAAGTGGAAATGAACCAAGTGAAATTGGGACTAGTTAGAGGTCAGTAAGCCAGCCATAAGGCCATCGCCTACCTCTACATTAGAACAGCTCACATTATTTGAGGAGTCTGAGCTGGATTTTTTTTTTGTGGAAATGAAGAACTATTGCTTCTCTTCACAAGAATATAATGGTTACACTTGGCAGGAATATTGCAGTAATATGTAACTTTTATGCTTCATTATATTGCCAAGTTATTGATTCGTCGTGTAAAGCATTTTGTAGAAAGGGTGATTGCATTACGTTAACAATTCACCACGTCCCATAAGCAGTTTTACATTACCATATGGTTTGCTCCTTATTCATGCTATCTTGTTAGTTTCTGTCACTTTTGTGTCGAGCCATATTTTGTGGGTCACGCTCCAATGTTTTAATTCCACCAGGAGCTCTGGGACCACTTCAGCTGAATCATGTGTTCTCGGTTCCCGAGAGGCCCAGGCCGAAGCGCATTCTTGCGTGCATTGGCAAGTCAGTTGATGGGTATTGGCAGGGCGCACGAAAAGGCTCATCTGGGCGTACTTTGATCTGCAATATTTCAGCGACTTGGATCAAGAATGGCTAAGAAGTGGTTTAAACCCAGCAGCTTGCCTACATTCTGAATGTGATTGCCTAGCATGAAAGCCAGGAATACAGATGTGAGTTTTCATGGAGAGATTTCCGCATCAACCATAGCTGTTTTTCCAGGTTTCCTGGCCAGTGGTCAGTGATGAGAGCATGAAATATTATTTCCATTTTGAAGGCCTTGGCAATGCAGTTGCAAATATGACAATCAGCCCAACTATAACTGACTCAGTCATGGGAGGACTGCCCCTTCGATGAGATCAAATGAATTATAATTATTAATGAAATTTCACTCATTAAACATGTTTGCATTTAGTATTGCTGCATGAAAATTGATAAAGAAATTGAGGGGCAGTTTTAAGGTGTTCTTTTCACCTGGAAATAAACAGAAATACTTGGTAGGGTAGGTGAGCATCTTAATTAGAACAAAAATGCAATTTTGGCAAATATATACGTGATTATAATGAAGAGTGATGGGGCAAAACTGGAAAAATCCGATGCTGAGGTCAATGACCTCTCAAGGTCACCAGAGGTCAGATACAAATGACCTCAACGTCTGAAATAAAACCTTGGGGTGTGTAGATTATATGCTGAAACTTTCATGCTTTGGTCATAAAATGCACAATACCTCCATACATGAGCTTATCAGCCCCCACTAAATCACCTGTTTGAAATCTAATTATTTATAACAACTTCTAAAAGGTGCCAATACTATTGTCCGGGCCATTTTAGGATTTATGTGTGGAATAAAGCTAAGATTTAGTAGTTTTTCAACTTTTTTTGTTTTGTTCCGCTGCAAACCAAAGAAATACATTTGTGGATACCAAAATATTTTTCATTTTCAACAATTTTCTGGAAGAAATGGTGCATTATTTGAAAAAAGTGCAAGGGTGCCAATATTTTTGGCCAAGACATATTGGAATCAACGAGGACACATATTGGTGTCTCACATAACGAGACCGAAGCACAATTGAGTTGTTGTTGGTCTCACTTGACAGCATAGTCAATCGTCTCTCCTCATCTTCTTTCGTATGCAGCACATGGCTGAGTGTAGTATCATTAACTGTGGGCAATGCTGTGTCACTGATGCAGTGCCCCTTGTAGGTTCGAGCAGGAATTTGGAATTTGTTTGGGGGTATTGGTGAGAGCTCGCCTACTCTTCGCGAAGAACACGGTGGGACTTTACCATCCCACATCTAACGGCAGCAGATGGGACACCTAGTTCAACGTCCAAGTGATGGCACACATTGATGCTTTGCCCTACCTGTGAAACAGCAGGGCGACA
Source organism: Myxine glutinosa (assembly GCF_964187855.1). Lineage (NCBI taxonomy): Eukaryota > Metazoa > Chordata > Myxini > Myxiniformes > Myxinidae > Myxine > Myxine glutinosa. The sequence continues at coordinate 68,783,535 of NC_136271.1, forward strand.
TTTTATAACTGGGCTGAAATTCAAATCCAGTCTAGACAACTCAGAGGTGAGTATGCATACCTCTAGGCATTCCTGCCAGCCTCTACGTTTTTGTCAACTCTCCTCCAGTCTAGTTGCCTTTGCTCTCTCAACACTCGAAACCACCCCAGCTCCTCAAGGATGCACACATTCTTCCAATAACCCAATCCTGGTTACACTCCCAGAATCTATAGGCTTTCAACCTAACTCTACTCTTTTGTTCATCTTTTCTCTTTCTTGTGGAACCCTATTGTCCAAGCTTTTTGCTTGTACGTATATTTTAATTTTTCCTCTTTGCTCTCCTTTTTTCCCGTTCAGTCATTCCCCTTTTTTCTTTTTTTTCCTTTTTTCTTTTTGTATACAAGATCCAGGCTCGTGTAAGAGCTAAAATGAATATGGCTTGTTCCTTCCACCTATTTGTCAGCGTGTTGCTGTTTTGCCCTTTGTCACCTCACTGTTCCATGAGCCTCGACTGTGAATGTCAAAAAATATAAAACTGGTTAAATTGCTCAAGCTTGGAAAATACAAGGTGTTCCAAAAAGACCTGGACAACTTTTGGTTGTTAATATATTTAGTACATCAAATGATAAATGATACCCTTTGTTTTATATGATATACGAGCTCATAAAGTTTCCTTTATAGTTCAGGTCTGGTGGTTTAATGTCAAAGAAAATGACGATTCCACAGGAGAGCTCAGTGCATCGAATGGTTCATCGAGACGAGATCTGAAACGCAAGTTCAGCGTAATGTCCGTACAAGGTACGCAAGGAAGCCGCCATCGTGGACTAGTATCAGATAGTGGCACAAGAAGTTTAAGGAGATTGGAAGTTGTCAGAAACAGAAAAGTACCGGTCGACCAAGCCCAAGTGCAGCAGACATTGAACAGTGCATGAATCATTTCAAAAAAAGTCCCAGAAAATCAATCTGATGCGCATCCAGAGAACTGGGACTACTAACCACCACTGTACACAGGGTTTTGCATAAAAGACAAGCTTTATGCCGATGAGGTGCAGATTGTGCAGGAACTCAAACCAAACGACGGACCCAAACACAAGGCATTTGCCTTGGAGATGCCGTCACATAGAAGATAACGAAGATTACTTGAAAAAGGTCATGTTCACAGATGAAGATTGCTTTCTTGTATTTGGGAAGGTCAACCGGCACAATGTGAGGATCTGGGGCTCTGAAAACTCCCACGTGGTTATTGAACATATACGTGACAGTCCAGTTCTCCATGACTGCTTGGTGAGTCCATTTTCTTTGCGGAGGATACAGTGACCTCAACAATTTACAGAAACATGTTTGAAGGATTCGCCTTCCCACAGATTAAACACCTGTTTTAAAAAGATTAAAGACCGCCTTTGAGTTTCTGTATCATATAAACCAAAAGGGTATTGTTGTATCATTTGTGGTTCTAAATATATTAACAACCAAAGTTGTCTGGGTATTTTTGGAACACCCTGTGCATTGAATTCAGTCAGTCGCATCTGTCGATTTACTGCATCACATATAATAGGCTGAAAGCCACAACACATGTTGCAAATTAACACAAATGCCGGACAAATTGCCACCGCATCAAGGTTCAGATTGGCGGATAGGAATCGGCATTTTGGAGGACCTGAAGTAACAAATTGCTCATAAAACAAGCTTACAACACAGGACTCATGGCTAGCGTCAAAACTGCGACAGATTTGCGCTTTTTATGAAGAGCCTGATGGTGTCAGCTGGGCGGTTTGTTGATCTAGTGGAGACTTAACGAGATTTGATGGTGATGTAATTGATGATGTGAACGCGTGTTATGCATCATGGCTCAGCATGTTAGGTCCAATAACAAGGAAAGTAGAAGGTGCACCAGTAATTTATATAGCATTGGCTTGGCCTCCTTTGCAGGCTGAGTGTTGCCGACACTAATTAGAGCGAGACCATCCCCAGAGGTGATCGTGATGCAGTCACCGAGAGTCCAATGCAAGTGCATTTGGTGAAATAACCGCTCATCCCAGTTGATGTACTACTGTTGTAAGAATTGCCTTCTCCCATTGCACTCACTACCTGATTTGAACTTCGGGAATGATTGACATAATGCATTGTATCCATCTACATACTACGTATGCAAATTGGTGCTATTTATCACCTCCACACCCTGTATTCCCCATGCATAGCTTTTCCATCCTTTACCTTTTGAGGCTCTGCTTTTATTGTGAATGCTCGAGGGGTAGGGGTGGAGTGTGGGTGAATAGGAAGGAGAATGCAAGGTAGCGGAGTTTCAGAATAGTGGGGAGATGGAGGTAAAGGAGGTTGAGACACGTGTAATGGGAAGTTTGGAAAGGGATAAGTTAAAATAATTGTCATATGCAAAAAAAGGCAATTATGCCTTTCCAGGATGGTTATCTATGCTATAAAAGTGAATTTGTATATTTGTTTGTTTATATATTTGTTTGTTTATATATGTCATAAAATTTTCAACAAACATTTATTATGAGAATATGGAGAAATTAATTAAAAATTGGATCAAAATGTGAAAAGTCCTATAAATCAAAGTGACTGAGTTGTCTGTATTAGCCCCGCCGCAGCGCGTCATGCACGAGATGCCACTTTTTTTCATCGCTTCCGTGTTTCTTTATCATGGAGTATGGTAGTACTCCATATAGAGGGATGATCACGGAAGAAAAAAAAAAGGCCTCTGCTACCTCTTCCTCTCTAAAACGATGTTAAAAAACTGTTGCCCAAACTAACACAACAATGGCTGAAGTGATTAAGGTGATTCCAACGTCCACTTAAGTGATTAAGGATTTTCAATCCCTCTCCTCCCTCCAGGTCTTTAAAACAGCTGTTCACCACCATCTCTTATCTTCCCCCATCCAAACCCTTGATCTTTTCTACCCCAGTTAATACACCCCAAATGCACCTTTTTCAAATTCCATTTTTCTCTCCTGAAATTCCTCGTAGTGTCCATTTGTTTTATACCGTGTACCTCCCTCACCCCCAGCCCTCCCCCTTCCACAGATCTCCCGATGTCCCTGTTCTCGACTGTTGTTGTGCTTGTGTGTTTCCCTCTCTCCCCCCATCTTGTCTCCCGCTCCCTTTATTGTATGTTTTATGTGTCCGTTTATGTTTCATGTGTTTTATGTGTTATCTCTCACACGAGCCTCGACTTTGTATACAAAAAGAAATTAAAGAAAAAAAAAATACGCGAGGTGGTCACTTTGTCTCTGGCCTATTGAACATAAGGCAAAATTTTAAAATATCGAAAACATACTGTTTTTTAATGAAATTAAATTAAACACAAATGTGGACTCAACCAAAACTTTTACCTTTCGTTTGATTAAATACATCAGCGAAGCGACGTGTAAAATGCCGAGTACATTACATTGCGTGAAAGGGAATGATATAGTACAACAACAACATCCATAATTATAGTAACACAATCTTTTTTCATTTATCGCCATTTATGATTTATTTGCAATGGCAAAACTTGTTTACAAAACTTGATTATATAAATCTCTTTTCTTGTAAGATGATTTCCCATCTTGACATTTTCATTGCAGGAACTGTTGAATGTACTTTTAATTCTTATGAAATTATTCATTGTCAGTGTAAATTTTAAATGTTTTTTTTTTTTTTTTTTTACTTTGTCTTATGAATAAGGGAGATTCAACAATGAGTGCCAACCCTCGGACGGATGTTGAATGGGGTATCCTGTCCACTGGCAATGGTTATGTGGACGTTAAATATCCCACAGTGTCCTTCGCGAATGGTAGGCGAGCTATCATCGCCACCATGACCAAACTCCCATTTAATGCGCACTCAGTTGAGTATCCTGTCCTGGATTGATGGAGGAGTGACGACCAGTCCTGGATTGGCTTGGCCTCCTTCACAGACTGAGATTCCTTCATAGAATAAGAAACTGCTTCGGCAGAACTGATCTTCTGTACAGAGAGAGCATGGTGCACATGACAAGACAAGACCAGAACGGCACTTGGTAGCGCCGTAGAGCGCATACCTCCACCAGGCTGTACCGTTTACGTTGTTGTACTCCACTGATCGGCCAGACATGCATGGGGATCTTCATCAAAATGTCATCGATTCGTTCTTGTCACGCACCCAACCTGTCCACCAAATTTCGTCCAAATCAGTCCATAGCTTTTTGAGATACCATGCTCACAGACAGACAGACAAACAAACAGACAGGCAGGGGCGGATCCAGGAATTTCAAGACGGCGGGGTGCATGAAACTATAGCGCTGGGAGGGGGGAGGGGATAAAGAGGGGGTCTGGGGGTCCTCCCCCAGGAATTTTTTGAAAATTGATCGTCAGAAACGGCATTTCGTGCGTTCTTGGAAGTTTCTGCAGTTCCTTGTGTTCTTCCCTGGTCCAACAGTTCAACAGATTCGCGATGACTAATGGTCAGATGGAGGAACTGGTGAAACGACTTGTTCAGGTGTTGGTTCTGCTATAAGTTGATGAATTTTGTAGGTGTGTGTGTGTTTGTGTGTGTGTGTGTGTGTGTGTGTGTGTGTGTGTGTGTGGTGTGCATGCGTGTGGCATGTTTTTTGTGTAGTTAAACTGGAGCTTTCTGATATGAAATTTCTAATTTGTGTAGTTCTCGCGAAATGATTATTATGATCTCCTGAGTTAATTAGGCTAATTAACTACAAAGAATCCAGAAGAATTCCCATGTTTCGAAACGCACGCCATGTTAAGGTGTATAAAGCAGTTTAATATATCCTTCCATGGCATGCCATTCTCATTACTAAATAAATAACAAAAACAATGATAATATTCTACAAAGCATTTATTCCAACTCAAGCACTATAGCAGGCAGGTTTGCTGCAAGGCCATGAAAGCCGATGAAAATTTGGTCCATTTGGACCAACGGGCTCACCAGTAGTTATAAAGGACCTGTGCACTCCCATGGTGTGAAATGATGGCGATGACAGACTGTGTGCTGGGCAAAGCCCGGCACTGCCATGCGCCCAGGTTGGGAAGCTCAAGGCAGGGGGTTCTCCCCACAAAGCCCGGCACCGCCATGCGCCGAGGTTGTGAAGCTCAAGGCAGGGGGTTCTCCCCACAAAGCCCGGCACCGCCATGCGCCGAGGTTGTGAAGCTCAAGGCAGGGGGTTCTCCCCACAAAGCCCGGCACCGCCATGCGCCGAGGTTGGGAAGCTCAAGGCAGGGGGTTCTCCCCACAAAGCCCGGAACCGCCATGCGCCGAGGTTGGGAAGCTCAAGGCAGGGGGTTCTCCCCACAAAAGAGATCAGATCGGACAGCGGAATGTGAATTATTTTATTAATGGTAGATTTTGCTATTTTGGAATAGACGGCACTTGTGTTTCTGAATGAAAATGTCACACACATCATGTGGGGCTATGGTGACGTCATGGTGTATGTTCATGAGGGCCAGAGATGCCATCCGACTTTCTCCCATGGAATATCTTAGGAAGGTCTTCAGACGTCGCAGGCAAGAAAATGAGCGTTCGGCCTCACAGGAGCCGACAGGGAGGGTGCATCCAATATGGAGTAGGACTTTGATGGATGGAAATTCGTCTCCATCAACTGGGCAGAAACAATCCATGAATGTGCTTGGAAGCGTGTTGTTGGGTTTCCTTCTCCAAAACACCTGCCAGTCTCTAAGCTCATTTATCAGTCCTGGATGTTCCATGTCGTTTTTCCAACGCAGCACCTTCTGATGTAGGGCTGGAATGTCGCAGGTATCGACGATTATTGCAGATGGCATCAGCAGAAACAGATCACTACCTTCCCGATTTTCAGCACAGAATCGGGTGTCCATTTCCTGGCTGAGGTGGTCGAGAAATGGAATGCACACGTTTCTGAGGTAGAAGAGCAAGTGAGTAATGGCGGCAGAGTTTGGACGATGTATTTGTCGTTTTTCAACTCTCGGCATTGTGACGTCACTTCCTACAGATTCTATCATGGCCTTAGCGTGATCGAACCACAGAGAGAATTCAGTTTCAGCATTTGACCAGAGTTGAGTGAGCGCGTCCTTCTTGTCGTCAATCATAGAGTATGTCTCCAGCACATCCATATAGAGTATGCCTCCAGCACATCCATATAGAGTATGCCTCCAGCACATCCATGCCGTTGCGTTGCAGGGGGGGGGGGGGGGGGGGGGGGTTGGAGTGCGCACCCCCTGCACCTTTCTGTATCGGTGCACCCCCCCCCCCCTCCTGGATCCGCCACTGACATGAGACGCGAACATTGGCAAACGTCAATGCACTTCAACATGCGTAACAAAGTCATTGGGAAGCTTTTCCCTCTAGTACAGCAGATTTGTGATTGAATTGTGCACTTTATGGTAAAAGCAACAAATTTGACACAATGATTCTATATACGGATATACCCTAAAGTTTATTTTCAGATCGCGGCCCATCTTGAAGGTCACGTGATTTGACCTTGGCAGCCATTTTAAATTCGGCAATTTTGATTTGTGAGAATGGGCCGTCATACCGTTCACGGGTTGTAAACTTACAAGTTGATGTGCGTCTATGTTTAAACCGTAAATGTAGGATTATTTCGCAGGATGCTGACTTTGGTAAGTATAAACCATTTATAAATGTGTATTGGAATGGGGATATGACTGCCAGATGATAAAGATCTGCACTTGCCGTGCAGTCAGAGATTCCATTCATTCTCAATTGTTCGTTTACATTTTGTAAAACACCAGACCGTGTAAATTCACCTATTTTCACAATTAACTATGAAATATCATACTACATACATTATCTGAATTACAAATGTACCCTCCAATATTATCAAAAGGGTCCTTCCAATTTCTTGAAATTAATTTTGACAGCCCGCATTTCCTCTGTCGAAAAAAGGGTCAAGTTATGCAATGTCATGCAACGTCATGCCACGGCTAAAAAAGTATGTAATGGAAAGCCATAGTAGTCAAAATTGTCAATTTTTTATTATCAGTTAATAACCTATTCAAATGTGTATTGTTTGTGTTTGAAGGCAAAAAAAACTACCACAATGTAATAGATGGACTCTATTTTACATTTTAAAGATATTTCTCAGCGCAATCCATTTTCCTCTGGTTTTTTTTTGAACATTTAAGGTAGATGTGCATGGGGTAAAATAGGCCGAGATCTCAATTGTTCTATGATTTTTTAATGATGGGAATTCAAGTGATGTGTGTTTATATATATATATATATATATGTTGTGTACATGTTGTGTATGGTGATGTTTTTAGGATACGGCCTTGACATTGTCATCTGGTCAGGTGCAACAAGACAGGTCATCTTAGAGGAATTGTCTGTACTTTGGGAAGAGAACATGGAGGGGGTACACAAGAGGAAGAGAGGAAAGTACAGTGAGCTGGAGGCAGAGTGTCGGGAGAAGGGTTGACGAGTTTCTTGTTAGCCATTTGAGGTGGGGTGTAGAGGATATATTGGCAATTCCTTTGCTGCATTTCTTGCTCGGCTTGGATTGTGTGGGACAGAAAGAGGGAGGATGTGTGACAAAGTGGCCCAGGTTACCTTGAAAGGCTCACTTTGGATATGGAGGAAGTTTATGGAGGCACATCGAACGGTGTAGGTAGGTTGAGGTTGTGGGGGGTGGTTCATTTCAGTCTAAAGGGGTAGTGACTGAGCGCGGAAGAGAAATGGAGATGTGTGAATGGTGTGTGTGTGTTGCAGGAGTGGGGGTGTGTGTTGCAGGAGTGGGTGTGTGTGTGTTGCAGGAGTGGGTGTGGTTTTGCATGAATGTGTTTTTGTTTGAGTGGTGCATGTTGTAAGGGTGGTGGTCGGTTTTTTTTTTTGTGTGTGTGTGTGAATGGACGAGGAGCTGTTGGTTCTGGGGGTGGAGGCAGTTTTGTTGAAGTAGTCTGTGTTATCATTGGCTGGGGGTGGGGGTATGTATGCATCCGGGTGTAGCTGCGGCATGTGGAGGCATATGTGCCCTTGCTGGCCCACCTTAGCTGACCGTATCGAGGTTGAAGGACCAAAACAGGATGATGCTGAGGACCTCGACTGAGAACCTGGTCAGTGAGGCACATTTGTGACCAGGTGTGATTTGAAATTATTATATATATATATATATATATATATATATATATATATATATATATATATATATATATATATATACATATATATATATATATGTATATATATATACATGTATATATATATATATATATATATATATATATATATATATATATATATATATATTTGCAATACTGTTATTGCGTTACATGTCACTACCGTATGTATGATACTTTAACATAGTTTTTATGTTTTACAGGTAGAGTAGCATAGAATAGAGAAGAGCACCGTAGAATAGAATAACATAGTCACTTTCCACCATGGCCAAGCGTTTAATGCTGATCGATCCTGCCCATTCAAGCAGGCCAAAGCAACCCAAGGCAACTGCATCCACCGACTGGGAGCTGTGTGCATTGCGCCAGAAAGACACTGGGGATGCTCTAGTGTGTCCCGGAAAGAATACAACAAAAACTATTATTGGAACTGGCTACAAGTCTTTAGCAACTAATCTCAAATAATTTCAGAAACTCGGGTGCTTACCCATGGATATTGACCTCCATAGACTTGATTCTGGGAGCGGCATTGAAGCAGCACTTGCGACAAAACGTGTTTGCTAAAATTAAGTGACATGAAATTAGAACGCGCTATGAAGAAACAGACTGTTGAAGACACTGTACCTTCTTCGGCAATGTACACACGCGGTTCAGGTCAAGCTATATCGGCTGAACCAACATGCTTCTTCTGTGAAGAACCAGCAGGACAAACTGGTCTTCACGAAGCTTCAACATTTGATATTTATATGCGAGTCCGGAAACGTGCATATTAATTACAAGACACTAAAGTCTTGGCAAAGTTAGCTCCAGGAGACATGATAGCATTAGAAGCAAAATACCATGCTAAATGTCTTGTAGCATTGTATAACAAGGCATAAAGGGCCCACACAGGGAGTAATAGTGATGGAAACTATGCTCATCTACATGGTATCGCCTTGGCACAGTTAGTGGCATACATTGAAGAATTCCGCAAAGAAGAAGACATCGCTCCTGTGTTTGAGTTAGCCAGTCTGGTACATATGTACACAAACAGACTCAAACAGATAGGGGTTAGTGTGCAAAACCAGATTCACAGAACAAGACTGAAAAAGCAGATTATTGACAGCAATTCCTGATCTCACAGCACACACAAAGGGTCGTGGCATACTCCTAACATTTGACCGGAACCTTGGAGGTGCCCCTTGGAGGAGCTAATGAACATGGGGAATGCTATCAATGACAAGTGTATGGAAATGATATAGCAGTTTGTTGTCCTCACGTATTGCAGAACAAGTGAACTCAGTATAGTCAATGATGCCAGGAAGCAACTGTTTGCCCAGAAATCTCGTTCGCTGGAAAACATTCCACCAACACAGGCTGCATTAAGCTTGTCATTTATCAGTGTCATTGCTGGAGCATGTGTCTGTCTTCCAATCCACAGTTGCCAAACCCTTCTGACTGGGGATGGACCAAGGTCTTGACTGAGTGGCGGCCCCTCTGGACCACTCTCCCAGAATCATCAAAGTCATGCTATGAACTGATACACTGTGGTTGCAAGAAAGGATGCCGTGGATGTTGCAGATGTCTGAAGGCAATGCTGAAATGCACTTCACTCTGTGCCTGTTCAGGAGATTGTCAGGACTAGACACAAATTGAAACAGCCCCTGAGATTGATTGTCTAGCTTTTAATAAACATTCCTCAGTCTGTATATGTATCAATTCTTTATGCAACCCTTAAATATACCAAAGTAAAACCTTTCCATACTTAAACTTGCTATTTGATGATCTGTTTATGGAAGAAAAGGCAACATAGATTTATCGATATATTTGGCTGGCAGCCATATTTGATCCGCCATTTTGAATCCGAAGATAACATTTTTCGAGCTGGTAAGTGTTATTTCAATAATTAGCATTTCCAGAACATACAAAATGAACAATGAGAATATTTTTTCCTCAATGTTTTTATCCTGGGTCTGTGATTGAAGCGGGTTATAAATATCAACATTTTTGGGTGGCTGCCATATTGGATCCGCCATTTTGGATATGAAGATATTTTAATATATTTATGATAATAATTTATGATATATTTGATATTTTGGATATGATATGAAGATTTTGTATTTTGGATATTATGAACTTTAACACTGCGTGGGTATCATGTTCTATGAACTCTGTTTTGTTCTTCTTCTCTCCAGTTTGTGGATATGTAATCCCACTTTTCCCTGCAGGGCTTCATGTTGGCAGTACGCCACCAAATCATTTCATCCCCCATTCCTACCCTCCATTAAACTCACTTAACTTAACTCAACTCTTACTAATTATGTAATTATTAATAATTATATTAATAATTATTAATAATTATTAATAATTATTAATAATTATGTAATAATTATGTAAATTATGTAATGTGGCAAGTGTTATTTTTTATAATCAATGACCCTTAAAATATACAAAAATAAGGACTTGCCATGGTTTAACATACCTTATAATGATATATTACAGATATTTCTGTACTTTTTATGGTGATGTCCGCCATCTTGGATTTATACCGGAAGTAGGACACCTACACGATGGGTCCCGATCTTAAATGAACAAGTACCCTAAAGATGATCTGTGCCAAATTTGGTGCTTTTACCATAAAATGCACAATACCTTCAAAATTTGAGTAAATCTACTGTACCTTTAGTGATGTAACTTCAGAGAGCTCCACAAACAGTAAACAGTCTCAATATGGGATGTGTCAACCGATGGAGTTGATCAGGGCCTGGCACTGTTGATCGCAATGCACCGGATGAAATCCTGGTCCGGTTGGTTGCATTTCTGCTTAAGACCTCATTGATCTTTTACTGAATCTTGTGTTCCAATGCATCGTGTCATGTTGCACACATGCTCAAGGTGATCCAGGTAGGGCTATTGATTTTTCTTGCTGGTCTGACCAGAATCCCCTTGAGCATGTATGGAACAGCCATACTAAAAATGGTCACCTTCTCATTGCACTGATGAAAAGGCTGATGCGTGTTGCCATTCATCAGGACAGAGCCAGTACCAAGAGAGCCTGCAATGGGTTGAAGAAAACCATCAAATTTCTCCATAGAACATCATCAACCCACCACCATAGCGGTCATGTTCCACAATGCTCTTTTCATGCAGCTGCACTCCTTGAAGTTTTCATTTTGCATCATCCTAGATTCATGAAGCTTTGAACAAAGTTGACTTGCTTGTAAAGATCACTTGCCTCCAGTCATGAAGGGCATCAAGGACATTATTGTGCGCTCAGTATAACCTCGGCCAATGGCATACCGCAGTCAAGGTGATATGCACGTGTGGTTTGCATGGGCTAATTAGGTTTTTTTCTTTCTTTTACTGCCTGGGTGAACATTCCTACCCCAATGGCAATCTGGAAGGTCTTTTACTGGGCTGGATGTCAAATGCAAATATCTCTTGTTGGTTGTTGATTTCCAGATAGCAGTGTTCCTTTGGGATTTCCTTGACCTTGGTGACCTTCAGCATTTCTTCTGGATGGAACATCATGTTGTAGCCATGTTCTCCTTGATACTTTGGCTCACCCCAAGAGCCATAGTCATCTGTCGATGGGTGTTATGCTGCGTCAGCATGCCAATCACTCTACCAATGGCTCATGCCAATTTAAATGCCATCTTTGAACCATTATCTAGTGATAAATGCTCAAAAAATGTGAAATAATGTGTACATGATAGGATTTATGATGGCCTCCAAATGCTTCACAACGACTGAACAGGGTCTGGCGATCCATCACCAGGTTGATGTGGGATGCACAGGCCTGCACCAACAAATTTCAATTTCTTCATATCATGATGAACCTCCTCAATAAATCTATATTGATTATTTCTTTCCGGTACCCCATTGGTTATGTGATGTGTTGAAATTTTACTTAGGCCCGTATCATTTTATTTGAGCTAGGATTGTACATTACATGCTGGACAAGAACATTTTTGACATTAATTACAAGTACATGAGTAGAAAATAGACAAATTAACATTGCTTAAGGGATTCGAGGCCAGGCTTGCAACATCTGCACATGGTACTTACAAACACACCAGTAAAAATGAAGTCGTGGATTGATTCCTGCGAGCTCATCTTCGAAGTCAGAAATTGGAGGTTTTATGATCCTTATAGAAATTGTGATTTGCAAAGCACAAAAAAGACATTCGTGCACAACAATGAAGGAAGTAGATTTCAATGGTGGCATAATGAGTCTAAAATGGTGATGAAAACAAACATAGATGGAGTATGCGTTTTTATCTCTTCCTGCGGATGTCTTTGCTGTAAAAGCACACAGTGAGCAACTTTAAACAAAGTTATCAAAATGCTGTTGATCAAATAATTGGGGAAACCGCCATCTTGAAAATCTACGAGATGCATCTCATGAATTCAAGCTGCCATACTGGCACGCCAATGGCGTACTCTGCTGTCTCTTCTGTTTTATATTTATTGGTTGGATAATGTATCGAAGCAACAAGCAGTGTACCTGTAATCGTTGGCTGAAGATGTGTGTTGAAGATTAATTTGGTTATGGCACAGATTCGGAGACATCGTCTGCCACCTCCTTTCTGGTCTTGCACCCTCTGCTCTTTCTGTGCTTTGTCCCACTCTTCCTCCCCGGGTTCCTGTTGGGTGCTCGCGGAACACCAAACCGACCCCTTCTGGTGAAACTTCCAAAATCCAGGATCATTGCTTTCCACTCATTCGTTCCTCATTTTTTTTTTCCCACCTGTGGAATCAACTTCCACATTCTCTTCAATCTCATTATTCCCTGCAGGTCTTCAAGATGGCTGTTCACCACCATCTCAGATCGTCCCCAATCCAAAACAATGATCTTTTCTGCCCTTGTCAAGCCCTCTACCCCCACTGCCCCCAAGCCCTCTTCCTTCCAAATTTCCAGTTTTTCCTTCCTGAAAGTATCCTTTTGTATCTATCTTGTCCATCCCTTGCGTCCATCCCTAACCCTCATTCCTCCCCACCCCTACTGATTTGCCCAGGGCCAACTCTATTTTGTCCTTCAACACCAATGTTAGTCTCTCCTCCCCCCTTTCTGTGCAATTTATGTTTGTCCTGTTGCATCCTGATCCGTTCAGTGTTCGAGCCCTTCCATGAGCCTTGACTTTTTGGTTTTAGGGATGCCATATTAATTAGTCTGCCCCAAAGGGGAGTCTGCCCCGAACTATCGCAGTGTGTGTGTGTGTGTGTGTGTGTGTGTGTGTGTGTGTGTGTGTGTGTGTGTCCATATCAATATATTTTTGCTTTTAAAATGGTTTTCTCTGCAACCGCTTGTCCAATTGATGTGAAATTTAAACATGGAAGGGACTCCCTCTGGATAATATTTTATTGCTAACTGATATCATATAGGTCACATGGTATTGCAGCTATATTGCATTAAAGGGAAAAAAATTAGACATCATTTTCTCCGAAGCTGCTCAACGAAAAAAAAAAGAATCAGCAAATGTCATCAACTCTCCATGGGGTACATCGGGTGATAACGATGATGTCATCGGTGTGATATTCCAGCCATAATTGGTTTTTATGAAATATTTATCTGAAAAATCTAAAACTTCATATATCTCAACTATGATCTATGATGCGATGTGAGTGAAGAATTGAATTTTTGACGTACATAACCCATGCCAAGAAACTATGTGACGACATAGTGTGCATGGATGATACAGGTGTATGGACCATAATAGCAGTTGGCCATAATAGCGTGTTCAGTTAACGATGGTATTTTTGTTGAGAATGAACGCTCGAGGCGAGACTATGTTCTCTACGAGGCCGTTCTAGTTTTGCTTGTAATATGCCAGAGAGATGCCTATACCTGCCTAAGTGTTTCATGCTTTTTGATTGCAATTCCCTGCCAGCCAAGAGAATCCAAATGAGAACATTGCTAGGTGAGGATGTGAGCAGTAATGTCTGTTCCTGCGTCACATTTTGACTTTATAATTAGTATGCAGTCCATGTTCAATTTGGTCCATATTGCCTGTGCCACCAAACGCACCAAGTAAGCGCACAAAGCACATACATCGACACCAGTATTTTATTTGAATTTCCAAAACGATGTTCTTACCAATCCCTTTGTGAGATTTGATCGTATTGAGTGTAAATTTATACATCCTTGAGGGAAGTCCCCAGAATCCGGTTTTGATGTGATATATGCAAAAGCATGTGATCGCACACTGCCCCTTCGGGTAGTGGTCCGTCGAAATCTCTTTCAATTCTTTGGTTTATATTTTCCTTCAGTTTTGCCATTTACATAGTAGACTGGGTCAATTTTCAAAAAATCTCAACCCCGAAGGCAAATCGTGTTAATTTAGGGCACACAAGGTTTTTAGGGGTATTGAGGGGTGCTGAACTCAAATCTGCTGTATGCCCAGCTCAAAAATGGCCGATAATGCCTCAAAATTGAGAAATCCAAGATGGCCACCCCCACCCAGAGCTGAAATGTATTTATGTACATATCTTTTTGACTGAACAAGGTAGAAACTTGAATGAAATGTGCTTTTGTAGGTTTTCATACATGGGGAATCCAATGCCATATTCAGTTTTGAAATAAAATGTGAATAAACTGCTTGAAACTCATATTTATTTCTAAAATAGTCGTTTGTAACGATAAATAATTCGTCGACCAGATAAGATCCACAAGCTCCACCCCTCTCCCTCCCCACCAGGAACACAGACCGCCCATTTAAGCCCAGGTGCACACCACATATGATTTAAATGTTGGCAGGAAACATATTAGGGATGCAATTCCCATTTTGGCGAAGCAAAGTACGGTACCTCAAATAACACTGACGCGCTTCGACGTAAACCAACATTTGACAAGCAATTTATTTATTTGTAACATGACAGCAATGGCAAGAATTTTTACTTAATTGTGCATGAATTGCATGAGTTGATCAGATCTGCTGTCAAAGTGTTATATACAGTCCTTCATTGTGTGTACAGGTAGATGTGCCCACATGAACTTATTCCCGGCCGTCATGAGTGTTCCAGCAGTTGTCGCCAAGTTTCCTGCAGTTGCACACCTCGATGCATTCCATGCGAATTTTCCTGCAGCTGCAGCGTTGGCTTTGGGTCCCTCGAGCTTCCGGTCCCTCGAGCGACGAGGCTTGCTTCGATCTCTCCACGGCATCAAAGTTTGAGTGTTTTCCCGTTTGTGTCTTTGTCAAATTTCCGCTGGGTATTTTGTTGTGTATGTGTTATTGTGTGTTTCTATTTGGTTTTGTAGTTGTTGCACATTTGTGTGTAATTAGTCGTTTTGTTTTGTTCGTGCCTCGTGCGCGGCCTGGTCTCTCCGGGCTCCCCCCCCCCCCCCCAGTCAGTGTTTTGTGAATATGGGTTCTTTCCTTCATAGTATTTGCTTGTTTCTTTGATTTTCTTTTCTCCCCCCTACCTCTCACGAACATCTTACCCTTTGTCCAGCGTTTAGAAAACAGAAAATAAAAAATAAAAAATTCTATATTAATTCTTTCTCTCCTCCCGGACACGTGCTTGTTCGCTCTCCTCCTCGTCTCGACTTGTGCCCCGCCCCCTATATCTCGTTTTTCTTCCACCTCTGCTCCTGCTTTCTCAAATCCACGTTCTCACTTAGAGACTTTTCCCAGATTGTTTTTTCATGGTTTTGTTTAAATATTATTAAAATATGTTTAAACCGCAGCCGTGATGCTGACGCCCCCCCCCCCCCGAATTTCCATGTTTTAAACGTTTCCCAGTGTGTACCCTGGATTAGAATAGGTACACCGTATCCCTGCGTGTCGTAAGAGACGACTAAGAGGGTTGGCGTCAGGAAAGGCATCCGGCCATAAAACATTGCCTCAAAAAGAGAACCATGACAATTACAACTACATATGGGCAGGGTACAGCCCGAAGTGGAGATCGGTTTCTGAGGTTTGGGACATGGAATGTAGGGATAATGACAGGGAGATCTGGAGAAGTGGTGGAAGTATTGGTCAGAAGAAGAGTGGACATATGTTGTGTGCAAGAGACGAGATGGAAGGGAAGTGGTGTGAGGATGGTGAAGGGTAGGCAGGGACAGAAATACAAGTTTATGTGGCAAGGGTTCCCGGAGGGCGTGAATGGTGTTGGTGTCCTGTTTTCTGAGGAGTTTGTAGACAGTGTGGTGAGTGTGACTAGAGTGAGGGATAGGTTCATGATGGTGAAAATGATGATTGGAAAGCTCTTGGTGAACGTCATCTCGGGATGTGCTCTGCAGGTTGGTCGAAGCGATGAAGAGAAGGACAAGTTCTGGTGTGCGATAGAGAAGCTGATGGAAAACGTGAAAGATGAGGAAGTTGTTGTGGTAGGAGGAGACCTAAATGGACATGTGGGAAGGAGTATGGATGGTTTTGAGAGAGTTCATGGGGGTTACGGATATGGTGTGAGAAATGGAGAAGGTGAAAGGATTTTGGAGTTTGCTGATGGAGCTCATTTGTTGAATTGTAATACTCAGTTCCAGAAAGAGGATAATAAGCTTGTTACATACACGTCAGGTGGGTCGACGACAACCGTTGACTACCTGATGGTGCGTAGGCGAGATAGGGGGCACCTCCGGGACACAAAGGTGATCCCGGGGGAGGAGGCTGTTTCACAGCACCACTTGGTTGTCTGTGACGTAAGGGTGAAAGATGCGAGGAGAGCTCGGTGGGTGAAGTACCAACCGAGAATGAAGGTGTGGAGGTTGAAAGAGGTGACAGTAAGGGAGGTATTGAAAGAGAGGCTGAGTTGGGTCGAGGATGATGTGGTTGAGCTTGAAAGTGGTTGGATGTCAATGAAAGCTAGTCTGTTGGGAGCCGTTGGTGAGGTATGTGGATGGACAAAAGGACCACCGAGGCACTCGGAAACATGGTGGTGGGATGATGAAGTTGGAAAGAGGATTGACGAGAAGAGGAAGAAGTTCAAGGAGTGGCAGAAGGCGAAGGGTACGGGAGCAGAAACAGCAGAGCATGAAAGTTATAAGGCAGCCAGGAAGGCTGCAAAGAAAGAGGTAGCAAAGGCGCAGGAGGCATGTAGGAAAATGTTCAGAGAACGGTTGGATTCGGAAGAGGGTCAGAAAGCAGTATTCAGGATTGCAAAGCAGATAGCGAAAGAGAGGTGTGATGTGATGGGGGTGAGTTGCTTGAAGGATGAAGTGGGACAAATCGTTGTCGACCCAGATGGAATTAAAGGAAGATGGAAAAGATATATGGAAATGCTGTTGAATACAGAGAATGAATGGGATGGCAACATAGAGAGTAACCCAGTTTTAGGACCGGCAGAGAAGATAACTGAGAAGGAGTTGAGGAAGCGATAAAAGCACTGAAGGGTAGAAAAGCGGGAGGGCCGACGGGAGTTGTGGGAGATATGTTGAAGGCAGCAGGAAGTTGGGGTGTGAAGAGAATGACAGAGATCTGTAATCTTGTTGTGAAAGAAGGCCGCATTCCATTGGATTGGGAACTGAGTACCCTCGTCCCTCTATACAAGGGGAAAGGTGACCCTCTGGAATGTGGCTCGTACCGAGCGATAAAGTTATTGGAGCATGAAATGAAGGTATTGGAAAGGGTGTTGGAGAGGAGGATAAGGAAGAAAGTGAAGATCGACGAAATGCAGTTTGGATTTATGCCAGGAAGAGGAACGACAGACGCGCTTTTCATTGTGAGGCAGTTGCAGGAGAAGTACATGGAGAAGACGAAGAAGTTGTTTCTTGGGTTTGTTGATCTGGAGAAAGCATTCGATAGGGTTCCACGCAAAGTATTGACATGGGCATTGGGTAAGTTAGGAGTGGAGGAATGGTTGATCAGAGTAGTGATGGCAATGTACAAAAGAGTGCGCACAGCTGTAAGGATGAAGGACGGGAACAGTGGTGAGTTTGAGGTGAAGGTGGGAGTGCATCAGGGGTCGGTAC
Organism: Myxine glutinosa; assembly: GCF_964187855.1. Classification (NCBI taxonomy): domain Eukaryota; kingdom Metazoa; phylum Chordata; class Myxini; order Myxiniformes; family Myxinidae; genus Myxine; species Myxine glutinosa. The sequence continues at coordinate 68,801,501 of NC_136271.1, forward strand.
TAAGTCCACTACTATTTGTAGCTGTGATGGAGGTGCTGGCTCAGAACGTAAAGGAGGGTTTACCGTGGGAGTTGTTGTATGCAGATGATCTGGTGTTGATTGCGGAAAGTATGGATGGACTGAAGGAAAAGATGAACAAGTGGAAGGAATGTATGGAGACAAAAGGTCGGAAGGTGAATATCGGAAAGACGAAGGTGATGGCAAGTGGTAAAGCATGTGGTGAGGTGGAAAGAACTGGGAAGTGGCCTTGTGCTGTGTGTAGGAAGGGTGTCGGAGTGAACTCCATTCAATGTACAATGTGCGCTGAGTGGGTTCATCAAAAATGTAGTGGTCTGAGAGGGTCATTAACCAGTTTGGCAGCTACATTCAAATGTAAGGTGTGCACAGAGGGAGCTGCAGATAGAGGAAATGTTGAGTTGGATCTTGGAGACGGTGTGAAGCTGGAAGGTGTGAAAACATTTTGCTACCTCGGAGACATGCTGAATGGAGAAGGTGGATCAGACTCGGCAACGGTTGCTGGAGTGAGATGTGCATGGAAGAAGTTTTGTGAACTGAGTGGCGTGCTGATGATGAGGGGAGTGTCGTTGAAGCTGAAGGGAAAGGTGTATGCTGCATGTGTGAGAAGTGTTATGATTTATGGGAGCGAGACATGGTTAATGAACGTAGAGCAGCAACGAAGGTTGGAAAGGGTGGAAATGCGAATGGTTCGATGGATGTGCGGAGTATCGTTGAGAGAGAGGAAGACAAATGATGAATTGCGAAAGATGATGGGAATAGAGCCTGTGATTGATGCTGTGAAGAGGAACAGGTTGAGATGGATTGGTCATGTGTTGAGGAAGGATGAAAGTGACTGGTTGAGAAGAGTGATGGAAATGAATGTAGAAGGAAGTAGAGGACGGGAAAGACCGAGAAAGACTTGGCTAAAGATGGTGGAAGAAGAAATGCGGGCAAGGGGGTCAACAAGGAGAGATGCAGAAAATAGGGCAAAATGGAGAAGATTGTCATGGGGACCGCAAAGCTAACCCCCGCTCTAGTAGGGAAAATGGCCTTTAAAATGCATGTTGTGTTGTTGTTGTTGCAGCGTTGGCTGAGGCACCCCTTCGTACAACCACATGAGGTGATCTCCCTGCAAGCTTTCGGCATAGGTGGCAGAGAGAGTAGCCGTGGCACTAACTGACCATCCAGGTGCATCCAACCCATTTCGGTCACTGGAGGAAGATCAGGATATGGCGAGTGTGCTTGGTTCCAGACACTTGCTTGATAGTGTGAACGCATGATGTGAAACTTTGCTGCATCTGAGGTTGGTGGCAGAGTCTCTTGTGCACGACCGATACAAAACAACTTGACTCGTGCTTTGTTGCACATATCGACCTCGGTCACGCCATATATCTTACAGATGAATTTCTCTGTTGAAGTAGCTATGTCTTCGGTGAGAGGGCCCTTGCCAAGGCCAATCAGATCAGTGTGATGTTGCTGGAACACCTGCCAGGCTGTTTCCTTACTGTGGCCACTGAACTGAGACACACTATCACAGCCGGTGATGGCATGGAAGGCAAGTCGTGTGTCCACCTGATCAGCAGATAGCAACATGCGAATTTCATGTACTGGGAAATACTTTGGAGCCTTCGACGTCCCAGCTTTCATGTGGAGACGTGTACAGCCCATTCTTTCATAGTGTGCTGGAAGTAGAAGAAGCACGTCTATCACGCACTGACACAACTATCGTTTCCATCTGAGCATGGATGCAGTGCAAAATCAGCCGGGTATCAGCTTCTTCGTGGTCAGCCCTCGGAGAGGAGACTGCGAGATCTGGATCAGATGACTTGACAGTGGTCACTTCGGCGAACCCCCCTGCTACTACAACCACTGGTTCATCTGCCGGGCTGTGTTCAATCAGATGGTTTGAAAGTAGTAGAGCGAGATCCGCTTAATTTTCCTCGAGTGCCATAAAGCTAGTCCAGTCTGATGGGAGAGGAACTGATGACTCGTTTTCTATTTTACGACGTACCGGTCGGAGGCGCTGCTTGCGTTTGCTCCTTGTGCCTGCTTTGATTGATTCGTCTTGATACCTGTCGAAGACTATGTCGATCCTCTGGTATTTTGCTCCCATCTTGAACACAGTGTTAGCAAAGGTGTCGGCATCGTCATCAAACATTCTAATGTCAGTCGGCTTTCCAAGTTCCATCACGAGTGCTTGGCCATCAATGAGCAGGCAGCTGGGTTCATCGAGTGTAACATTTGCAGGGGTTTGGACTTGTTGCATCAGTATGTTTGCTAACACAGACTTGTTGGTGGAATGTAGACAACCACTAGTTGTGGCCAAAGATAGTGGGATGGTCATGAGTTCATGCATTCATGCTGGCGGATGTTTTCTAGGTTTACCTCGTGCCCTGCTCTATAAGCTGTTATGAGCCTTTGTAGAATGTTCCTGTCCACTTTGATAGTGTTTTGCCTGCCCTTGGAAAGTTGCCAGACTTTGTACAAAGAGGCAAATGTCTTGGCCTTATTCTTTTGAATGGGTGATTTCAGATCCAGGTGCTGGTCACTATCTGGAGGTTCACACAGACGTTTGTCCATGAAGACTTTCATTTGCACCTGTCCAAGGTGTTCTGCACTAAGCAGAGATTCTTGAATCACAGGCGCGACCACATCCTTGTGGATTATGTTCTTCAATGTGTCACCGCCATCTTGAAACACGCCATGTTGTTTCAACAATACAACTATGCTGCATCATCAGAGTCGTCTTTCTCCATCCTACTTTTCGTGCACTCATTGTGTGTGTACTCATCGTCTTCATCGTCCGTTGTCAGTCTCAGCATTGCTGTTGTCTGGGAAGCTATGACCGTTCTCAGATTATACGACAATGTCCATCTACTGAGTGCGGATGCTATTCTGGTGATACCTACTAAGCCTCCACTTTTCGTTCCTGTAGCGTTTAGCCATTCCGTACTTTGGTCCGCCGATACCTGATTGAAGCGTCGATCATTGCGTCTTACTACGAAGTTGCCTTCCTGGAACTCGAGGAGGACTTCTGGTGGGAGAAACGACATCTCAGCCAGGTATACAGTACCCCATCTGGCGTAGTTAATATGATCGTACCTGAAGAGGAATGGCAGCATACATTTGAACACATATAGGTGGAGATCCCATGATCCATCACGTTGCACTCTTGTGAAGCAGAGTAGGATGCTGACCATAGTCATATAGTCCCACCAGAATTCAACATTCGGATCATCAAATACAAGAGCTGCAGCGAACTCTTTCATGGGCTGCTGAAATCTGTCGGTAGTCAGTTTGTCGACCATCTGTGCAATGTGATCGGCGTCTATGGATGTGCAGCCATCTGAGAGTTCGGCTCTCAGTGCAACATCAACCCCATCCAGGTACGTATAGAGCCGTGGGAGGAGTAGTTGCCAAAGAGCCTCATGGACACCGAGGATGAACCTGCTTGTAGATCTTATCTGGTCGACGAATTATTCAACGTTACAAACGACTATTTTAGAAATAAATACGAGTTTCAAGCAGTTTATTCACATTTTATTTCAAAACTGAATATGGCATTGGATTCCCCATATATGAAAACATACAAAAGCACATTTCATTCAAGTTTCTACCTTGTTTAGTCAAAAAGATATGTACATAAATACATTTCAGCCCGGCCGGCGATGGCGGCCATCTTGGATTTCTCAATTTTGAGGCATTATCGGCCATTTTTGAGCTGGGCATACAGCAGATTTGAGTTCAGCACCCCTCAATACCCCTAAAAACATTGTGTGCCCTAAATTAACACGATTTGCCTTCAGCACTTTGAATAAGCACATTTTCAGAAAATTGACCCAGTCTATCGTGTTGTGTCGGCAATGACGCCCTGCATGATTTTGCCAGGACAGTTGAGACCCATTCTAACAGCTTGAAGAAGGAAGATACCCATTACTAGGAGCTTTGGCATGACTGCAAGTTAAATGTTTAGCCCCTTTGGGAAGTTGTTGAAATTTTTTTTGGGAAAACGAAAGCCATTCTGCAACTTTCAGTCATTGTTAATCTTACGCACTGCAGATGGTATTATCATTGAAGATATAAATGCTTAATTGAAGTGTTTTTTATACAGGATTTTTTTTTACCTCCACCACGAATATGGACGGAGGTTATGTTTTCATCCCTGTCTGTCTGTCTATCTGTCTGTCTGTTTGTCAATCGCCTACAAGTCACAATTATAAACCAATCGTCATTAAATTTTTACCAAGTTGTAGAGATAGTCACGACTGAGAAGCCTATTTATTTTGAAGTCAAATTTCTAAAATCTACTTTTTTGTCAGATTGACATGAAAGCTGAACAGCATTTGCATATCGCGTCCCTGATTTGGGAAAGCAACTATTTTTGAGGTCAAAAGGTCAAAGGTCAATTCAAGGTCAAACTTCTACAATCATAAATTTTCATCCAATTGGCCCGAGCTATTATTAAGACTGCCAATTTTAATCTTTAATCAATGGAATACTGTTCTCCCCTCTGGGCCGGTGCTCCTGCCTCACACCTAGCTTGTCTTCACGCTGTTGAAACCAAAGCTTTCAGAATCATTGGAATCTCCGGCAATGAAGCTATCTCCGATGGCCTTTCACTCACTCACCGCAGGCAGGTTGGTGGTCTTTCTCTCTTCTACCGACTCCTATCCAGCCTTGCTCCCCCAGCTCTCTCTGTGCTCTGTCCCCCAAATATTCCTGCAGGTCGCACAAGATCTGCCCGCAACCCTCTTCTGGTGAAATTGCCAAAATCAAGACTCTGCTCACCTTAACTCCTTCATTCCTCTTTACTCCCACCTCTGGAACAAACTCCCTCACTCTCTTGAATCCCTCTCCACCCTCCAGGTCTTTAAAACAGCTGTTCACCACCATCTCTTATCTTCCGCCATCCAAAACCTTGATCTCTTCTACCCCCGTTAATTCAAATCCTGAAAGTTCTAGCAGTTTCCATGTGTTTTATAACTCTCCCATCCCCCCCCCCCCCCTTCCCATGCCTCTTCCCCCCAAGCCCTCTCCCTCCCACAGATCTTCCAGATGTCCCTGCTCTCTGCTGTTGTACTTGTGTGCTTCCCTCTCTCTCCCCATCTTGTCTCCCGGTCCCTTTATTGTATATTTTGTGTCGGTTTTTTTTTTGTGATTGATGTTAGCTCCTACACGAGCCTCGATCTTGTATACAAAAAAAACAACTTAATGAAATGGGCAATTTGATGTCTCCATGGCAACTTTGGGGAGGGGGGGGGGGAAGGGAGTGAGAGTGGACTTTGCAAGTATCATGCTCAGCATGACGTCGTTGTTTGTTTCGTTGGTTGTTTGTCCCTTTGTCTATCTTTTTTTCTTTTTCATACATAGTCGAGGCTTGTACATTGAACGGATCAGGAACCTCAGGGTGGGGGAAAACTGGAAATTTGAATGGAGGAGGGATTGGGGTAGTGTTTGGTGGGGGGGAGGGAGGGGACTAGTGAGGATAGAACAATCATGGTTTTGGATGGGGGACAATTTGAGATGGTGATGGACAGCCTTCTTGAAGTCCCACATGGAGGGATGAGATTAAAGAGAGTGGGAAGGTTGGTTCCACAGACAGGAAAAAAGAGAAGCAAATGAGTGGAGGTGAGGAGTAATGCTGGATTTAAGTAGTTTAACCAGAAGGGGATTTATGGTGGACCATGTGACTCTGCAGAAACCTGGGGGAGGAGGGAGAACAAAGCATGGAAAGAGCAGAGGGTGCAAGACCAGATAGGAGGTGGTAGAAGACAGACAGACCACCGACCTGTCTGCGTTGATGAAGTGATCGGCCAATAGGGTCAGCTTCATCGTGGGAGATTACAATAATCTTCAAGGCCTTGATTTCTATGGTGTCAAGCTGAGCAAGATGTGAGCCAGGGGTGACAGCCCAGAGGAGAGAGCTCCATTGAGCTGTGGATGAAGGCCTTGTAGGTGGATCGAAGTTCAGGTGTGTCAAGGAAGGAATTTGTATGACAGAGGATGCCCAGTCATAGGCTGGCTTTGGAGATCAACTTTGAATTGTGATTTGCCCAGGAAAGATCATGGCTGATGGTGAGACCCATGAGTTTGAATGACTGAACCTCTCAAGAGGATTGTTAAGAAAGTAGATAGGAGGGTTTGCCATATGGAGAGAGATCGTGAGAGTGTGTAATTTGTCAGGATTCAAAGATATATTCCAGGTGTTTGACCACCTTGTGATTTTTTTTCAACGTCTGAAGAGAGGGATGAGGCTGCAGCCTGCCTGTCTGAAGGATGAGGGATTTCATGGCAGAGAGTGGAGTCATCATCAAAGGGATAAAGAGGATTTCCCAGAGAGTCAGGGAGATCATTGACGAAGATCAGGAATAGGACTCGGCCCAGAACACTGCCTTGCAGCATTCCAGCCTTGACAGGGACAGGAGATGAAAGGATTCCATTGAGAGCCACTCGCTGGCTATGAGAGAGTAGAGGATGTTGGCAAGCCATGTGTGGAGTTGGCCTTAGATGCCACAGGCAGACAGTTTGGAGAGCAAGGTAGAATGCTAGACTGTATCAAAAGCACAAAATATGTCCAGAGAGACGGCTCTGTTCTCATATCTGATATAGAGAGCCTCCATCCATTGTTGGGTGAGTAGAAGCAGCATGTCCAAGATAGAGTGACCTGGTCTGAAACCAATTTGGTGATTTGTGACAAGTTTATTGGAGAAAAGGAAGGATTTCATATCAACTGCAATGATGGATTCCTTGACTTTGCTGATGATTGGAAGTAAGCTGCTCAGTCTGTAGTTGAGGGGATCTATTTTTGCACATTTTTTGTAATGTAGTAATGTTAGCAGGTTTCCAAACAGATGAAAGATGACCTAGCACAAATGATAAGGTGAAAAGGACAGAGAGAGAGGATGAGCAAGAGCAGCAGAGCAGGCTTAGGACGTGTGAGTTGATGCCATCCGGTCCAGTCGCAGAATCAGAGTCGAGGGTTGAAAGAACCATCTCCACCATCTCAGGTGAAAAAGACGTAGAGTCCAGGAGGAGTTGGGGACGACAGGGAAGGATGGGGACCAAGAGTAAGGGGTTTGGGACACAAAGGTTGGAAGCAAAAGTAGAATTTAGGTGTTCAGCCTTCTCACAAGCGGTGTGGGTTGTTGTCATTTGAAGTAAGTTAATGGATGGAAGGGGAGCATACTCCAGAGACAGACGTAACAAGGCACCACAAGGTTTGCGAGGAGGGAGAAAATTTTGAAAATTAATTATGTAGGTTGGACAGAAGTTGTTTTCTGGCTCACTTGAGAGTGACCACACACTTGCTGCGGGCGTTTTGGAATGCATTGAGATTGCCTTCAGTTGGATTTGTCTTCCAGGAAGAGAAGGCAAATTATTTCAGAGCAAGTGCCTCATCACAGGATTCAGTTTACCAAGGGTGTGAAGAAGGGTAGGATAACTGAAGATGAGATGCGATGAATCTGTGAGAGAAAGAGAGAGAAACAAGTACAGATACATTCAAAATACACAGCCCTGATACCAAATAAATAAATAACATCCTTCAGCGCGGCATTGCCAGGGCAGCCCAGGTGCCCAGCGATGCCGCTGTGCAGCACATAGAGATGCTATTGGGAGGGAGAGGTGTGCAATAATTGATTGATTAATTGCGTAATTAAAATCAATAAACATTGAGCATAAAATAAATTTTTAATCAATTGGCTAATAGCATACCTGAACCACCAGTGTTTCATCCGTAGCTGTAACTTTAAAAAAAAATCATTTGATTAAGCCATTCATCGAATTATTAAATTATTAATCGATTAATTGATTAATCAATAAATCAAAAATATCTTTTACAGCCAAATCACTTGGTCATTGTCATGTCCAAATATCAGCTTCCTAGCTCAAAAGGTGCCTGAGATAATTCCCAGAAGAGAAAGGAAATAAATAAGTACTTAATTAATCGATAATAATTAAGTAACTAATCAATTAATTGATTAATCAAAAAACAAAAAATACTGTTTTTGCCAAAGCACTTGCTCACTATTGTGCCGAAATTTTAGCTTCCTAGCTCAAAGGATGGCTGAGATATCGCCCGGAAAAAACAAACACGAAAGAAAGAAACTGGAGTGAAAACCGTGTACTCCCTTTCAGCGCGCATCATTGCCGAGCCCCCTTCGGTGCCCGGCAATGACGTCATGCAGCGCCTGGAGAGGGCATAGGAAAGGAGCGTTGTACAACAAAGTCCTGAATAGAGATGGCTGCTTGCATTCCCTGCCTGCTTGAGTGAAATGCCAGACTCATTAATGTTAAGGCAGCTATCTGAGAATAGCCAGAGAGATGTTGACTTTCACAAGCACATGATCAGATGAACCAAAATTCAAGCAGAGTAAGAGCAGGGGCCATTTGCTGGGAGGTTAGTCATCACCAAATCCAGAAGAGAGGATTTGCCATTGGAAGAAATCCGGTTGGGAAATTTCACAGATTGAGTCAGTCCCATGGAGTCACAGTAATGAATGGCTGTTGGGAAAAGAGGGGGAAGGGAAATATAGAACCAGGAGAACAGGCAGAAATAAATTCAAGCAGAAATGAGATTGATTGTTGAGATGTGAAGTGAAAGATAAATATTTTTGTTATTATTGTTTATTTTGGTTTTTTGAAGTGAGGAGGGGAAATAGGATGATGTTGAGGAGGTAGAAACAAGCTACCTGGGAAGAAAAACAAGACAAGGAACACGCAGACAAATCATTTTCACACTTTCTATCTGAGGAAAGGCCATGTCAGGTTTTGAACGATACAAAGCGAATAGCATAAACAAAAACGAGTTAACATGAACTGTTGCAGGGGATACAACAGCAACATCTAGTCCGAGACGAATGACACAACATAAAAACACGACGAATCTGGTTCGGAAAACTCAGTTTTATTGAGGTGGAAACGCGCAGTTCAGATTTCATCATGCACGTGCGAAAACCCATAACCTGAAGTCTCTAAGAAGGATATCTCAAAAAATATATGGACGGATTTGGACAAGGGATTGTGACAAGTCTGAATTGATTCGATTTTGGCGAAGATCCGGATTACCCTATAATTACCCTCGCCTGAAGAGAGGGTATTGCATTTGAGTCCGTTTGTTACTTGTAGTCAAGGCCCTAAGGGATATTTTGGTTCGAATTCTTCCAAAAGCATCAAATTTGGCGCAGATGTTGCCCATGCCATACTCTTTCGATTTTTGACGGGCGCCAAGGGCGGTATGATCCGGGGACCATACCGGTCCATCCCGCCATGTCACCTGACCTATGATGTCATAATTAGGATATGCATCCAATCACATGGCGTACTATAAGTGGTCAAAGTTCAAAATGAATCGATCGAAAAATGAAGGCAGGGATCCATTTTTAAGGTTTTCATAAAATCCAATATGGCCGCCAGGTCATATGACCTATGACGTCATATTTATGACATGTATACAATCATGTATACATGAACCCGGATCATGATCGCACAAAAATTAAACACAAGGATATGGCATACAGTTCATAAAACATCAAAATCCGTACCTTTGTAATTAGACTGATGAACTGCATATGCCTGAAAATTAGGAAATAGACATGTAAATATTTCCTCTAATTGTCAAAAATAAGGTCAGAGTTCGATTACCCAACCCAGAAACATAAAATGGTGAACCTCGCGTAAATCTTGACAAAAAACTCAAAAACCGACATGTTTGACTCAAAAATGACCTTTAAGATGACCTTGAGGGTTGACCTTGACCTCAAATCATCAAAATAACATCATAATTGGATTCCTCGACCTCGAAAACCCCTGAAAAGTGGTATCATACATGATTCCAACCCTTTTGGTTATTTAACTGATTTTCCTCTAATCCGGGTGGCGGCCATTTAGTATTTCGCCAATATGGGGCCCCCGGGGGGTGGGGGGGGGGGCGGCCGTCTTGGCGCCCGTCAAAAATCGAAAGAGTATGGCATGGGCAACATCTGGGCCAAATTTGGTGCTTTTGGAAGAATTTGAACCAAACGGCCCCAAAATATCCCTAAGGGCCCTGACTATTGGCCAAATTTTTTTGGGGGGACAAGTATGTTAATCACTCCGGTTTGTGTGTGTGCGTGTGTGTGTGTGTGTGTGTTTGTGTGTTTGTGTTTGTGTGTGTGTGTTTGTTTGTGTGTGTGTGTTTGTGTGTGTGTGTGTGTGTGTGTGTGTGTGTGTGTGTGTGTGTGTGTGTGTGTGCGTGCTTGTGGGTGTGCTTGTTTGTGTGCGTGTTTGTCTGTCCGCTCACTTATACTTGCCTAAAGGTCACAATTTAAACCGATCTTCACGAAACTTCAAGAAATGTTAGAGTTCGTGGTCCGACAACATCCTATATATTTTTGAGGTCAAAAGGTCAAAAGATCAACATCGGCCAAAGGTCAACCACTTTTTTCAAATTTTTCAAATCCTCAATTTTCATTCTATTGATTTGAAATTTGAATGGGATTTAAATATCAGCAGATTGAATTCAACCACCAACTATTTTGGAGATCAACATAGGTCACAAGGTCAACATAGGCCAAAGGTCAACAACCATTTCAAATGTATAAAATCCTCAATTTTCATCAGATTCATTTGAAATTTGAATGGGATTTACATATGAGCTATCTTAATTCAACCACCAACTATTTATGGCATCAACATAGGCCAAAGGTCAACAACAATTAAAATTTTCTAAAATCCTCAATTTTCACCCGATTAACTTGAAAATTGAATAGGATTTACATATCAGTTAACTGAATTCAACCAACAACTATTTTTGAGTCAACATAGGTCACAAGCTCAACATAGGCCAAAGGTCAACCCCTTTTGCCAAATTTCTAAAATCCTCAATTTTCATCCCATTGACTTGAAATTTGAAAAGAATTTGCTTATCAACTTACTGAAAGCAACTACCAACTATTTTTGAGGTCAACATCGGCCAAAAGGTCAACATAGGCCGTATTTATAAAATTGTCAATTTTCATCCGATTAACTTAAACTTTGAAGACTATTTCCATACCAGGTCACTGAATAAAACCACGAATTATTTTTGAGGTCAAAAGGATGCTCTACTGAGTGCCATTCTACTTTGTTCTGTTTTGCCAAGTGTCGCTCTTTGAGTGATTTTTCATTTGTTTGTCTGTCTGTTTGTTTGCATAGAATAAATATTATTTTCTCTGCAACCGTATTGTTTTTTTTGTAGACAGAATCGAGGTTCGTGTAAGAGCTAACGCATTGATCATGAAAACATGCACAGACACATAAAACATTCAATGAAGGGAGCAGGAGACGAGAGAGAGAGAGAGCGAGAGAGAGAGAGAGAGAGAGAGAGAGAGAGAGAGAGAGAGAGAGAGAGAGAGAGAGAGAGAGAGAGAGAGAGAGAGAGAGAGAGAGAGAGAGAGAGAGAGACAGACAGTCAGACAGAGACCGACAACGACAACAGTAGAGAACAAGGATGTCGGTAGATCTGTGGAAGGGGGAGGGAGGGTACACGTTATAAAGCAAATGAATACTACAAGGAATTTCAGGAAAGGAGTTGGGGATTGAAAGAGGCGAATTCGGGGTGTTTTAATGGGGGTAGAAAGATCAAGGTTTTGGATGGAGGTAGACAAGAGATGGTGGTGAACAGCTGTTTTTAAGAACTGGAGGGATGAGAGGGATTGAAGTGAGTGTGGGAGTTTGTTCCAGAGGCGGGGGAAAAGAGGAATGAAAGAGTGAAGGTGAGCAGAGAGTCTTGATTTTGGCAATTTCGCCAGAAGAGGGTTGCTGGAAGATCTTGTGTGTCCTGCAGGAATATTTTGGGGACAGAGCACAGATAGAGCAGGGGGGGAGGCAAGGCCGGAGAGGAGTTGGTAGAAGACAGAAAGACCACCTACCTGCCTGTGGTGAGAGAGAGAAAGGCCCTCAGAATCAGCTTCATCGCGGGAGATTCGAATGATTCAACCATTGGTCCGATTGACAGGAAATTTTCACCATATGTGAGCCTCCTGTAGAATTTTTTTTAATGATAATTAAGGTGTCATAGGTCACGTGATATTGGCGCCATCTTGGAAAAACCGAAAAACTTTTCACCTCCATCTCCGAAAGCACTGCATAGAAAAAATTGAGGTATCCGATCTACCGAGTGCTGTTCTAGTTTTAAAGAATGTTGTTGTTTTTTTTTTTAAGAACAAAATGTTGCCTGTTGAATTATGTAAAGCATTCTGGGATTTTCTTGGACCTGTTTTACTGTATTTTACAGTACAGTGTGCAGGAAGGCCTATTATATTGAAGCTGTCATCATCTTATTGCATGCCTTATCCATAACTAAGGAGAGATGCAGTCAATGCAAAATGTGTGGCCTCTCTCTTTACGTTGTGCAGATTATACATTTTTTCAAAAGTTATTATTAACCGCATATATCCCTTTCTTAGTCTCTTAATACAATCCTGATTAGTTATTTTGTGTTTTAACTGGATCTCTTCACATTTTTAAAATTCATGACTTGCGAGATGTATGCGTGCTTTTCATAATCAAGCTACCTGCTTGTTTTTACTTGATCAAGAGAAGGCTTTTGATAATGCAAGCCATTAGTTTTTATTTTCAATTTTACAGCAGCTTTCTTTTGGAGCAACGTTTATCATCACATGTCTCTTTTTTGTACAATTATATTTTTAGTGTTCTCAAAGTTAATTGTTTATGTGCAACAATACTGTTTGGGAGAGGAGTTTGCCAGTGGTACCCTTTATCTGACATCCTTTTGTACTCCCCTCTGTATTGAGCTACTTTGACTTCTTCTTGCTAAATTGCTGGGATTTCTTGTATTGCTATCTGATGGGCTGGTCATCACTTCTTATGCAGATGAAATTTGTGCCGTTGTGCATAATGGCGATGATATTGCCACTGGACATGATGGTCACCTTTTCATTGATAACAGGAGGCTTGAAAAGAGCATTAGCTTTGCTCCACTGACAAATCAGACCAGGGTAGATGTCAGACACGAGCTGGTCCACTGGGTAGTTCCTCCTGTCATCTTCACCTTGCTCCCTCAAGTAGATGCCATACCTCAGGATATCCCTCACAGTTGGCAGTTCAGACACCAACAGCTCCTGCCCAGTGCCAACAAGATTACTTAAATGAGAACTTGATTTCATCCTTGTTCTGACTTGAGCCATTTTTAGTAGATCACACTGAAATAAAAACAATAATACACAGGTAAGTATCCACTACAGATAGATATTAAGGTATTACACAGGTATTACAGAAAACCATCAAAATTTTCACTTCACAGGTCACTATTTTCCTTCACATGTAACTCAGGCTAGCAATAGGTAAGTACACAAATCAATTAACAAATATAATATAAAACAAGGTAATTTACATCTAAAATTATTATCTATTTGTTCCTCAGGTTCCTAATAAAAAACGTACTTACTGGCAATGCCATAAGAAGAGAAGAGAAGACGGATGGATAAGGATTGCCAACCTCCTCAACATCGAGCTTTCAGCAACAAGATGGCTACAACTGCCGTCCCAACAGGAAGTTACCAAAATAAAAGCCCTAACTTCAAAAAAAAAAACGTCTCTTTTTTCCAGAAGAATAGCAAAATAATAATTTTTAAAAAATAATAATCAACTGCAAATTGATGTAGGTTAGGGTTATCAGAATTTTAAAAAACCTCAGATTTGTGTTCTACACACCAAAATACATAATATGAACACCCCTCTCGATTGATTTCCAAAAAAAAAAAGTATGGCCTGCCCTATTTCCACACTGGTTAATTTGCTGACGAAATTATATTTGGCCTGCACAATGCAGGTTAATTGGAATAAATGTAAAGCTGTGTGGATTGGCTATATCTCTTCTTGCGGTTTACCTGCTCCTCCCAGAAGTTTACAATGAGAGAGAAAAAAGTTTTCATTACGTTGACTTGTACTTAACCCACTCCGGACTATGGCTAAAATTGAGAAAACCTGGTGAATGAAACTAACCATATGCTAAGTAAGGTGAGAGGAATAATAGCCACACTGTATTTTAGAGGTCGCTCCTTGGTTATTAATAATCTGGTGCCTTAATTGAGGCATAAAGTGGTTTCTCTGCACACTCCTGAGGAATTACTGACAACAATGCCGAAGCATCTTTGTGAAATCCTGTTGTGTTATCGATTCATTGGGTGTGAATGCTTTGGGCTGGCCACCGGGCAAGGTGAACCAGGAGTTCCAGACGTACCACATACGCTAGGACAGACTAAGTGTCCAGGATGGTGTTTTTGCTCTAGGGAGCACACATTATCCTTCCACCAGATGGGAAGGAAAAGGTCATGTTGCCGCTGTATATGGGTCACCTAGCTATGACTCACAAGAAGGGAATAGCTTAAGGCTTTGTTTGGTGGTCAAGCATTGATAAAGGTATTGAGTCTTGTGTTCAAATATGTGCTATGTGTCACGAGAATCCCAAGCACCCTGAGCACATGCCCCTGCATCTTTGGAGATGGCCTGCAAGACCTTGGTCCAGCGTTCATCTTTTTTGACTTTGTGGGGCTCAATTTGGGAAAAATGTTTTTGATTGCTGTGTTTGCCAACCAACAACTGTAATTCCAACAACCAATTTGGCTTAAAAAGTGGAAAAATTGAGAGTATTTTTTGCAAATCATGGGTTGCCTGATGTGATTATATAAGACTTTGATGTAAAGTGAATAATTTCAGCTATTTATGTCACAAAATAGCATGTAGCATATCATCGTGGCTCCACATCACACAACATCTAATGAACTAGCTGAACGGGCTGTCAAAACTTTTATGTGTGAGATGAATAAGGTTGAGAAGGGAGCTTTGAATCGTGGGTCTTTAAAGGTTTTTGTTCAAATATTGAACAACCCCTCATTCCAGCACTAGGGTCACTCCTGATGAATGTCTCATGGGCCATGTGTTGAAGACATACCTGGATCTACCTCGGCCTAGTTTGGGTTGTAAGGTGGAAGCCAAGCAGTATGATGCAAAAAGTGGCTCATGACGAACGTATGGTTGTGGTCAGTGATACAAATAGACATTGGAAACTTTGCTTTTGGGCCAAGATGGTTACCCACGAAGGTGGCACATGATACTGGCCCAGTATCAGTTGTGATACAGCTATTGAATTTGCCACAAATGTCATCATCATTTGTATCATGTGCACCGCCATCATGACAGTCGGTTTGACTTAGCAGAACTTAGAGTTTTGGCACAAATTTGGCAGAAACTGTGATGAGTCAATGGAAACTGCTTCTGAAAGGATCAATTATTGATGTCAGGAAGTTTGACTTCACCTGAGAAGACTGCTTCTAGGAAGTGTGCCACTGACTTTTGTGGAGAGCAAGTCGACTCAAAAGTCGTGCCTTCTGCTGAGTCGGTTCTGGCCTCGGTTGATTGAGCTGTGGGGTTTCACTGTGTACTTATAGATCTCCCAGTTACGCTGAATTTGGGATTGAGCTCCATATTGTTCTCAACCACTAACCTGTTAGTTGATTTGTAAATTGTGGGTTGACTTGTGCTCGTGCCAGTGGGGATAGATTTTGTATCTCTTCCTAACTGCCTAAAAATTGTTGAGGGAGCTTATACTTTTAAAGGAGGAGAGATGTGATACCTTGTTGTGTATCCATTGATCGATTGGTTGTGACTGCTTCTGCTGGCCTCAGTCCAATGTTACTGATTGTTGTTAATAACAATCCTCATCATCTCCATAATAATGTTATCATCTCCCTTTTGGCAAAATAACAAGATAAACTAGAACGCCACTCAGTAGAGCGCATACTCCCGCCGTGGGTTTAGTTGGAATAATACGTTTTGTTTAACATCCCCTCTCCCCAAAACAATAAATGAAAAAGAAAGTAAGCCCTAACTGTCAGATAATTAATTTTGATATATCTCGGAATTAGAGGAGAAAAACATAATTTAAGAATAAGAATAAAAGCTTTAATGCAGTAAAACAGAAAAAATCTTTCCCAAAAAAATTTCCAAAATAAATTCCTGGATCCGGAATAATATCCTGAGCTTCACCAAAAACTAATCAATTCTTCCTTATCCCAAGGGCAATCATCCCATCAACTTTCATCCAAATCCGTTCAGAACTTTTCCAGATATCTTGTTCACAAACACACGAACACACGAACATACGAACACACACACACACACACACACACACGGACGGACACGATCGAATGCGTTACTCCCTGGCGGGAGCAATAAAGCTGAAAATCGCAGAGCCAGAACCAGAATTATTTATTTGTTCTGGGAAGCCTAAGTGATGTTCTTCTTCTTCAGCCTCTCACAACCCTGGGTGAATATGCGATCTTTTAAAAAAAAGTTGGAATTTTGCCAAATCTGTTTTATTCGTTTGTTAATATACCTCAGCCATTGACAAATCTGGAACTAAGTCTTTATAAGTTCATCAAATACTGACACCGCGAATTTCATTCACTGAGCTAAATGTTGATATCTCTTCTGAGGTTAAAAAAAAACAAAAAAAAAACAGTTTTAAAGCATTATACGTATCAAACGATACATTTTATGAAACGGCAAAACCTAATACACACTTTGGTGGTTTTAAAATGACAGAATATGTCTTTATTAGAACAAAAAAAAAGATCATTAAAGACAACGCTGCTAAAAAATATACACCGCTCTAACGCATAACCACGAGTTTAAACTACATTTACAACAGATATGAAAACTATTTTCATATCACAATGTTAAATATAGAATATATAGAAGATAATGTTAAAAAAAATGAGCCCTATCTTCCAATGGTAAAAAAATCCTTCAAAAAATTCCTAGATCCGGAATAATATCCTGAGCTTCACCAAAAACTAATCAATTCTTCCTTATCCCAAGGGCAATCATCCCACCAACTTTCATCCAAATCCGTTCAGAACTTTTCCAGATATCTTGTTCACAAACACACGAACACACACACACACACACGGACACGAGTGAATGCATTACTCCCTGGCGGGAGTAACCAGTTGATCGGGTGAATACAGGAGTTTCTAATGAGCGGTTGGACCGCACATGGAAGCGAAAAGTGGGAATAAGCAATTGGTTCACTTCTGTCTCTGTCTCAAATATCATTTTATGATCAAGGAACAACTTAATTTCATTGAAATGTTCTATTTTGAATACAAATTGGAATATGAATCAGAAAATGAACCTGAAGTTTAGCAGTACTTTGGCTCTGAATTCGCCCAGATCGCACAAGTGCAGAGAAGAATGAGATAATTGTTTAAGTCTGTCTACCTGTCTGGCAGTCAACCAAAATTGAAAATCATTCCAAACAGGAAGCGTACCGTTTTTAAGGACGTCAAAAAGACACAAACAACAGAAACGAAAAACTAAAGTGACGTGCTGAATAAGGTGGTGTAAAAGATGGTGCATCAACAGCGGTAAATTTCCAAATCTTCTCTTCTACAACCTTTAAAATCTTTATTTTATTTAAATTTAAAATAGCAGACGTGTGGTCTCCCTGTCTTCAAGGTATTGGAGGGTTTTGATTTAGGTCCCTCTTTTATTAGTCCCCTACCGGTGTACACCGTAGGGGACTATAGGTTTGCACTCCGTCCCTCCGTCCCTCCGTCTGTCCGTCTGTCAGTCCGTCACGCAAAGAACAGTTTTCCGGACTTTTTTTTCTAAACTCTTAATGCTAATGATTTCAAACTTGGCACATGGTTTCCTCATGATAAGTTACAGATCAAGTTCGAACTTCACGACGTTTCGATAATTTTTGACAAAGTTATGTCACTTTGAACTTTGGTAATTTCCCCAACAGTTTTCCGGACGACAGACTGCCGGTCGGGGACATGTATTGCAGCGCAATACTCAGAATGCTTGTTTCTCTTGTTAAACTGCTATATAATGGAATATCTTTTCACTTTTTTGAGTGAACTCTGAACTTGTTTGAATTATAAATATTGGAAGGATTATGTTATTCGTCAGTGGTATACGATATTTCTTTCTGGTCGAGCCTCGTTTGATTAAATTGTGCAGTATCCTCTCTGGCTATGGTAACTCAATGATGAAACCAGTGAATGTCTCTGCCTATGATGTATGTGATGATGTATGTGTGGTTCTATGTGAAACTGATGAAATAATAAATGGGTGGATTGTTTGGATTACTACGCTACACCCTCTTCAGTCTCATTCAATTGGGCCAAGTGCCAAGCAGTGTGGATGGGCCCATGTCCAGCTCCGCTGCCAACACTTCAAAACCAATTTGCCTGCTCTTTCAATGGTACAAAGTTCCTTACTGTTTTCATTGGAGACACAAGATTGGGTAATATTGGTTGACTAACAAGCAAATAATTGGAAAGGCCTCGCCGACGCCCTTGAGCAGAAGCTTTCAAAATGGAAAGGTTTACTGACCCTGCTTTCTTATAAAGAAAGGGCACTGATTGATTAATCAACTATTTGGCAGCATCTTTGCTGTCACACAGGATGAAAGCTGTACCCCCTCGTGAGCTGTTCTCATCGAAAAGACAAAAGACCTTGGTGAAATTCTTCTGGAGTGGGAAACATTGGCTGCACCCTGACATTTTGAACCTTCCCTTGAAGGAAGGTGGTCAAGGTTTCGTAGACATCTTGTGCAGAACAATGGCCATTGGCATTGCCTTAGTTTGGTGGCTTCTTGGCCATCCACCTTAGCCTGGCATTACATTGCTTTTGTTATTCTTTGCCAATACTGAAGACTATATTATTCGTCAGAATTGTTTCTGATGGACAAAGATGGACTTGTTGCTGCTTCCACCATTTTATAATAGCATTATAAATGCTTGGTGAGCTTTTATAGTTGACAGATTATGCCTCTTCATGATAACTGACAATAACTGATAACTGGTCAGACATGATAACTAAAAGGTGTGTGTGTCTTTTGGTGTTATCTCCACAATTTGGGTTTTAGAAGGTGGAACTGTGTCCTCCCAGGACTCGAAGCATCCACCCCCGCTTCGGTGAAAGATTGTGATTCATTAGCTAAGTTGTGAAGTTTTGTTCTAAGAGTTTTGTTCCAAGAGCTCTTTTCAGGATCGTCACTGAGCCCCAAACAGCTTCCAACTGTAGTTAATTTGTGGTAATGTTCGGAGGGATTGTTTTTAAGATCTCTATCAGGTCCTTCTTTATCATTCCCGTTGCCCCAATTGTGCTACAATTTTGGTGCTCTTCAGCTTCCAGGATATTTTCACTTCTTTCTTTAGGTCTTGGTATTTGGTCATTTTCTTGATTTCTGCGTTATTTAGGCCAAAATCGCTGTGTACTGATATCTTAATCAGAAATGCTGTCTTTTCATTTGTGCTCCTGAGTACTATGTCCGGTCGCAGTGCTTTGTTTTCTATGTTCACGCTGGATGGGATCATCAGGTCATACATGAGCATTATGTCCTTGTTTTCAATGATGGCTTTTGGTTCATGCTTCCACGAGTTTTGTGGAACTGGGATATTTAATTTTTTGCAGATGTGCCAGTGGATTACTCTACATACCTTGTTGTGCCTTTGGGTGTACAGCTGCTCTGACAGGAGTTGTTTACATCCCAATCGGAGGTGACTCATGCTTTCTGTTTCTACCTTGCAGAACCTACGCTTGTCCCATTGACTCAGTCCTGCCTTATTTTAAAATCCATTTGTGTGGTGTCCTTGGTCTTGGGCATTAATAATTAATGATTCGTTCTCCATCCCAGTTGAGCTGACCTCTTCTTAGCCATTCCAGTGATCTTTCTTTGTCTATCCCCAATCTGTCCAACTCTTTTTTTTCTCTGCTCGTTTGTCTTTCTCCCAGTTGTCTCTATATAATGTGTCTGCTGGTATTTCATCTTGTATTTTTCTTTTTTTTTTTGCAATTGTTGGGGCTGTATTCGTTGCTGTTTCGGTTTAGTGCGTGACATCTTCCAATTGCCCATGTTTTTGGAAGTTTTTTGCAAGGTGAGTGAGAGATACCTTTTCTGGCTTGCTGTGTTCATGCTTGGACACAAATTGTATTCGGTAGTCTGTTTAGCTTTTCATGTACTCTGCTAATCCTACAGTTGTCGCTCTGTGCACTTGATTGAGTTCCTTCAGGCCACCACCTCCTTCTTCCCTCTGCAGGTATGTGTGTGTGTGTGTGTGTGTGTGTGTGTGTGTGTGTGTGTTTGTATCTGGGTGTGTGTGTGTGGTGTCGATATAACTTTTTATTTTTCTACCGACAACCATTATTCAAAGAAAGATGTAGGGATGGTTTTACATGATCATTTCTTATGATCATTCCTCCCTTGTTTACATACTTTTTGGAGTAACATCCCAACGTCCCTTTACATGAAAAAAAGTTTTTATTACTTGTTTCTTTACTTTTTTTTTTTAGAAATATGAATAGATGTTCTACTACTGATTTATATATGTTGTATTACAAACTTTATAGACGTGCTCGCATTGTAATGGTACTATACATACTTTATAGATGATCTAATATTATAAGTAGTATGTACTTTCTAGAAATATGTGGGGGTTGTTGCTTTCACTGACATCCTGATAATATTCCACCGTTAACCGCACCCATATAGGTATAATTGGCCTTGGGCAAATGTGTCTAGCGGCCCCGCCCCCATCAGGCTGTTTGCCAGTTGTAGCCCCACCCACCCCTCTGATTCCTTCCTATTCCTTTACAAAGGAATGCAGTTTCACGTAATTTTCATGGAATCCTTTGAAGCTATTAAACTTACGATAGCAAAGAATGCTGCACCAGGGTAAAAGTCTGTCGGATGGTACCAGTTATTGGCATTGAGAGAGGCATCTCGGAAATGCGCCGTCTGAAGATGATTATTGTGATGACCGATCTCGGTTTTTTGCCTTTTTAACTCATTTGGAACGTAGTTCCTGGGAGCTTATGGGACGGCGCGTCGTCTGTCCCTCAGTCCAACAACACTTGCAGCTTATTCTCCGAAACTGCTGATGGGATTGTGACCAAACTTGGCTCAAATGATATTTGGTATATTGTGACTAAAGTTTGTTCACAGCATAAAAAAATCAGGGTCTAAGGCGGTCTACCGGGGGGTCAAAGTAGATCTAGGTTTGACCCCCCAAAATAGGAATGAGCTTTTCCTCTGAAACTACACACACTGTTTCAATGAGACTTGACCACAAACTTCATCACCCATGATGTACCAATGTTTGTTAATGGCATTAGAAAAATCGGGGTCCAAGGGTTCCATGGGGGTGGGTGAGGGGAGTGTTACCCACAAAATAGGTAATCTTTTTGTTTTTTTTGTTTAAAATCTTATGATTACGTAAGTATGATTCTACATGCAGCCCTGTCTCCTAGCAATCATTGAAATTGGTTTAAAATACGTTTAGTTAGTGAAGTATACTGCTATATTTTACCAGGTGAGCACCCAGGGGTATTGCCCCTATTTTTTTTCCTTTTGCCATGGTCTGGAGTAATGAAAAGTGATCCCTGCCTAGACAATCAGCTGAACAGACCAGGTAGCCTCGCAGATGTAGCCTAAGCGACTTTTTAGAGAAGATACTCCAACTTTAATTTTGTTTGTAACAGATGGGACCGACATTTTTTTTTCTGCGCCATCCCTATGTAGAGAGTACGAGCGCACTCTCTGATACCGAAGACATGTTTCTAAATGAGCCTCTTTTCTACAAATCCCTCTTTAATAGAATAAGCACAGATTGTTCTTTTATGGAGTACATTATGCAAAATGCAATTTCCAATGTTGTTGATCTGATGAATGACAATGCTATTTCAGAAGATTGGCAAAAACTTTATCAAACCTGTGTAAAAAACCATTCGACATTCTTTTGGAACATGGCAAGCTAATGAGTGGCACCTTTGTCTGCCTTTATAGAATCTCCCTTCCAACCTAATTAGAAAACTTTTTTTCATCACAAGCTCATTCATAAGAAAACTGCTGATTTGTCTTGGCGAATGCATCTGTGAAACCAGAACGGCACTCGGTCGAGCGCATACACCCGCCAGGCTGAACAGTTTTTGTATCCCACTGATAGGCCGGATCTGGATTTGGACCTGATCCAAAATCTAATCCGCTTGTTTTGTCAACTAACAAACTCATCCACCTAGTTTAGTCATCAGCCATCCATAACTTTTTTAAATATCATGTTGTGTATCGCTTTTCGCCCGATCTCTCAATGGTGAAGAATCACTTATAAATTAAATAATTCTCGTTTCCGAATCCACATTCAGATCTTCACCAAAATTAAATCGATTAATCGTCGTCAAACACACAACCGGTCCACCAAGTTTCGTCCAAATCCGTCCACAACTTTTTGAAATATCCTGCCATTTATCGTTTGTAGCGCTATCTCCCAATGGTGAAGAATCACTTAAAAATTTTTACGATCCGGATCCAGATCAAGATCTTCACCAAAATCTAATCATTTTGTCCATGTTACATACCCAAACTCTCTGCCAAATTTAGTCCGAATCCGTCCACATCTTTTTGAGATATCTTATTGACAGACAAACAAATGAAAAATCGGTCAGAGACCGAGGACTTGCCGGAATGTACTTTTTTATCGGCCATTTTGGATCATTAAAAGTAAATAATGACCTCTGCCAAAGTTCAAACGACGTGGGGTTTATCTCTACATGAGAGAATTCCACATAGCTATTTGGGCGGTGTATAAGCTAACAGATTGCTGTCTCCATCGATCTTGCCAAGGCCGTAACACCTATCGGCTCAAAATCCTTTTAACTGTTGACTTGGTAGTTTTTACAACGAAGGAAACACGTATCGGGAGTACATACAACATAGCGATTGTGAATGTGACAGCTCTGAGGCATCTTTCGCTTCGCATCGCAGTGACGGCGAGCACCAGTATGGCAGCTGTAAGATTAAAATCTTGCTTCAAGCCCCCTCACCACCCAAAGCCTTCAACCAGACATATTAACACGCTCCACCCCTTCATTTCCGTTCTTCAAAGCAAAGCGGTAAAAATTGTTGTATCGTCATTATATATTACTAGCAACGGTACCCGCCCTAAAGGGCGGGGCTTCAATTGGGAGGGGCAAATGATTGGGTGACCATCGTTTTGGGTGACCTTGAGCTAGACCTTGGGCCTAGACAGTTAGAAATTGGGCACAGTCTATTCCAGGGCAAGGCAAATATGTGTGTAAAGTATGGCGATGCTATGTGCAACAATGTAGGCGTAGTACAGCGCATAAACAGACAAACAGACAGACAGACAAACCAACCAACCAACATACTTGCCGGAATCTATCCCGGCAAGTAATAACAAACGCAACCGACCAATATACTTGAGAAATCTTCGATTTTGCAAGTCACAAACAGACAGAGAGACAGCGGTGAAAACATAACCTCCATCCACCTTTGGTGGCGGAGGTAATGACAGAATCATTCATCTTGTATGCTCGGCTTAAGCTGTTCCTTTTCCTGAAAGGAGACTATCGTACGAGTGGTATATTTCGCATCAACTTATTTCCAAAGCCTTGAAACCTCCACTTCCAATTTTGGGGATCTTGCATCTCTTGGAATCTGTCATCTTGCTATTACCAATGACCTTTTGTGTTTAAAAGGCTGCCAGCCAACACTTTTGCTCTGCAGGTGACATTATATCATGACTACAGCAGTTCAATTTCCCATGGGAAAGGCAATTGTTACAAATCACGTTAGCAGCAGATTCATCCTGTGTTCATATATTTAGATATTTTGTTCTTGGAGCTCAAATTGGATGTGCTTATTGGTTGAAGTGTCTAAATCTGAGTGTAAACAAAAGTGATGCTTGGCATTCTAAAGCACTACAACAACACAACAACAGGCATTTTAAGGCCATTTCCCCTGCTAGAGCGGGGGTTAGCCTGAATAGCTTTCTAAAGCGCTATTGGAATATAAATGACACCAAGCTATGTGCTCCTCATACTGCACTTGCCTCAAGGAATAACTCTTAAGAGAATGGATGACAATTTGAACTTGCCTTGTCTCAAAAAGTTGGATCACAATAACAAAACTTTGTTGGTATAAAAGAGACTATTGCAGTATATTTCGCTTCCTCTTTCAGCTCTAAGCATGTTAGACGATGGCTCGTGTAGTTCCTCCTTCCAGTTCACCAAAGCTAAGTTTTCCGGAACAGATCCATCGTTTCTTTCTATTATGTTTTAGTTCATGTGTCGCTGGTTGTGTTTTCCTCCAATTTTCCATGTTTAACCATACCTTTATTTTTGTATACATAGTCGAGGCTTGCAGGAGAGCTTGTAGAAGTACACTGAATGGATCAGGATGAAACAGGATGAAAGGAATAGTAGAGAGAGAGAGAGAGAGAGAGAGAGAGAGAGAGAGAGAGAGAGAGAGAAAAAGAAAGAAAGAAAGAAAGAAAGAAAGAGAGAAAGAGAGTGGGTGGGGGATGCCAACAACAGAGCCGAAGCACAAGACAGGAGGAGGCAGAACAAAAATGGTGTGGGGAGGAATGGGGGGCAGAAGAGATTGCATGGGATTGACAAGATGGATACAGCAGGGAAATCTCAGGTGGGTAAACTGAAATTTGGAAGAAGGGAGGGATTGGGGTGAGGTTGGGTCATGGGATCGGGGAAGGGTTCACGAGGGTAGAAGATATCATGGTTTTTGGATTGGGGACGATCTGATATGGTGGTGAACAGCTGTCTTGAAGACCTGGAGGTCAGAATGAGGTTAAAGAGGCTGTGGAAGTTTGTGCCACAGGTGGGAGAAAAGAGGTACGAGTGAGTGGAGGTGAGCAATGATCCTGGATTTGGGTAGTTTCAACAGAATGGAATTGATGGTGGACCATGTGTGCCCTGCAGAAACCTGAGGGGCGAAGGGGGGGACAAAAGACGGAAAGAGGAGTGGGAATAAAGCACGGAAAGAGCAGTGGGTACAAGACCAGAAAGGGGTGGGAGAAGACAGAGACCACTATCTTGGTGAATGGATATTTAATGTATAAAAAATCTCTGGAAATTTGTACGGACATGTTCCTACGGATTTGCTGTGTGGACACTGGAGAAAAAAAGATGGGATTTCTGTGGAATAATTACCCTGGCTGTTTCCATGTTTTTCTTTTTTGGACTATTCCACATGTATCATATTAGTTTTGTGAAGACATTAATAGGAATCTCCTTCTGACATGTTCAGCAGTTAAAAAGTGAAAATAACTTGCAGGTCATTTGGATTTTTTCTGTCTCTGGAACATTGATGTGATGTTTGTTTCGTCAAGTAGTGTCCTGTTGGAAAATGGATTCCTGTCTCTCCCGAAAGCAAATACACATATACAGTACTAGTAGATAAGAGTGTCTAAAATGACGGGTTGAAACGGTTTATTTGACGGTACAACCTTGTGAGCATGTCATAGTCTGAAGCCTCGGCCTAGTATCAGGTGTGATTTTATCTTCTTTATCTATTAGAGATCCTACGGGCATAAATGAACACCCGTTTTACTCTGCGTGCATGGCACATCATGTGCAGCGAAGGTCACCTTCCTGTACCTTCCATTTATTGTTGTTTCAAAAAAACGCTTCTGTACACCGCCATTGAGGCTCGGTGTGCAAGCCACCGTCTATAATTCCAATTAGAGAGACGTAATTACTCTTTTATGGAAAATGTTTTTCGAGTTTGTTTTATCCTCAAAAATCGACCGTAGTGAACACACAGTCGTGTTTAAAGTTTGGCCTTTAAAACCTACCCTTATGAAGGGGGACAAACAAACACAAACACACAAACTGACATGTGTTTTATATGGTAGATTTCCTTGGCATGTCAAAACAAATTTCTGGTCATGTCTTTCTCATTCCCAAACATTTTTGGTGGATATCACATTTCGTTGAGGCCAAGAAAATTGAGTGAACAGAAACCTCATGGAAGCAACAAAACAGCAACAACAAATCACATGCTAATGAATAATTAAATATTTAATCAAAACAATTTTTTGCCATTATAATAATAACAACGGGATAAAATAACTTTCAGACGAACGCACATAATTTTGTGAAATGAGTGAATGTTTGCCAACATTCTAGTTGTATTATTGTGCTGAACTCGTACATTTTTCATCATGTTCTATTTTAATACTTAAAAGTAATTTCGATCAATCTTTTGTGTTGCTATTATATATTGACCCTGATGTGCTTGCCCAGGGGGATAAAATAATTTGTAATCATTCTTGTGCTGCATTCCTACAGTGTGTGTGCTGTGCTGCCTTGCAGAGATGTAGATGTGCAGAACTTCAAATTTAGTAAGCCCAAAACCCCCACAATGCAACTTTATAGTCTGTCTTATATTTGTCGTTATAGACAGACTATATATATAATTACACATATATATATATACATACATATCCTTTTTTTTTTTTTTTTTGTTGTATACAAGATCGAGGCTCGTGAAAGAGCTAACAATTATTCACACAAAAAGTCAAACCGACACATAAAACACAAAATAAGGGGGAGTGGTAGCAAGATGGGGAGAGAGGGGGAAGGACACAAAGTCAACATTTGAGAGCAGGGACATCGAGAGAACTGTGGGAGGGAGAGGGCTTGGTGGGAGGTGGGAGGGGTATAAAACATATGGACACTGCAAGGACTTCCAGGAAAGAAGTTGGAATTTCAAAAAAGTGGCTCTGGGGTGAATTAGCGGGGGTAGAAAAGATCAATGTTTTGGATGGGGAAGATAAGAGAGGGTGGTGAACAGCTGTTTTAAAGACCTGGAGGGAGGAGTGGGATTGAAGGGAGTGGGGGAGTTTGTTCCAGAGGCGGGAAAAAAGGGGAATGAAAGAGTGAAGGTGAGCAGAGAGCCTAGATTTTGGCAGCTTACCCATAAGAGGGTTGCAGGCAGATGTTGGGTGACCTGTAGGAATATTTGGGGGACAGAGCACAGAGAGAGCTGGGGGAGCAAGGCCGGAGAGGAGTTGGTAGAAGACAGAAAGACCACCAACCTGCCTGCGGTGAGTGAGTGAAAGGCCCTCGGAGTTAGCTCCATCGCGGGAGATTCCAATGATTCTGAAAGCTTTGGTTTCAACAGCGTGGAGCCGAGCTAGGTGTTAGGCAGGAGCACCGGCCCAGAGGGGGGAACAGTGTTCCATTGAGCTGCGGATGAAAGCCTTGTATGTGGTGAGGATCTCAGGTGTGCCAAGGAAGAACTTCGCACGACGGAGGATGCCCAGTCGGCGACTGGCTTTGGAGGCCAGATTGGAAATGTGGTTTGCCCAGGAAAGATCATGGCAGATAGTGAGACCCAAAAGCTTGAGCGATAGAAATTATTGGAGAGGATTGTTGAGAAAGTAGATGGGAGGTTTTTCCAGTCTGTCTTTTCAGAGAGACATTGTAAGAGTGTGAGATTTGTCAGGATTGAAAGACATGTTCCACTTGTTTGACCAGTCTGTGATTTTGTCCAGGTCTGCAGAGAGTGATGAGGCTGCAGACTGCCGATCTGAGGGATGAGGAATGGAGCGGCAGAGAGTGGAGTCATTAGCAAAGAGATAGAGAGGATTTTCCAGAGAGTCGGAGAGATCATTGATGAAGACCTGAAGACCATTGATGAAGATATATATAGGCTATATATTTATAATAAACACACACACAGTGTGTGTGGTGAACTCTTTCACGAGCTTTAGCTCTTTCACAAGCCTCGATTCAGTATACAAAAAAAAAAAAAAAAAAAAAAAAAAGTACCTTCAGAAAGTATTCACACCTCTTGACTTTTTTCACATTTTGTTGTGTTGCCGCCTGAATTTAAGATGGATTTAATTGAGATTTTCTATCACTGATCTACGCATATCATAACACAATACCCATAATGTCAAAGTGAAATTTTTCTTTTAGAAATTTATACAAAACAATTAAAATTATCCTGTATATATAATATATATATATATATACAGACTTGGCATTTAATATGGAATATTTTTTTTTGTGGGGGTGAACCTACTTTTCAAGATGTCTTAGAACCAAAAGTTCATTGGAATTATGTTGAAATTATTCTGGATTTTGTTAATGTGACCTTTAAAAGAAACAAAAACCACATTTGACATTTCGAAACAAATAAATTGATCCTTGAAAGTGATGTAAACTGATATCGTACTCAATTCATGGACAGTACTGTGTTAAACTTCTGTATGTTTTCCAGAAGTATCTCTTTATTTTGCACATTAGCCAAAATTTTTTTTAACAAAAACAAAAGTTAAATTACGACTGGGATTACGGACAGTAAAATTACAGTTCAGTACTTCGTGTAACCCCCACGAGCATTCAGGAGAGCACGTACACGTTGAGGTATGCTCTTCACGAGATTTGCCAAGGTTTGGACAGGAATCGCTTGCCATGCAGTGACAATAGCCTGCTGCAATTCACGCACAGAGGTCGGCTGCTGGTCCAAGTGGTCGATTTGACGCGTTAATTCTGCCCACAAGTTCTCTATCGGATTCATATCCGGGGACATGGCAGGCCACTCCATATGCTCTACACCACGGTCAGCAAGAAAGTGTTGGATCATGCGAGCACGATGTGGCCGTGCATTGTCATCTTGGAAGACAAAGTTTCCTCGAAAGGCTGCACGAGCAAATGGAAGCAATGTTTCTTCCAGAATGGCCCTCTAGATGATAGACCAGAAATCTAGACTCGTCACTGAAGATCACGTGATTCCAGTGTCCTGGCTGCCATTGATGGTGCTTTCTGGCCCACTGCAATCGGCGCTGGCGGTGTTGTCTGGTCAGGCGTGGCTTTCTCAGGGGACGCCTGGCACGATAGCCTGCTTGAACCAGTCGTTGGTTGACTAGCCTTCTGGATACAGGCACATTTGTCAGTTGCTGCCACTCAGCCCTA
Source organism: Myxine glutinosa (assembly GCF_964187855.1). Lineage (NCBI taxonomy): Eukaryota > Metazoa > Chordata > Myxini > Myxiniformes > Myxinidae > Myxine > Myxine glutinosa. The sequence goes on from NC_136271.1 coordinate 68,830,289, forward strand.
AGCCGATTAGCTGACTTGGTACGGTCATTGCGGACTAACCGGTGCAGCTGGCGATCATCCCTCCTTGTGGTTCTGCGGGGACATCCTGGCCTCGGTATTGGAGTAGGGACACCCCTCTGAGCATTTCGTTTCAGGATTTATGACACCTGACCTTGAGTGATGCCATACTGCCGAGCAATAGCATGCTGTTTCATGCCGTAATTTCGTAAAGCCACCACTCCATGACAAACAGCATTGTCGAGTTGACGGACCATCTCCAGAGGAAGCGGCAATAACTTTTGGAGACGTGCAGCAGTTGTTTTCCACTAATACTAGAACGCAACAACCCTTGTATACCCGACTGTGAAGCCAATCATCAAATGCACCTGTCCGTACATTTTGCCACGCCACCTGTGATATAATCCTGTTGTTGACTTCTTGCTGCGACAGACAATCAGTGACATGGTTCTTTTAACAAATAAATCACCAAAGTGTAAAAGAAACTCACCAGATTGATATACTGAGTTAAGAAAGTAAACCCAAGTCAAGAAAAAAATTAATATTCCATATTAAATGCCAAGTCTGTATATATATATATATATATATATATATATATATATATATGGGTGTGTGTGTGTTTGTGCTTTTGTGTTATTTTGAATGCAAAAAAGAAGACAAGAAAGTGAATGTTTGTTACTCATCGAGCACATCCTGCCATGGCTCATGTGAAGCCTCTGCCCCTGGGTCGCTCTGCTTTTCTGCTAATAGGCATCATATGTTGACAGCTGGAAATGGGGCAGCCCATCTGATGCACCTTTGTCACCTTTGCTTATTAGAGTGAGCTATCCAGCTTGCGTGTGCAGTGCACCAAAGCGAGCTGTTTGCATTTTTGTGTGCATGATATTTACTGGATCCAGGACTTAGGAGCCAATTTCGTTTAATTCCTTTGGCTTTTCATTGAGTAAAGTCAAAGCATGGTGAGTAAGAAGATTCAATCTAACACAGTAGCACATTTATCCTGTCTCTTGTGCCTTACTGGAGCGTCTTGTCATTGGCCACATGAATAACGGTTGCCTCCGAGCTGTGTCCAACATCAGAAATGCTCACAATTTTTCTGTTTGCTGCAGTCCAGACAACACCATTCATTATAAAAAGGCCTATTTGTGCTGATATTGACTGCTCTATGATGCCACAGGGCTAGGTTTGAAATAACCTTTTCCCCCTACTTCAACCATCCAAAACTAAAACGGCACTCAGTAGAGAGCATACCTCCACCAGGTGAACAGTTTACGTTTTGTATCCCAAAGTAGACCAGAAAATCACAATACAGAATGACATTTAATCAAAATCATCCGTCCACAACTTTATGAGATATCCTGCTATGTATAGTTTTTGGCCCTATCTCCCAATGGTGAAGAATCACTTAAAAATTCTACTAGCCGAATCCGGATCTGCAATTCAAAATCGAATCGATTCTTCCTTGTCACACACACAACCTGTCCACCAAGTTTCGTCCAAATGCGTGCATAACTTTTCGAGATATGCTGCAATATGTCGATTTTAGCCCAATCACTCAGTGGTGAATAATCATTTTAAAATTTAAATAACTCTCATATCCGAACCCATATTCAGATCTTCACCAAAATGGAAACGATTAGTCCTCGTTACACAAGCAATCTCTCCACCAAATTTTATCCGAATCCGTCCACAACTTTTTGAGATATCCTGCTATGTATCTTTTTTGGCCCTATCTCCCAATGGTGAAAAGTCACTTAAAAATTCTACTAGCCGGATCCGACTCCGGATCTTCACCAAAATCGAATCATTTCGTCCTTGTCACATACGCTTAATCTCTGCCGAATTTCGTCCGAATCTGTCCACAACTTTTTGAGATATCATGCTATGTATCTTTTTTGGCCCTATCTCCCAATGGTGAAAAGTCACTTTAAAAATTCTACTAGCCGGATCCGACTCCGGATCTTCACCAAAATCGAATCATTTCGTCCTTGTCACATACGCTACATCTCTGCCAAATTTCGTCCGAATCCGTCCACAACTTTTTGAGATATCTTGTTCACAAACAAACAGAGAGACAAACAGACAGGGGTGAAACATAACCTCCATCCACCTTTGCTGGCGGAGGTAAGTAATAAGATCGAGCTCGTAAATGGCCCTGCTGGGTGCAGGTCAGCAAATCAATCCCCTGCTTTGATGCTGATGACTATAAACCCGAAATATTGAAGGGGATAATCAATATTATTTGAAGCATGCCTGTATTCTCGTCTCGGCATACCCCAGCGCCCCCTCATTGACTGCGGTTTGTGCTCACTGCACAGATAACTCTGCGAGGAAAATCGTTCGTTTTTATGTTTAACATAAAGTGAGGGGTTTTAACGATACGCTCGAGTAGTGACCATTTAACATCTGCTTTGGTAAGGCAATCGTGATTCGTAAGGAAGGAAACAACGACCGTCACATCATTCCCTATTTTCCCTCTTTATAATACCGCTGCCACTGAAGGTTGGCAGAGGTATGTTTTCACACTTGTCTGTCTGTCTATCTGTGAGCAGGATATCTCGTTATGGACGGATTTGGACGGAACTTGGTGTACATGTTGGGGGTACGACAAAGACGAATTGATTCGATTTTGGTGAAGATCCGACCTATTAATGGGATACAAAACGTAAACTGTTGAGCCTGGCGGAGGTATACGCTCTACCGAGTGCCATTCTTGAAAGATGCCTCCACCACTCAAGGTGGACGGAGGTTATATTTTCACCCCTGTCTGTCTGCCTGCCTGTCTGTTTGCGTGTATGTCAATCACCTACGGGTCACAATTTTAATCCGATCTTCACAAAACTGCACCAAATGCTAGAGTTGGTCATGAGGAAGGTCGAAGGTCAAAGGTCAACAGTCATCTTGAGGTCAAATTTCTAAAATTGTCATTTTTCATCCGATTGACTTGAAAGTTGAACAGTATTTGCATATTGAGTCACTGAATTGGGAAACCAAATATTTTAAAGGTCAAAATGTCAAAGGTCAACTCAAGGTCAAACTTCCAAAATTATCAATTTTTATCTGACAAATCGTCTCTTTTCTCCTGTTAACTTGAAAATGAAACGGCAATTGCACAGTGCATCGCTGAACTGGGAAAGCAACTATTTTTGAGGTCAAAAGGTCAAGGTCAACTGATGGTCAAACGAGCTAAAATCACCAATTTTCATCTGAAAAATAATCAATTTGAATCCGATTGAACCAAGCTTTGATTAATGTCGTCAATTTAAATCTTAATGTAATGAACAATTATTTCATGTATCCATGACAACTTTTTTTTGTGTTGGATGGATTTTGCAAGTATTGTGCTCTGCACGACATCTTTCTTGTTTGTCTGTCTGTTTGTGAACAAGATATCTCAAAAATTTGTGGACGGATTTGGATGAAATTTGGTGGAGAGGTTGGGAGTGTGACAAGGGAGAGTTAATTCAATTATTGGTGAAGATTCGAATCCGGATCAGAGAAGTTTTGAAGTGATTCTTCACCATGAGTGATCGGACTAAAACCGATATATATCACGATATCTCAAAAAAGGTATGGACACATTCCAACGAAACTTGGTGAATTAGTTGGTTGGGCGACATGAACAAGCTTTGTTCAGGACTTTGATGTTCAGGGATTAGGCTTTGGTTCAGGTCCGAATCAAGATCCGTCCTTTTCGTGGGATACAAAACGTAAACTGTTGAGCCTGGCGGAGGTATGCGCTCTACTGATTGTCATTCTAGTTGATTTGGTTTTACGTTCTGCATTTTTTTCAACCTTCTGTAAGATTACAAAGTTCCTGTTTTCACAGGCCTGAAAAATATTTTTATGCAGTTATCGAAGCTCATTGAAGAGCAGAACAATAACGAGAGGTTAAGGGATGATGGCCACAAAATGGGCAAAGGAAAACCAGTAGAGCAAAGGAATGCACCACGCACAGCATGAGAGTAGGAGTTTCAGGTGAAAGGGGATACAGGATTTCAGGTATATATGTGCAAATAATAATATATTTAATGTAACATTTTGTAATAAAATAAATAAACATGAAATTTTCCCTGGTATTCCGGATGGCATTCAACTCAAGCACACTGAATTTGGCCTTAAACGAGGCCATGCATCTGAGACTGTAGCCATATAATGCATCAAGGAGGAACATCATTAAGCTCTGTATTGGACTTGAACAACATTAGGAAACGTGTTCCTCAAGCCACCGAGGGTGAACATATCAAGTACGCTCCCACTGGCTTTGGAAATGAGTTTATTAGTTAATAAATTACATCTGATAAATTGATCCGGTCTTTCGAGGAAAATTTCAGGTGTTCCTTACATAATCGCATGCAGATTAATTTACAGCTAGGCCTACAAGTACAAGGTTAGGTTTAAACATCTCCATTATTACCTGTAAACATAGTGATCATTGAAAAAATACATACTGTACAGTGCATTCAGAAAGTATTCAGACCCCTTCACTTTTTTCACATTTTGTTATGTTGCAGCCTTCTGCCTAAATCGTTTAAATTCATTTTTCCCTCATCAATCTACACTCAATACCCCATAACGACAAAGAGAAAACAGGATTTTAGAAAGTTTTGCAAATTTATTAAAAAGAAAAAACTGAAATATCACATTGACATAAGTATTCAGACCCTTAACTCAGTACTTAGTTGAAGCAACTTTGGCAGCGATTACAGCCTCGAGTCTTCTTGGGTATGACGCGACAAGCTTTGCACACCTGGATTTGGCGATTTTCTGCCATTCTTCTCTGCAGATCCTCTCAAGCTCTGTCAGGTTGGATGGGGACTGTCGGTGGACAGCCATTTTCAGGTCTCTCCAGAGATGTTCGATTGGGTTCAAGTCAGGGCTCTGGCTGGGCCACTCAAGGACCTTCACAGAGTTGTCCCTGAGCCACTCCTGCGTTGTCTTGGCTGTGTGCTTAGGGTCATTGTCCTAATGGAAGGTGAACCTTCGGCCCAGTCTGAGGTCCTGAGCGCTCTGTTTCAGGTTTTCATTAAGGATATCTCTGTATTTTGCTCCGTTCATTGTTCCCTCAACCCTGACCAGTCCCCCAGTCCCTGCTGCGGAAAAACACCCCCACAGCATGATGCTGCCACCACCATGCTTCACCGTTGGGATGGCATTGGGCAGGTGATAAGCGGTGCCTTGTTTCTTCCAGACATGACGCTTAGAATTGAGGCCAAACAGTTCAATCTTGGTTTCATAAGACCACAGAATCTTGTTTCTCACAGTCTGAGAGTCCTTCAGGTGCTTTTTTGCAAACTCCAAGCGGGCTTTCATGTGTCTTTCACCGAGGAGAGGCTTCCGTCTGGCCACTCTGCCATAAAGCCCAGATCGGTGGAGTGTTGCAGTGATGGTTGTCCTTCTGGAAGTTTCTCCCATCTCCACACAGGATCTCTGGAGCTCAGCCAGAGTGTCCATCGGGTTCTTGGTCACCGCTCTTACCAAGGCCCTTCACCCCCGATTGCTCAGTTTGGCCGGGCGGCCAGCTCTAGGAAGAGTCCTGGTTGTTCCAAACGTCTTCCATTTAAGAATTATGGAGGCCACTGTGCTCTTGGGAACTTTCAATGGAGCAGAGATTTTTTTTGTAGGCTTCCCCAGATCTGTGACTCGGCACAATCCTGTCTCTGAGCTCTGCAGGCAGTTCCTTCGACCTCATGGCTTGGTTTTTGCTCTGATATGCATTGTCAGCTGTGAGACCTCATATCGATAGGTGTGTGCCTTGCCAAATAATGTCCAATCAATTGAATTTACCACAGGTGGTGGACTCCAATCAAGGTGTAGAAACATCTCAAAGATGATCAACATAAATGGGAGGCACCTGAGCTACATTTCAAGTGTCATAGCAAAGGGTCTGAATACTTATTAGTGGGGCAACTTAGCATAACAATTGTGCATTTTATGAGGAAAGCACCAAATTTGGCACACTAGTAGACCATCATATTATGAAAAGATCTGGATATTGGGCCATCTCAGATTCAGAGATTTGATTTTTGCAAGATTTCGATTCGATTGGGATCGAAGAGAACACCTTCTTCATCTTCTGTACAGTGAAGTTGCCAGCCCTGAATTCTCTGGCTACATCTGGGTGCTTCATTGGGAGTGCAACCATGTCCCTCAGGTGAACAGGGACCCACCTGGCATAGTGTGTGTGGTCTAAGGCATGGAACCATGGGACCAGTTCCATCAGGGCATCAAGGTACATTGTGAATGAATCCTGCCGCAGAGAACGCACGTAGACCAGTACCAACATCTCTAGTTCCAGCACAGTTGCCCAGTACTGAAAGTTGGGAATGTCTTCTCCTCTCTGGTGACACCAGTCTTCGAACTCAAGCAGGTCTTCTGCATCATCAGCATATGTCATACAGTGGCGTTCATACGCACGGTGTTGCAGGATGTGCAGTGCCGCTGCAGTGATTTGATGAGCTCTTCTTGTGCGGGTGACGTGGGCAGCTCGCAGGAAGGAGTCGGCCGTCCCTGGCGTTGCAATCTCAGCTTGCAAATCTGCAAAATCTGCAAATCTTGCAAAAATCAAATCTCTGAATCTGAGATGGCCCAATATCCAGATCTTTTCATAATATGATAATCTACTAGTGTGCCATATTTGGTGCTTTCCTCACAAAATGCACAATTGTTATGCTATATTTAGCTTAGCTGCCGGACTATATGTCAATGTGATATTTCATTTTTTTCTTTTAATAAATTTGCAAAACTTTCTAAAATCCTGTTTTCTCTTTGTCATTATGGGGTATTGAGTGTAGATTGATGAGGGGAAAAAAAAAAGAATTTAAACGATTTCAGCATAAGGCTGCAATGTAACAAAATGTGAAAAAAGTGAAGGGGTCTGAATACTTTCTGAATGCACTTTAGATATTATTACTCTGCCTGATGTTGCATATCTAATTAAGCCTATTGTATTTTAATCCGAATTTTTGGGTGTTTTTGGTTTTTAAGGTGGATTTGAATGATGTGAGAAGGGTGGAGGAGGTGAGGTACAAGCTACCTGGAGGTTTGAAGAGGATTGATAGATGTGGTTTGCAAGGTAAGTTGAAGGTATGGTGTTTGAGGTTTGGATTGCTAACTCGAGTGTTGTGGCCATTGATGGTTTATGATATTCTGATTGGGCATGTAGGGAGGATGGAGGTGATTTTGGTGTGTGGCTTTGTGTGGAGGCTGTTGGGAGCGTCACGTTGTTTGACGACAATTGTACACCGCCCCTTTCCTATGCCATCTACAGGCGCTGAATGACGTCATTGCCGGGCACCGAAAGGGGCCCGGCAATGACGCGCGCTGCAAGGGAGTACTCAGTTTTCACTCCGGTTGTTTTCTTGTTTTCTTGTTTGTCTGCGCGATAACTCAGCCATCCTTTGAGCTAGGAAGCTGAAATTTCGGAACAATGGTGAGCAAGTGGTTTGGCAAAAACCGTATTTTTTGGCAAAAACAGCACAAAAATTTGTAGCTTTTTTATTGATTAATGAAGTACTTATATATTTACTTTCTCTTCTGGGCAACATCTCAGGCACCTTTTGAGTTTGGAAGCTGTCGATATTTGGCATGACAAGGACCAAGTGATTTGGCTGTAAAGGGTATTTTTGATTTGATTAATCAATTAATCGATTAATTATGTAATTATTCGATTAATTAGTTAATTAATTATTATTTTTTAAGTTACAGATTTGGATGAAATGATGGTGGTTTATGTATTCTATTAGGCAATTGAGTAATTTTTTTTTTTGGGGAATGATTATTATTTATTTATTTTCATTATTTAAAGTCATTTATTTATTTTCTTTCTCATCTGGGCAATATCTCAGGCACCTTTTGAGCTAGGAAGCTTATATTTGGACCCGACAATGACCAAGTGATGTTGCTATGAAGGATGTTTTTGATTTATTCATTAATCAATTCATTGATTAAATATTTATTGATTCATCAATTAATTATTTAATTTTCGATTAATCAATTTAATTTTCCAAAAGTTACAACTTCTGATGAAACACTGGTGGCTGAGGTATGCTATTAGCCAATTGATTAAGAAATTATTTTATGATTATTATTGATTTTAATTACACAATTAATCAATCAATTATTGTACATCTCTCCCTCCCAATACCTTCTCAATGTGCTGCATGGCAGTATCACCAGGCACCTAAGGTGCCCCGGCAATATCACGCTGGAGGATATTTATGTATTTGGCATGGGGGCAGTGTACTTTGAATGTATCTGCACTTGTTGCTTTTATGGTCAGGGTGGAAAACTCAGGTTTCCCTTAACAACACTAACCGAGGAGTTTAAGGTGGTGAGGTTGCGGGTGCTCATGATGGTGCGGGATTCGAGTGATCCAGTGGTGAAGAATGATCTCCCAGAGAAGAAGGAAAGTCGGAAGTGAAATCCATATTTTTTATTAAAACCTTTAAAATCTTTTATTTTTATTTTTAATTTAATTTTAATTTTTTTAATTTTAATTGAATTATATACTTGACCACTGGGGAAGAGAAATCACCTTCTTGGCAATTTCAAAAAACCTTTCATTACACAGTACTTGGACAAAATATGACAGAATTTTACATCATCTCGGCCAATCCAATTTCCCACTCGCAGACCCCGCCAATATCCATTTTTTCAGAAGACTTCGTGGAGAAAGATGTTGAGGAGAGGGTATTGCATTTGGGTCCATTTGTGTGTTTGTTTGTCTGACTGTCTGTCTGTCCACACAGGTCCGATTGACAATAAATTTTCACCACAGGGAGCGCCTACTCTTGTTGAATTTTTGAATGATAATTATGACGTTATAGATCACGTGGTATGGGCGCCCTCATGGAAAAACCGAAAAACTATGCACCTCTATATTGCCGAAACCACTCCCTGGAAAAAATTTAAACATGGCTCATTGTCAAGTACTCCCCATGGCGAACAACATATATACATGATGATGCCATCAGTACCTTCATTATGACTTCATAATTAGACAAGTAGAATGCTTGATCCGGTAAGTTTGAAATTTCTTGAGCATGATCTACACAAATATTGCACAGGAGAATTAAATTGACGACGTCATCAGTCACGTGGTTCGGCAGCCATATTGGATTGAACATAAATCTACGTGGTCAATAAACCACACAAACACATCCTCGTGAGGGTCTGCAATCTGTGATTACTCTTTCTTGCTGATGTTGTTTTCCTCCTAAGTTCTTCATCATGGCTACATAGGCACAATGCTTGGTCATGGATATTTAAACATCACTGGTTTGTAGCTCTTTCAGAAAAAAAAAAAGAAGGAATTATTGTTCCTGCATGTTTGGTAAGACTCAGTGGTGTAACAGTGCCACCACCTCCAAAAACACATTGTTGGTCATTGTGTGTGTGTGTGTGTGTGTGTGTGTGTGTGTGTGTGTGTGTGTGTGTGTGTGTGTGTGTGTGTGTGTGTGTGTCAACAGCAGCTACTAGATTGTCCAATGTGGCAGGATTAAATATTTAGCAGCAATGCAACCTTGTATCAGACAACCTGTCATTGTCAGCTGCCATGCTGCGATTTTCAAATGGATGGTAGAGGATATAAGCTATAAAGCAATCGGGCCTATAAATACAATTGGGTGCAAAGAAAGGCTTTCAGAGAGTGGTTGATATAAGAGAGAGGTTGAACAAATGAACACCGATTGTAGTTCTAATACCTGTTCTCTTTGTATCATTTAGATGACAATAAATGAGATTAATTTACAAATAAACTTGTCCCTGATGGCACCATTTTGTATTTAAAATCGGTGGAATTTTCACCCCTCCTTACCCATATCCATTATTCATTTTTTTCAACATCCTTATTCCACCCTGTCTGTATATTATTTTGCTTTCTCAACCTCCTTTCTAGTTTTTTTTTTGTTTTTTTTTTCTCTTCCTCCAGCACCCTCCCACTTACATCCTGTCATCCGTCTTCCACCTCATCCTCTCCTACAATTAATTCTCTCGAATACCTTTTTCAGCTCTCCCTCCGTTCCTCTCCCCAATTGCTTCCCAAATATGTAAAACCTAAATTAATATCAGTATAGCTCATATCAATATTTACAAGATAAAGATTTTCAATCTGTATTTGTGGCCACTTTATAAAAATAGATGCTACTGAATAAACCATACAGCTATTCTCTTTCAAAAAGGGCCAAGCTACCGTAGTGAGCAAACAAAGGATGGCCGGCTACGTGTGCAAGACAGAGGCAAATGAGGAATTTGTGGCTAACGTGGCCAAATCTATTGTCAAATCACCAGACTCGCCAGCTTTTTAGGAGCACTTTAACAATGAAATGCTTTCATGGCAAGTTAAGCAAACACAGTTTGTACTTGAACAGCTAAAGTAGGTGTTGTGTGTGTGTGTATATATATATATATATCTATCTGTGCAGCGTCTGTCCTGTCCTGTGTTGTGTTGTGTTGTCTTGTCACTGAACTACTTTCTCAAACTTTTGTGAAATCGTACCAAACTTCTGGTATGCACATATCTCTCCCGTCGGTATGTCCTAAGGGTATTTTTTTTGAAAACTTTTCCAATTATTTTGGAATTTTTTTGGGAATTTTTTTTTTCAACTTAAGTTTTCAACTTCAATTGTTTATAAAATGTGATATCACGTATATTACAAATACATTTGTGCAAAATAATTGTTTGAATTATGATTGGTTTAAACCATGACAAAACGGCAACTCGGGTACAGTCATTTATCTATATATCTACACATCTGGGCAGTGTCTGTTCTCACTTAACGACTCCCTCAAACTTTTGTTTCCGTGGTTGTGAAGTGTTTTTAATAACGTTGTGGTGGTTTTGAATCACGTGGTGATGAGGTATTTTGAATTATGTGGTGGTGAGGTGTTTTTAAATGACGTGTTGGTGAGGTGTTTTAAAATCACATGGTGGTGAGGTGTTTTGAATTACGTGGTGGTGAGGTATTTATAATTACGTGGTGGTGAGGCGTTTTTAATTAGTTGGTGATGAGGTGTTTTGAATTACGTGGTGGTGAGGTGTTTTGAATTACTTGGGGGTGAGGTGTTTTGAATTACATGGTGGTGAGGTGTTTTTAATTTCGTGGTGGTGAGGTATTTATAATTATGTGGTGGTGAGGCGTTTTTAATTAGTTGGTGATGAGGTGTTTTGAATTACGTGGTGGTGAGGTGTTTTGAATTACGTGGTGGTGAGGTGTTTTGAATTACGTGGTGGTGAGGTATTTATAATTATGTGGTGGTGAGGCGTTTTTAATTAGTTGGTGATGAGGTGTTTTGAAATACGTGGTGGTGAGGTGTTTTGAATTACTTGGTGGTGAGGTGTTTTTAAATGACGTGGTGGTGAGGTGTTTTTAATTTCGTGGCTGTGAGGTGTTTTTATTACGTGTTTTATGGCTGTGAGGTGTTTTGAATTACGTGGTGGTGAGGTGTTTTGAATTACGTGGTGGTGAGGTGTTTTGAATTACGTGGTGGTGAGGTATTTATAATTATGTGGTGGTGAGGCGTTTTTAATTAGTTGGTGATGAGGTGTTTTGAAATACGTGGTGGTGAGGTGTTTTGAATTACGTGGTGGTGAGGTGTTTTGAATTACGTGGGGGTGAGGTGTTTTTGAATTACTTGGTGGTGAGGTTTTTGAATTACTTGGTGGTGAGGTGTTTTTAAATAACGTGGTCGTGAGGTGTTTTTAATTTCGTGGCTGTGAGGTGTTTTTATTATGTGTTTTATGGCTGTGAGGTGTTTTTAATTTCGTGGTGGTGAGGTGTTTTTATTACGTGTTTTATGGTGGTGATGAGTTTTAAATTACTTGGTGGTGAGGTGTTTTGAATTACTTGGTGGTGAGATGTTTTGAATTACGTGGTGGTGAGGTGTTTTGAATTACGTGGTGGTGAGGTGTTTTGAATTACGTGGTGGTGAGGTGTTTTGAATTACTTGGTGGTGAGGTGTTTTGAATTACGTGGTGGTGAGGTGTTTTGAATTACCTGGTGGTGAGGTGTTTTGAATTACGTGGTGGTGAGGTGTTTTGAATTACGTGGTGGTGAGATGTTTTGAATTACGTGGTGGTGAGGTGTTTTAAATTACTTGGTGGTGAGGTGTTTTGAATTACGTGGTGGTGAGGTGTTTTGAATTACTTGGTGGTGAGGTGTTTTGAATTACGTGGTGGTGAGGAGTTTTAAATTACTTGGTGGTGAGGTGTTTTGAATTACTTGGTGGTGAGGTGTTTTGAATTACGTGGTGGTGAGGTGTTTTGAATTACGTGGTGGTGAGGTGTTTTGAATTACCTGGTGGTGAGGTGTTTTGAATTACTTGGTGGTGAGGTGTTTTGAATTACGTGGTGGTGAGGTGTTTTGAATTACCTGGTGGTGAGGTGTTTGGGGTTTTGAATTACGTGGTGGTGAGGTGTTTTGAATTACTTGGTGGTGAGGTGTTTTAAATTACTTGGTGGTGAGGTGTTTTGAATTACGTGGTTGTGAGGTGTAATCGTCCCAAACTTCCAGTCTGCACCTACCCCTCCCCTATGTATGTGCAGAGGGGTTCTTTCATGAAAAAAAAAGATTCAACCTAAATCTTCAACCGAAATTGCCTATAAAAATGTAATATCACAAACACAACAAATACATTTGTGTAAAATAATTGTTTGTATTACGATTGGTGTAAATAATGATAACACAGCAACTCAGGTACAGTCATTATCCTCAGCTAAAATAAGCCCGTTCCTCAGTATCGACGCTTGGGGAGGCGAGCGCAGCGAGCCGAGCCAATCTAGTATATATATATATTGTGGCGGATATGAGATTGTATTTTTTTGATTGTGTGTATTATGAATTATTGCTTGAGTCTGGCCCCTCCTGCCTCCAGTGTTGTGTAAAGGTTAAAAGGGCGTCCCGGTAGTTAATTCCATAAAGCATCCATTGAGGGACACTTTAATACCCTTGTTCAGTAGTTTATATCCTTATTATGTGTTTTAGGGTAAGGCCTTGTCTTCCATTAGAATGACACTCCATTGCACCAAGTGAAAGAGATAGATTCCCTTCATCCTTCATTCCCATTCCCAAAACCTCCATTTCCCCTTTCGTCAATTGCCATTCGCATTGCCAACTACAATTGCCGCCATTGAACATGTGCTTGGGTTGGGGAAGAAAGGCGTGCCCGCCCGTCGTCATCAAGGGCGGAGCCAGAGGGTCGCGCGAGCAACCAGGGCCGAGGTGAGCACACCGATGGGCGTGTCCTGAAGGCCGGCGGCTTAATCGCCGGAGGCGCTATAAAAGCGCGCGCGCAAGAGTGACCAGGGCTGAGCTGCGTGGTGAGGTGCAAAGAAAAGAGCTGGGTCGTCAGAGGAGAGCTGAGTAAAAGGGTCCAAGAGAGAGCTGGGTTGTGAGGTCAAAGAGAGAGAAGGGAGATCATCCAGCAGTGATTCTTGTTCAAAGGAGATCATCCAGGGAAGCACAAAGCCTGCTATTCGTCGCCTTGCTCGCCAGCAGCAGCGTCCACAGCAGCAACAACACTCAACAGCCGCTTGGGGCCTGGACGGCAGTTTGGAGCAGGGCCGCGAAGGAACGGCGGCTGCCCAACGCGCCGATCGTGCTGCAGGACCCGTTGGACCTCCCTCTCCCTCAAAACATCCACCTGCCATTCCTATCATCATTCCCCGTGTGAGTCGTCTACGTTTGTTCTGTCCTGGGTATTAATTAAGTCTGTTTCGATAAGCTAGCGATTTTCACTGTGTCTCTAAAAAGCTTCTGTATATTATTTTATTATCTTTCCTCCTCCTTGGTTTCTTTGAGCCTGTACATAGTAAATAAATTTAGTAGTATTTTCAACCTTTGTTTCGTCTTCTTATTCCTTTTCTTCACATCCGTCGTCTTTGTCTTTTCCATATTGAATAGCTGTGGCGCGATACGGCCAACATCTGGGTGAATCGGGTGAATCGGGGAAACTGTTAGGTCACGGTGCCTCCGCTCGGCAAACAACATCCTTAACCGCGGACCGTAACAATTGGTGTCAGGAGTGGGATTCGGACCTGAAGCGTTTAACGGGCTCAAAATTACAAACTACCGCAATTGCTTTTGTTTTACAAAACCCGAATTTTGAAATCGCGCCATGGCTGGTCAAGGCGACGGGATGTCGGTGGGAGAGATAGACGGGGTAGAATCGACCCAGGACCTCGGGGAAATGTATGTGGAGGAAAGAGAGGAGAAGAACATTGGCAATGTGGTTGAGGGGGTATCAGGTGCACAAAATGGCGCGCTCACGCACGGGGTTGAAGAGTCCCAAAATAGCGGCGCCGCGGAGGGCGAGCCCGCGGTGGCGGCTGGGGACGCTGGGCAAACCGGGTTTGACCTCAGATTATTCTTGACCCAACTGAATGCAAAAATGGATAGGATGGGGGGCCAAATGGGAGAGATGGGGGGCCAAATGGGGGCAATGAGGGACGAAGCGAGGGGTACCAATGCCCAAATTGGTAAGTTAGACAAGAAATTTGAGGGGTTAGACAATGGGATAGAAGGGGTGAAACATGGGTTAAGGGGGGTGGAAAATAGAATGGCTGCCCAGGAGAATCAGATAGAGGAGGTGAAAAATGGGTTAGAGGGGTTAGAAAACAAGATGCAAACAAATTGCGGGAAATAGGGGAGCAATCCGCACGAGAAATTAAACAAATGGGAGAGCAGATAGAGGAGGTGAAAATCGGGGTAGAAACCAAACTGGATGCTCAAAGGGATGAATTGGGACAGATGAGGGTGGCATCTACAAAAGAGAGGGAGGAGATGAAGGAGGAGATACGATGAGGTGTAAGTGAGGAGGTCTCGGGGGTACGCGAGGAGGTAAAGCGAGGTGAAAAGCGTATGGAGAAAGAGGTGAGAAATGGAACGGCTAGGTTACAGGGGGGAATAGAAGACCTGACGGAGGAGGTGGAACAGCTGACGGTGGGACAGACGGAGTTAGTGGAGCAGGTACAAAAGAACACTGCGGTACTATGAGGGTTAAAAGCGACACAAAGAGACATCAAGGACGACTTAATAGCGACACAGAGGCAATGTCAGATGGTACGTGAGATACTGACAACGAGGTTGGACGAGGTGACAGAAGTAATGGAGACGAAGGACCAGGAGGTGAGGACGCACATAGAGACGGTCAAGATAGCCTTAGAGGACGAACTTGAGGGGACGCTCCGGGAGATGAAGGAGGTAAAGGAAAAATTAGAGGAGGTGGAAGAAGGGGTGAGTGAAATTAAGAAGAGACGGAGGGAAACTAAAAAGGAGATAAGGGAGGAAGTGATGGAGTATGTGCAAGGTCTGTGTTCAAATCATGATTATATGCTCACTAACCAAATAAAGAGTTTGCAGGTGGCAGAAGAGGTGCGATGACGAGGTACCGAGGTGAGTGGCGATATACGAGGAAATGCATATGATGTGAGGGGAGCTTCAGTCGGCTTGAGGGTTGATTTGGATCCGGGTGTTCGTGAGAGGCCGTTGGTGAAGTGTGCGACAGGTACGGTGTGCGAAGGAGGAGGTGTGCGAGAATGTCCGACTCTGGGGTGTGTGAGGAAAAAGTGCGCGCCGAGTAGTGAGTGTGCTGTCGAGAGTGAGTCGGTCGTAGCGCGTGTGCGAGGGAGCACATGGAAGCGCGTAGTGAGGAGTGTTACAGAGGATGTAACAAGAAAGTGTACACCTGTGGTGAGTGTTACGGAGGAAGTAACGGGAGAGTGTGCGCAAGAGGATGCGCGAGAAAGGTGTGTAACGGACGGGTGCATGGGGAAAGAGTGCGCTGTCAAGAGTAAGGGAGGATGCACGCCTGTGGTGAGTGTTACGGAGGAAGTAACGGGAGAGTGTGCGCAAGAGTGTGCGCGAGAAAGGTGTGTAACGGACAGGTACAGGAGGAAAGAGTGCGCTGTCGAGAGTAAGGGTGAGTGCGCTGTCAAGAGTGGTGGTGAAAGTAGTGAGAGTGACACGGAGCGTCAGTTGGTTGTGACAGGTGAGAGGGGATGTACACCTGGAATGGAAGCATGCACACCTGGAATGGTAGAGCGTGTGTGGGAATCCACACTTGAGTTAGTAGTGAGGCACGTGGTTGGGTGTGCGAGTGAGAGCACACCTGTGATTGTCACAGAGGAGGTGACCGAGGAGGGGGCGCGAAGAGGTGTGTTGGTGAGGTGTGCGAACGACGAGTGTGTGGCAAGGTGTTCGGTGGTCAGGTGTGTGACCAAGTCTGTGAGCGGAATGAGTGTACCTGGGTGTGTAAGAGAAGGTGCAATGACAAGGAGCATGGGAACAGCTGGATGTATGAGCAAGGAACGGGCTGCGGGGTGTAAGCATGCAGGTGAAGCATCGACGGTAACCGGGTTAGAGGTTAGAGCGACTTATAGCCGAATCGGGCCCTCGGTGCGTGCCGGGTTTCGCGTGCCGCGAGGACCAGCGGGGATCCGAACCACGGCGGGTTCGAAAGGACCGCCGTACGTGATCCACGCTGGGCCGCGCTTGGAACGACCGCGTCCGTGCTCCACTAAGCGGAGCGGGCAGCTCGATAGGAAGGGTCGTCATGGCGACCCCTTTTTGTTGAGGCGTTCCGGCAGTTCGAGATCGGGCCATGGGATGGCTCCGTGCCGAGGTGGTGCGTGGGATCTCGGCCCAGGTAAGCGTCCTTCCCTGCACCGAGTGTCGGACGCATCCAGCCGCCGGCACCAAAGAACCCGCATTCATTGCTCGGCTGTACGAAGCCGAGCTTTAGAAGTGAATTGGCGCACCGAGAGGATCTAGTAAGTAGACGGGTGATGAGGTTAGTGTTTTGAACCCAAAATTAGAAAAAAAAGCAAAATTTGATGATTGGCAGTAAGGATTGGCAGATGATGGGTAGTGATTGGCAAATTTTTGATTTGTTGAAATTTGGTGAGCAAAATTTGTAGTGGAACGTCCCCGATGTGGTGGGATGGCCAATCCACCATCCCTCACCGCGGGGGCAAAGGAGCACTAGACTTATGGGGTTTATGGCAGTGTAAGCTCGCCGAGGGAGGGTTTGGATAATGTGTAGGGACCTAGAAGATGACCTTAGGTGACGTTAAGGTTAGGTAGTGACTGATACCTGTAGTGGGGACGCAGGTAGATTAGGGTGGATGATAATGACGTGGTATGTGCTTAGTTTAAAGGGAAGACGGGGAGCACTAAGTTAGCAGGGCACCAGGTAGTTTAGATGATGCCGTGTGTATGGTTAAAAGGTGTGATTGCACAGGTGTGCAACTGAACAGGTGGATGGAGCAGTGTTTGAGTGAGTGATGGTGATGTGTGCTGTGCTGACCAAATGGTCCAGGAAGGAAGGAGGGTGCAGGTGGCACCAGGTATGATTGCACAGGTGTGCAACAACAGGTATGAGGAACAGGTGTATGGAATAAATGGTAGTGTGGAATATATGGAGTATTGGAATGGATGGTCGTGGAGTGAGTGTGGTGGAAACTATGGAGTGGAGTGGATGGTGCGAAGGTGTGAATGGGGGAAGGATGGACCCCCATCACGAATACCCGGGGAACGTAGTGTAAGTGTTAGGTAGAGGGTATAGGTAAATTGTGGTTGGATATTGGCATCTGTGGTGCGGGTGAAAGTATGGTATTTGGATGGGTGCATTAGTGTTGTGGAAATGGCTGGGCGTGTAGCCTGTTAGTCTGTGTAGTTGGTTTGGGCACTCTACCACTGTGAGGATGTCGGCCAGGTGAGGCCGCAGGTGGGCTCTGGGAGCCGGTAGAGTTGTTGTGGATGGGGCCCGAGGATCCGGAGGATGGACCCGGGTAGCCCAGTGCCAGAGGGCACCGAGTTGGGTGACAGAGCCAGGAGGGGCCTTCCCCAGTTAGATAGGTTAGGGTGAGGAGCTAGGTAAGCTCGGGTGGCAACTACAGTGGGGGAGGTGTGCAGGTGGGTAGACCTGCTGGGAGAGCTACATGCCCCAGACCAGAAATTGTGCAAGGGCACCGGGAGATGAATCGGGGGAGTGAGACCCCAAATTGAGAAGCACCACAGTTTGGTCAATGGGGATTTGGTTTTTAAAACCACATAGAGTAAGATTGCCAATGGTTTGGCAGGGAAAGACCCCGGGTAGTGTAAAGTGTGTTAAAGTCATTTAGCAAGTAGTTAGGATGAAGATCTCCTCGCACCATCTACATCCACTCACCTGAGGTGACGTAACTCCACACCATGCCATGTTGTTTTATTATTTTTGATGCAAATGTTTTGGATTGTGAGACGCATCATGACGTGGGTGTGACATTGTGCCTTGATGTTCCATCTCTTCCTCCTGATGAGGATTGATGATGAATTGGGTGATGGCAAATTTTGGATAGAGGGATTGTGGAGACGAATTTGGTGTAGGGGAAATATGCGGAAGATGTGACGGTAGCGACGGATTTGTAAAGGTGTAGATTGTTGTACATATGGGGTAAGGGCAAGGGTAGTGTAGGTGACAGGGGGGGGTGACATTCGGTAGGGACGAGCTTTCTCACTTCGCTCTCCGTACGCACATCGCCTTGCATTGCCTTGTTTGATGTGTACCCTTGTGACCTTACCCCTTGCTCATCTGTCTCTTCCCCCCTTTGTCTCCCACATGAGGACCTGAGCGCCACTGGGCGCCGAGGGGAGCGTGCGTGAGTCCGCCATTGTGCGCCCGGAACTCCCAGAACCAGCTGTCTGCATCGATGCACCACCTTATGGACCACACGTCTGTGGCCGAGCACCACTGATGGACCCCATGGGTTGGGGCATGGCCCCTCTGCTGGAACCGGCCATGAAGGCCCGAAATTTTGCTGGCGGACCTTGGCCACAGGGCACCGATGCCCCACAGGTGAACCACACGTAGTCGGCCCCCTGTGGGCCATAAATAAAATAAACATGGACACATTGGGTGCATTTTTTATTGCAAATAGGCCGCCAGCAAAGGAAAAAGACAACAACTGGAAGAAATAATAACAGCCAGCAGAGGGAGCCGAAGAGCAAGAGATCACCTGCAGGGTTAGGGGTTGTTGATTTATTTTTATTGATGAACTGTGGTGACTGCACTGATTGGTGCTTGAGGGTGTGTTGGTGCGTTTTGGGTGCTTTCATGGTGCATTGATGCAGAGCAGACTGTCTCCCCCCCAGAAAGAACAATCACAGGTCCTGGGTTGCATTTTGTAAATAAAAGTAGCGTCAATTGTAAATAATGCTCCCCACCGTCAGTGTATAGTTTGAAGACCATTCCGCAATTCGGTTAGCTGTGGGCGTGAGTCTGTTAGGTAGGGTGCAATGGAGCAGCGGGACATATTTATCTATGTTTTAAAACTGTCGCACTCAGGGTCAGGTTAAAAGTAGAGGGAACTACACCTACGTGTCACACTAAATTAAAGTTGTAGGCCCGGAACGTGCCTAAGAGGAGGAGGGTGCAGTGTTGCGGATATGAGGATTGTATTTTTTTGATTGTGTGTATTATGAATTATTGCTTGAGTCTGGCCCCTCCTGCCTCCAGTGTTGTGTAAAGGTTAAAAGGGCGTCCCGGTAGTTAATTCCATAAAGCATCCATTGAAGGACACTATAATACCCTTGTTCAGTAGTTTATATCCTTATTATGTGTTTTAGGGTAAGGCCTTGTCTTCCATTAGAATGACACTCCATTGCACCAAGTGAAAGAGATAGATTCCCTTCATCCTTCATTCCCATTCCCAAAACCTCCATTTCCCCTTTCGTCAATTGCCATTCGCATTGCCAACTATAATTGCCACCATTGAACATGTGCTTGGGTTGGGGAAGAAAGGCGTGCCCGCCCGTCGTCATCAAGGGCAGAGCCAGAGGGTTCGCACGACCAACTAGGGCCGAGGTGAGCACACCGATGGGCGTGTCCTGAAGGCCGGCGGCTTAATCGCCGGAGGCGCTATAAAAGCGCGCGCAAGAGTGACCAGGGCTGAGCTGCGTGGTGAGGTGCAAAGAAAAGAGCTGGGTCGTCAGAGGAGAGCTGAGTAAAAGGGTCCAAGAGAGAGCTGGGTTGTGAGGTCAAAGAGAGAGAAGGGAGATCATCCAGCAGCGATTCTTGTTCAAAGGAGATCATCCAGGGAAGCACAAAGCCTGCTATTCATCGCCTTGCTCGCCAGCAGCAGCGTCCACAGCAGCAACAACACTCAACAGCCGCTTGGGGCCTGGACGGCAGTTTGGAGCAGGGCCGCGAAGGAACGGCGGCTGCCCAACGCGCCGATCATGCTGCAGGACCCGTTGGACCTCCCTCTCCCTCAAAACATCCACCTGCCATTCCTATCATCATTCCCCGTGTGAGTCGTCTTCGTTTGTTCTGTCCTGGGTATTAATTAAGTCTGTTTCGATAAGCTAGCGATTTTCACTGTCTCTAAAAAGCTTCTGTATATTATTTTATTATCCTTCCTCCTCCTTGGTTTCTTTGAGCCTGTACATAGTAAATAAATTTATTAGTATTTTCAACCTTTGTTTCGTCTTCTTAATTCCTTTTCTTCACATCCGTCGTCTTTGTCTTTTCCATATTGAATAGCTGTGGCGCGATACGGCCAACGTCTGGGTGAATCGGGTGAATCGGGGAAACTGTTAGGTCGCGGTGCCTCCGCTCGGCAAACAACATCCTTAACCGCGGACCGTAACAATATATATATAGGCTGACAGGATGGCCTAGAGGTATGCAAACTCACCTCTAAGCTGTGTAGCCTGGGTTCAAATCGCGACCCATTTATAAACTGTCAGTTCGGTGTTTCACAGGCAGGGCAATTCATCAATGTGTTTCATCAATTCATGATTCATGATTCGATTCATCAATTCAATGTCCCTCGGATGGACGTTAAACTGGGAGTCCCATCTGCGAGCAAAGGTTAGTGGATGTTAAAGATCCCATGGTGTCCTTCACAAATAGTAGGCGAGTGTCGCAAGTATCATGGCCAAATTCCAAATTCCTGCTCTAACTTGGCGAACACCAGGCCTGGCCAAGCCGGTTCGTGAAAGATTTGGCCAGACTTCCCCCAGCCGATCCCACAAGGTGGGATAATAGTGGCCGTTCAAGGGCACCAACCACACACATATATACAGTGCATTCAGAAAGTATTCAGACCCCTTCACTTTTTTCACATTTTGTTATGTTGCAGCCTAATGCTGAAATCGTTTATTCATTTTTTCCCTCATCGATCTCCACCCAATACCCCATAATGACAAAGAGAAAACAGGATTTTAGAAAGTTTTGCAAATTTATTTAAAAAAACAAACTGAAATATCACATTGACATAAGTATTCAGACCCTTTGCTATGACACTTGAAATTTAGCTCAGGTGCCTCCCATTTGTCTTGATCATCTTTGAGATGTTTCTACACCTTGATTGGAGTCCACCTCTGGTAAATTCAATTGATTGGACATGATTTGGAAAGGCACACACCTGTCTATATAAGGTCTCACAGCTGACAATGCATATCAGAGCAAAAACCAAGCCATGAGGTCGAAGGAACTGCCGGCAGAGCTCAGAGACAGGATTGTGTCGAGGCACAGATCTGGGGAAGCCTACAAAAAAATCTCTGCTGCATTGAAGGTTCCCAAGAGCACAGTGGCCTCCATAATTCTTAAATGGAAGAAGTTTGGAACAACCAGGACTCTTCCTAGAGCTGGCCGCCCAGCCAAACTGAGCAATCGGGGGAGAAGGGCCTTGGTAAGAGAGGTGACCAAGATCCCGATGGTCACTCTGGCTGAGCTCCAGAGATCCTGTGTGGAGATGGGAGAAACTTCCAGAAGGACAACCATCACTGCAACACTCCACCGATCTGGGCTTTATGGCAGAGTGGCCAGACGGAAGCCTCTCCTCAGTGAAAGACTAAGAATGAAAGCTAAGAATATCATTCATATTACAATTATGTGTCATTGTAATGCTAAGATCCGAGTCCGCCATTTTGAATTTGGTTTGTTATTATTCATTTAATTGTTCTTGAAAGTATTAAAGTAAATGTAATTCTACTATTTCAACATAATAAATGTATTTTTTAAAAGACATTTTTACAATGAAGTGTGATTTTTTTTTCTATCGATACTCCTGAACACTTGAAATCGGCAGCCATCTTGGATTTTGGCTGCCTTTTTGAATATTTCAATTGTCTGCTGGGTTCTTTTTAGCCGCGTCGCAAGACGCTGGTCATAGAGTGCACTCTGCTGTTGTTGTTGTTCTTCTTCTTCTTCTTGTTCTTCTTGTTCTTGCAGAGAAGACAAAACCTCAAAGCTCCACCCATTCTGGGAACCATAGCTCCACCCATTGTGGGAGAGGCTTCATATAAACAAATATCCACCATTTTATTAACTCGCATAGCTTTGAGGCCTGTTTTGTAGGCCCGTGGTGTCTTCCTCTCTCACACAGTTTTATTTCAAATCAAATTCGATATATCATTTCATTTTTCACAGTCGCTAACATAGTTTTAGACTCGGTTGAAAAAAAACGGGAAGAAAATCCGATGAAAGTTGCCCTTTATAGAACGAAATGAATTCTCAAAGGTCTGTAACTTCAAGTCCATTGAGATATTTTTTTTTACAATCACGGCATGGTCAGTCATACACCGCCCGAAATAACAGACGGGAAAATGCCGAGATATATTAAAAATTCGTCCATTTGATGACAATCGTCACGATGAAATATTTAATTTATACGTCGTCACAATAATGTGGAGAGAGGAGCATATCTTCGTTCACGTGTCGCTACACACGAGAAATTGCCGAGATATATTTTTTTACAATCACGGCATGGCCAGTCGTACACCGCCTGAAATAACAGATGGGAAAATGCCGAGATATATAAAAAATTCGTCCATTTGATGACAATCGTCGCGATGAAATATTTAATTTATACGTCGTCACAATAATGTGGAGAGAGGAGCATAGCTTCGTTCACGTGTCGCCACACACGGGAAATTGCCGAGATATATATTTTTTAAATCACGGCATGGTCAGTCATACACCGCCTGAAATAACAGACGGGAAAATGCCGAGATATATTAAAAATTCGTCGCCACACACGGGAAATTGCCGAGATATATTTTCACTTTGCACAAAAATAACATCAAGTAATCGAATCAATAGGAATGTCCTGTGCCTATAACATCGACGTTATAGGCACAGCTGCATCTAGGCATTGTGTAACATCGACGCGGCTTTTGTTTTAATTAAAACTTTTTGTACTTGTTCTATATAATCTGCGGTACATGCCTGCCAAATTTCATGCTTGAATCATCATTTGAAAGAATGTTACACTTAATTCAGCACTAAACCTGTCCACGGAGTTTCGTACGAATGCGGCCATAACTTTTTGAGATATTATGCTATATATTGTGTTTTGCGCTATCTTTCAATGGTGAAGAATCACAAAAAATTCTTAGATCCAAGATCTAGTCAATTTGTCCTTGTCACAAACCCAACCTGTCCACCAAGTTTCATCCGAATCCATCCGTATCTTTTTGTGATATCCTGCTCTCTAACAAACAAACAACCAATGAAGCAGACAAATATGAGTGAAAACATATCCCCTGTCCATCTTCGTTGACGGAGGTAAAAACCAGCCATGGCTTTGTTGTGAAGGCCTTACTGTGAGTCTGGAGGTCTGGCTCAATGAGACAATTTCCCAACTTGTATCTCTGCAAATTGTATATATTTCCCACCTGTACCTGGCAATGACAAGCCGTCCCTGCAACATCTTCTCTTCCCCTTGTTCCCATGCACTTGGCTACTTTCACAATGTTCTTGTGGATATCAGAAATATCCCAATTTTTTCATTTTAATGTAAACGCGACCGTTTTAGTCTTCGGACTATGGTCTTGTATGTTTTTATGTCAATAAAACCGAACTTATTATTATTATATTATTAAGAGCACTCTAGTGTTTGGCAGTTTGTGCGGGCTGATTGGCAACGACCGAAAACAGCTCTCTTGCTCCAAGACTGGTTTCCCATTCCTTCTGCACCTGATATTGACTCCACCAGGGATTGCTCTCACAAAGGCCTTTGCAAGTTTATCCCGTATCATATGCAGCTGTATATTGATTCGCTGAGACCAAGTACGCAGAGTTGTATGCGGAGGCATCGACTACTAAGCAACTCGGTTTTCTCAACATAGAAGATTAATTTACTGAGGGCAATGTTGGGTCATTTTGCAAGGCCCAAAACAACTGTATATCCATCCTCAGGTAAGCCAGAAAATAACTAAAGCTAATATTAAGGTTCTGCTCTTTATCCTGTCTCCCTTTGCTTAGTTTTGTGGCACTTTGTTTCGTTTTTGTCCATTGTATCCTCAAACTCCCCACAAATAGCTTTACTGCAGACTTTGCTCGCAACAATGCGGATTGTCTAAAACTAACCCACACAGACAGACACACCACTTTCCATTGCCTCCTGGACAATGTGATTATTTTCAACCAATATGATGGAGCATTTGCTGCACAGCCTTAGGGCCCATATAGATAGCATCAATGTCCATGTTCTCAAATCCCACTCTACTGCTCTTGCTTCTCCGTCTGTTTTCATCAGCTTGGCCTTATTCTTAATATGCCTCCCGTCTATTTGGAAGACAGGTTACATCACTTTCACACACACAAACTGTGCAAAAGCATATCCACTCAACTGCAGGCTAATACGCTAGAAATAAAGGTATATAATCCAACATGGCGGCTAACTTCAAATCTTTCCTCCTCATTGTCTGATCAATAATTGTCAATTTGGATTTTTTTTTCAGTCAATTTCTGATTTGCTGCTACTATTCTTTCAACATTGTATGGAGACCTGAAACTTTAAAGCAAGAGGTCAAGTCTGTGTCTCTGGACATTTCATGAGATGTCAACACTGTCTTGGATCCCATTTTGATTGTCATGCTTTATGGCTTTAGCATCCAGGGCTTCTACAATAATTGCCGTCTCATTGGCTTCCTGCATGCAAGCAAACATAATATAGCTCTCAATGACATCCTTTCATCTCTTCAACCATTGGAGCATGTGTGCACAAAGACAGAATCTATTGTTTTTTGTATACATGGTCAAAGCTAGTGAACGAGCGAGCACAGAATAGAATGGAACCAAATGGGAAGGGGGAAACACCACCAGCAGAATAGAAGTGAGAATGAGATCAAGGAGAGGGGGAGAAGGAGATGGGGCGAACAAGGTTAAACACAGAAAGAAGAGGAGGGGGAAGGCGGGGATGAAATAAATGGACCAAACCAACCGATAACTAACAAAATAAAAGAGGCGAAGGGGGAGAGGGATGTGATGCTATTTGAAGTGAGTGAAGGGAAGGAGGGGGACCTTACACTAGAGACAGTCTTGGTAATGTACCCCCAGGTCTTTGAAGAAGGAGCCACATTTGAGCCACAATTCTCGTTCAGTCTTGAAGTTGGCCAGATATTGTTTTCTGGCCTTCCTGAGAGAGGACTCACTTGTTCTAGGCTTTGTGGAATGATCTGAGTGGAATTTGTGGAATGATCCTTCGGTCGGTTTTTTGCCTTCCAGGAAGTGAGGGGAAGTACAGTAGTTTGAAGGCAAATGCTTAACCAAATAATTATGTGTGAACAGGGGTGAGAGGGTGCTTATGATAACTGCAGACGAGATGGTATAAATCTGTCCGTAAGGGAAAGCAAGCTTGTGTGTAAGGCTCTACATGCAATATTAATATCAGGAGACGTGGAAACGAAGGACTACACTTGACATGAGAGGGCACCTTGCAGTCCCTGCCAGTTACCTTTGGTGAACTGCCAGATTATACGGTGCTGAGGCAGCTCTCCATCAATATCCAGAGATATGTTGACTCTCACAAGCACATGATCAGATGAACCAATCGGAGCAGAAGAGAAACAGGATACATTCGTAGGAATATATGTCATTACCAAGTTCCAGAAGTTAGGACGTGCCACTGGGAGAAATCTGGACTAGAAAAGGTCACTTCATTGGGTGAGGCTCATGGTGCCTTATCTATCATCAAAATATATAATAGGCCAATGTTGTATGTCTGTCTGTCTATCTCACCTCGGAACATGGAAACGCTCCTCGAAAAAAATGAAATATAAAGTAAAAGTTGCTTCGAATTAATCCAAACATGCAAGAAAATTATAATGTTTTTCAATCAGACCAAAAAATTGATCCCAGGCGGTGTATTGGCAAAGAACCATTGGCTCGATCACTCCAGGTAATTGTTTTTCTTTAATGTTAAGAAATATATATAAACCTCCCATTTTTGAGCCCTTTCAACCAGCGCAAGAATAAAAGGCTTCCCCTTTTCACCCCTCAGCCAAATTGGGCTTAGGGGTATTGTTTAATACCGTGGTATTTTTACTATGGTATTCTGCTAGTGTAAATTAATGACCTTTCTGGACAACAGGTCCCCCCTACCTCCCACCTCCTCCTCAAATATGCCTCCTCCCCACTTCCTCTCCCTACCATCACATACCTCCACCTCCTCCAACCTTCGACTATGCTCTACCCTCCTCAAACAACACCTCACTGTGCCTCTTCCCATCACCATCAAACCTTTTGTCCTCCTCAGCCTTCCCTTTCTCCTAACTCTTCTGCAATCTCCGACACACTATCAACAGCTCTCCCTACCTCCCCCTCTCACCCCTCATCTTACCCTACCCCTCCCCTCCCCTGTCATGCACCCGGTGCTCCCCCTCCCTCTTCCTTAACGGTATGGACATCAAACATCCGGGGCCTTCGCTCAAACCTGACTGATCTCTCCATACAGGTTGCTTCTGACAAACCAGATGTAATCTGCTTAACAGAAACTTTCCTCCTTTAAGATGTCTCTGATTCTTTAATATCTCTTCCTGGTTACTCCCTCCTCCTCTGGTATGATAGACCTGAGCCTCGTCCTGGTGGTGGGTTTGCTATCTTTATCAAAAACTCTCTTCCTCACTCTCTTTGCACTGCCCTCTCTCCACCCACCCCCAGGAGTACCTCTGGCTATGGCTTCCTCTCCGCTCCCAACTTTTGTTCATATGTGTTCTGTACCATCCTCCAAAGAGTTATGACTCCATTTACTCTCCCTGTCTGACAACATGGACCAACTTATATCCACTCATCCCAACTATCTCTTCCTCATATGTGGCGACTTCAACTGTCATCATACCAGCCGGCTGGGTGTGGGTTCCTCTCACACCAGCCATGGCACCTCAGCAAAGGACTTCTGCGACTCACTGGGACTGACACAATCTGACAATTTCCCGACCGGATCTCAGTCAATGGAGTATCTTCTCTTCTAGACTTGGTTATGACAAACTTCCCGGCAAATGTCTGCCGCTCTTCTTCTGCTCCAATCAGTTCTTCTGATCATTTCCTTGTTAAAGTGAATATCTCTCTGGCCATTCTCAGAGAGCCTCGTCAGCGCCGACGAGTCTGGCATTTCACTCAGGCTGACTGGCACTGTCTTCAAGCAGCCATCAATCATCTGGACTGGTCTCCCATCTCTATTGCCTCTGACATCAACTCCTCCTGGGAATTCTTCCAAAGTAAACTGCTCTCTCTCATGCACAGATTTATCCCATCTCGTCTTCAGTTGTCATACCCTTCCTCCCATCCATGGTACACTGAAGCTTGTGGTGAGGCAGTTGACATGAAGCAACTTTCCATCACCTCATGGAAGGCAAATCCAACTGAAGGAAATCTCAGTTCCTTCACAAAGCTTGGAACAAGTGTGTGTCTACCCTCTCAAACCTGCCTCCCTCCTCCAAATCTTGGTGGCGTCTGGTCAAATCTGTTTCTGGTGTTTGTTCCCCTTCCATCCCATCCCTTACCTCAAACGGCTGCACAGCTGACACCGCATGGGAAAAAGCCAAATGCCTCCACTCTGTGTTTGCCTCAAAATATTGTGTCCCGAACCCATCTCTCTCTATACCCACCTTTCCCAGTCGAACCCAGCTGCTCCAGGACTATGTGTCCTTCTCTTCTGACAAGGTGCAGCCGCCTCACTGCAGCCTCCTCACTCTCTGAAGACCTGGACAAAATCACAGACTGGTCAAACAAGTGGAACATGCCTTTCAATCCTGACCAATCTCACACTCTTACTATGTCTCTCCGAAAAGACCGACTGGACAACCCTCCCATCTACTTTCTCAACAATCCTCTCCAAGAAGTTCTGTCGCTCAAGCTTTTGGGTCTCACTATCTGCCAGGATCTTTTCTGGCAAAACCACATTTCCAAGCAGGCCTCCAAAGCCAGTCGCCGACTGGGCATCCTCCGTCGTGTGAAGTCCTTCCTTGGCACACCTGAGCTCCTCACCACATACAAGGCTTTCATCCGCAGCTCAATGGAATACTGTTCTCCCCTATCGGCCGGTGCTCCTGCCTCACACCGAGCTCGGCTTCACGCAGTTGAAGCCAAAGCTTTCAGAATCATTGGAATCTCCTGCGATGAAGCTATCTCCGAGGGCCTTTCACTCACTCACCGCAGGCAGGTAGGTGGTCTTTCTGTCTTCTACCGACTCCTCTCCGGCCATGCTCCCCCAGCTCTATCTGTGCTCTGTCCCCCAAATATTCCTTCAGGTCGCACAAGATCTGACAGCAACCCTCTTATGGTTAAACTGCCGAAATCTAGGCTCTCTGCTCACCTTCACTCTTTAATACCTCTTTTCTCCTGCCTCTGGAACAAACTCCCTCACTCCCTTCAATCCCATTCCTCCCTCCAGGTCTTTAAAACAGCTGTTCACCACCATCTCTTGTCTTCCCCCATCCAAAACCTTGATCTCTTCTACCCCCGCTAATTCACCCCAGATCCAACTTTTTTGAAATTCACTTGTTATTGTTATTGCTTGGAACAAGTGTGAACAAGTGTGAAATATAACATGTTATTGCAAGGAATTCTTTCCTGGAAGTCCTAGCAATGTCAATGTGTTTCACACCTCTCCCTCCCCCCTTCCCGTTCCTCTTCCCCCCCAAGCCCTCTCCCTCCCTCAGATCTCCTGATGTCCCTGCTCTCAAATGTTGTACTTGTGTGTTTCCCTCTCTTTCCCCATCTTGTCTCCCGCTCCCTTTATCTTATGTTTTATGTGTCAGTTTGTCTTTTTGTGATTAATGTCAGCTCTTACACGAGCCTCGATCTTGTATACAAAAAAAAGGATTTTGAAAAGCGAGTCTGAATGTGTCGTCGGTAAAAATATAAGGATAATTAATTTTCTCAACCAAATGTTGAAAGAGTTATGCCAGCGTTCGGAAAAAAGATGGACATGTGCATGGAACCACCCTCTTCAATCCACTGCAGCAACTAGAATGTAACTAGATGATTATTTAGTAACATCATACCAAAGTCACCGTGCAGGAGTTGATGTGGCTATGTCTCCTCGTTATTATTCTTAATCCAAACTTTTGGGAAAATTATATATTTTTTCTATCAGACCAAAAAATTGAACAAGAGCGGTATATAAGCAACAGGCCGCTGCCTCAATTACTCCCGAATTTTTTTTTTTGCAATTCAGCCATAAGGCTGGGATATTTTGATTTAAAAAAATCATTCATTCATTCATCGAGCTGGGCATGATGTAAAAGCCACATAAATTGGCTTTGCAATGGAGTGCAGTGGGATTGTATGTTTTCACCTTTGACAATGTTGTTCAGATATACTGGAGTTTGAGTGCAATGTATGTTATCCATTAGAAGTCGACAATAGTATGTATTTTTTTTGTTGTTGGAAGCAGGCAAAAGCAAAAGAGACCCTTGTAATGAAGAGGAACACTTGAAACCTCAGCTGCACCTTATTTCCTTCCGCGGAGCATATTCTTTAGCTATGCGTTTGCAGAGCCTTGTACTCCGCTGTGTTTGTATACAACTGACTGATAACTCTATAACTCATATTACCTTCATTGATAACCTGCCATTTGAACTTTCAAACTCAACGACGTGATTCAATTACCAAAAGGTGTACCTTCTGTCTGTTGCAGTTTAATGTACATCCTGATGGCAACTCTTTAAGATAACAATTGTTGCATACTCGCTTTTGCATGAGCGAAGGCTTCCCTAGTCAAAAAAAATAGGGGGAAAATAGGAGAAAGGGAAAAATACGTACAAATTTTTTTCCTGACTTTTCTCCATATGAAAAAAATACATTTCAAATAGCCAGTTTTGGACCAAAAATAGCATATGTCATGAAAAAACAGCATTGAAATAGATTTGGTGCCAAAATTTGGTGTTTTAACTTACTAGTAAACCCGCTCACAACGGGAGCGGCAGGTGGAGTCATGTTATTATACTTTTTATATTTGCCAATTTTTATTACTTTTACAATATATTAGATCAGGTCATTGAAATAATCAGAACATGAATGATATAATAACATGTTTTATCAAGTCATTTAAAGGATCAGAACATGCATGACATAACATGTTCGATCAGGTCATTTAAAGGATCAGAACATGCATGACATAACGTGTTCGATCAGGTCATTTAAAGGACCAGAACATGCATGAAATAACATGTTCGATCAGGTCATTTGAAGGATCAGAACATGCATGACATAACATGTTCGATCAGGTCATTTAAAAAGGTCAGAACATGCATGAAATAACATGTTTGATCAGGTCATTTAAAGGATCAGAACATGCATGACATAACATGTTCGAACAGGTCATTGAACGGATCAGAACATGCATGAAATAACATGTTGGATCAGGTCATTTAAAGGATCAGAACATGCATGACATAACATGTTCGATCGTGTCATTTAAAGGATCAGAACATGCATGAAATAACATGTTCGATCAGGTCATTTGAAGGATCAGAACATGCATGACATAACATGTTCGATCAGGTCATTTAAAAGGGTCAGAACATGCATGAAATAACATGTTCCATCAGGTCATTTAAAGGATCAGAACATGCATGACATAACGTGTTTGATCAGGTCATTTAAAGGATCAGAACATGCATGAAATAACATGTTTGATCAGGTCATTTAAAGGATCAGAACATGTATGACATAACGTGTTCGATCAGGTCATTGAAAGGGTCAGAACGTGCATGACATTATAATATGTTAGATCAGGTCAATGAAAGGATCAGATGTGCATGATATTATAACATGTTAGATCAGGTCATTGACGGGAACAGAACATGCATATTTTAACATGTTAGATCAGGTCATTGAAAGGATCAGAACGTGCATAACATTATAACATGTTAGATCAGGTCAATGAAAGGATCAGAACGTGCATAACATTATAATATGTTAGATCAGGTCAATGAAAGGATCAGAACGTCCATGACATTATAATATGTTAGATCAGGTCAATGAAAGGATCAGAACGTGCATGACATTATAACATGTTAGATCAGGTCAATGAAAGGATCAGAACGTGCATAACATTATAATATGTTAGATCAGGTCAATGAAAGGATCAGAACGTCCATAACATTATAATATGTTAGATCAGGTCAATGAAAGGATCAGAACGTGATTGACATTATAACATGTTAGATCAGGTCATTGAAGGGAACAGAACATGCATGACATTATACTATGTTAGATCAGCTCATTGAAAGGATCAGACCGTGCATGACATTAAAACATGTTCGATTAGGTCATTGAAAGGGTCAGACCGTGCATTATATTATGACATGTTCGATCAGGTCATTGAAAGGATCAGAACCTGCATATTTTGACATGTTAGATCAGGTCATTGAAAGGATCAGAACGTGCATAACATTATAACATGTTAGATCAGGTCATTGAAAGGATCAGAACATGCATGACATAACATGTTAGATCAGGTCATTGAAAGGATCAGAACATGCATGACATTATAATATGTTAGATCAGATCAATGAAAGGATCAGATGTGCATGATATTATAACATGTTAGATCAGGTCATTGAAAGGATCTGAACATGCATGATGTTATAACATGTTATATCAGGTCATTGAAAGGATCAGACCGCACATGACATTATAACATGTTGGATCAGATCACCGAAAATGTATCATTAATATTACAGTTTGCCATGGTCATAAGTGTTGTTATTACCTTTGTAATGAAAAGTGGCTTTGGAAAAACACCACAAAAAAAAACGCCTTGGAAGAACTCCATGTTAGCGGCAGGAACGATCGTGTTATTAATACTTGTGGGGTATACAGACTACAGTAGATCTACGATCAGGTGCGTTCGGCGACATGATAAGCATTGAGTGATGTCCGGATCCCTCCATCTTTCTTTATTTCGTGTTATAAACAGCATTAGCGACTGTTTAAAAAGCTAATCAAACGTGTTTGTGGTTTATAATATTTTTACTGCTAGTAGAGGCTGTTGGGCCGTTGCTCCCACTAAAACGCCATGATAAGCTATTTATAAACGTTGACACGACGTTTGTTCAAGGAGGAAAAACCCCTTGAGGAGGTGGGACATTATTAGTATTAATATTGTTTTGTAATAACATTAATATTATGCTATTATCATTCGTTTTGTTATTAGAAGTAGCCTTGAAAAAAACGGCATGATAAAGCTAACTTAACATGGATATACACCTCAACACGCAACCCCATTGGCGGCAATGGCGGGGAAAACCTGCTTGGGAGAGAAAACTCCTTGGGGAGGGGGGCAAATGAATGCGCTACAACCTTCATTGTGTAACCCTTCGTCATCCTGTCAAGTTTGGTTGAGATTGGATAAGTAACGACAGAATGTATTGCGTTCAAAGAATCATCAGACAGACAGACACCAAATTGCGTATTTTAGTATGATGATGTCAAACAGATTTGGTATCAAAAAGATAGGTCCAGGAAAATAATTTTAAAAGTTTGGTGTTTGGTTGGTTTGTTTGGTTTTGTTGTTTTTGTTTAAAATGTTTTTTTCCCGCCGAGCAATGAGATCGGTGGGAAAAAAACCAAGGAAAGAAAAATACTTCTAAAATAGCAACAAACTTGGTGCAAAGAATTAAGTCCAGGAAAATAGTGAAAAAATAGCAATAAAATTATGATAAAAAAAACAAAGTACTAAATTTTTTTAGTGGAAAATAGCATTGCAACCACCAAAGTCTCCAAAATAGTAAGAAAAAAAAATAGGAATGGAGAACCTATATTTTTTCTATTTTTTGAAAAGAGTTTAAAGAGAGCTGAAATACCAAAAATAGGATAAACCGCCAAAAATAGGGGGAATTTTTTTTCTTAATGCAAATCGAGTCGGGTTTGTATAGGAAAATAAATAAAAACCTGCAGGTGATTTATCCCCCGGGCTACCAAGAAAATATCTGGAAAAAGGATGCGAGTTTTACATAATTCTTCACAATTAAACCTTAGTGCAACAGCCAACACAGGTGTGTGCGAGGGTTATCTGTGTCTATCCAATTCCGTTACATTTGCCTCGTTTAGGTTGGAGGAAAGTGTTGGAAAAATAAAATAAAAATTCTAATCATTGTTGACATTTATCGGAGTATATATGTTGATGAACATTGTCTATCAATTTGTTGATGAACCAAAGAGTGCAGAAATTATTTATTTTTATTGGATGATGAATGACACCAAGTCGCACCACTTCACAACAGAGGTGAATCCCATTAAGGTTTTTTTTCTGGGCAGCTAAGTAACATTGCTCACACATTTATTGATATCAGGGCAAAATATGTCGGCCAAGCTCTTTCACTAGTCTATTGGGACAATTTGAATAGATAGTGGTGTCCAGCTTGTATTGACAAAAATGCGGTCTCTTAGCTTCTTAGGTCTTAATGTAGCCGAGAAGCATCTGGCCCTGAGCACATAGATAAATTGTTTAGGTGTTTATGCTAAGTATGGGAGCCCAGCCCATATGTTCAACTGTAAGTTGGTTGCATCCTCGAGCTTCGTCACCCAAAGCTCTGCTGAATATAGAAACTTGTGATATGTGGATAGAGACAGAAACATAGCATCGCCTCTGGCAAATGAGTCATGTGAAAATATGGACCGAATTGTTCAATCTGCGAAAAGTCATTCTACTGTGCTGGGGGTTAAGCAATGGCTGCTGCACTGCAACACTGCCAGTACCTTTGGCCCCATGAGCCTCTTATCCAATAGCCCTCTGGGAAAGTGGGCATTAGATGGAAGTTTGATTGATATGATACCGATGCATATAAATTAATTCATGTTTCACACATGGCTGTTGGTTTGCATCATTGCTGGGAGCACAGCCTGCCAATGATGCAGTGCACACTCTAGGTTAGGGCAAGAAATTGGAATTTGGTCAAGGTGCTGGTGATGCTTCCACTCTTCATCTAAAAGGCTCCATGGGTTATTTACCTTCAGCAAATAATGCTAGCAGATGGTGCCCTGCAGCTTAGTGTTGTCCGAGTAACCGATGGTGCACTTTGCGATGCAAAATCCTGCCTGCGAAGCACCAATTCGACAATTTATATTTGGGTTGGGACTAGAACCCAGGCTAGGCAAATAAAAGATAAGTATGCTACCTCTGAATCATCTTTTTGGTCTAATGTACATGTATATCAATCATATGGGGATGTACATTGGGGATGTTCAGTAAAGGACGTCTGGTGAGAACATCCATCCTACATGATGTTCATGCACTAAAACTGAAAGGCACGTATACAGTAGATCCCTGGCGTGACTTTTCTTTCCCACTCTCTATGAAGCAGAGTTGATTCCTCGGCTCTGCAGTAATGTAGGCTGGAATCTATTTCCAGCATATCGAGGGCATGCTATCCTGCGTAGCCTTGAATGTTTGGAATAAACTATATATATATATATATTTTATATATATATATATATATATATATATATATATATATAAATAAATATATATATATATATATATATATATATATATCTATATATATATATATATATATATATATATATATATATATATATATATATATATATATATATATATATGTAGTAGGGTGGTGCTCAAAATAATTTTTTTTAAATATTTACTGGGACAAGGCTTTATGTTGTTCCTTTTGTTCCAAAATGAAAAGACACCAAATATGAAAGCAATCTGATTTTATTTAGGGGTGCCACATCAGCCTTCAAACTAAAGGTGTCTACAAAACTTTTCTATATATGGATCGAAAGCAAAACCAGAAGTTTGTTTTATGAAAATCCACCCTCCACTCACTTTCTTTGTATTCTAGCAAACACAAGTTACAATAGCTGCACAAATAGCACTATATTGCTATGAAAACTCAAATTCAATGATAACAATCCAAATGTTCAGTTCATAAAATGAAGAGACACCATATCACATAATATTAAAAAACCCAAATATAATGAGAAATGTAACTCCTATTTCTGGGCCTGTTTCACCACTGTTGCCTTTCTGGCATCGGGTTACATCTTCCTGTGAGCAGCAACAACTTGGAGCAGAGCTTGCTTTTGCTCTTCATCCTTTGTAAGGAGCTTATTGTAGTCTTGTATCAATGCGACACCCCTTTCTGCCCTGTCGTTCACCACGACTAAGCCACTGGCGGCTTTCTTTGCTTCCTGAAAGCTGGTTTCTTGCTCCCATGAACCAGGATCCTTATCCATCCAATCAGTTGGGGTCCCTAGGATGCTGAAGAAATGCTTGGTGTGTTTTGTTATGAGGCCAGCGATTGACAGGGCGGTTCCTCGTTTGATAGCTGGTCTCTTTGGAGAGGGGTTTTCACCGTCATTTTTCAATGCTTCAATCATATTGATCTTGCTTTCTTTGTCAATTCTGGTGTCAAAGAATGCAAATGCCACTAGTACTGGGCTCATGTACCACGTGTGGCGGCCAAGTGCCTTCAAGGCTGCCTGAGCCATCTTCTGATTGATTTGTTCAAACTGCGACTTCAGGAGTGACAATGTTGATAGGCCTTCTTTTCTTGGGACGAGATATCCCACCATCAGATGATGAAGAACCAGCCTGTGCCGTGGTCTCAGAGTCAGAGTCTGAGTCTGTGACTTCCATAGCAGTAGCACCCTTCATGACCATTTCCTGTCTCTTATTTTCCTTCTCTGCCTTAGTCTTCTCCTTTTCTTCCCTTTCTTTCTTTCGCTTCGTTTTTGCTTCCAACACAGTGTCTGCAGATCCCATTGAAGCCTTCCTCTCTGAGAATTGATCGTGAAGAAACTTCCTGTCCTCGGGGTTGGTGATTATGGCCTCCGAATCTGCATGCCTAAGATCAAACGTCTTCTCCAAGGAGGCCTTGAAGGATGCTTCCTTTTTCTCTTGGGTCGCACCACCCTGCTTTGCACCTTTTTGGAGGCTCCTCCATTCTTCATATAGCCTCTCCAAACGATGGATGCAGTGCTGCTTCGTCGTTGTAGGTAGGTGAGCTTTTTCCCAGAACTTCACAACCTCTTCAATAGTGAGGGTTGCACTCTCCCTGGCAGTGCGATTCTCCTTCTTCAGGTGATGGAAAAACAGGACAAGAGATTGATGCACAGTCGGGAGCTTGGCACCTTTGATGGCATCTCCAGAAGTGGACCCAATGAGATACACATTATCCTGAGCCCGAGTTTTCAATGAAACACTGGTACTAGCACATGCCATATCTGCAAAATACGCAAGAATGTGGGTAAAATCCTGTTAATTCTTACTCCACAGGGCCACTCTCTACAAAAGAGCCACAGTCAATAAGTTAGGCCTCCATATTACACACTAAAAAAGCGTACCCCTGACCCCGGGAACCTGTACAAAACATGCATGAAAATTGCCCAGATAGTGATCATAGGAAGTCTCAAAACTGTATGTATAATATATTGTATATAACTATATATATAATGTATAATGTGTATTTATGTATATTTATTATTTAATGTATATTTTATGTATAAATTTAATGTATATTTAATTATAATGTATATATATTGTATAACTATATATTTATTTATTATATTTAAATTTTTAATATATTATATTTATTTTTAATATATTATTTAATGTATTATATTTGTCTATATTTGTATAATTGTCTATCGTATAATTGTATATATAATGTATAATATAATATATATTATTATTATTTAATGTATATTTACTATATATTTATTTTTAATATTATATTTAATGTATATATATAATTATGTATTTATTTTGTGTATATACAGCCCAAAAAATGGGAATTCCTATTTTTGCATGGGGGAAAATTCATCACTGATGTGGCACCCCTAAATATTATTGGATTCCATTCAAATTTGGTGTGGTTTCCTTTGACACTAAAAGGAACAAACATAGACCATGTCCCGGAGAAACGCTGCATTTTGATTTTTTGAAGCCCACCCTAATATGTAGCTATATACATATAAAAGACAATTTTTCTCTCTCTCACTCTCTCTCCCTCCCTTTGTGTGTATGTATTATATGCACAGCTACATCTTTTAAGTTACAAACTTCAAACTCAGTATACAAAATCAACTTTGTGTGGGGGGTAACATTGGCTATGTGGCTGTGGGCTCACACGGAAGATTGGTGGGCTGGGAGAGCATAAATTCTCCATGTAAATGTGTATCGTGTAGCGCCACCTGGTGGTGGCAGAGGGTATTACAATTTCCTTTTTTACCTTGGTAATGCTGAGGTTAAAGCATTCTTCACGTGGGTAAATTTGTCCTCCTCCTCCTTCTCTCCCACTTTCCCCTTAAGGTTATTATTATTATTATGAAGACGATGTTACCGTATTAATAAACGGAAGCTAATTCCCCTTCCCCTCTCTTCCCTCTCCCTTTCCCTTCCCCCTTTGCCTCTCTCTTCACCCCCTGCCATCCCTCCCCCTCACGGGAAACACTGGGTACTTCAGCTAGTGTGTATATATATATATATATATATATATATATATATATATATATATATATATATATATATATATATATGTATGTATATATATATATATATATATATATATATATATATATATATATATATATATATATGTTGGAACCCATCTGTGGATCGGTCCCATCGGCCGATGGGTCTGACCCGTTTGCGGATCCGCAGATGGGTCGCCCATCGGCCGATGGGCGACCCATCTGTGGATGCACGAGAAATGACAATGCAGACCCATCGGCCGATGGGTCTGCGCCATCTGCGGATGTGTTGTTCACCTTGAAGGAATGTGTTGACAGAATGGTGCTCTTCAATCAGGTACACAGTCATTGGAATTACATTTATGACATCAATTGCTTATTTTTAGGTTCAAATAAACATACTCATCCACCATTGATGCATACACATTCCTTCAAGGTGAACAACACATCCGCAGATGGCGCAGACCCATCGGCCGATGGGTCTGCATTGTCATTTCTCGTGCATCCACAGATGGGTCGCCCATCGGCCGATGGGCGACCCATCTGCGGATCCGCAAACGGGTCAGACCCATCGGCCGATGGGACCGATCCACAGATGGGTTCCAACATATATATATATATATATATATATATATATATATATATATATATATATATATATATACATATATATATATATACATACATATACAGTATATCTATAGGCTGGAATCTTGTATATAGTATACATACATGTATATTGTATATATATATATATATATATATATATATATATATATATATATATATATATATATATATATATATATATATATATATATATATATATATATATACAGTCACGTGAAAAAGTAAGTACACCCCATGTAAAGTTTTGACTTTTTCAACATATATCAACATACAGCTATTTGATCATCATTTCAACAATATTGATAGATAAAGGTGATATAATATAACAAATATCATGAAACATTTACATTTTGGAGTCCATTGTATAATTTAAATAACTATAAATGCAAATTTTGCATGTGGAAAAAGTAAGTACACCCCTACATTTATCACTACTTCAAATACCTAAAATTAGAATCAGGTGCACCAGCTCAGGTGCAAATGATTAGAACATCATTAGAGAGGATCTTGGAGGAACCTGTCTTATTTAAACCTCAGACATTTAGTTTGGTTTGCACTTTGTTGTTGAAGTGTGCGGCGGCACCATGCCTAGATCAAAAGAGCTCTCTGAGGCCTTCAGAAAGAAGGTTATAGATGCCTACGAGTCTGGGAAGGGATTTAAAATGATCTCCAAACAATTTGAAATCAATCATTCGACTGTCCGGAAGATCAACTACAAGTGGAGAAGATTACAAACAACTGCCAACTTGTTCAGGCCAGGCCGCCCCAGCAAGTTCAGCCCGAGAGCAGACCGCAAGATGCTGAAAGAAGTCTCGAAGAACCCCAGAATGTCATCACGGGACCTACAGGTAGCTCTTGCCAATGTTGATGTCAAAGTGCACGAGTCTACCTTTAGAAAGAGGCTGCACCAATATGATCTACATGGGAGGTGTGCCAGGAGGAAACCTTTGCTGTCCAGAAAGAACATCAGAACAAGACTAAAGTTTGCCAATGAACACCGAGGCAAAGACCAGCACTTCTGGAACAATGTGCTCTGGATAGATGAGTCAAAGGTAGAGCTATTTGGCCCCAGTACCAGAAGACATGTTTGGCGAAAACCAAAGACAGCATTTGACCACAAGAACCTGATACCAACTGTAAAGCATGGTGGTGGAAATATTATGGTTTGGGGCAGCTTTGCTGCATCAGGCCCTGGACAGCTCACCATCATAGAATCCATGATGAATTCCTCATTGTACCAGAGGGTGCTTGAGGATAATGTGAGGCCATCTGTCGGAAAGTTGAAGCTCAACCGAAGGTGGACCTTGCAACATGACAATGACCCTAAACATACCAGTAAATCCACCAAGGAATGGCTGAAAAGAAAGAAATGGTGGCTTCTGGAATGGCCAAGTCAAAGCCCGGATCTAAATCCCATCGAGATGTTGTGGGGAGATTTGAAACGAGCTGTGCATGCAAGAAACCCCTCAAACATCGCACAGCTGAAATAATTCTGCATGGAGGAGTGGGCTAAAATTTCTCCCAGTCGATATCAGAGACTGGAAGACAGTTATAAGAAACGCCTACTTGAGGTTGTTTCTGCCAAAGGGGGCAATACCACCTATTAGAGCCAAGGGTGTACTTACTTTTTCCACATGTGAAATTTGCATTTATGTTTATTTAAATTATACAATGGACTACAAAATGTAAATGTTTCATGATCTATATTATAATAGGCGAAGGTGATTATGTTGGACGTCTGTCCGGGGGTGTGGCTTACTCGGTTTGCAGAGTAGCTCCACCCATAGCTCCACCCATTCTTGGAGAGGCTTCATGTAAACAAATATCCACCATTTTATTAACTCGAATAGCTTTGAGGCCTGTTTAGTTAGGCCCGTGCTGTCTTTCTCTCTCACACAGGTTTATTTCGATTCTAATTCGATATATCATTTCATTTTTAACAGTCGCTAACATAGTGTTAGACTCGGTTGAAAAAAAACGGGAAGAGAATCCCAAGAAAGTTTCCGTTTATAGAACGAAATGATTTCTCAAAGGCCTGTAAACTAAACGCCCATTTTATCGAATTCACCATCTGATTTAATTTTTATCGATGGTTTTAGACTCGGTGTCAGAAATAATTGAGAACATTCACGCACGCACAGGAAATTGCCGAGATATATTTATAAAAATCGCGCCATGATGATACACAAAAATACACCGCCTAAAATAACAGTTGGGGAAAATGTCGACATATATTAAAAATTCGCTGTTTCTTTTCGTTAAGATATATTACTTTTACGT
Source organism: Myxine glutinosa (assembly GCF_964187855.1). Classification (NCBI taxonomy): domain Eukaryota; kingdom Metazoa; phylum Chordata; class Myxini; order Myxiniformes; family Myxinidae; genus Myxine; species Myxine glutinosa. The sequence goes on from NC_136271.1 coordinate 68,870,909, forward strand.
TTTATGAGAGTCGGCACAAAAACGACATGTATATCTTCGTTCTTTCTAATTTCATTCAACATTATTATCCGGAAGTAAAATATGTTTCAGGAAATTACCGAGAGATATGTCTTCGTTTTTTTTTATTAGTTATGTGCGCATACACTTTAAATAGTTTTGGCAATAGGGTTTGGCAAGGAGTGTGAGGAGTTGTAGAGGAGTGTGAGGAGGTATTGGAGAGGAGTGCGAGGAGGCATTGGAGAGGAGTTCGAGGAGGCATTGGAGAGGAGTGCGAGGAGGTATTGGAGAGGAATGCGAGGAGGTATTGGAGAGGAATGCGAGGAGTTATTGGAGAGGAGTGCGAGGAGGTATTGGAGAGGAGTGTGAGGGACTGGAGAGGAGTGTGAGGGATTTGAGAGGAGTGCGAGGGATTGGAGAGGAGTTTGAGGGATTGGAGAGGAGTGTGAGGGATTGGAGAGGAGTGTGAGGGATTTGAGAGGAGTGCAAGGGATTGGAGAGGAGTGTGAGGGATTGGAGAGGAGTGTGAGGGATTGGAGCAGAGTGTGAGGGATTGGAGCGGAGTGTGAGGGATTGGAGCGGAGTGTGAGGAATTGGAGAGGAGTGTGAGGGATTGGAGAGGAGTGTGAGGGATTGGAGAGGAGTGTGAGGAGGTGTTGGAGAGGAGCGAGGGTTGGAGATTGAGGAGTGATGGAGAGGCAAGTGAGGAGCGATTGGAGAGGAGAGTGAGGCGCGATTGGAGAGGCAAGTGAGGTGCGATTGGAGGGGAGTATGAGGAATTGAAGAGGAGTGTGAGGGATTTGAGAGGAGTGTGAGGGATTGGAGAGGAGTGTGAGGGATTGGAGAGGAGTGTGAGGGATTGGAGAGGAGTGTGAGGGATTGGAGAGGAGTGTGAGGGATTGGAGAGGAGTGTGAATGGTTGGAGAGGTGTGTGAGGGGTTGGAGAGGAGTGTGCGGGGTTGGAGAGGAGTGTGAGGAGTTGGCGAGGAGTGTGAGGGGTTCGCCAGGAGTGTGAGGGGTTCGCCAGGAGTGTGAGGGGTTGGAGAGGAGTGTGAGGCGGTATTGCAGAGAAGTGTGAGGAGGGTTTGGAGAGGAGTACGAGGAGGTATTGGAGAGGAGTACGAGGAGGTATTGGAGAGGAGTGCGAGGAGGTATTGGAGAGGAGTGTGAGGAGGTATTGGAGAGGAGTGTGAGGAGGTATTGGAGAGGAGTGTGAGGAGGTATTGGAGAGAAGTGTGAGGAGGTATTGGAGAGGAGTGTGAGGAGGTATTGGAGAGGAGTGTGAGGAGGTATTGGAGAGGAGTGTGAGGAGGTATTGGAGAGGAGTGTGAGGAGGTATTGGAGAGGAGTGTGAGGAGGTATTGGAGAGGAGTGTGAGGAGGTATTGGAGAGGAGTGTGAGGAGGAGTGGTATTGGAGAGGCATGAGGGTGGAGAGGAGTGAGGGGTCACATATTATGTGAAATAAATAAGTTGTGTTCATTACACCATTTTAACCATTTTGTAAAATTTAATGTGCAGCATCTAAATCAAGATGTCCAAATGTCACACACCATACCCGTGGGATTCCCACGGGTGACCCCACTAGTATTTGTTATATTATATCACCTTTATCTATCAATATTGTTGAAATGAAGATCAAATAGTTGTATGTTGAAATATGTTGAAAAAGTCAAAACTTTACATGGGGTGTACTTACTTTTTCACGTGACTGTATATATATGGCTGGTTCAAACTAGAACGACACTCTTCGACGTCACAACGTCACCCGATATGCCTCAGCCCAGATTATTACATATTTATAATACTTGTACCAAGTTTGCTTTAAATCCATACAGCTCTTCTCAAGTTATCACATTTTTACCTGAAATGACCTCTGACCTTTGACCTCGGGATCCCAAAATCTAATCAGTTAATCTTTACATAATTATACATATGTGTACCAAGTTTGAATTGGATCACTTCAGCCGTTCTCAGGTTATAGACCTATTACAGATTTTGACTTTGACCTTTGACCCCAAAGTCTAATCAGTTAATGTTTACATCATTATACCAAGTTTGAATTAGATCACTTCAGCAGTTCTCAAGTTATAGACCTATTAGAACTTTGACCTTTGACCTTTGAACATTGCCCACAAAATCTAATCAGTTAATCTTTACAGAATGATACATATCTGTACCAAGTTTGAATTAGATCACTTCAGCCGTTCTCAAGTTATAGACCTATTACAGACTTTGACCTTGGACCTTTGCCCCCAAAATATAATCAGTTCATCTTCACATCATTCTACATAAGTGTACCAAATTTTGGTCAGAATCCCATCACTGGTTCACAAGTTATCGCGGTAGCAGGATTTTTTTTTACCAAACATGACCTCTCACCTTTGGCCCTTGACCTCGTGACCCAAAATATAACCAGTTCATTTTTACCTCATTATACATACCTGCACCAAGTTTGACTAAGATCCGTTTAGCCGTTCTCTAGTTATCGCGGTAACGAAAACCTATCACGGACGGACGGACGGACAGCCGGACGGACAACCTGAAAACATAAGGCCTCCGGCGACTTTGTCAACGGAGGCATAAAAATCATCAATTGAATTCCTCTTTTTTCTACTTTTCATTGCACATTCAAGGTTGTCGTCTAGCCCCGTTTAATGTTGTGATCGTAAGATCGAAAATCTATTCGGTTTTAATTATTTGGCAGAAAGCACTCCCTTTCGCACTTGTTCTCTCACAATTGGCACCTTTTCCGTGATGTCGAATGTTCCGTGTTGAATGGCCGATGCAGGCACAAAGCGCGTTCGACTGCCAAACAAATCTCCGCTTCCTTCTCACTGCTAAATTGTCCATCAAAACTCGAGTGACACCATTTTTTCAAAAGACACATGATGCATGCTTGCATAGTCACGTGATGCCTTCACCATCCCCCTTTCAACTTTTGGGATCAACATCGTCATTTTTAATGCCGGTTTACCTGCTGAGCTCCTCAGCATCCATCGCACGTTATTGTGTGCTAATGAGTTTGCACAAAATCACGATGCAGTCGCAATCACTGGAGGAATCTGCATGACCTGCATCCAGTCTGGATGAGGACAGAGGTCATCCATTAATATTCTGAATACAGTTGATTGGCTTAACAGGGGAAGCTTTCCACATTCATTTGCTTGGATTTATGGGTCTCTCTCTGAATCGTTTATGAAACCGTTTCGGTCAATTTTGCAGTCGAGAAGCTGATGTATTTGAATTAAAAATTTTTAGAATCTATTTGGGTTTTAAAAATTGTTTTGAGCCATAATGGCGACAGCTTTATAATTTTCGAACATGCAAGCAACACCAACTTGTACAGCTGTCAGGATGGCTGTACTCAATCAAGTCTGATGTCTCCACCGCTGAGCATTGATCATTTGGGAGTCAGTTGTTGAAACATCAGACCTGTGGTTTACAAATCTTCCCAACTACAACCTTTTTTTTTTTTTTTACAAAATTCAAACAATGCTTATATAGTGGGAGCTCCACAATGAACAACCTAAACCACCAAAACAATGATGCAACCTGGAAGATTGAATCTCTTTTGATATATTATATATATATATATATATATATATATATATATATATATATATATATATATATATATATATATATATATATATATATATATATACATATATATATATATACATATATATATATATATATACTGTATATATATATATACATATATATATATATATATATACATATATATATATATATATATTGTTACAGACACGGTTTTAGATGTTAGTTTACCGAGCGGTTTGGTATTACCGCGTCCGCACAGTTACTCCCCGATTAGAACCCTATCCCGCCCGATTCCACTCGACGTTGACCAAGTCACGCTATGCTAAATCAATGAAGGAAAGGACACAACGGCGGGGATAAATGCAACAACACAAGGGGTAGAGTTCTCAAGACCTCCGGAGGAGGATATAATATTGGTGATGCAGAAACGGGTAGATTACACGGTAAGAGGTAAAGCACAGAAAGATGGGCACTTAGACACAGTCTTATCTTATCCCCGACAGACCACAGACAAACGGGACAAGACTGACTTACACAGGGATTGATGGCAAGGAAGGGCAGGCAGTCGATAGCACAAGGTGCACCTTGGCTCAGGGGCAGAATCGACCCGGTCCGGTCCAGAGATGCGGGGAGGTATTGTCGCGCTCGGAGGTGGCGTCCTTTTCTCTCCAAGCTGAGGCGCATCTGACGTCACCTCCCTCTCCCTGCGCATGCCCAGCGGGGAGTGACACGCCCTCGGCCCGTTGTCTCCGCCCCAGATGGAATCGGTCCACCGCCTCCATTGGGTGCGGGGGGTTACCGGGCTCCGCCCTTGACGAGGAGCTGACAACGAGCCCCTGCGTGGTAACCCCGTCGGAGCACATGTTCAATGGCGGCTAACCAAGCCGGAGTGAGGACGCACACTCCCCGCGCCGCCGCCGCTGTTGTTGTTGTTGTTGTTGTACCATGAGGAAGAGCTGCGGGGAGGTATTTGGAGGTCCTAAACTTTCTAACGGTGCCATACAATCACATTCTGGTGCAACGAAGAGTCAGAATTGATGGAAACGAGTCCTTAACTGACATAGACTAAGAATAACTAGCAAGATGTCATATAGTTGTCTACGTGAGATGCGGTGAACCTGGATGCGACATTTAATGGGGGAAATAGGGGAAGGTCGGGGCTACAGAGTGTTGTTTACAGACAATGGGACTAGGGAATGGGGGATTGGGGATAGTTGGGAAGTATTGGGGAAATAGGGGAATATTTACAAGCGGATATGGATGGATCCAAATCCCATATCCGCAACATTGCACCCTTCTCTACCTCGGGGCGTCCCGACCCGATAAATTTTTACTTACTTTAGTGTGGCACTCAGATGTCGTTCCCTCTACTATTAACTCAACCCTGAGTGCGACAGTTTTACAGATGTTCACAAATGAGTAAATATGTCCCCCTGCGACGTTGCACCCTTCTCCTCACAGAAACACGCCCACAGGATAACCGAATCGCAGAAAGAATCCTCAAACTAAACATACAGCCGGTAGGGAGCATTATTTATACAAGACTACACTGATATTTACACTACGATCCAGGACCTGTTTTTGGAGGAACACATGCAGATGTTATGCATAGAGAGAGCACGCATGCCAGCATCGATACACCAACCCACGAGTGCTCTGTGGCCTTACGGCCTTTAATAATGTGCAGAGCACCCCATCCAAGCACCAAAAGCACCACCCCATTATGTACAGTCAGCACCATCCGGTGCACCAATAAAGTGTTCAATAATCACCGGTGGTGTCGCAGCCGGCCGATGTTCTGCCGCTGGTCTTGCCTTGGAGCCCACTTGGTGTTCTGGCTTCCTTCAAAAATAAAGAAAGGCGCCAACCGCGTCCATTTCTAAATTGTGGCCGTCAGGGGGGCCAACTATAAGTGGTTCACCTGTATGGCATAGGCCATAGGTGCCACGTTGACCCAGAGGTCCATCAACGGGTGGTGCTTGGCCGCAAAAGAACTGCGGTCCATGGTGGGCGGCCACAAAAATTGCGGTCCATATGGTGTATCGATCCAGGCAGCAAGCAGCGAAAGTACAGGCCCACAACTGCGGAGCCAGCACCTCTCTCTCCTCTCTCTCTGCCCCAAAGCCAGATCCTCGGAGGTGGGAGACAAAAGAAGAGGACAAGTGAGTAAGGTGGTAAGGGCGCAAAAGTGCACGCAATACAAGGTGATGCACACTGGGGGCACATGGGAACCAGGTGAGACAGGTACGTTCCTACCATACGCCCCCCCCCCCCCACCAGGTAACCTACATTGCCCCTCCCTTACCCCTTACTGTATCCACAAAACACAACACTACCCATAAACATCTACTTTACAAATCAACAAACGTCCCTACTGTCTTCCCCGTTCCTCCCATAAACCAAATTCGTCTTCTCTCCCTCCTAACCAATCAAATTTGCCATTTCCAACTCTCATCACAATTTGCCATCTCCAATTCATCATCAGTCCCTCCTAAGGAGGGAGAGATGGAATCACCCCAATGTCTCATCCACGTCGTGATGCGTCTCACCAATCCACACAGCAATTCTCATTTCCTGCAACACAGAACAAAGAAAACACAGGTGTGGAGTCATCATCATCACCTCAGGTAAGTGGCTGCGTATGGTGCGACAGGTTCATCAATCCTAACTATTTCCTAAATGACTTTAACAACTTTACATTACCCGGGGTCTTTCCCTGCCAATCCATTGGCCAACTTACACTATGGGTTCTAAAAACCAATTCCCATTGACCAAACTGTGGTGCCTCTCAATTTGGGGTCTCACTCCCCCGATTCATCTCCCGGTGCCTTCGCACAATTTCTGGGCTGTGACGTGTAGCTCTCCCAGCAGGTCTACCCACCTGCACACCTCCACCACTGTAGTTGCCACCCGAGCTTACGTGCTCCTCACCCTAACCTAACTAACTGGGGAAGGCCCTCTCGCCCTCTCACCCCCTCAGTGCCCTCTCTGGCACGGGCTGCCCGATCCACACCCGGGATCCTCAGGCACCCACTGACACTAACGGCTCCCAGAGCCCACCTGCGGCCTCACCTGGCCGACATCCTCACAGTGGTGGAGTGCCCAAACCAACTACACACACTAACAGGCTACACGCCCAGCCATTTCCACAACACTAATGCACCCATCCACAATACCATTCTGCAACCGCACCACAAATGCCAATATCCAACCACAATTTACCTATACCCTCTACCTAACACTTGCACTACCCGCCCCGGGTACTCGTGAAAGGGGTCCACTTTTCCCCCATCCACACCTTCGCACCATGCACACCACTCCGTACCACTTACTCCAACTCTCTCCACAACATTCATTCTCTGCTCCATGTATTCCACACACCTGTACTTGCACACCTGTGCTCTCACACCTGGTGCCACCTGCACCCTTCTCTCCCCAAGTGCATTCGCGCTGATCCACAACACTCACTACTCATACACTGCTCCACACACCTGTTCAGTTGCACACAGCATCATCTCATCTAACTACTCCCCTCTGAAACTTGCGCTTCCCAGTCGTCCCTTTAAACTATTGCGCTCCCTCGTCATTATCATTCATACTAATCTACCTGCGTCCCCACTACAGGTATCAGTCACTAACTAACCTTAACGTCACCTAATGTCATCTTCGCTAGATCCCTATCAATATCCTAACCCACCCGGGCTAGTTTTCACTGCCATAAACCCCATAATATATTGCTCCTTTGCCCCACTTGGTGAGGGATGACAGAGTTGCCATCCCACCACATCGGGCATCTCCCACTACCAATTTTGCACATCAAATTTCAACAAATCAAAAATTTGCCAATCACTACTCATCATCTGCCAATCATTACTGCCAATCCTTTGCCAATCATCAAATTTTGTTGTTCTAATTTCGGGGCCAAAACACTATCCTCATCACACATTCTACTCACTAATGCCTCTCGGTGCGCCAATTCCTGTCCAAAGCCCGGCTTCGTAAAGCCGAGCAATGAATGCGGGTTGTTTGGTGCCAGCGGCTGGATACGTCCCGCATTCGTGGCAGGGACGGGGGCTTACCCGGGCCGAGATCCCACGCACCACCTCGGCGTGGAGCCATCCAATGTCCCGATCTCGACGTGCCGGCACGTCTCAATAGAAAGTGGTCGCCATGACGACCCTTCCTATCGGGCTGCCCGCTCCGCCTAGTGGAGCCCGGACGCGGCCGTTCCAAGCAAGGCACAGCGTGGATCGCATACAGCGGTTCTTTCGAAACCGCCGTGGTTCGGATCCCCGCTGGTCCTCGCGGCACGCGAAGCTGCCCGACGCGCACCGAGGGCCCGATTCGGCTATAAGTCGTTCTAACCTCTAACCCGGTTACCGTCGATGCCTCACCTGGATGCTTACAAGCATACGCTACCCCTTTCTTGCTCATACATGCAGCCGTTTCCATGCTCCTCGTCGTACCTTTTCTAACACACCCAGGTACACTCATTCCACTCCCAGCCTTGGTCACACACCTGACCACCGAACACTTTGGCACACATTCGTTGGTCGCACACCTCACCAACACACCTCTTCGCGCCCTCCTCGGTCACCTCCTCTGTGACAATCACAGGTGTGCCCTCACTCGCACACCCAACCACGTGCCTCACTACCAATTCCAGCGTGCATTCCCACTCACGCTCTACCATTCCAGGTGTGCTTCCTTTCTCACCTGTCACCACCAACTCACGCTCCGTGTCACTCGTACTACTCTCACCTCCACTCTTGACAGTGCACTCACCCTTACTCTTGACAGCGCACTCTTTCCCCATGCACCTGTCCGTCACACATCTTTCTCGCACACCCTCTCCCGTTACATCCTCTGTAACACTCACCACAGGCGTGCATTCTCCCTTTACACCCTCCGTAACACTCCTCACTACGCGCTTCCATGTGCTCCCTCGCACACGCGCTACGACCGACTCACTCTCGCCAGCACCCTCACTCCTTGGCACGCACTTTTTCCTCACACACCCCAGAGTCGGACTTTCTCGCACACCTCCTTTTTCGCACACCAGACCTGTCGCACACTTCACCAACGGCCTCTCACGAACACCCGGGTCCATCTCGACCCCCAAGCTCATTAAATCACCTGGCGCATCATACGCACGACCATATTGGACACCACTTACACCGGGTCCTCTTCCTCTTCGCTTCTCCTCCATCACCTGCGAATCCCTCATCCGGTTAATGAGCACATCATCACGATCCGAACACAGACTTTGGACCAATTCTTTTATCTCCTCTTTTATCTCTTTCTTATCCCCTCTCCGTCGCTTCTTAATTTCGCTCACCCCTTCTTCCACTTCTTCTAATTTCTGCTTCACCTCTTTTATTTCCCGGTACGTCTCCTCAAGCTCGTCCTCTAAGGCTACCTTGACCGTCTCCATGTGCGTCCTCACCTGCCGGTCCTTCGTCTCCATTACCTCTGTCACCTCGTCCAACCTCGTTGTCAGTCCCTCACGTACCATCTGACATTCCCTCTTCGTCGCTATCAAGTCGTCTTTTAGTTCTTTCTGTGTCGCTTTTAACCCTCCTAGTACCGCAGTGTTCCTTTGTACCTGCTCCACTAACTCAGTCTGTCCCACCGTCAGCTGTTCCACCTCCTGCGTCAGGTCCTCTATGCCCCCTTGTAACTTTACAGTCCCCTTTCTCACCTCCTTCTCCATGCGCGCCTCACAGTGCCTCACCTCCTCGCGCACTCCTCCGACCTCCTCACTCACACCTCTTCTGATCTCTTCTCCCATCACTTGCATCTCCTGCCCAGATGCCACCCTCATCTGCTCCATTTCCTCCCTGTGAGCATCCAGTTTAGTTTCTACCCCCATTCTGACCCCCTCTATCTGCTGCCCCATTTGTTTAACTTCCCTTTCCGCTTGGTCCCTCATGTCCCTCAATTTGCCTTCCATACTGTTTTCTAACCCCTCTAACCCATTTTCACTCCCTCTATCTGATTCTCCTGGGCAGCCATTCTATTTTCCACCCCCATTAACCCATGTTTCACCCCTTCTAATTTCTTGTCTAATCCCTCACCGGTACCCCTCGCTTCGTCCCTCATTACCCCCATTTGGCCCTCCAATCGCTCACCCAATCGCTCACTATCAGCCCTCATTTGCTCACTATTCTGGGCCATAAGGGCCTTCATTTGTATTAAAAAAAGGTCCAAATCTACCAGCGGCGCTACTACGGTCGCGGGCGCGGTCGCCGTGGCCATGTGCGAGGCGCCATTTTGCGCGCCCGTAACCTCGTGCGCGAGGACGCGATTTTGCGACCCTGCCAACCTCACTGCTTCGCTCTCCTCATGTCCCTCAATTTGGTCCTGGATCGACCCTGCCTCACTCTCCTCTACCGGAACCCAGCCGTCTTGATCCGCCATAGCGCGACTTTCAAAATTCGGGTTTTTATTTTTTTGTAAAACAAAATCAAATTTCGCCGTTAATAATTTCGAGCGCCTGAAGCGCGCTTCGGGTCCGATCTCACTCCTCGACACCAATTTTTACAGACGCGGTTTTAGATGTTAGTTTACCGAGCGGTTTGGTATTACCGCGTCCGCACAGTTACTCCCCGATTAGAACCCTATCCCGCCCGATTCCACTCGACGTTGACCAAGTCGCGCTATGCTAAATCAATGAAGGAAAGGACACAACGGCGGGGATAAATGCAACGACACAAGGGGTACAGTTCTCAAGACCTCCGGAGGAGGATATAATATTGGTGATGCAGAAACGGGTAGATTACACGGTAAGAGGTAAAGCACAGAAAGATGGGCACTTAGACACAGTCTTATCTTATCCCCGACAGACCACAGACAAACGGGACAAGACTGACTTACACAGGGATTGATGGCAAGGAAGGGCAGGCAGTCGATAGCACAAGGTGCACCTTAGCTCAGGGGCAGAATCGACCCGGTCCGGTCCAGAGATGCGGGGAGGTATTGTCGCGCTCGGAGGTGGCGTCCTTTTCTCTCCAAGCTGAGGCGCATCTGACGTCACCTCCCTCTCCCTGCGCATGCCCAGCGGGGAGTGACACGCCCTCGGCCCGTTGTCTCCGCCCCAGATGGAATCGGTCCGCCGCCTCCATTGGGTGCGGGGGGTTACCGGGCTCCGCCCTTGACGAGGAGCTGACAGCGAGCCCCTGCGTAGTAACCCCGTCGGAGCACATGTTCAATGGCGGCTAACCAAGCCGGAGTGAGGACGCACACTCCCCGCGCCGCCGCCGCTGTTGTTGTTGTTGTTGTTGTACCATGAGGAAGAGCTGCGGGGAGGTATTTGGAGGTCCTAAACTTTCTAACGGTGCCATACAATCACATTCTGGTGCAACGAAGAGTCATAATTAATGGAAACGAGTCCTTAACTGACATAGACTAAGAATAACTAGCAAGATGTCCTATAGTTGTCTACGTGAGATGCGGTGAACCTGGATGTGACATTTAATGGGGGAAATAGGGGAAGGTCGGGGCTACAGAGTGTTGTTTACAGACAATGGGACTAGGGAATGGGGGATTGGGGATAGTTGGGAAGTATTGGGGAAATAGGGGAATATTTACAAGCGGATATGGATGGATCCAAATCCCATATCCGCAACAATATGTATATATATATATATATATATATATATATATATATATATCTATCTATATATTGTTGCGGATCTCAACGTCGGCCTTCCCCCTTATCAAGGCGGGATTAATCCCCTTGTCTTTTATCTAGCCAATGTGATCCGGGGCTATGACGTTCCTTCCGGTCAGCATTGAATAGGGTGGTAGGCCGAATTATTCCTATTACCTAATTACCAACGCCTCCCGGGAAGCAAGGAAATAACCCCACCCGAACCACGGTTTTAGTGGAAACGCCGAGCGATAGCGAGCCGTGATCCGGGCCGTTAACAGGTACTAAACCCGATCTGAGCGGTTGTAATCGTGCCACGTTTACCCAATGGAAGAAATCACTAATACGGTCGGATTAAGAAGAAAGGAAGAACAGATTGGTTTATTAACACTTTGTACAATGATGCGAAGAAGAAGAAACACAGTGCAGCCTTAAGAACAGTCTTAACTTATCCCAGGACAAACGGGCCCGCACACACAGACACACTCACACGGGGATGTAGATGGTCAGGGTTGATGGTCCAGGGATTATGCCCACAGCTCGTTCTCCGGGTCCCCGACTCGCCGTGAAGAAGATGGAAGGACGGCAGAAAGCTCCCCACGTGTCGTTGGCGCGGATCGGACAATTATCGGGGGAAGGGTAAGCTAGGCTGGGCAGTTACTTCGCGGCTCAGCCGCGTATGTAATAAACGAACCGGCGCTATATGCGCTCCCAACAGTTCAAATGGCGAAGTGCCTCTCCCGCCGAAATCCTCAACAATGCGCCACTGATGCGCGTTCTTTATACAGGGTGCTCTCCAATCGTTCTTGCTTATACAATGCGCTCTCCCAGCAAGTCCTGTCAATGCAGCGAGTCCTTCACAAAGCCAATCCTTGTACACCACCAGCCTTCCCTCAACGAGTCCTGCAGACAAAGCGCCTCTCCCAATAGTCCTCTTGATACGACCAGTCCTGGAGAGTCCTCTTACAACGAGTGCAGTTGCGTCAGTCCTCTTAGCACTGTCCTCTGCTTCAGTCCTTATCAATTCTTCCGCACGAGAGTCCTCAGGAAGGGCTTTGTGTGCGCGTTTATATAGCGCCGCCCAGCGGAACCCTCTGGAATTTTCCAGCCGCGCACTACCACGCCCCTCACGCCATTCCACCCGAGCCCTGGTTGGTTGTTGGCTCTTACCGGCTCCGCCCTTGACGTGCTGCTTGACGTGGCCACACCCCGACCTCATGCTCCTCCCCCTTTTCCAGGCCTACCTCATGGCATTTGGCTGGTTTGAGCATCCTAATGCGAGGGGCAATAGCAAAAATGGGGCGCAGACTGGATGCTGCCCCATGAGGTAGATTTGGAGGGTGGGCCGCAAAATGAACGGGACCTAAGCTTATTTATTTCTTTTACACAATGCAGGTATCACTATTGGAAATGGCCTTATCCTCACATATACTATGACATAACTAATGTTCTAAGGTGGCCTACGTGTTGCATGTGGACTAACTATGGGGGCAAACCTTTAACCTTTATTAATCATATATGTACATTCTCAGAACCGCAACAATATATATGTATATATATGTATTCTTCTTTCAGCATCTTGCGGTCTGCTCTCGGGCTGAACTTGCTGCGGCGGCCTGGCCTGAACAAGTTGGCAGTTGTTTGGAATCTTCTCCACTTCTAAATGATATTCCGGACAGTCGAATGATTGATTTCAAATTGTTTGGAGATCTTTTAAAATCCCTTCCCAGACTCGTAGGCATCTATAACCTTCTTTATGAAGGCCTCAGAGAGCTCTTTTGATCTAGGCATGGTGACGCCGCACACTTCAACAACAAAGAGCAAACCAAACTAAATGTCTGAGGTTTAAATAAGACAGGTTCCTCTAAGATCCTCTCTAACGATGTTCTAATCATTTGCACCTGAGCTGGTGCACCTGATTCTAATTTTATGTATTTGAAGTAGTGATAAATGTAGGGGTGTACTTACTTTTTCCACATGCGAAATTTGCATTTATGTTTATTTAAATTATACAATGGACTACAAAATGTAAATGTTTCATGATATTTGTTATATTATAACAGCTTTATCTATCAATATTGTTGAAATGAAGATCAAATAGCTGTATGTTGAAATATGTTGAAAAAGTCAAAACTTTACAAGGCGTTTACTTACTTTTTCACGTGACTGTGCACTGTATTGTTGTAAAAATGACTTGGGGGTTAATGAAAGGCTAATTATTCATCGGTTATCTCATAAATCAATGTTGGCGCAGGTGTTTTGTAATTCCCGTTAACGACGGCTGCTCGAGATTGAACGTTTTGGATGGTCCTTGTCATGTCACGCTTGACTCCATGTCTGACTCTTTTCCCCTCTGCGATTAGCAATTTTGGTGGTCTAGCATGGCAGACGAGGCATGCTAGACCAGTGGAGAAGGGTCTAAAGCAGGGGCGGGCAACCTTTTCAGAGTGAGGGCCAGATGAGACTTTTGGAAGGAGATCGCGGGCCGGAGTGAAAAACGAAATCTCAGAATTACTATATTTTGTTTACATGAATAGATTGTACAAAAATTGCATTGAACACTCTACAAATCAATGAGACTGCTGGTGCTGTTTGCCATGAAGAAGTATTTCCATGTCTGGCTCGATGGTTGAGGTAGACAACAGAAGAATGTCATTGAGGTGGCGGTCCGAGAGTTGGGAGCGAAGGTGAGACTTCGTGTACTTCATTTTCGAGAAGAGCTGTTCACAGCAGTAGGTGCTGCCGAACATGGCCACAATGCGTTGGACATGGGCAATGTATTTTTGAAAATTGTTAGAAGGGAGAACGGTGTCGCGGAAGAAGGACAATGGAGAAGAGGTGCGGAACTTCGCCTTCATTTCATCGTTGCACTGCAGCTCCACCAACTCCATCTGTAAGGAGGCAGGGGCGTCTTCCACGGGGAAGTCAAAGGGAGCAGTGAAAAGCTTGAAGTCCGCAGCCAGCACCCTGACTCCTGCAAAACGGGAAGCAAATTCCTCACATAGAGAGTTGACGACACTAACGCAAGTGCCCAGGTCCACATCGTCAGGGGCACATGCAGCAAGGCGAGGAAAATGCACAAACTGACCAGAAGCCAATTGAGCCTCCCACAAGCGCAGTTTAACCTCGAAGGCAGTGATGTGCGCGTACATGTCTGTCACGAGAATGTCTTTGCCTTGCAGCTTTATGTTGAGGGTGTTCAGGTGCGCCGTGATGTCCGTGAGCAGGGCCAGGCGAGCTAGCCACCGCGGATCAGAGAATTGATCAGCGTGGGGAAGGTTCTTCTGACGTAGAAAGGTGGCAATCTCCTGCTGTAGGTCGCACACCCGAGACAGCATGGCCCCACGACTCAGCCAGCGTACCTCACAGAAGTAGAGCAGGTCGTTGTAGTGCACGTTCACCTCGTCCATCAGTGCCTGGAACTGACGATGGTTAAGGCTGCGGGAGAGGATGGAGTCGACGACCTTCACCACGACAGACATGACACCAACGAGGTTGGCAGACTTAGCGCACAGGGACTCTTGGTGGATGATGCAGTGCATCTTGTTAATGGGCTGAGTGTATCCGGCGGCTGCACAGTGACGCACTAGCAGCGAAGCGGCGCCCTTCTTCTCACCAACCATCGCCGGGGCACCGTCGGTCGTCACACACACAAGACGGGAGAGGTCCAGGGAGTGCTGATCAACACACAGAAGCACGGCGTCGCAGATGTCTTTCCCAGTGGTGGTGTCGCGCAGCGGGACAAACTGGAGGAATTCCTCACACACTTGAAAGTCAGCGGTGACGCCACGGATGAAAACGGACAGCTGGGCCGTGTCCTTTGTGTCGGTGCTCTCATCCAGAGCGAGGGAAAAGGCGACGAAATTTGAGCTGCGTGTTTTGAGTGAGTCGTGCACGTTTTCCGACATATCCTCGATGCGGCGACGAACGGTGCGGGACGAAAGGCTCACGTTCTCAAAGGCGGAACGCTGCTCTGGACAGACGGAGTCCACTACAGCGAGGAGGCATTCCTTGATGAAGTCCCCATCCGCGAATGGCTTCATTCGGCGAGCAAGGATGCGGGAGACTTCATAACTGGCGCGCGTCACCTTTTCGGCCTCAGTATTCTGCTTGCGGAAGAGTGAAGTTTGTTTCTCCAAGTTGCCTGATAGTCTAACCATGGCGTCCTTCCTTTCGGTGGCAGACACCGACGCGAAGTTTGACGAGCGGTGCTCTGTCTCCCAGTGGCGGCGCACGTTGTACTCTTTTAGGACAGCCAAAGTCTTCAAGCATATGAGGCACTGGGCCTGTCCAAAGCGCTCGATGAAGAAGTACTTCTCCCACTCAGGGTTGAAGATCCGACGCTCGAGGTCCACTTTCCTCTTCTTAACACGCTGGGTCGCAGACATGATGAGCTGAAAAGGAAGAAAATTAGGTATATCAGCAATGAATAAATGATGTAACAGCAAGCAATCTGGGGCACAAAAAATCTCGGAAGACGAATTGTACAGATGAATGTATTTATTTTGCGTGCACGTGGCCAACGCTGAATATGACACAGTTTCACCGTAAAACTGAAATACAGGAAATGAATCAGTCTGCATACTTTTTTTTTTAAAGAGTTCGTTTTCCTTTTAAACAAAAGTTCGTCAATTTCGTTTTCCTTTTAAACAAAAGTTCGTCAATTTCTTTTTTCTTTTACAAACAGAAAGTTCGTTATATATATTTTTTCTTTACAAATAGAAAGTTCGTTATATTTTTATTTTTACAAATAAAAAGGGAGAATAAAATTATTTAAACGCAGCAAATGAAAGATAATAACATGTTCTAACAAACAAAACAAAGCAAATTGAAAGAAAGTGAAAATTGAAATAGGTTTAGAGAACTCTGCGTCGCTTACCTCTTTGTTGCAAGTTATTTGTCCCAGACACCAACGTTTGTCGCAAGCTGACTGAATCGGAAGGACGTCCGTATCACATGCCGGCTGATTTGAAAAGACCGCCTATCAGCAAGCAGGCGGTGTCTAGGCAAGACAGTTCCCCGTGCGCATGTCTTCCGGAAGAGGACGGTGCTGAAGACAAAATGTCCCTTTCTTGAATTCAGACCGGCTAAATATAAACTCTTACATTTACAAATGATATGAGTTTTACTGGGAGGTCCGCGGGCCGGATTGCAATAACTAGGGCATGCCCGTACTATATATATATCTAAAATTATATCCCCCCCCTCTATTTACATGAAATGGTTTGGTCCAAAGCGAACGGCTTGCGAGTACGGTGACAATCCCCCCCCCCTCTATTTACATGAAATGGTTTGGTCCAAAGCGAACGGCTTGCGAGTACGGTGACAATCCCCCCCCCTCTATTTACATGAAATGGTTTGGTCCAAAGCGAACGGCTTGCGGAGTTTGGTAAAGAAATCGCCATAGCGTGCACAAACGCGCAGGAAAGCGAAAGAATCGCAAATTAGTTTTAATTAGTTTTAAAACATAGTTTAACGCCAACATAGTTTGCCAACGTGAAATAAATGAATACGCTCTCAAATGTGCCGTCCGAGGCAGAGTCTGTTCGCCACGTTCGGCACACGTGATAGCTCGCTGCTCTCTGATTGGTTGAATCGTTTTTTGGACATAGCTCGGTAACTACTTGTCCGATTAATTTCAAACCTTGAAAAGGCACATCCTCGGGTCCCCAGCAATATACCTGGCAAGTTTCAAGTATATCGGACCCGTGGTTGTCGAGAAACAGCGGTCACAGACAAACAAACAAACACACACACAGACACACACACACACACACACACACACACACAGAGATTACTGGAATTATAGATAGATAAAGCCTAGCAGGGTGGCGGGCCGGACGCTAAGCCTTCGCGGGCCGGATGTGGCCCGCGGGCCGGGGGTTGCCCGCCCCTGGTCTAAAGGGTGAGCCTGCTTAACAGTATCATTAGTGCCAACATGTGAGACATCTCCCGACACTTCACAACAGTGAAGACCACACACTTACACCACACTGTTATGTCTACTGTCCTGTTTGTCCTTTGTCGCTGCCAGAGTCTACCTGTGTCCAGAATAGTCTAACGATAGACGTTGGAACTGTTTGTGTGAGGTCTAACACGCTGTTGGGATTTTGCATTATTTCTACTTCAGCTGCTTTCCTGTTTGTGTACTGTTCCTCATTCTTGTTATCATATTAAAATACACAACTTGGTATATGTCAGGTGTTAGGATGGAGACTGTTCTCCTTCCAGTAGGTTCTCCCATCTCAGCCAATGAACTCTGCTGTTCTTTCAGAGTGGTCATTGGGTTCTTGGTCACCTCCCTGACCAAGGCCCTTCTTGTCCGGTTGCTCAGTATGGTCGGACGGCCAGCTCTAGGAAGGGTCTGGGTCGTTCCATATGCTTTCCTAATGATGGAGCTCACTGTGCTCTTGGGAACTTTCAACATTCTAGAAATTGTTTTAACCCTTCCCTAGATCTATTCCTCCTCACAATTCTATCTCAGAGTTCTACGTACAGTTATTTGAACTTCATGGTAGAGTTTCTGCTCTGACATGCACCGTCAAACTGTGGGACCTTATATAGAAAGGTGTTTCTTTCCAAATCATGTCCAATCAAATGAATTGGCCACAGGTGGATTCCAATCAAGTTTTAGAGACATCTCAAGAATGATCAATGGAAATTGGATGCACCTGAGCTCAATTTGGAGTGCCATAGCAAAGGGGTTGAATACCAATTGAATCGAGAGTTTTCAGCTTTTCATTTTTAATTAATTCATAGAAGTTTCTAAAAAAAAAAAAAAAGGTTTCCACTTTGACATTACGTGGTATTTTGTGTAGATCAGTGACAAAAAACTCAATTTAATCAATTTTCAGGCTGTAACAGAACAAAATGTGAAAAAAGTCAAAGGATGTGAATAATTTCTGAATGCACTGTATGTAATCCGGGTTATTTGTGTTTTTGGGAGCGATTGAGGCTGTGGTATGTTGACTATATACTGCCCAAATAAAGGAATGTGGCAGATGAACGTGTTGCACGCTTGGCACAAGATTGCCCATGGGGTGGGTAGGTACTCTGCTAGTAATACTTAGGATTATAACATGACCCTATTGGCCGCTCCCATAGGGAGCAGAGGTGTTTCTAGTTTATTAAACCTGCTGTTTCTAATGTGTATCCGCTGTGCATTTGAGCCACCGGATTGTCCTCCAGCATAATCAAATTCACCTGTAAAAGCGAGCGCGCATGCTGAAATCGCCACACAGCTAAATTAATTGATCCCGATCACACTATACTGCGGAGTTACTGCGTCTGTAGAAGGCCTCTGCTCGGCATCTTGGGAGTTAAGCTTTGGCGGTCTGACGTCGCCTGTTCGCGAGACCGAGTGCATTACAATATTATAGTTGTAAGTTAATAATTTTATGTGAAGCTGACAATTTTTGATTAGAAATCTATAACCCTATTTGGGAACGTCTGTTTGTTCGGTTGTGCCTCATGGACAGCCTTAGGAAGTGACTTAGAGAGGGTAGGGGGGGTCTATGGGGGGTAATTTTTCACGACAAAAAACATGGGCGCATCAGATATAGACTCGGGGTGTGCCCAAGGGGCGTGGCAGAAGGGCGTGCCCAAGGGGCGTGGCAGCAGTGCGTGCCGAAGCGGCGTGGCTTCCTCTGACGATAAAAAGCCCACTACACACACGTGACTGATCATTTATTTTCCAGGCAACGACGGGTAACTCTGCCAGTGACATATAAATACAATTAGAAAATTAGCTCTGAACAGAATATAGATAAAATCAACAAATTTATCTCTCGGTTTTTTTTTCATTTAACGTAAAAATTGTATTTTGATTTTTATTTGTGTGCAAAATCTAGGCGGATGGAAGAGCATGATGACGGAGGGTAAAAGGCAACAGACTGGCGGTGTGGAAATGTGGCAACAGCCGCGCACAGCAAGCAATGGAATGAACAACCAGGAAGAGAGGAGAGAGGAGGGATGGACAGACAGTAATCTGCAGGTAAGAGGGTTGGGTTGGGTTAATGGGGTGGAATTATTGTAAGTATGGAGGGGGCTACATGAGATGGTTTTGCCTGGTTGAAATCCTGTAGGAAATAGTGTGAAGTGTCTCCAGAAGGCAATTGACAGAATTGGAGAGATGATTAACAAGGGAGGGGGAGTGGGGAGGGCATGGAATTTTGGATTTTAACCAGATGGGGGTTAATGAAACAATCCTTGCATCCTGATGAACTGGGAATGGTGAGAGCTATGCTAAGAGAGCTGGTGGAGCTTACCTGGAGGAGAGGCAGAGTAAAACAGAGGCCGTCAACCTTTCTGCGATATTGTTTGAATATAATTTACCTTCACCCTCCAATTTTATTATTTTTATGCCTCTGTAGCCGAAGGTGCTGAAAGCATTACGTAATAAGCAATCAAGTCTCAGGGGAGATCAGATGGATGACAAAGTCAGAGGGTAAATACTGACATCGGTGTAAAGGGGAACAGACAGACACGAATGCTCAGAGAAACTATATATTAGGTGAAGAGGAGCATTCGGCAGAAAGAGTGGGTCAGCAGATGTCGAAAAACTCAGGACTGGGTAAGAGAAAGCTCAGGGGCACTTTTTGATAATCCTAAAGCAAACCAGCTTACCGACCCACTGTTTTATTAATCCCAGGGGCAGATCCAGGGGGGGGGGTGCAGGGGGTGCGCACCCCCTCTTCGATCCAGGATGAGGGTGCAGGCGGTGCGAATATGCTGAACTGTTGGACCAGGAAAGAACACAAGGAACTGCAGAAACTTCCAAGAACGCACGAAATGCCGTTTCTGACGATCAATTTTTTTAAATTTCCTGGGGGAGAACCCCCAGACCTCCCCTTTTATCCCCCACCCCAGCGCTATAGTTTCATGCACCCCCCCCCCCCCCCGTCTTGAAATTCCTGGATCCGCCCCTGTATCCGTCCATAATGAAGTTGTCCATACCTGTTACTCTTGTACACCGAGAGAGTTAATAGCACCCAACACCCCACGCAGTGATCAGGTATATACTGTACTTCCATTATAATTGAATTAAAGATCATTTAAAAACAATTCCAGAAGTTTAGTGCTTTTGAAGCAGTCTTATACACCAACCACCCTTATACACCACCCGAAAAAACATGTCCAAGTACTGCAAAACTGTTTGTTCTTGGAAGCGATAAGAATGTGATTTGTGGTTCTACAGTGTTCAAGTATATAAGTCAAAGAAATAAATTAATTCCAGAATTTACCGCTATGTGTATTACAGAATTACACCTCCCCATCTCACGAGCTACATTCGTTATTAGTGCCTGTTGTATGTACCCTTTATAACATCCTTAAAAACAGCAAGCTTCCTATTTGGAGTGATTGTTAATTCTGTTCGACTGATAGACAGGTAGACAGAGTATAAATATCATCTCACTCCTCCATGCTCATGTGCGATGCGGACAAATTCAGAGACAAAGTACAGTAAAACTGCAAACTTGTCTTCCGATTCACGTTCTGATTCGTGTTCAAAATATAACATTCAATTTGCATAAATTGTTCTTGATCATAAACTGGCGCTTGTAGATAGACGGACACAAACCAATTGCTTAACCTTGCTTTTCGCTTTGTGTGTGAGGGGTACCAATGGCAAAAAATGCTTGATCTTACCTACTTGATGCAACATTATAGATTTAAAAATTATCAATAAATTTATGTCAAGACTTCATTTATGAGTAAAATGATCAAGCATTCATATTTTCCATGTTCAGTTTGTTGTTTTAGAATTAAGACAAGATAAAATATTTTATATACGTGTGGGGCAGACGGGACCCCTAGATACCTTTGCCACCGAAGGTGGATGGAAGTTATGTTTTCACCTCTGTCTGTTTGTTTGTCTGTTTGTGAACAATATATCTCAAAAAGTTGTGAACGGATATAGACGAAATCTGGTGGAGAGGATGCGTATGTGACACGGACGAAATGATTCAATTTTGGTGAAGATCCGGATCCAGATACGATATTTTTTTCAATTACCAAGTGATTCTTCACCATTGAGAGAAAGGGCCAAAAACTATATATGGCACGATATTTTAAAAGGTTGTTGACGAGTTGTGACAAAACTAGGTGGTCGAGTTGGTTAGTTGTCAAGAATTATTTTTTACCTGCGCCACCAAAGGTGGATGGAGGTTATGTTTTCACCCTTGTCTGTCTGTCTGTCTGTCTGTCTGTCTGTCTGTTTGTTTATGAGCAAGATATCTCAAAAATTTGTGCACGGATTCGGACGAAATTTGGCATAGAGGTAGTGTATGTGACAAGGACGAAATGATTCGATTTTGGTGAAGATTCTGATCCGGTTAGTATAATTTTTAAAGTGATTCTTCACCATTGGGAGATTGGGCCAAAAACGATGCATAGCAGGATATCTCAAAAAGTTGTGGATGAATGATTTTGATTAAATGTGATTCTGTATTGTGATTTTCTGGTCTACTCTGGGATACCAAACGTAAACTGTCCACCTGCCGGAGGTATGCTCTCCACTGAGTGCCGTTCTATATCCATTTGATTCCATTTTGGTTCAGCTCCAGATCCAGATCCGATATATGGCACGCCTATTAGTGGGATACAAAACGCAAACTGTTCAGCTGAGTGGAGGTATGTGCTCTACCGAGTGCCCTTCGAGTTCGTCTTGTTTTTACGTGCACTGAGGAAGGTGGTGTTATTTCCAATAGAGGGTAGCGTAGGGCTAAGATGGTAAATTGTATGCATGTTCCTGTCAGACAAGGTCAGGTGAGCTCAGGAAGAAACAGAACTTCACACATGCACCCATAAACCTCTCAAGTGTCCCTCCAAGTCAAGAATGATGATGCTGGGCCAGAACACACATGGTAATAGCTGCCAAAATGGTGTAGCACTGCAGGATGTGGGAACACACGCTCATGGGGCTGGGTATGTGCCCATGAGCGGGTCTGCGTGGAGGAATAAAGCTGGACAACGTGTGAGCGCAGAGAGTTACGGCCAGTTCTGAAGTCATGGTGAGCCCTGAGCACGGATCGCATTAGTTCGGTGCGGCACGACATCCCTCCGTGCAAGATCATGCTGGCGTGGGCCCACTGGAAGCTAAAGCTACAGAATTCCTCCCAAAATCCTTGCCTGTTCCCCACGGGTGACACCGTCACAATTTCGGTCTTTGAGGCCGGCCGATAGGCACGAGGTTCTCCTGACCACGTGGCCCTTGACTTGGTTTGTCCGCACAATGTGGGCGCTTTCAGGATGAACTTTAGCCGGGGAGCGTTTGGGTGCGTGGCGCCTTTGGGCGCCCCGGTCTGATACTGCCGCCCACGCGCAGAACACCATGTGAGTGCACGTGGGTCCCGGCGGTCCCACTGGCCTAGCGCTACCATGTTTAGACAGCGAGATCCGTCCCCGGGCACCGGCAAGCCAGGCACGGTAGGACACCCGCGGAGCCCCGGCGGACCAGGGGCGCGCGAGCCTACGCGTTAGCGTGCTACGGCGGAATCAACGGCTTCGGCCACGGCCGGGCCGATACTCGGCCCGGTCGCACCGGAAATGAACTGGTTCGACGCCCGCGCTAGAGAGGTCGCGGGCGACTGAGATGTTTTAACAAATAATTAATTAATTTGAGACGTCCGAGTTCTAGTGTTTGGAAATTTGGAAGAGCTTGACCCTAGCCTTTCCCTTACGAGGGCAAGGAGGAACTTAACACTCGACACTTAAGCTTAGTTTGAAGTACACCCTGCCAGCGCTCCCGGTGGGACGGCAGGGCAACCAGAAGGGACGAGGTTCTCCTGACCACGTGGCCCTCGATCTGGGAAGCGAGAGGCGTTCCATTAGTGGACGCGCCCCTCACGCCCGACTTTTGGGCGGCCCCGGCAGGCCGTTTGTTTTGACGTTCCGTGACAGGCCCCGCACCCCCACCTCAGGGCCGACCAGGCGACCGGAATGAATCCCGGTGTCCCGATCCGAACCTTCAGAGCGGGCCGGCTGCACTTTCCGTCCCTGCGGTCCCAAATACCGGAACCACCCGCATACCACTTTATTCGACAAAATGAGGTGCGGCCTACAGCCTTAGAGAACCAACCCTATATAAGTCAATACCTCCAACGAGAGGGTGGTGGGAGTGGGTGATGGCAGAGGGTGATGGGGGAGGGTGATGGCAGGGTGATGGCAGGGTGATGGGAGGGTGATGGCAGGGTGATGGGGGAGGGTGATACCTCCCAAATACCGGAACCACCCGAATACCACTTTATTTGACAAAATGAGGTGCGGCCTACAGCCTTAGAAAACCAACCCTAAATAAGTCAATACCTCCAACGACACAGGTGCGCATTCGTGCCGCGTGACGTGGTGACGTCATCGCGCTTTCACCTTAAAAGATTTATTTGATATTTTGATATAAACCTTAGAAAACCAACCCTACAGAAGTCAAATGGTCCAATAAAGGGTGATGGGAGTGTGATGGCAGGGTGATGGGAGGGTGATGGGAGGGTGGTGGGAGGGTGATGGCAGGGTGGTGGGAGGGTGATGGCAGGGTGATGGGAGGGTGATAGCAGGGTGATGGGAGGGTGATGGCAGGGTGATGGGAGGGTGATGGCAGAGGGTGATGGCAGGGTGATGGGAGAGGGCGATGGCAGGGTGATGGGGGAGGGTGATGGGGGAGGGTGATGGGGCCTCCCTATAGAAGTCAGTATCTCCAACGACACAGGCGCGCATTCGTGCCGCGTGACGTGGTGACGTCATCACACTTTCCCCTCAAAAGACCCATTTGATATAAGTTAATATTCTGATATAAGCTTTAGAAAACCAACCCTATATAAGTCAATACCTCCAACGATACCTCCAAGAACTGTTGTTGTGCTTGTGTGCTTCCGTGCTTCCCTCTTTCTCCCCCTCTTGTTTCCCCCTCCCTTCATTTTATGTTTTAATGTGTCTGTGCATGTTTTCATGTTCTATGTGTTAGCTCTTACACGAGCCTCGATTCTGTATACAAAAAAAAAAAAAAAAAAAAAAAAAAAAATTGTCTGTACATGTGTGAGTGGGTGCCATAGTAAGGTTTAATTTATTCTTGTATTTAAGTTTGCGTCAATCCCCTTTTTTGTTTGTAATTTCTGCACAGAATCTGTTCTGAGCTGTATTGTTTTGACTCCCCTTGTGTGGGGTTAAGCGATCGGCTGCAGGCCTACGTGTGGCGTACGTACGTGCGTCTGAATTTTAAAAATACATTTTCTTGGAAACCGTTAGTCCGATTGACACAAAATTTTCACCATAGGAGTGCGTCCTCCTGTATAATTTTTTTAATTCGCCATTGTGACGTCATAGGTCACGTGGTACGGACGGCATCTTGAAAGAACGAAAAACGTTGCACCTCTATCTCCGAAATCGCTCCATGGTAAAAATGGAACGTGGCTCATTGTAAAGAACTCTGCATGGGGAATAAGTGTTGGTAACGATGACGTCATTGGTGCCTTAATTATGACGTCATAATTCGACAGGGATTCTGAGGAGGTTGAAATTTCTTGAGTGTGATCTACGCAATAATTATATTAGAGAATGTAAATTTATGATGTCATCGCTCACGTTGTCTGGCAGCCATATTGGATCAAAGAAAAAAAACTCTTCAAAAACAGAAGAGTTGGCTTGCACCAAGTTGAATGCGTGGGGTAATTATTCCATGAATACTATCTAGTTTCAAAAAATACTTTTACTTACAATGATGTGTTCGCCATCTTGTTCCACCTCTCAAACGTGGGAAAACCTTTTCAGCATTCAATTGGCAACCCTGGAGGAGATACAAATTGGATAAAGCTCATTCCTTTTTGTCAGAATATGAATTCAGTAATCCCTTTGTGCCGGCTCTTCATTAATTGGGTCAACCCTCGAGATTAAATCTCGGTGTGGTGGTTTGGCATTATCCAATACCTTTCGTACAACAATATTAATAACTAAAATCGTTTTTCTTGGCAGGAATCTTCCCGTTTTTTGAAATTAATTCAAAGGACTGTTCTGTGTTTGCATTGCCATGCTTGATTATAATTGACATATGGCATTTGTGCACCAATTAATATGCATCGATGAATATGTTGAAGACAAAACTCATGCTTAACCACGATGGACAAAAATGAAGGAAATCAAATTGATCGTTGCATGTTTGCAGAAACCACCAATTACGTTTATTTAGGCCAATTCACAAAAATGGATAACGTTCTCCAACTAAAGAGATGTGCCCAGGCAGGATGGGAAGCATTCCCAATTTTTCTGTTTTTAAACATCATGCAAAGCAAACTGTCTTTATTCGAGATTCAACGGAGAGATGAAATAAATAAATAAAAATCACAGCAGTATAATTATCCTTAATTGCAGAGACAGAAATGAATGGACCATGTTGAGTGAGGTCTTCATACTTCAGTGGACTGAAATAGGCCAGTTAATTTTAGTCAAGTTAAAGGGCATCCTATAAATGAAGCCTGAGTGCATGCACTTGAAATATTCCGTTAATTAAACTAGGGCTTTCACTCCATCCGCTTCTCCTTTATGCATCCTTGAGGGGGTTGTATTGTGCTATTGCTATCTGTTGTTACAAACGCTAATGTTTGGGGCTGTTACTCTTTGTAAATATCAGTTTGATGTAAATGACTTGATAAGGCAATATGGGTTTACCTAAACACACTGATAAGGGGGTGAGGTCAGTAGCTGGGAGGAGGGAAACAGCTGAGGAAGACTGCAGGTTGTGTGGTTCTATGAGATTGGCCAGAAAATTGCAGAAAAAGATTTAATGTAGATGTCAGGAAAGGGGAACAGGAAGTAACTAGAATGGCACTCTGTGGAGGGCATACCTCTGCCAGGCTGAAGAGTTTTTTTTAATACATGGGCTAAGATCGCTGCCTGTCATTTGAGGGGAAACTCGCTTTGCCCTGAGGGAAAGACCTTTGCCCTGAGAGAGTGACCCATGCTGCGCTGTGCACAAAGCCTCGTGCATGTGGTGGAAAGCGGCCAGGCCAAGCAGAGATTTCTGGTAGAGGATGAGGTTACACTGCATCACACCGCACCACACCTACTGACCATCCCCCCCTCTCCTACCTGTATCAGGATCGTCGAACCTGTCCATCAACAACACCCAAGTAAGGCAAGGGCCGACCCTAAGCCATGAACTCGTTCTCCCCCTCCTCTTCTATTCTTTGTCTCTACTTTTCCTTGGACTGTTTATCTGCTGGGCCCATGTTTCATGCATAGATAATTGAGGAAAACAGGAGTTAGGATAAGCAGTAAGTTGGATTAAGCTTTTGGGGATTAATTGTGCTTGTAATTGCTTTCTTTTGACCATTGTAAATTGTAAATGTGTTGTTTTTGGCCATTGCTTGTAAATACGTCTTGGTTATTTTGGTAAACAATTGTTTCCAACCTGCTTCGTCTCTTTTCCTATTGACTCAGCTATGGTGCAGTTGTGATAGCAGGGACGTTATTCCCCAACCAATTAGCTCCACAACATTAGCCGGACCGCACTCAGCAGTTCGCTCAGCTGCCCCTGGTTAGGTAAGATAAGGTGAGTACGAACTGAGGGTGCGCCGACTGGTCAGGTTGGCCACGTCACCCCCAGGTAAGAGGTGTCAGACGGAGGACCCTGGGAGATTTGGCCGTCTGATTGGCGTTCATCGTTGATTAGCAGAATTAATCCGCGACTGGTGATCTCTGGACCGGTAGTCAGGAGGAACCTGAGAAGTGAACCCCAAAACTTGAGAAGTGAAACCTGAGAACCTGAGAAGTGAAAGAAGTGAACCCCAATAACTGAAAATATGCACTTTAGAGAAGATGGGTTTCCAAAGATCAAAATCAACCGAGTTGTGTTTAATCCTGGGATTTGCATATTTACATGTCGATATTATTATGGTATTAACAGCAAAGCAATAGTTTTATTACATCTTTTCATAAAAGCCAAAGTTATTGCACATTTACGTATAAGCATTATTCGGGTGACACCGTCACAATTTCGGTCTTCGAGGCCGGCCGATAGGCACAGTGTGACCGGAAG
Organism: Myxine glutinosa; assembly: GCF_964187855.1. Lineage (NCBI taxonomy): Eukaryota > Metazoa > Chordata > Myxini > Myxiniformes > Myxinidae > Myxine > Myxine glutinosa. The sequence continues at coordinate 68,898,146 of NC_136271.1, forward strand.
GGACGAGGTTCTCCTGACCACGTGGCCCTTAATACATTGTGGCCCTTAATACATAAACATTTCCACTTAATGGAAATGCTCACGCATAACTAAGCCACAACATGATTTTTCTGGACTCTTGTAAAAGGCATTTTGCCCTTCACTATCGGTGTCGTTATTACATCCAAGCATGATGTACTGATGTAGGGTGATGGAGAAGGAGAAGAGAAATTTGGACAGATATGCAAAACGAGCATCTATAGGATTCGAGATGGATCCTGCATGTCTAGGGAAAACAAATCAATCAAATAGACAGACATCCATTTCATCCTTTTACATTGCTTCAGTTAAGATAACGATAGCATGAAATCCATTCTCAGATCGAGAGTTCCATTGATTTCTGCTGCATTATTCACACGAGTTCTTCAAATGAAACATTTGAGTTGTCGCTTTCTTCACACCACCCACTCCAGCCACAGCGACATGAAAAGCTTTTCGTTTGAAATACCCTTTGATGACAGCCCAACCTTTCTTTATACAAAGGGACGGAAGATGCAGTCTATGGGGTTAATAGGGTTACCTGGATTGAGCTGCCATACTCCATTGTTTCACATTGGTATGACTTTCAAATGTCAAATTGAGGGACTGAATTTTAGAGTTATTGAGCTATTTTACTGTACTGTATTTGTGTTAGTTGACTATTACACAGAATCATTTACCTAGAAGTGGGTTGGAGCCTTTAAAAATGGCACCTGCTGCTTCCTTGCTTGACGCTCAGCATGTAAGAAGGATAGAGCACGGAAAAATAACCACACTGCAGATTGGCAACTGTAGTGCAGGCTTCGTAGGCATGATGGTTCCCTCCCCCAATGAAAGTTCCTTGTGAGGGAACTCATATTTAAATCTCTTGCAGGAATTAATTGCCAGTATTTGATCAACCCAAATGCCAACATGTAGTTCTGTTATACAGTACAGCAAAGTTCTTTACAGTTGTCCTAATATTAGAGTTTTGTAATCACTTCTGTGTGTGTGTGTGCGGAGCGGGGGGAGGGGTGTGTGTGTGTGCGTATGTGTATATATGTGTGTGTGTGTGCATATATATTTGTGTTTGTGTGTGTGTGTGTGGATGCATGTGTATGTGTGTGTGTGTGTGTGTGTGTGTGTGTGTGTATGTGTATGTGTGTGTGTGTGTGTGTGTGGGGGGGGGGGGGGCGGGATCGGGAGGGGGTGGGGGTGTGGATATGTGTGTTTGTGTGTGCATACGTGTGTTTGGGCCGTAACCTTTTTATCATTATATTTTGTCATCAAATTTTCACCAAAGCTTTATTATGATAATACAGAGAAGTCATGTTAATATTTTTGTTAAAAGGTCAAAAGGTTAAAGGTCAGCGTCACTTAAAATCATCACTTTTCATCCAATTGACCTGAAATTTCAATTTACCATTTTAGTTTTGTCATCAAATTTTCACCAACGCTTTATTATGATAATACGGAGAGGACAAATAAATACTTTTGTCAAATGGTCAAAGGTCAGTGTCACATAAAATCATCAGTTTTCATCCGATTGGCCTGAAATTTTAAGAATTTGCACATTGGGTCACTGAATTGGTTCATCAAAAGCTAGAAGCTGATTGTTTCTTCAGATGAAAAGGTCAAAGGTCAAGGGTGCGTAAAATCGCCAATTTTCACCATATTGACCTGAAAGTTAAAGAATTTGCATATCGGGTCACTGAATTGGTTCACTAATAAAAAGGTAGGAGTTGATCGGTTTTTTTTTTAGATCTAGAGCTCAAAGGTCAAGGCTACATAAAATCATCAATTTTCATTTTGTGATTTTGTAAACTGTTTTCGTTATTTTGAGCATATGGAAGAAGAAGAAGAAGAAGACATCTGAACACAAACGAACGTGGACGGGCTTTGCATTTTCAGATGCTTTCTAGTTTGCTTTGTTTCTAACAGGTAATAACAGAAGAACTTCCCGCTACAAATCCCCCAGAAACGCAGGAGTGAGATGCATGCTGTCTCTACAACTGTGGGAAACGCGATTGGTGTATATGGCGTTTGTTGAAAGTTGAATCCTTGACTGGGTTTTGTTTTTGTTGGATGCATGGGTGAGTGACGGAGTGCACTCGTCGTTAGTTCCAAACTCCTAGAACAAGGTCTTCTGTGGAGTTTATTCTTCTCTGATCGCATCTGAGTCTCATGCTGCTTGGCGCTATAACCCCTTCGAAAACTTGCTTTTAGTGCTCGCTGCACTCATTTTGATCTCTGTTCCAAGCGACTTGAGAAGAAACAGGTTGCGTGCTGATGTGCTGCATTGCTTCACTTCCTATTAGATGTGAGGCCCTCTCTGGGATGTTGGCCTGGTGCACCCTGCAAGGTTAACTTCTCCTCCATCTGATGTTATAAGGTATTTGGTTAACTAAGAATATGTTGGGGATGACATATGGTTTGAATAGTTATCCTACCATTATCAATGAGCTTCTTGTGTGTACAGCATCTTGTTCCTTGTGTATGATCTTCCTGATAATGTTTTGTCTCAGCTAGCCATGTTTGCTGATGACTCCTCCCTTTACTGTACATCTGCTGAGTCATTCAATGCCACTAGTAATGAGGTTTGAGTTTCACTGGACAATGATTTAGAGAATGTGTTGAAGTGGGGGGCATGACTGGCTGGTAACCTTCAATGCAAAGAAACCTAAATTATTGTCCATATCTCTCTCTAGAAACAGGTCTTTCCCTTATGTGCATATTGGCTCTTCAACATTACCAAGATCATCTGAACTTCGTCTTCTTGGTCTTGACATCTCCCCTAACCTTCGTTGGGATAAGTACATTTCTGGTATTGCTAAGAGTGCTTCCAAGTGAGTTTGTTGTCTTTATCGAGTGCAGAGGTATTTACCTCCTGAAGCTGTTTGTACAAGACAACTATAACTCCCCTCATGGAGTATTGTTGCCACATTTGAGCTGCAGCCCCAGCCTGCCATCTATCCTTACTTGATAGACTCCAGAAACATAGTCAGCCTGGTTGGTGCGGAGATGGGTTCAACTCTACAACCACGCTCTCACCATAGGTAAGTTTCCACTCTTGGTTTGTTCTACAGAAATTTTCATGGAAAATGTTCCCCATGCCTTGATAACTTGGTTTCTTCTGCAGGAGTGATTGGTTTGGATGCATGACTCTGCTTCCCATCTCCGCGCATCCATAAACTATCTGATCCAAAGTGTAGAACGAAATTCAAATAGTTTTTCCCCCCTTGTGCCTCACTTTGGAATTCACTTTTGGCCATCTTGGTAATGTGCTTCCCATCCTCCTATGATTTATGGAACTTTAAGAAACGTAAATATAAATTCCTACTTCCTCCATCTTTGAAGCTTCATCCCATTTTGTCAGACTTGTGTGGTTGAACTGTCTTTGTTTTGTTTTTTATCATTATCTTGTATTCGATGGTGGTTGCTCACCTTGTTGAGACTTGGCATTGCCACCGCCTATTTGTGAATGTTTTTTGGTGCTTCTGGGGTTCTATCTTGGATGTTTTCGTCTTATTTTCCTCTTTTTATTTTTATTTCTTTTTATTATATTTGTTCGAACCTTCCAATAGGCTCTTACCTTAAGTGGCTGTGTGCCTTCTTTGGGGAGATTTCCATTGAAAAAAAACAAAAACAAGGAGAAAAAGCCATAAAATGCCATAGCCCATGTGATTTTAGTAATTTTGTCGTCAGCCACCTTTGGTCGGATTACAAAACAAAATCTTCTGCATGTATATACACTCATGTATGGTCTTTGTGCCAAGTTTGAACAAAAGCAGTCCAATCATGTATGAGAAATGGTTGGAGACACTTTTAAGTAATAAAATGGCCATTAGTCAGCCATCTTGCATCTGCTCCCAAAATAAATGACGTGCATATGTAAGCCATCATTCAGTATCGAAACGTAAAGGTAACATTCATATGTATAAACGTAAGGTAACTAACATTTAGAGTAAGGTAACATTTATATGTAAAATGAAAACGTACAACGTAAAGTTAGATCAGTCTGCCATCTCGTTTGTGCCACATTCCTATACTATCTGAGGAACGAGAACCTGTCAGAGGACACAGTCTCTACAGCACTTCACAAATCAGAGTTCCTTGGCTCAGAACTACAGAGTTCCTTGGCTGAGATGGGAGAACCTATCGGAGGACACAGTCTCTTCAGCACTTCACAAATCTAGGCTTTATTTGTGAATGGCCAGATGGAAGGCATTCCTGAGAAAAAGGCACATGACATCACACCTGGAATTTGCAGAAAGGCAGGTGAAAGACTGAGAGTATGAGGCAAAAGATTATGTGGTCTGATGAGATGAAAACTGATCGAACATCACACATCTAACACCATCCCTACCGTGAAGCATGGTGGTGGCAGCATCATGCGATTGGGGATGCTTTTCAGCAGCAAGGACTGGGAGACTTGTAATGATAGGGGTAACAATGAACCACCTTTAGAGGCCATTTTTCCCTGCAGAGCAGGGGTTGGCCTTTTTCGGGCACTGTGGTCCTCTTTTTGAAGCAATGTTTTATGGCCAGATGACCTTCCTGCCGCCAATCGTGTTAGTCGCCTCTTGCGACACACAGGGAATTACCAGTGAACGGGTACTCAATTTGCCGACCTCGGGAGGATGACAGCCTCGGAAGGCTGAGTCAACCCCCCTGGTGTTAATTCAGCGATCGACCAGGATTCAAATCCAGGATCCTAGGATCCCAAGCCAGCACCCTAACTGCTCAGCCAACACCAAGAATGATAGGGGAAACAATTAATGGATCCAAATACAAGCAAATCCTTGAGGAGAACCTGCTTCAGAGTGCAAAAGAATCATTCAGAATAATTGGAATCTCCTGCGATGAAGCTAACTCCAAGGGCCTTTCACTCACTCACCGCAGGCAGGTTGGTGGTCTTTCTGTCTTCTACCGACTCGTCTCCGGCCTTGCTCCCCCAGCTCTCTCTGTGCTCTGTCCCCCAAATATTCCTACAGGTCGCACAAGATCTGCCAGCAACCCTCTTATGGTTAAACTGCCAAAATCTAGGTTCTCTGCTCACCTTCACTCTTTCAATTCCCCTTTTCTCCTGCCTCTGGAACAAACTCCCCCACTCCCTTCAATCCCACTCCTCCCTCCAGGTCTTTAAAACAGCTGTTCACCACCATCTCTTATCTTCCCCCATCCAAAACCTTGATCTTTTCTACCCCCGCTAATTCACCCCAGATTCACTTTTTTGAAATACCAACTTCCTTCCTGGAAGTCCTTGCAATGTCCTTGTGTTTTATACTTCTCCCACCCCTCCCCCCCTTCCCACGCCTCCTCCCCCCAAGCCCTCTCCCTCCCACTGTTCTCTCCATGTCGCTGCTCTCAAATGTTGTGTTTGTGTCCTTCCCCCTCGCTCCCAATCTTGTCTACCGCTCCCCTTATTTTGTGTTTTATGTATCGGTTTGTGTCGGTTTGACTTTTTGTGAGATTAATGTTAGCTCTTTCACGAGCCTCGATCTTGTATACAAAAAAAAAAAAAAAAAAAAGACCTTAGACTGCGGAACGAACATTTACGTTCCAACAGGACAATGACCCCAATCATGCAGCCAAAACAACACTGGAATGGCTTCAGAACAAGAACGTGAAAGTCCTTGAGTGGCCCAGCCAAAGCCCAAACTTGAATCCCATTAAGAATCTGTGGAAAGACTTGAAGATTGCTGTTCACTGATGCTCCCCATCCAACTTGACAGAGCTTGAGCAAATCTGCAAGGAAAATGGGAGAAATTCCCCAAATCCAGATGTGCAAAGCTGATACAGACATACCCAAGAATACTCAAAGCTGTAATCACTGCCAAAGGCGCTTCTATGAAGTATTGACTCAGGGGGTTGAATACTTATGTAAATAAGATATTCCTTTCAATTTGAATTATTTCGTAAAAATTTCTTTAAAAAACGATTCCATTTTGACATTATGGAGTATTTTGTGTAGATCAGTGACGAAAACATCTCGATGAAATCAATTTTAAATTTATGTTTTAACATTACAAAATGTGAAAGAAGGGAAGGGGTTTGAATACTTTCTGAAGGCACTGTATTTGACTTTGGGCCAAACAACGTTTACTGAGTGACCCCTCAAGAAGGTGGGAAGAATTGCAGCCTTAAATAAGTAGTATCTTCTTCACTGAGCAGCTTGGTGTTGGCTTAACAGTTAAGGTGGCTGGATTGAGATTTCAGGGTGCTGAGTTCAAGCCCCCTGTCAATCTGTTGAATTAACAACAGGTGAGTTGACTCAGCCTGTCATCCTTCCTAGGTCACCGCAAAAATGCATACCAGCTTACTGGGAAGAATGAGCCACTTGAGCGTATCCTGCGTTGGAGTGGCAACCTGTCCATTATTGTGCCCAATAGCGTCGGAAACTTCTTCGGCAGCCTTCTGCATCTGAAGATAAATTTCCCTTCTTGAACAAAGCACAACTGTGATAAATCATTACAAAGCCTATTATTCGCTCAATTAAAGGAACTGATCTGCTTAAGTTCATGGATCTTCCCCAAGCATTTTGGCCTTGTTTAAGACCCCCAAATGTAATCTTATATGTCTGAAACATTACCTACGACTGTGCAAATTGGGTAAGTCAGCAGAAACACCCTTCCAACAAAGCTGCTTGTGGTTGTGCTCTCCTGAAGTTCGACCATATATTTCCAAGTGGAAGCAAATGTAAATTTATATCATTGGATGATATGAGCAGGACGTTAATCGAGGTATGCTAACCACCATGTGAAGGAGAAGCTAACGTTTCAAGCAATAACCCTTCGTCGTTAACTCTTTTTTTCATCCGATGAAGGGTTAATGTCCGAAACGTCAGCTCGTCTTCTCTTCCCACAGCAGTTCTTCGTTCGTATGCAGGATCATTGGCTGAGCGTGTGGCTTTGCCACTGATGCAATATCTTCTGCTGGTTAGGGCAGGAATTTGAAACTTGTTCAGCATGCCGGTGATAGCTCGCTTATTCTTCGTGAAGGGCACCTCGGTATCTTTAATGTCCACCAACGAATGCTGGCAGACAAACATCCTTCTGAGGGTTGGGATTCAAATCTAGGCTAGACAGCTAAGAGCCATCCTATCAGCCCTTCCCACAGCAGTTACTATGCTTCAATGAACATCCTGTTGATTTAAACCGTTGTTTTACCTGGTCACCGACGCAGTTATACATGAGCCTTCACCAGCAAGACTTGTTCTTCATTTCAAATTTATACCACTGCATATTTAAATAATTCTTCAGACATCCGAAGGGGATTTCGAAAACATTCTCTTGTGCTCTTCTCGAAAATAATTTCTGCATGAGCGATAAAGCCTTTTGAAAACTAGGGCAAGAAAGGGCCTCGGTCTATTAACGCTGCCGCGGACGATGCAGCCAGTCCATCGATTTCACACTAACAGCATCAGGTTCACTGCTTTACCTGGCTTTGACGAAACGTCAGGGGATCATGCGGAGTCTTTTTGGCCGATCCTTGTAAGCAACAATTGCTCCCTTGAGGTTGTGCCTTTCTTTGGAACCACTGTGCCGTTTCGGAGGCATGTGTGCATCTGCAGCAGGAGAGGATGCTACACACAAAAGAATCTCTGTATGGACAGCCGGCGCAACCAGTAATGGGACATCTTGGGAACAGTTGGTTTATTTTTAATCCCACACATCTTGGGGGGGAAAGATCTCCGATCTTGGATATGCTGGCAATTTGTACACAAATTTTTGTTGGGAAAGCAGGTGCGCACTGCGCATAGTATTTTATACTTATGTGCGAGCATTGGTCAGTGTATAGATAGCCCGACACTCGTAATGTCAATCATGGAGATTATGTTACTCTTACTTTTTTATTTGATATTTGTGACATGAGTTTTATACACAACTAGTGCAAAAGCCCCTCATAAACGACGGGTTGGAACAGTTTATTCGACAGTGCAGCCTCGTCAGCATGCCAAACTCTGAAGCCTCGGCCTCGTGTCAGGTGTGCTTTATATTGTCGCGGTTACCGGTAGCATGACACAATTACCTTGCACCGGCCGATGACGCAACCGGCGAGCGGTCACGTGTCCGGACTCGCCCGGGCGTGTTGAGACTTGCCTTTACCGGGCGAACGCTTGCCTTGCATACCACGCCCCGTTGAGAGGCGTGGCTTATCTATTTGCATACCACGCCCCGCCTGAGAGGCGTGGCTTTTGTGTGTTGAGTTTCTGATATATATTGCCGCCCGTTCGATGGGCTGATTCAGTGCTTTGGAGTTCGTTTGAGTGAGCTGGGAATAAATAGCTCAGAGAAACCTAATTCCTGGCGTATTCCATTTTGTCCGATTTTATCGTGCGAGCACAGCTCCCACAATTGGTGACCCCTTTCTACGAACACGGCGATGGAGTCAGCTGTAGCTTTGAAGCTCCCGGGCTTTTGGGAATCTCACGCAGCCGTTTGGTTTGCTCAAGCGGATTCTCAATTCGCCCTGCGGAACATTACGGAGGACACGACGCGCACCACCACGTGGTCTCCGCGCTCAACGCCTCCACCGCGGCCCGGATCCTGAGCTTCCTACAGCACCCGCCGGACGCCGACAAATACGGCGCGCTCAAAGACCTACTCCTCGGTGCGTTTGGACTCACGGAGACCCAACGCGCACGACAACTACTACACCTCCGGGAGCTGGGCGAGGCCCGTCCGTCCGAAAGCATGGACCACATGCTTGCTCTTCTCGGTGACCACAGCCCGGACTTCCTCTTCCGCGAGCTGTTCCTCCAGCGGCTACCCGGGCAGGTACGGTTAGCTTTGGCTAATTCGCCCATCACGGACCCTCGCGCCCTGGCCAAGGAAGCCGATAAATTTTGCTCGGCCAGGCGACACGTCGGAGCGGCCACCTGGGACCCTGGGCCGACCGAGGCAACGCCCGCGCCACGACCAGTGCCTCCACCGGCCGAGTTAGCGCCACTGGCGGCAGCGGCCGCCGCAATGCCCCGTCGACCGAACCCGACGCGACCGCCGGAGCCTCCACCAGAGCGGACCATGTGCTATTACCATGCCAGGTTCGGGCAGAAGGCCAGAACGTGCCGCCCACCATGCACTTTCGGCGGGTCGGGAAACGACCAGGCCGGTGCTCGCTGCCTGCCATGAGCATCGGCCATTCAGGCAGCCTTCTGTTTATCACGGACACAGAGTCCGGGCGGCGTTTTTTGTGTGACACCGGCGCTCAGCTGAGCGTGATACCGCCTTGGTGGGGGACAAACAGGCCGTGCTTTGAGGCCCCGCTTTGGTCGCCGCAAACGGCTCCTCCATCCGCACCTTCGGTGCACGCAGCATCGCATTCTGCTTCGGGGGCCAGCGCTTCAGGTGGGACTTCATCATGGCGAACGTGCCCATGGCCTTGCTGGGTGCAGATTTTCTTTGCGCACATGGGCTTTTGGTCGACATCAAACGGCGTCGGCTCATCAACGCGGAGACCTTCAGCTCACTCGCTTGCTCATTGAGCGGCTCCGCCCTGACCAAGCTAGCCTGCGCGCTCCCGGCCGTGGACGATTTCACCCGCCTACTCGCCGAGTTTCCCGCCCTCACGCAGCCGACGTTTTCGGCCGTCGCCGTCAAGCACGGCGTCGAACACCACATCCCGACCACAGGTCCACCGGTCTACGCCAGGGTTCGCCGCCTCGACCCAGCCAAACTCGCCGTAGCGAAGGCGGAATTCGACGCGCTGGAGAGATTGGGAATTGTGCGGCGCTCGAGTAGCGCGTGGGCCTCGCCCCTGCACATCGTGCCCAAACCGGGTGGCGGATGGCGACCATGCGGCGATTACCGCCGCCTCAACGACGCCACCACCCCCGACCGGTACCCGATACCACACATACACGACTTTTCCGCCCGTTTGGCGGGGCGGGTGATCTTCTCCAAGGTCAACCTCATTCGGGGCTACCACCAGGTACCTGTCCGGCCAGCCGACGTTCCGAAGACGGCTGTAATTACACCTTTTGGCCTCTTCGAGTTCCTCCGAATGCCGTTCGGCCTTAAGAATGCGGCCCAGGCCTTCCAGCGGCTGATGGACAGTGTGCTGCGCGATCTCACCTTTCTGTTCATCGACCTGGATGACATTCTCATCGCCAGCACTTCCCGGGCAGAGCACCTCGTCCAACTGTGCACGCTTTTTGAGCGCCTCGGCCAGCACGGCCTCATCATCAACCCGGCGAAATGCCAGTTTGGCGTAACGGCCGTCGACTTCCTGGGGCACCGCATCACGAAGCGCCGGGCCGTCCCGCTGCCTACCAAGGTGGAGGCAGTCACAAGTTTCCCGTGCCCTCGCTCCATCAAGGCCCTACAGGAATTTTTGGGGATGGTAAATTTCTACCACCGGTTCGTGCCTTGCGCCGCCCAACTCATGCGCCCCCTGTACGAAGCCCTCCGGGGCAAGCCGGCCAAGCACGTCGTCGCCTGGACCACAGAGATGGACACGGCGTTCACGGGCGCTAAGCTGGCCCTCGCCAACGCTACCATGCTGGCGCACCCGGCGCTCGACGCACCCATCGCCCTCACCACGGACGCTTCCGACTACGCGGTGGGCACCGTGCATGAACAGTGGGTGAACGGAGCTTGGCAACCGCTGGCCTTCTTCAGCCGGCAGCTTCGCCCTAACGAGCGCAAGTATAGCGCTTTCGACCACGAGATCCCGGGCCTTTACCTGGCTGTTCGCCACTTCCGCCATCTTTTGGAGGGCCGCCCGTTCACGGCGTTTGTGGACCACAAACCCCTGGTCTTCGCCATGGCCAAGGCTACGGAGCCGTGGTCGGCCCGCCAGCAGCGCCACCTCTCCGCCGTGTCCGAATTTACGACGGACATCCGGCATATCACGGGCAAGGACAACGCTGTGGCCGATTGCCTCTCCCGGTCCGGCGCGAACGCCGTCCACCTGGGTGTGGACTTCGCCCGCATGGCGGCCGACCAGACCGCCGACCGCACGGTGCAAGCCCTCCAGACAGCGGACACAGGCCTGCGGTTGGCCGACGTCCCCTTCGAGGACACAGGCACAGTTCTCCTGTGCGACGTCTCCCTGGGCCAACCTCACCCCATCGTGCCCACCGGATGGCGGCGGCACATTTTTGACGCCCTCCACGGCCTTTCCCACCCGGGCCGGAAAGCCTCACAGAAGCTCGTGGCAGGGAAATTCGTCTGGCACGGGCTCCGTAAAGACGTCCGCGACTGGGCCAATGCCTGTGTCGCCTGCCAGAGTGCGAAGGTCCACCGGCACACCCAGGCCCCGTTGGCACCATTCGACGTGCCCGCGCGGCGCTTCGACCACGTCAATGTGGACCTGGTGGGACCCCTTCCCTCCTCGCGGGGCTTCACCCACCTCCTCACAATGATGGACAGGACCACCAGGTGGCCGGAGGCCGTCCCGCTGGCATCAACAACATCCGCCGACGTGGCGCAGGCCTTCATTGGCATCTGGATTGCCCGTTTCGGCGCCCCCTCGGACATCTCCTCCGATAGAGGCCCGCAATTCACCTCCGAGCTTTGGGGCGCGGTCACCCAGGCCTTGGGGGTCAAGCTTCACCACACCACGGCCTACCACCCCCAAGCCAACGGCTTGTGCGAGCGGTTCTACCGCTCGATGAAGGCCGCTCTCATGGCCAGCCTCCAGGACGACGGTTGGGCCGACAGGCTCCCGTGGGTCCTATTGGGCCTCCGAACGGCCCCTAAAGAGGACCTCCAGGCTTCCACCACCGAGCTGGTCTACGGCCAGCCACTGCGCATGCCGGGCGAATTCATCCCTGACGCCACCGGCCCCTGGTCCGCGGCTTGCCAATGCTCTGTCCTCCAGGAGGCCGCCAGGAGATTTGCCCCCATGCCCACGTCCCATCACGGCTGCCCCCAACCCCACGTCCCCCCAGCACTGCGCCCTGCGGAGTACGTTTTTATCCTGCATGACGCACACCGGGGACCGCTCCGGCCGCCGTACGATGGACCTTTCCGGGTCCTGAAGAGGGACAACAAGTCGTTCACCATCGACATCGGTGGCAAGGCGGACCGCATCTCCGTGGACCGCCTCAAGCCGGCCCATTTGGACCTCGACCAACCTCCACGGTTGGCCCTTCCTCCACGTCACGGCCGTCCCCCATCAACCAGGCCCCCCGCCCGACCATCCACCGCCCCGCCACCTACCACTCCCACACGAATCGTCAGGGGTCGTTTTGGCTGGGTCATCAAGACCCCCCTCAAACTGACTCTCCCGGTGCATGTTAATTCTGGGGGGGGGGGCGCGTGTAGCGGTTACCGGTAGCATGACAGAATTACCCTGCACCGGCCGATGACGCAACCGGCGAGCGGTCACGTGTCCGGACTCGCCGGGGCGTGTTGAGACTTACCTTTACCGGGCGAACGCTTGCCTTGCATACCACACCCCGTTGAGAGGCGTGGCTTATCTATTTGCATACCACGCCCCGCCTGAGAGGCGTGGCTTTTGTGTGTTGAGTTTCTGATATATATATATTGCTGCCCGTTCGATGGGCTGATTCAGTGCTTTGGAGTTCGTTTGAGTGAGCTGGGAATAAATACCTCAGAGAAACCTAATTCCTGGCGTCGTCCATTTTGTCCGATTTTATCGTGCGAGCACAGCTCCCACAATATCTTCTTTATTTTTTAGACTTCATACGGATGTAAATGAACACTCGTTTCACCCTGTGCACGTTGCACATCACGTGCAGCGAATGTAACCTCCCTGCGCCTTGTATTTATTGTTAATTTAAAAAAAAACTATTCTGTACACCGCCCTTGAGGCTCGGTTTGCAAGCCACCGTCTACAATTCCAATAGAAGAGACATAATTACTCTTTTATGGAAAATATTTTTCGAGTTTGTTTTATCCTCAAAAATAGACCGTAGTGAACACACATTCGTGTCAAAAGATTGTCCTTTAAAACCTACCCTTATGAAGGGGGACAGACATCTGTACAAACACACAAACTGACTGTGTTTAATAGGGTAGATTATGTTTTGTGAAAGATTCACATTCATAGAAGCTTTCACAATTGCAGCAGCAAATCGCATTATTAGTGCAAATCGAGTGACAAAAAGCACAGAGAAACGAAATCGTCCTCGGGAGGTAGATTTTTTTTTTTTTAAATTTAAAAGCTCCCTCTAGTGAGTGTGGCTGCTCTGCGCAGTGTACCACAATGAAAGTTTCACTGGCGCATGTTTCTGTGCCCTTTGTCCCCACCTCCGAGTGTAAATAGTTATGTAGAAGGTTTTGTGACGATGCGTCTACACCATTGCCACGTGACCTGCTCTCTGCCCCTGTAAACCTTTTATCACAGTTGCCGCTTCCTCCTTTGGCGTGCATTTCATGGTTTCATTTCCTTCTACTTCCCCTGTCTTTTTTAACCAACACACATGAAGTGGAGAGTGGGGTTAAGCAATTGGTTCACTTCTGTCAGTCCGTCCGTTCTTCTACAAATGTCAGTTTTATGATTGAGCTCTGAAATTGTCCGATCGTCCATGCGCAAAAAGGAGCGGGTCAACCGTTTACTCTGTCTGTCTGCTTGGCAGTCAAACAAAATTGAGAATCATTCCAAACAGGAAACACTGCTTTTCAGGACATCAGAAGGGACACAAACAGCAGGCATGAATAACTAATGTAACGTGTTAAATAAGGGGTGTAAAGGACACTGCGTCAAAGGTCGTAAGCATCCGGAGTTAATTTATTTATGCGACCTTTCACTTTGCAATCTTTATTTTATTTAAATTTAATGATATACTTGAACACTGTAGAATACAAACTGCCTTCTTAGCCTTTCCGAAAACCTCCCGTTTTGCAGTACTTTGACATGTTAAATAAGGTGGTGTATAAGACACTGCAACAACGGTGCTAAAATTGCGGATTTTTTATACGACCTATAAAATCATTATTTTATTTCATTTGAATTATACCTTTGAACACTGTGTGGAGTGTACGGTTCTATGAACTCTCTAGTTTTATACTGTTGACCCTTTCCTTTGTTTTTATTCTTCTTTGTTTTCTTGTGTGTTTTGCTTTGTCCCTCTTCCATCCTTCCCTCTTCTTCCTCATATTTCTGCATATTATCTTTTTGTGCATTCTACATTTTTGGTTCACGAGTTATCAAACAGAGTGACCACTATATTCGTCATGGGTGTGTGTCTGTGTGTCTGTCTGTCCGCAGCATAACTACCCGATGATATCATCCGATCTTGATGAAACTTAGGTGGGAGCTTGATATCATGATCTAGTTGTGTCCTGCCTAGAGTGGGCGTTTTGCGCCCATTGTGGGCGGAGCCACGCCCAAAAAAGATGTATTTTTAGGGGGTAATCGATTTCAAGCTACATCTTCTCCGAGGGGTTTGGCGGAATCTGACAGGGGTTTCGGTATTTGGTTAGGCCAATGTCATGTGTCTAGCCCCACGGAGCTCGATTTTTCATTTTCGCCCCAAGGTCAAGGTCACAAGGTCACGAAATTTAGAAAAGTCGATTTTTGATGGTTTTATTACATTGTTCGCTTCCTGATAAGGTAAAATGTCGTACATGTTTTTATATTATCACATACATCATTAAATACAAGTTTTCCAGCAAATTTCAGAATCTTCGACCTTTGACCTTTGAAGGTCACAAAGGTCAAATTTTCAAAGTTGGCGGAATCGAATCTAATTTTCGGTATTGTGTAGCTAACTAACCTCATAACTGATTATACATTATTTTCTATGTCATTTCAAGGTCAGTAACCTTCATTTTGACATTTCAAGGTCACAAAGGTCAAATTTTCAAAGTTGTTGGAATCGAACCGAATTTTCGGTATTGTGTAGCTAACTAGTCTTATAACAGATAATACATTCCTATTTATATATTTTCAATGTCGGTTTTGACCTTTGTCATTGAATACCGCTCGCTCGTGAACCATCGTCGCCTCCTGACTTGTTAACTCTATATTTGTTTGTATGTTTTTTGTTAATTTTAGAGTTTTATTGGTGCTAGCCACGTGGTATAGTAAAGAGTTGTAACTGAACTGTATCAACGTCATCATTCCCCTGTTGCTGTTGTACATCTCGTGATTATCATAAAACTCGGATTTTTAGCACAAGATCCTATTATGAGCATTGAATTGGGGATATATATTATCCAAGTATGGAAAGACATCTTTAATGATTTTATAAGTGCCTTAAAATGTCTTCCATCCATGTCTTTTGTGCTGACCATTTTGGAATCATATGCACAAGATGTGGGATTTGCCTCCTTCCTGGGAGACAGACTGTCTTTTTTCCTAAGCTTGTTTGGCAAGGTCTGTTTGTTCAGCTATCTTGTGTTTTTTCTCAGTTTAGGATACCATTTTCACCCTTCTATAATTCTTCTGGGCTTGCCAGATAGCCGAGAGGAATGCACACTCACCTCTGAGCTGTCTAGCCAGATTGAATTTTGGCCCATCCATAGACTTTCATCCTGATGTTTCAACTGATAGGCATAAGCACAACTTTAAGGTATTGAGATGAGTCCGACATGAGAAAGGGGAGGGGAGAGGTTGTGGGGAGAAAGAGAAGAGGGAGGGAGGTAGTGAGTAAGGTGGAGGGAGGAAGGGAAGGAGGGAATGTGGGGATGAGGAGAAGAGGGAGTGAGAGTGGTGGGAGAAGCTGGAAGAAAAGAGGGAGTGAATGAGATGGAGGTGGGGATGAATACATTGACGGTGGGGGAGAGGAGTCGGTGGGAGCGAGTGGAGAAAGAGGTGTGTGTGTGTGTGTGTGTGTGTGTGTGTGTGTGTGTGTGTGTGTGTGTGTGTGTTCGCGTGTTCGTACACAGGATTATGGTAACATCCTAGGGAAGTGGGTCCAGTAGGTCACCCAGGGCAGCCTGCTGATTGATGTCCTGACCGCCCCAAATTAATGAAGATGATAATATTCTCCCGACAAATGAATAGCTCTGCCAGGAGGGCAGCAGTTCAGAAGCGAGGTTTGGCTAGATAGTTTGAATGTTGGATCAATGGGGGTTGGGGTGAGGAGACGGGTTGAGGTGGAAGAGATGATGAAGAGAATGAGTTGGAAGTGTTGTGTGTGCAGGAGATCAGATGGAAAGGAGACAGGGTGAGGGGTGGGAAGGAGGGTACAAGCTGTTGCACGCAGGTGGGGATAGAAGGAGTATAGTAATGGTGTGGAAATAGTAGCATTGGAATAGATCAGCAAAAAGGTGGTCAGAGTGGAAAGAAACTGAGGGATGGGTAGTGATTGGCATGGGTGGTGATTAGGGTGGTCCAAAAAACATCGATCTCTCCGATTTTGATGCTCTACTGGATTATTGTTAGAAATGGTCTAAAACATTCACCCACCAAATATTTTCGCTCAATTCCATCTAGAAACTCATACACACTTCAATTGAAATATGGCGTTTTTCACCAAATTTGGCTAAATGAGAACAATCCAATAGCAACCTAGGTGGAAAAAGTACATGCACTATTGTACGAAGCCATTTTGTGGTTCATGACTTTTTGCATGCGCTTGCGCCTGTGAGTGTGAAATCATCATGGTCGAAACATGTTTGACAATGCTTGAAACATGTTTGAAACATGTTCATACATGTCTGACTCATGTTTCGACCATGAGGACTTCACAGGGGTATGTACCATCAATGACATTATTTAGGAAAAAAATATTTCTAAAGTCTTTGTAAGTCATTAAAATTGACCAAAATGACAAATTTATATGTTGAGTGTGTATGAGTTTATAGATGACTCAGATGCAAAATATTTTTTGGGTGAATGATTTAGACCATTTCTAACAATAATCCAATAGAGCATCAAAATCCAGAAAAAAGTGATTTTTTGCATTTTTGGACCACCCCTAGTGGTGATATAGAGATAAATGGTGTGTGTTATGTCGGTATATAGGCCACAAACAGGAAAAAGGGGATATAGAAGGCCGAGAGCTGGTGGAGCTAGTGGTGAGAAATGGAATGGCCATAGCTGGCTCATTCTTTCAAAAGCGGAAAGCCACAAAATTACCGATGGGAGTGGACAACATAGAACATACTTGGATTTGCGGTGGTAAGGAAGCAACAGCTGTGGAGGGTTGAGGATTGCAAGGCAGTGGCGGGAGAGCATGTTACCATGCAGCACAAGCCTGTGGTCTTTGTGGTGACGATTATGAAAAGGAGGGAGGTTAAGAGAAGGGGTCGGAAGGTTATTAGGTGGGATAAGTTTAGGGGAAACATCGCTGGAGAGTACAAGGAGAGGGTGAGGGCCAGGTATGAGCAACTTGGCGAAGAAGCAGATGGTTTGGAGGAAGAGTGGAAGAAGTACGGAGAGGCATTTAGGGGAATTGCAGAGGTGTTGTGTGGAAGGACGTCAGGAAAGCGTGGATCGTCAAAGAATATAAACCAGGTATGGTGGACGGTTGAAGTAGAGAAGGCAGTTGGTGACAGGAGTTTTGGAAATGGATAGAGAAAATGAAGGATAGAGGTAGGCAGCCAGATACAGGGTTGCTGCACCTGTATGGACAGTATAAGAAAGCAGCAAAGATAGCTGTGGATAAGGTGGGGAATGATATGGAAAAGAAGGTGTACAACAAGTTGGAAGATGAGGGTGGGAGGAAGATGATCTATAAATTGGCTCGTGACAGGAATGAGGATAGCAAGGACATAAAGGGAAGTGAGGGGTGGAGGTGATGAAGGATCGTGGCAGGAGGCTAATGACAGCAAGGGGGGCTGTATTGAAGGTGTGGGAAGGTTATTTCAAACAGATGTTAAACTGGGAAGGAAGCAATGGAGAGCTGGCGCTACCGCTACCGAGTTATGTGGAGGGAAAAGTTGAGTTGGTGGAGATCACGGAAGAGGAAGTATGGACGGCATTGAAGAGGGTGGTCAGAGTGGAAAGGGCACCAGACATTGCTGAGGTGTGTACAGAGGTGATAATTGCAGCGGGAGAAGTCGGAGTTGGTTGGATGAAGAGCTTGTTGAATGTATGTATGAGAGGGGGTTAAATTCCAGAGGAGTGGAGGTCAGGGTTAATTGTGCCAATATGGAAGGGGAGGGGGATGTTGAAGATCCAGGGAAGTACAAGGGAATTACACTCCTTAGTGTTAGTCATATCATGAAGGTGCTGGAGATGGCCTGGTTGACATTATAACGAAGAGTGTGGAGAAGGAGATCGGGAGAAGAGCAGCAGGGGTTTAGAAAGGGTACCGTAGGGAACGACAGATAGATTGTGCGCGCTGAGACAGCTGGTGGAGAACAGGTTGGAGGTATAAGGTGAAATGGCATTGGGATTTGTGGGTCTGGAGAAGGCCTATGAAACTGTCCCGAGAGATGGTGATGGTGACACTGAGATGGATGGGAATGCCAGAAGCAGTAGTTAGGTTGGTGGAAGGGATTTATAAGGGAATTAAGGGAAAAGTTTTGGTTGGTCCTGGGATGTCGGAGGAGTTCAGTGTAAACATCGGTTTGAGGCAGGGAAGCGCTCTCAGCCCACTCTTGTTTATCATGGTTATGAAGCTGGTAAGCAGGAAGGTAAACATGGGGGATAGCTTGGGGAAGA